>NW_027223771.1:9704027-10380090 GCF_028538775.1 Myotis yumanensis | reverse complement strand
GGTGAGAGGTTCTTGAGTTCACACAACAGTGACCGGCCCTTCCCCGGCTCAGGGCTCAGGCTGTGTGACCGACCAGCCCGCACGGGGGGCCCCAGGCCCTGCCCGGCTCGGTCCCCGGCTCCCAGGGGTGAGCAGAAGCCACACTCACTTGAGGATGTCTTTCTTATTGAAGAAGGTGCAGTCCTGCAGGGAAAGCACACTCGGTCGGTCAATTGTGTAGTCCTGGCTCCTCCTTCCTCAGCACCCCACCCCTACCCCCACCCCACCCCCACATCCACCCCCACCCCTACCCGCACCCCACCCCCCATCCCCACCCACACCCCACCCCTACCCCCACCCCACCCCACCCACACCCACACCCCCACCCCTACCCCCTCCCCACCCCACCCCTACCCCCACCCCACCCCATCCCCACCCCCACCCCACCCCCATCCCCACCCACACCCCACCCCACCCCCACCCCCGCCCCCACCCCAACTCACCCCCACCCCCACCCCCCGCCCCCAACTCCACCCACCCCCACCCCACCCCACGCCCACCCCCACCCCCACCAGGGAGCTGGTGGCCAGGACAGACCACCGAGCCCCCCGGGGTCCGCAGCCCCTAGCAGGTCCAGAAACCTCCCTCCTGACGCCCTGGGCCTGACCCGGGGACCTGCGTGCAGGACAAGGGCTGTGCGGGGAGCACGGAGGGGCAGAGGGGGGCCCCCGAGGGTCTGAGGGGCCGGAGGGGCGCCCTGTGGGATCGGAGGGGCAGCGGCTGGGACACAGCTCAGGAGTGGGGACGGATGGGGCCACCCCACAGCGCAGTCCATGAGCCGGGAGCCGGGGGCAGCTGGGTTTCTGTGGGGCAGCTGGGTGTCTGAGGGGCAGCTGGGTGTCCTGCGGGGGAGCTGGGTGTCTGTGGGGCAGCTGGGTGTTTCCCTTTAAAAAAATACTTTTATTTTATTGATTTCATAGAGGAAGGGAGAGGGGGAGAGGGAGTGAAACATCCATGATGAGAGAGAATCATGGATGGGCTGCCTCCTGCACGCCCCCCACCGGGGATCCAGCCCGCAGCCCGGGCCTGTGCCCTTGACCGGGAACCAAATCGTGACCTCCTGGTTCATCAGTCGATGCTCAACCACTGAGCCACGCCCCGCCGGGCCAGCCATGTTCTAGAGTGAGCGTGTCAAACTCAAAGGCTAACATGGGCCAAACAAACGAGGCATGCGGCCCCTCTGGCTGCGAGTTTGACATGCTTGCTCTAGCGTGTGAGGGGTCTAGGATCTGAGAGGCAGAGAAGTGGTCGGGGAAGAAACCTGGACCTGAGCGATCACGGGCACCGGGGGGCCGGGATGGGGGCAGGAAACCCCCTCACAGTGTCCCCCACTTGGGGAGGCGGCGGCTGCAACTCGGGGTCACCCACGGACTCGCCCTGGCTGGCCCGTGGCCGGCCGGAGAGTCCGAGGGAGGGACACGGGAGGCTCAGGTTTCTCGGGTTGGCGGGGTCCAGCCAGGCTCTGGCGAAGAAGCAGAACCCAACGCAGGGACTGGCTCCAAAGCGTCACCCAACGCCAGGCCGGTCGGAGCGGGGACCCGGGCTCCCCGCCCCCACGGGGCTACTCGTCACCCCTCAGCATGGCCTGCCTGCACACGGGTGCCCATCTGTGCCACGTCTGAGCATTGACCCGAGCTGTGCCCTCCGCCCGGAACGCCTCCTGCGGGCCCCGCTGGGCCTGCTCTGGTGCCGTCCAGAGCGACAGCCCCCTTCCCCACTGGTCTCCCACTCCCACTCGTGCCCTCCCCTGATCCAGGAGGAGCTCACACAGCCCCCACCCCCAGGGAAAAGAGTGAGTCCCATCCCCTGGGAGGCCCACCAGGCAGGGTCCTGAATGGCCCCCCGGCCTTTGTTTACCCGTCTGTGAAATGGGCCCAGCCACCCACCAGACAGACGGTGATCCAAGGCACTGAGGGGTAGGCTCAGGAAGTACAGGGCCTGGTACAAAGCAGGGGGGGCCCCCATTCCTTGTCAGGGCCTCAGGGGGGAGCTGGGAGATCTGTTCTTCACACTGGGGCTCCCAGGAGGAGGGGGCCACGGCCGCCCCAGGCAGAGGACCCCCATTTTCGACACCAAAATGCATATTCCTGACGGTGAGGGCGGGCAGCGTGTCCCCACAGCACAGGGCACGCAGGTGACAACCCAGTCAGGTCCTCTGCCTGGGACGCCGGGAGGAGGCCCCCCCGGAGGGGGAGGCACCCCAGGGCATGGGCATCTGCAGCTCAGACAGGTTTTGCATGGGTGGAAGAGCCCTGGGGACCCCCCCAGCCCCCGAGGGAGGGGACCTGACAGGTCTAAGGGGCCTGCAGGGGGGCCCGGGGGAGGGGACCATGGCAGGCTGGTACCTGCCTGGCCTTCTCGCTCCATCATGTCCACGCTGGGCCGGAGGAAGAGCCCCAGGACATAAGCAAGACACCCCAACTCCCGATCGCCCTCGGGGGCCGCTGTCCCTGCCTCCCCACCCAGGCAGGACCCCGCTCGGCTCCCCTTCGGAGGCTCCGAGGAGGAGTCGCGGCCCTTCCAAGGTCACGCTTGGGGCGAAGGCAGAGGCCGGGTGGGACCGGGGTGGGGACCGGCGGCGACGGGGGGGCGCGGGGAGCGGCGCGGGCTCACCTGGTAGTTGTCCAGCTGCTCCTCCGTGAAGATGGTCTGCTTGTTCCCCATGGTGCGCGGCCACCGGCCACCGGGCGCCGCCTCGCCCCGCGGCCGCCCGGCTCCTGGCGCATCCCGCCGCGCAGTCCCCTGGAGGGGCGTGGCCGGCCGAGGGGCGGGGCGTGGTTGGAGGACGGGCGGGGGCCAAGGGGCGGGGCCTAGGAACAGGGCGTGGCCTTGGTGGGTGGAGTCAAGTGAAGGGGCGGGGCCGAGCGGTAGGGAGGGCGGAGTCAAACTGCGGGGGGGAATGGTCTGTTGCGGGGCGTGGCTTCAGAGCGGGGCACGGTCTGGGGCGTGGTCTGAGGGCAGACGAAGTCTAATGAGGGGCGGGGTCTGACGGGGGGCGTGGTCTCGGGGCGGATCACGACATGGGGCGTGGCCTTAGGGTGGGGCGTGGCCTGCGGTCGGGGCGGAAGGAGGGCTCCGACTGGGGAGTCGATCTCCGGAAGAGGGCGCTGCTGGCAGGTCCGGCGACGGCACCTGCAGGAGTGGGCGGGGCGAACCCGGCACTTCCGGGCGGGGGCGGGGTCAGGGCGCACGCGCGGCTGCGGGACTGTTGTACACACTTTCGAGGGGTGCAGGGAGGGGACAAGATGAGGGACCTGGCGCCCCCCGGCCATGCGGCGGGGGAGCCCTGACCTGTGGGCGCCCCTCGCGGAGAAGGAAGGGTCATTGCGGTTGACGCCGGAGGCCCCAGCAGACGCGGGGCAGGGCATCTCCCTGCGCCTCTGAGCGGGGCGGACAGGATTTGCTCGCCTGTCTCTGAATCCTGGGACGCGGGCATGGGACTTGGCACCGTTTAAAGGGCTCGCTGTGTCCGGAGGGAGACTTACTGTGACAAAGGCCAGGGCGATGGCTGTGGCTTTTAAGCCAATGGCATCACCGCCAAGTGCCTTTAAGGGGTCAGCCCACGTGTTCATTCTCACCCCGGGACAGCCACCAGCCACTCTCAAGGGCCTCATCTCCACCCCGCAGATGAGGTCACTGCCCAGGGGCCCTGGGCTGCGCAGTGGCAACATGGCTGTGTTAGGGGCAGAAATAGGATTTTGCATCCATTCTCATTCAAGAACTGCCTATGATCGTGGAAAGATTTAACCACCTTGTTGCCCAAACAATGGAGTCCCCCTCCAGCCTGCATTGCCTAGCTCCCCAAGCCTGGAATTCCCACGTCCCCATGTGATCTTGGTCCCTCTACCCTATATAAGCAGCTGGCTTATGGGGGGTGGGGGGTTGCAGAGCAGGTTTTTGTGAATGACCCCCCCCCCCCCCCCAGCAAGGTTGGAATAAATGCTCATCTAGGATTCAACCCTGTGTCTGCTGAATTGGCTCGAGCCCGGACCCATTTGGTTGTCCCTTTACAGCTTGACTCAAAGGTCACCTCCCCGCCCTTGGTTTGTATCGGACACGTCAGGGAAGGGCCTCGGTCATGGGAGGGAGAAGTCAGGGTGTGTGACCAGGAATAAAGAGATTGTGGAGTTTTAGAGCAGAGACAGGCTCTGGAAGACTCCCCATCTGCACGTCGCCTTTCTCCCAGGTTGGAGCAGGAGAAATCGAAACCTCTCCAAACCACGCAATCGCTTTTACACAAGTTTTCCTTCTTCCCATCTGAGATTCCACACGCCTGTGAACAGGCCAGCACTGTGGGCAGAGCCTGCTCTGGCACATTCCTTTACAATCGCTAATCTCTGTCTCACGTGCATTCCTGCCGTCCAGGTAGAAAAGCCAGAATTTCTGCTGAAGACCTGAGTTTTCAGTTCTGGGAGTCCCTCCTCCCACAGGTGAGAAATAGAAGCAGTAACCTGAATAGACAATTCCCACAACGACCCTCCCCCCCTTTTTAAAAAAATATATTTTATTGATTTTTTACAGAGAGGAAGGGAGAGGGATAGAGAGTTAGAAACATCAATCAGCTGCCTCCTGCACACCTCCTGCTGGGGATGTGCCCGAAACCCAGGTATATGCCCTTGACGGGAATCGGACCTGGGACCCTTCAGTCCACAGGCTGACACTCTATCCACTGAGCCAAACCAGTTAGGGCAACAAACCCTTTAAAAAAAAAATTTTTTTTTTTTATTGATTTCAGAGAGGAAGGGAGGAGAGGGAGAGATAGAAACATCAATGATGAGAATCATTGGTTGGCTGCCTCCTGCACGCCTCCCACTGGGGATCGAGCCAGCAACCCTGGCATGTGCCCTTCGAACCCAGGATCCTTCAGTCCGCAGGCTGACACTCTATCCACTGAGCCAAACTGGCCAGGGCAACAAACCCTTTTATTTTGTTTATTTATTTATTTTTATTGATTTTTTACAGAGAGGAAGGGAGAGGGATAGAGTTAGAAACATCGATGAGAGAGAGAGAAACATCGATAAGCTGCCTCTTGCACACCCCCTACTGGGGATGTGCCCACAACTAAGGTACATGCCCTTGACCGGAATCGAACCCAGGACCCTTGAGTCCGCAGGCCGATGCTCTATCCACTGAGCAAAACTGGTTAGGGCAACAAACCCTTTTTGATTGCTATTGCCACTGCCCTAAATGAGGCCCGCCCTCTCTCTTGAACTGATACAACAATGCTGTGAGGATCAAGGGGTACAGTTCCAATGTGACCCAGGAGGAATCCTGGGCTCAGAGGGGCAAAGTGACTTGCCCAGCGCCACCCAGCTAGGAAGTAGCAAAGCAAGGCTTGGCCGCATTCTCCGATTCCCAATCACCCTCCCGTGGATCCCAGATGTTGGGTGTGGCCCCTGACAAAGAAAGCATGTATATTTGTTTGCAAGAAGGGTGGAAGGAAGAGACGCATTGATGACATGCCCTGTGCCCATGTACTGCAAGTTATTCCACAAACGCCTCTTAAGTCTATAGAGTTTGGTGTTGTTATCTCATTTCACAGAGGAAGTAGTCTCAGAGACGGGGACTTGCCCAAGGTCACACGGCCCCTAATAGGTGGATTTAAATCAGGGCCCTGTCCAGGGCAGGGGGATGTGTGGTTACTTCTATAGGCATTGGGACTACAGCACAGCACAGAACAAAAGTAACTGCCCTCCTGGAATTTACCCCTGGGGGAGGAGACAAACGGTCAATAAATAAGTGAAATGTGAGATGTGCGAAGGAGAAATAAAGCAGGGGAGGGGGGATAGACAATGGGGAGGAGGTGCTGCCATTTAAAATAGCCGGTTTGACTCAGCGGATAGAGCGTCAGCCTGCGGACTCAAGGGTCCCGGGTTCGATTCTGGTTAAGGGCGCATGCACAGGTTGTGGGCTGGATCCCCAGTGGGGGGTGTGCAGGAGGCGGCCGATCCATGATTCTCTCTCATCATTGATGTTTCTATCTCTCTCTCCCTTTCTCTCTGAAATAAATTAAAAATATATTTAAAAAATAAAATAAAATAGTGGCCCTAGCCCTTTGGTTCAGTGCAAGGGTCCTGGGTTCGATTCTGGTCAAGGACACGTACCTGGGTTGCAGGCTTGATCCCCAGTAGGGGGTGTGCAGGAGGCAACCCATCCATGTGTCTCTCTCACATCGATATTTCTCTCTCCCTCTCTCTTCCATTCTCTCTAAAAATCAATGGAAAAATATCCTCGGGTGAGGATTTAAAAAAAAAAGGTTACAAAAATAAATTAATAAAAGGAGCGATCAGCGGGCGGAAGGTGCAGCGCCACATGCCACCTCCATGGTGAGTCAATGAATGAAGGAGCAGTCGGGGCAGCCTGCCGGGAAGCCCCGAACTGCGCAGCTTCCGGGTCGCCGCGGCGTAAACGTCACCGTGAGACGCGCCTGGCGATTGGCCAAGAGGAGGCGCGGAGAAACCCCTTGGGCGGGATCGGGGGCGGGGCCTCCAGGGGGCGGGGCCCGGCGCGAGCTGGGGCGACTGCGCACTCGAGCTCGCTGTGCTGTCGCCGCGGTGAGAGGAGAGACGCGATGGCGGGGCCCGCGTGGATGTCCAAGGTGAGCGCGGGGCTGGCGGCGGCCGCGCGGGGCGGAGGACCCGAGGCCGCGGGGGCTCCGTGGCGCGAGCGCGGCGCGGCGTGTGGGCAGCCCGCGCTGGAGCGGGGGGATGACCGGGGCGAGGGAGGGGCGCGGCCCTGCTCCCGCCGGGTCCCCCCAGGCCCGAGCCCCGGTCCTGCGTCGGGCCGGACGGTCGGAGGCTGGGCCGGCTCCGCGCTGGCGGCCGGGCCTCCGGGGTCCGCTGGGCGAGGCCGGGGTCACCTCGCGGGCCGCGGGCGCCGGGCAGGGGAGGTCCCGTGGGGAGCTCCGGGCCGCTTCCTGCCAGGTCTCCCTGCCCCCCGCCCGGCTCTCCCGGGTCTGCCCCGCGGCTGCGTCCCCTCCGAAGGACACGGGCGCCCTGCGCCTTGGGGTTCCCACCTGGACCCTCGCAGAGGGAAGCCAGCAGCTCCCCACCTTTTTGGGGGGAGAACCCGCGACCTGGAGCGTCGGCGCTGCTGACAGCTGGGATGCCTGGGCCGGGCGGGGCTCCCACCATCCGGGCGGCGGCGGCTGCTGGGCTCCTGGGTGGCGCTCGCCAACCCTCGCCGTTAGAGGTCATCCTCAAGGTCACGCAGGAAGTCGGGCTCCCCAGGCGGCGGGGTGTCCCCAGGTCTCAGCCCCATTCTGCCGGCTCCGGGGTCAAGGTCACCCCACAGGTTAGAGGCACCGGGAAGGGCAGGCCCTTGGGTCCCCTCGGGCTGGGCACCAACAGTCCCCGAGAAATCTGACCCGAAAAAACGCCATTTTTATTTTTATTTTTCCTGTAGAATTTGATCCTCTTTCTCCTTTGTGGTGAGTGTGATGTCCACATGCACCTTTTTTTTTTTTTTTTTTTTAATATTTACTTCTTGGTGAATAAAAAGCTCGACCCTTGGAATGTAGGAGGCTTAGGTTGAAATCCTGGCACGGCCCCGGATGGGCTGTGCGACCCTCAACCAATGGCCGACCGTCTCTGAGCCGTCTCGGAGCTGTTTGGGGCTTAAATGAAAGAACTGGGGGTGCCCGGGCCCTGCCCAAGGAAGTCGGGGGTACCCACAGGTTTCGTTGGCAGTCGCCAAGCAGACCACGGTTCCCGGGTGTCGGTAAGGGTGTTACCCCGTAACCCGGTTCTGCACGTGACCGCGTTAGACCTGCGTGTGCGTGTGTGTGACGGTAACTGTCATGTCACGTGTCACTATCTAAACAGAAGTCAATCCCTTAAGTGCGGAGCTTACACTTAATGCCCAACTCAGCTGTGGCGGGAGGTGCGTGAAGCCTGCAGATAAGGGACCACGGCGGCACCGCTGGTCAAGTGCTGGTCGGTGTGTGTTGCCCTTGGCGTGGGTCTATAGGAAAACACGCCGCACACATGTGGATGCTGAGAGCGTGTTGGGTTGGGGAATCAGAAGACAAGGCTCCCCTCTGACCTGGACTCCCCCGTCATCTCTGACCGTCATTTGACCTCTGCGGGGCCGGCTGTTCCCTTTAGGGATTGGAGCAGCAGGTGCCCTCGAGGCGGGTCATTGAGAAAGACCCAAATGTTTGACCTGAAAGCGTAGTTTCATTCTACCTTCGACGTCTCTCGACAACTTACGCCCATGAAATTGGCTTTACAGTGGGTAGAGCTTTAAGTTCGCAGAGCGGAAGGCAATCTGAATGTTCAGGTTGTCGGGTCTGAGGCAGGTTGCCACATGGAGCGGAGACGTGAGAAAATAGTGCTCGGAAGTCCCCAGATATCTGCAAACTTGTCGCTAATGCGGCCACCAGAAATGGCTTCATCTTTCCTTTTTTTTTTTTTTACTCCTCACAGAAGGATATTTTCTCATTGATTTTTAGAGAGAGTGGAAGGATAGGGAGAGACAGAGAGAAACACTGATGTGAGAGAGACACATCGATGGGTTGCCTCCCGCACGCCCCCGACCAGGGCTGAGAACCTGCAACCGAGGTATGTGCCCTTGACCGGAATCGAACCCGGGACCCTTCAGTCGCAGGCCGGCGCTCTACCCACTGAGCCAGACTGGCTGGGTCCATCTTTGCTTCTTAATACACGGGGTTTAATTCGGTGCCTGACATTTCTTCGTTGATATTAATATAGGTCTCTCGGCTGCTGGGGGCATTCCACAACCCAAAACAGGTGACCAGAGGTTTTGCTGGTGGTGTGAGTATAATTATGTCTTTTCTTTTTTTCCTTTTCGAAGTTTCTCAAGAAAGATGCTCTACCACATCATATCGCCCTTTACCTCCATTCACTTAAAATTAGGGTAAATTGGGCCATTCTTCTACTGTATCTTAAAATTATGGGCTAACATGCAGAAATCTGTTAGGTCACATTTGCAAGAATTATGTTACAGCCGGCCATGTCAGCCTGTCACACTGATATCTGGAGGGAGCCTTGTTAAAAATAGATGGATTTTTCCCTTGAGCCTGTTACTTTATTTCACAACCCCATTGGGTAAGACAGGTTTTTTTCCAAACCTCGTCCACGTCGAGAACATATTGTTGAGAAGCTTCAAAACCTGCTTCGCATTTTTATGTTGTGAGCTTCCCCAAAAGCCGTAGGCGGGTCGCCAGGTGGGAGTGAACGCCTCGACGTTTGTCAAGTCCTGAGGCGTCTGCTGTCCTTACGCAGCCTGGATAGAGGATCACGCTGGTGGATCCTCTATTTCTCCTGAAATCCGCTGCTTTTCCCATCCCCGGCGCCGGAGTCCTGTGCTTTTAAAAGCTGACACCACATTTTTGGAGCTCGCTGAGGCTGTGGGTCAGTGGCCCCCTGTATGCTGTTGCTTTAACCAGATTCGTGCAGAATCCGGTAGTGTTTCCTGATTCCTCTGCTCCCACATCACACCCTGGTCCGTGAGGCATCTGTAAGACCACAGTACGTTTTCCCTGCCTTTACTTTCTGAGCTGCGGCCTCCAGCAGGCTTTAGTTTCAGTGGCCTGATGACGCTGACCTGACGTGTTGGGAGTACGGGAAGCAGCAGCCAGCGGTTCCGGGCTCTGCTCACGCGAAGATGCAGGGCTGCATCTCAAGGCCACGGCAGCGAAGCGAGCATTTCAGACGCGTTTCTGGGAGCTCACGAGATGGTCGCTGCACTCTGCTGTTACTTAATTTCCAGGCTCCCCATTAAAAAAAAAAATTAGCCTGGTGGGGAGGGGGCTGTATCTGGAAGGAATATGGAGAGGAACGAATCTTTTAAAAGATTTCTGCAGTTAGTGCAGAACAGTGTAACCAGGCCCCCTGCTCAGGGAGTGTTACTGGGAGGCAGAAGACCAGGGGAACTTGAATCAGGGATTTTTTTTTTTTTTAAAAAAGTAGCAACAGGTGACCGGGACTGGGAAAGGCCAGGGAGCTGGTCTGGGCCAAACCTCAGGTCGGGGAGAGTCCCCGAGTGACGATGGAGAGAGAGGTCAGCCTGTCATCTGTTCTCTCGTCATTTTCCTTGGCACGTGTTTATTTCTACGTTTGAAATGCTGGCTTCATTTTGTTTGCAGCCTTTGCAATAAACCGTTGGTGCCACTTTTTAAACACACTTGTCACTCTAAAGGGTCTGATCACAGGAACTATTCCTGCTGGTTACAAGTTTACTTCCACGACATTTCTCAGGAAGGAGCCAGTTTTGTAGAGGAACTCGGGAAAACGGGGACCCTCTCTGACGCGCAGTCTGGTCTTCTCTGAGTGACAAGCAGACCCCGGGGGCGTTCCGAGTGCCGGGAAGTCTCACGAGACGGGACAGGTTTCCGTGAGAATCCGCACTTTCTGGGACCCGTGTGGAGAGCGAGCACTCGCCTGCTCGAGAAGCTCAGGACACTGTTGACATGTGTCGCGCTCTCTGCTTTCACAGACTGGAGTTAATGGCCCCTTGTAGCTTGTCTGGAAAGGAATATCAATTGGGAAGTCTCCCGAGCAGTTTTAATTTATTTAGTTTTGTTCGATCTAAAGAGCATCCGTTAAGACCTTTGCACAACCCTTAGCTCTGGTACAGAGGACAGTGGAGTCGCTTGTGTCTCACCTCCTGATGGCCCAGGGAGGTCGGTCTGTTTTCTTAACGGCCTTTGGGTCTTCTTGAGACCCGGCCTCCCCATAAGTCAGATTTGTCAACGATGTTCTTGTTTAAACCTTTAAAAATCGATTCTTACAGTCTTCCTTGATGGCTTCTTTTTTGATGATTTCTTCTATTCAGGTTCAGACAGTAACTTTAATTCCAGGAGATGGTATCGGCCCAGAAATTTCCGCCGCCGTGATGAAGATTTTTGACGCCGCCAAAGTAAGTGGACGTGAAAAGTCCCGGTAACAGCAATTTGTAGGGAAGTTTCTGAGCCAACGGGAGTCCGTGACCTCTGAGGACGAACTGTTCGCATCCGTAGGAAGTGGGTATGGTCCGTTGTGGATCTTCACGACTTTAACTCGAACGCTGTTCGCTGCTGCAGTGGCACTGGTTCTGTGGAAAGTGTTTGTGGGTCTCTGAACCCTGCCCGGCGTGAGGTCCCGCAGTCCTACTGTCTCCCGCCTCCTGCCTTCCTGCCCACGAGAATACAGTTGGTATTTCTAAACGCTCTGTAGATTTGAAAGGTTAAAAAGCAATTTCCGATGTGGCGTTACCGTCGAGTGTGAGGTATTAGTCTAACAGGAACCACAGCGTCCCGTCCAGCGTCCCGTGCGGGTAGATGTGAAGCCCTTTTCCTGTGGGAAGGGAGGGAACGTGGGCTCTGACACCTGCGCTGTCACTGCTGTCGGAGCTGCAGGTGGCAGACGGTAAGGTTAAGTCTGGATGAAGGTCCTTGTGCAGAAAGCACGTCCCGCTCTGAGCTCACGGCTGGTGCACGCTCCACACGGAGGGAGGTGAGTGGCAAGAAAGGACGATGCCTGAGACTGTCACCTCTTCGGTTATGTCAGGGATCTCGCATTTTTAAAACAGCTTCCTGAGAGACACCGCCCGGGCTGTACAAGTTACACATTTAAAGTGAACACCTCAGTGGGTTTTAGTACATTCGCCCGGTTGTGCAATCTTCACACGATCTAATTTTAGGACATTTCCATCACCTGAAAAGGAACCCCACGCTCGTTAGCAGTCGCCCCCCTCCCCCCCACTCCCTCCCCCTCCCCCGCCCAGCACCAGCCCACGCAGCCACTCAGCTCCGGGTCCCCACAGGTCTGCCTCTGTCCGTCTCATACGAGTGGGTCTTGTGATGGGGTCTCTCTGGGCCGCTGGTGTCTCCTGCACAGTGTTCTCGGCCCATCCCTGTATCAGTGTCCGCAGTGTTCCTTCTCCACTCCTGATGGAGGTCTAATTATAGCCACGTGAAGAGCTGTGAGAAACCGAAGCGGGCAGGTGGCAGCTGGGAGTGCGACCGGGCAGGGTGACGCGGGAGTCCCCGTGGGCGAGCTGGGGAGTGACATCTCTTCTTTTTTAAAATATATTTTTACTGACTTCAGAGAGGGAGGGGGAGAGAGAGAGAGAAACATCCATGATGAGAGAGAATCACGGATCGGCTGCCTCCTGCACGCCCCCCACTGGGGAGGGAGCCCGCAACCCGGGCCTGTGTCCTGAGCGGGAATCGAACCGTGGCCTCCTGGCCGGGCAGGGCTTCGCTTCCTGCGTGCCGGGCACTTCCTGGGCCTGCATGGTGTGTGCTCGCCAGTGGCGCCCGAGGGTGAGGCGTGTTGGTAACGGGTGGGACGGTCGCTCACGCTCAGTCTCTCCCGCTCACCGCGCTCGCTCCGCGGTGTGGCCTGCAGGTGCCCATTCAGTGGGAGGAGCGGAGCGTCACTGCCATTCAGGGACCCAGCGGGAAGTGGATGATCCCCCCGGAAGCCAAGGAGTCCATGGACAAGAACAAGATGGGCCTGAAAGGTAGGCGCACGCGGGCGGAGGCGGCTCCTGCTGTTTACGCTGTTGATAAAGCTAGCCAGCAGGGGGCAGCGCACTCAGCGCGTGCTGTGTTCATTGTGGGACACACTGAGTGGCAGGTGATGACGGCCACCCCATCAGCACTTCATGGACGCTTCCAAAATGCTGAACATCGAAAGCTTCCTAAGCAAGTATGCTCAAGGTTTTATTATTATTTGCGTAACTGATTCACTTCATTGTACTGATGGGTGGTCCCCATCATCTGGCCACTCAGCGTGGGTTCCCAGTGGGAACATGAAGGGTCTGCTGGCCAGTGTCAAGTGAAAGCAGGTCTGTCTTGGCCTGGGCTTATCTTTCGCCCACTTTTTACATTTTTGTGATTTTAGTTAACACACGCTTAAGGTCACGATTCAAAATCCTGGCTTTATGTCCAGGCCGATCGAGGGTGGGTCTCATCTCTGCCGCTCCCTGCCTGGGGGCCTGGGCAGTTTCTACTCTTGCTTTTCAAAAGGAACTTGGTTTCTGCTCGGTTTCTGAGGGACGGACACAGAGCCGGGACACTGGTGGTGGCGAGGGTTAGGTCGTGTCACGCTTGGTCCTCGGTCAGTGAACATTCTAGAAAGCTTCCCGTGGGGACTCCTTCCTCCATCTGACTCTGTGGGGCGGGTAGCAAGGAGCCCGGGTGGGTCTGTGGGGGACGGCGGGAGGGCGCGGAAGGGTTGCCTGGGTGACGGCGGCGTGGACTCGCCCCGATGGAGAGAACGCCCGACCCGGAGGCAGGGCGCTGCTGTCCTTGCAGGTGACTCGCTCGCGGGTGACGGTGCCCCTGCGCCTCGTCGCACGCCACGGGACTCGGGGCCCTGAGTGCAGCTCTGACGGGAACTGAAACCAGCCGGGCTTTCACGGAAACACTAGGAGCCCGTGCTCATGAAGGAGGGGGTCCTGTTGTCATCGGGGTGCTCTTCTTCACCGCAGGCCCTTTAAAGACCCCGATAGCAGCCGGGCACCCGTCCATGAACTTACTGCTGCGTAAAACCTTCGACCTTTACGCAAACGTGCGGCCCTGTGTCTCCATCGAAGGCTACAAAACCCCATACAACGACGTGAACATCGTCACCATCCGGGAGAACACGGAAGGCGAGTACAGTGGAATCGAGCACGTGGTACGTTCCTTCCCGACTCTGGTTACTCCCAGCCGGGCCGCTGCCCTGCACCTGGCCAGTTGTTCAGATTCCCAGCGGGAACATCTGGAGGTTGTGCACTTGGACCTCTGTACGGTGTGGGCATTTGTCTGGGTCCTGGGCCTCTGGCCAGCGGTGCTCCTGCGGCTGCTCGGGGAAGGGCACAGGCCTGGGAACATGCCCCCCGTTTGAATTTTGAATCCGGGCTCACAGGGGTGCTCATGGGCAGGTGACCCTCTCAGCACCTCAGTTTTCCTCATCCGTGCAATGGGTCCACAGGAACCCCACGGCCGCCCCGCATGCGTGACGCTAGCCACGGTTGCTGGCACTGCGAGCCCGCCACTCACGCTGCTGTTGACAGGCAGTGCCGGGTGCCCGACGCTGCACGCCCTTTCCAGCAGGGCCGCCTTCCTGTCTTTCAGATCGTGGATGGGGTCGTGCAGAGCATCAAGCTCATCACCGAGCAGGCGAGCAAGCGCATCGCGGAGTTCGCCTTCGAGTACGCCCGCAACAACCACCGCAGCAACGTCACCGCCGTGCACAAAGCCAACATCATGTGAGTCCTGGGCCGGCTCTGCGGGGGGAGCGGAGGTGGGCTGCCCTTCTGCCCAGCTGGTCACTGGTTCCGGGGTCTCTGAAACCCCCTGTACCCGGGGCGGGGGCAGGCCTCCTGTTTCATGTGCCTCACTGGGCGGTGGCTGGAGCAGATCAGGGGAGGGCAGGAATGCAGTCCTGGGAGGTTGAGGAGGGGCTGAGAAATACCAGGCGCTCTGGCGTCGGGGACCCCAGCGGAAGTGGCCCCGAGAGCGTTTCTAAAATGGACACGGGCTCGGGCGTAAACCAGTGCGAGTGCTGTTGGAGGTAGTATTCTCGCAGTTTCCTCCTCCTCGGCCCCGGCTGTCCCAGGCCGCCTGTGAGTGTCAGATACAGGTTCCTAACCTGAGAGAAGTGTACACAGTCAACCGTGTGAACCACGGGGAAGTGAACCTTGTGAAGCGATGTGACTTTCTTATTCATGGGCATTTCTGGATTCTTGCGGCTACTGCCTGAAACGTAATTGCACCGTCATCGACATGACCCATCTGGGCCTCTGGGCCTCAGTTTCGTGAACTCACTTTACTTCTCTGATTTGACGCTTTTGTTTGATTGAACACAGGCGCATGTCAGATGGGCTCTTTCTGCAGAAATGCAGGGAAGTTGCCGAGAACTGCAAAGACATTAAGTTTAACGAGATGTACCTTGACACGGTGTGTCTGAACGTAAGTGTCGCTCCCCGGGCTGAGCTCTGTGGCGGGGGTGTGTGTGTGTGTGTGTCTCTGTGCGTGCAGGTTTGATGGCTGAACGCACCACATGTGTTTCTCGCAGATGGTCCAGGACCCGTCCCAGTTTGACGTTCTTGTTATGCCCAACTTGTACGGGGACATCCTGAGGTAGGTGGCCGCCCCTGTCAGCCTGGTGCCTGCTGGGAGCTGGGCGTCGAGCTGTGACCGTCCGGGCGGTGGTGTCCGTGGGCACAGGGTGGGCTGTGACCGTCCGGGCGGTGGTGTCCGTGGGCACAGGGTGGGCTGTGACCGTCCGGGCGGTGGTGTCCGTGGGCACAGGGTGGGCTGTGACCGTCCGGGCGGTGGTGTCCGTGGGCACAGGGTGGGCTGTGACCGTCCGGGCGGTGGTGTCCGTGGGCGCAGGGTGGGCTGTGACCGTCCGGGCGGTGGTGTCCGTGGGCGCAGGGTGGGCTGTGACCGTCCGGGCGGTGGTGTCCGTGGGCGCAGGGTGGGCTGTGACCGTCCGGGCGGTGGTGTCCGTGGGCACAGGGTGGGCTGTGACCGTCCGGGCGGTGGTGTCCGTGGGCACAGGGTGGGCTGTGACCGTCCGGGCGGTGGTGTCCGTGGGCACAGGGTGGGCTCCTTCATTCACGTGCCGCGTGGGCCTGGCCCTGCTCCCGGGTCGCGAGCTCCACAGGGGTCACTGGCTGGTTGGCTGGTGGACTGACTGTGTTTTCTGTATCGCTGGGTAGGTGGGTGGTCATTTTTATAGACTTCTTGGTGACTTCCGACATAATTTCAGACTAACAGGCAAGTAGTGAGAGAGCTACCCAGGATGCCTGTGTCCTCGGCCACCACGGTTCACCTTCCGCCGCGTTTCCCGTGTTTCTCCCCCTCCGCACGCTCACGCTCACGCTCACACTCACACGCACGATGATGGCCACGTGGTGACGTTCAGGGTCCCTCCTCCTCACACTCACCAGCTGGTGTTCTGTGGGCACAGCTTTTCCTTGTCCCGTGTGTATCTGCCAGCCAGTGAGGACTCTGTCTTTATTCAGTGGCTCGGTCCATCCTCACCAGTCACGGGGTCCTGCCCTGGTCCCGGCATCGCTGTGAGCGGCCACTCGCTGCTGGCACAGCCCTGTGCTCCTGGCTCCTCCCGGCTCCTAACTAGTCCTGGGCCGTTTCCCCATGGGGCCCTGTGCTCCGGCTCCTCCCGGCTCCTAACTAGTCCTGGGCCGTTTCCCCATGGGGCCTGGTCCTTCTGGTGGAGGAAGGTGTTGAAGACTGAAGACGAGGTGCTGGGGGAGATGTTTTGTTTTTCAAACCGACACCCCAATCCTTTCTGCCCCCAGCGACCTGTGTGCGGGACTGATTGGAGGGCTCGGTGTGACACCAAGTGGCAACATTGGCGCCAACGGGGTCGCGATCTTCGAGTCGGTAAGGACCCTCTGACGCCCAAAGCAGAACGCGGGTTGGACGGCGTGAGGACCCGGGAGGGGGACCTGTATAGACGTGTGTGAGCCCTTGGGTTTTCGCATTGTTGGAAGAAAGTGATGCTTTGTGGAGGTTTTTTCATTCATTTCCCAGCTTTGTGTACTTATCCTTCCTCAGTTAAAGTATTTTAGCAAAAGTTGATAGAGATGTTCAGTCCGTAGCTTTGCAATTAAAAAAAAAAGTTCCTCTCGCCTTGCTTTCTGTGCGGCTTTGTTTCTAGGCGTTTGTCTGATGCGTCGGGGGCAGCCTGCCCAGGGTCTCCCCCAGGGCGGCCCCTGATGAGCTGCTTTCCCCGGCAGGTCCACGGGACGGCCCCCGACATCGCGGGCAAGGACATGGCCAACCCCACGGCCCTGCTGCTCAGCGCGGCGATGATGCTGCGCCACATGGGGATGTTCGACCACGCCGGGCGCATCGAGGCCGCCTGCTTCGCGACTATTAAGGGAGGCAAGGTACCTGCCGCGTCGCCCGCAAGCGCGCGTCCTCCGCGGGGTTCACCTGGGGGGCAGGTGGTGGCGCCCCGCAGCCCGAGGACTGACGCAGCGCGGCTTCCTCCTCGAGGTCCCGGGTGGACGCCGGGTGTGGGCGCATCATGCATTTCCTGAGGGAGGGGCCTCGTGTTTCGCAAGAGAGGGCTGAGAGGCGCTGAGAGCCGTGGGGAGTTGGAGCCATTGCAGGCCCGGGTGTCCCCTTGTTGGCGATGGGATCTTGGCCAAGGCCGTCGCGTTTTCTACGCGGCTTTTTCCTCCTCCCAACAAAAAGCTACTCTGTATGTTTTAAGGTATGAAAGACAACACACTGAGGAATGAGGTAAGGTCTCGGGCCTCCAGGAGCTCCGACGTGTCTAGGACACAGGGTGTTGTACGTTATACCACGTGTGTCAGAAAGGGAGACGTACAACGACTAATGTTAACGGGGTGCTTGCAGCTCCCGTAAAGCTGTGTGAGCGCGCGCCCCCTCAGCACACTGCTCCATGAGGGGGATCCTGTGATGAACCCCATTCTGTCGATGAGGAAACTGAGGCACGGAGAGATTCAGTCATCTGTCTAAGGTCTCAGGTCCACATGGCAGAGCTGGGTCACGCCCAGTCCGGCTCTTGCCCAGCAAGTTTCACTGTTTCCATGGCGGTGATGGCCACGGAGGGGATGGGGCACCTGCTCGCGGGCGGAGGACGGAGGAGGTGATGGCCTCACAGGCTGGGCCATGAGGCCTCTTCCTTTTCAATCGCAGTAGAATCCGCCTGGTGCCAAGCTGGCCGTTCTGAAGTGTCCAGCGTGGTGGCATCCAGCACGCTCACACCGTCGTGCCAGCATCGCTGTCCGTCTCCGGACCTTTCCTTTTCCCAGTGAAACTGCCTCACAGCTGTCGCTCTGACGGCCGTGTTTCACGTAGCACAGTTTTCAGGGTTAGCTCCTTTAAAAACAGCCCTATAATCTGAAATCATTCTTGCAGCGAAAAGGCAAGAAACCCAGGCCTGTTTTGAACAGCCGGAGAGTCGATTGAAGGGCAGAGGACTTTGCGTTTTTTTATTCTGACGCTGCTGCGTCTGTGAGTGTAACCGACGGGGCCACAGAGAGCAGAGCACAGGGGCTGCTGGTGACGCAGGACGCGGTGGAGGGAGAAGGGCAGGGAGGCCCGTGTGCGCGTGGCCAGAGGAGGAGCTGGTAAAAGCCGTGGCTGTGGGAGGCGTTGCCGTTAGTGACGTACATGCTGCCTTAGTCTCTGTTTTCCAGCCTCCAAAACAGATCAAAGTAGGTCTTTTAAGTTTCTTAAACTTTAGAAATTCCCCAGGGGATTCACGGATTCCTGGTTTAGATGTGAAGTGTCTGTCCATCATCGGTGTTTCCTTGGGGCCTGTCCTCTGGACAGGGCCTCTGCCGTCCTCCTGCTGGGCGGACGTGGTGGGCGCCGTGAGCGTCGGGAGGAACTGGGGGAAGGAGCGTCGCCAGGACTCGGTCGGCCGGAATCTCACCGGCGCTTTTAGCAGAACTCCCCTTGCTTTGGCTCCGCGCGATGCATTTTTAATTTGCTTTTCCCCCTCCTCAGAGCTTGACAAAAGACTTGGGAGGCAATGCCAAGTGCTCAGACTTCACAGAAGAAATCTGCCAGCGAGTGAAGGATTTAGAGTAAGGCTCCCGCCGACGTGTCCGCACCAGCCACTCCTAACGCCGCCACGTCAGCCCCGAGAGCACGCCCCGTGTGCGCTGGTCCCCGTCCCCGACCGAGTCCACTCCAGTCGGCCTTTTAACGAACCCGAGCAGAGGATGCAGGCGACGCCCGCGGTCTGCTCCCAAGGACTTCCCAAGCTCTCGTCTGGTTGGTCGATGTCTGTTTGGTATCTATTTTTTGTAAACTCTGAGCGGACTGTATCATTTGCCATTGTTAACCATTTACACTTCAGTTAAAACAGTTTTTCCTCAGCTGTAAATATGACACAGAATTAATAAGAAAACATCTCACTTTTCAAAGAAAAGGTTTTCCTTAGCTTATGAAAAATATACTAGAAATAAAACAATACTGACGTAATAGCACAAGATGACATTCTCATGACATGAACGGGCACGAGAGCAATTTCCTAGGAAAGTTGGCGTCCAACACGGTGACTGTGGCCCGTTCCTTTATGACACCGACAGGACAGTGGTCTTTTCTATGAATTACTGAGGGCGAGTAGACTCCCAGCCAAGAAATAGACGAGAGGTAACTGTCGTTGAACAGACATAGGTAATACACTGGCTACAAAGAGAGATGGTTGCTGGCTCGGTGCTGTGTTACCTTGAGGTTCCCTTTCCTGAGCTTCACGAAGGGCAGGGCCGCAGTCCCTTGTCACCTGACACGCGCGGAGCATCGCGGGGAACAGCTCTGAGCCGACTGCCGCGTCGGACGGGGCAGCTGACCGCGCGTGGCCGCACTCCTGCAGCACCTCACACTCCGCCGGCCCTGCTGAAAGCCTGACCACGCTGTTAACTTTCTGTTCCCGCGGCCGCCCTCTCCCTTCCCCAGAGCACTGCCACCAGGCGGCGAGGTGCAGGGCAGCGGGCGGCCGGCGTGGCTCAGCCCGACCCCCTGCACCCGGCACGGTGTCTCTGTAGCCTCAGATGCCGAGTCGCCATCTCCCTCAACAGGCAGCCATGTGCCCCTGCCCCTGGTGGATCCACGCAGACCTGTGCTTGGCACGAGGCACCCAGGTCACGGGGTCCCTAACGACACCCCTGGGGTGCTTTTCAGGCTGGTCCCCAACTTACCACCTTCCCTGTATCTGCTGTGTACGCTGCTGCTCCTGCTTTACTGGACTGCGAATGCCGGCTCACACTTATTAATAAAGAGTTCAGAGCTGACTGTGTGCTTCCTCTCCTCTCCCTCTCCCTCCCCCTCAGGGCCTGGGGCCTGGGGCACTGGCGCGGCCCTGGGAACGGCCGCTTCGCTCGCGTCCTGAGTGGCAGGGGCAGCGTGCTGGTGTGGCCCCTCTGCTCGGCGGGCACCCATGGTCACCCGTGCCCGCTGCACACAGTCCTGGGGGCTAAAGACCCACCACCCTGGGCTGCTCCCACCTGCTCAACCGAGAAAACAATCACCAGTCCCGCTGACAGTTGGGTTAAGAAGTTTAATATCCGAGTCACACGTTAAGGGTTCACAGGCGGCGGCGGCTCTAGGAGCGGCCAGGGAGGGCGAGTGCTGGGGAGCCCTGGGCGGGTGATGGGCTGGCCGCCCGGCAGATTCCAGAGCGAGTGAGTGGCAGCCGAGGCTTCCCCTGCAGCCGTAACAGAAGCCGCTCCCCCCTCCCTCCCCCCGCCCGCTGCTACTGGCCCTTCACTCTGGAAGGGGAGCTGGTCTGTCACCTGAACACACAGCGACGCTATAACTAGAACTATGGACACGGAAGCTTCTCGGAACGGCCGGCTACTTGGCCTGAGGCCCTCGAAGGGGATGCCGGGCCTCCGGGCCTCACAGCGGCCAGCAGCCCCGCCCGGCCGCAGAGCAGGGGGCCGGGGGGCTGGGCGCCCTCACTCCAGGTAGAAGGAGTCGATGACGTCTCTGTACTTCTCCAGGACAGCCAGCCGCTTCAGCTTCATCGTGGGGCCTGAAGGGAAATGAGAGAGCGTGTGAGGCCTCTGAGGAACCTGAGGCGTGTGGTCAGGACCTGGGGTCGCGAGTCCTGTGCCTGGAATGAAGCCACACCACCCGGCGGCCAGCCCCCGAGCCGGCCCGAGTGACCTCCTCACACGGCAGCAGCCCCTCACTCCAGGCAGCGGCCACAGGCCTTTCTCTCCCGTCCGTCGAAGTGAGAGCATGTCCAGGCCCCTGACCCCTGACCTGCACCCATCTCTGACTTCCATGCACTTGAATCAATGATTCCAGTGACCAACCAGGAAGACGGCAGGTCCTGCCCTGGCCCTCGGGGCCCGTTTCTGGGGCAGCCGGAGGCCCCTGGTCTGTCCCACACCCCGAGGGAGCGGGAAGTGGCCCCGCAGGAGGCCCCGCCCGGCTGACGCTTCTGGAACCTCAGGAGAGACCCCAGCCAGCACCACCCGCAGAATGACAAGCGCCTGTGCTCTGAGCTGCTGAGTTTGAGGTGACGTGTTGCACAGCAAGGACGAACGTGCCCGTCCTGTCAGCTCTGGACATGATGCTCTGCCGGCCCGAGATGGGGGGGCCCTGCCGAGAGGCCTTCCCCACCACCGGGCGTGGCCTGGGTGCGCCCTCCGGAGCCAGGGGACATGGCTGATTCTCGTCCCGGGAGCTGGACGTCCACTCAGTGCTCACCGCTGGGCGGGGTGACTGGGGACTCCTGACTGAGTCATTTATAGACACTGCTCAGCGAGGACATCTGTCTGGCTGGCCGCGCTCAGTGCTGGGCCAGAGAGCTGGACACGCGCCAGGGACGCCCTCAGCACAGCTGGGGCCCTGCGGCTGCCTCTAGCCTGAGGTCCGAGGGCACCTCACGGAGGCGGCACTGCCAGCTCCGTGCCCTGAAACGCCCCGAGACGCCGCAGGAGTGCCCGGCCCCCGCTGAGGCCGCGCCACAGGCCCTTCCGGTTCTGAGGGCTGCGTCCCGAGGGGCTTCACCCCAACCTGCCACGTGAGCTGACTGCAAATTTCGGGGTCCCACCACGAGAGGCCGGTGGCCCCTGGTGATCTCAGGGGACAGTGGTCCCAGAGCCGCAGGAGTCGGATGTCACAGGTTCAAACTTACAAGTCCCAGCCCAGGCCTCGTCCATGTGACAGGCTCCACCACGGCCACGCTCTGAGCAGTGTCCTCCCACGGCAGGAGGTGGGCGCTGCCACAACAGTGCCTCCCGGGCCCCGCCAGCCCCCCCCCCCCGGAACGGGGTGTGTGTCGGGGGGAATAAAAGCAAAACAAGCCTACCCAGCTCTCCGCCCGAGATGGAGAAGTCCCTCTCGAGAATGGCCCACTTCTGGATGTGGTAGGGCCGGGCGGCCGCGTTCCCGTTCACCCCGCCGGATGCCCTCCTCGATGGCCCGGTACACGGCCTCGTCCTTGCGGCCCACGATGTCGGACACCCGGGTGGCCCTGCTGCCCACCCGCTGGCAGAACTCCACCGCCTGCTCCGTCAGCGTGTCGGTCGGCTCGCACGTGTCCGGGTCCAGCGTGCACTGCAAAGCAGACCATCAGCCGCGCCTCCCCCCGCCAGGACGCAGCCCGCCCGGAGGAGTCACTGCCGGAGCCCGGAGGCGGGTCCTGTGAGCTGTGGTTTGGGGGTGCGGCTGCCACCCCAACTGGTGGAAGGAGCAGAGGTCTGAGCTCAGAGCTCAGAGACCTCGGAGCGAAACCATGGCCGAGAGCAGGGCCCACAGCTCCTGCCTCATCCAGGAGCTGGAGCCGCGCCTGCTGAGCCGGTGGCTGTCCCAACAGCGCGCTGCTGCCCGCACCCCCGGGGGCAGAGGAACGTCCCTGGGGGACGGCTGCCCGTTCCCGAGCCCAGGCCCGACCCAGCATGCACTGTGTGAACGCGGCCGCGGCGCGGGCGGGTCGGACCCACCTTCAGGGTGAGCAGCATGGACAGGAACTTCCTCTGGTCCCCGATGAGCACGGCGCTGCTCACGAGAGGCAGCTCCGTCTTCACCGCCTCCTCGATGGGCAGCGGGGGCACGTTCTCCCCGCCTGCCGTGATGATCAGCTCTGGGGGGCAAGGCCAGGCCGGCTGAACCAGGGCTCACCCTCGGGGAGGCCAGAGGAGCCGGTGGAGGAGCCGCACCCCAGAGCCCCTCTGACCTCCTCCCTCCTCTCCTACCTCCTACGTCACCCCTCCCTGCCTCACCCCTGCAGGCCCTGTGCCACCTGCCCCGTGTCAGTAACTTGCTTCACCCTCACCACAGGCCATGACGGGAGGGCAGCCTTCCCATTTCACAGACGAGGAAACCGAGGCACAGAGCGGTTCAGTGACTCGCCCTTTCAGTGCAGCGCCGTCCAGAGCCCGTGCCCTCGCCCAGGCGTGCTCACTCTGCCCTCGGGACACCCTCTCCCTTCTCCCCACTGTCCGACCGGCCGCCTGTTCTGCTGCCGCCAAGCAGCCCGGCCCGCCTCTCCCATCACTGATGCCTTCTCTGCGCGTTCTCATCAGGTGTCTGCCCCTCAGCAGGTCCCCCTGCCATTCGCCTGTGCACAAGGCCCGCATGGGGCCTGCCGCTCTGGTCTGTCCTCCTTAATAACGACCCTCAATCACTTCGGCGACACTGTCCTCCTGGCCCCGTTCTACCCAGCTCAGCGAAGGGAAGCTGGTCCCACTCTGTGCACAGCCCAGTGCTGACCCGGGCCAGGTGGATGTTGCGTCACAGGCAAATGGAGAAACACTAACGTTTATGTCTTCAGTGTCCTGGAAAGACTTGCCTCACTTCCCTAGGGGGTCTGAGTCCGGCTCCACCGTCTACCGGCTGGGTAACCCCGGATGAGTGCCTTAACCTCTCTGGCTTCCTCATCAGTAACACACGGTGCCCATCACGGCGGAGGCCCCGAGGAGGCACTGCCCTCGCGGTGTACATGGTGGTGGCCCGGCGCCCCGCCCGCCCCGCACACCTTTGAGACGCCCCGTGATGTAGAGGAAGCCGTCGCCGTCCAGGCGCCCCAGGTCGCCGCTGTGCAGCCAGCCGTCGGCGTCGATGGCCTCGCGCGTCTTGTCCTCCATGTTCAGGTAGCCCATGAAGACGGTGCGGCCCCACATGCAGATCTCGCCGATGCCCTCCGCATCCTGGTTCACCAGCTTCGCCCGGCAGCCGGGCACCACCTTGCCGGAGCTGGGGGGGGAGAGGGGCGGGGGCAGAGGCCTGGTCGGAGGGAGCCAGTCCCTCCAGGCCCGGGGGTCAGCCCCCGAGGGCCCTGGGATCCCCAACTCTCCGTCTTCCCCGATGGCCGGAGGTGCCCCTCCCAGGCCTCTTGTATTCTAACAGGGCCCGGAGCTGAGCAGCAGGGCCCAGGGGAGGTTTCAGGTGAACGAGTGAGGGAATGTGCATGTCCCTGATCGGATGACTCAGGCTCTGGGACAGCTGAGCAGGGACAGGAGGCAGTTCAGCCCGAGAGAGGACCTTCACTCACTTCTCAGCGCTGACCATCCTCTCTGCCCACCAGAGGCCGGCCCTGCCCCAGCTCCCACCGTGCGGTTGGGCCCTCGGCGATGCTGGGGCACCTAACAGTGGGGTACACAGAGAACTCCTCCCCCGGAGCCCTGCTTTCCACCACAGACCGGGAAACACGGCAGAGACCAGCTCCCTGGGACGGAGGCCTGGCAGGGGCTAGGCCCTGGGGACCCCACAGGCCAGGGCCGGAGCTCCGAGCCCGCGGGGTGTGAGCGGGGGCAGGTGCGGGCACTGCCCCGGGTACCTGTACAGCCGGAAGTTGCAGGGGCTGGACATGAAGTGGGGGCCTGAGGTCTCGCTGAGGCCGTAGCCCGAGTACAGGCGGATGTTGAGGCCCAGGAAGAAGCGCTGTGTCTCCGCGGTCATGGGGGCTGCACCGTAGAAGCTCTTCCGACACTTGGCGAAGCCCAGCGCCTGGCGGACCTTGGCCAGCACCAGGTAATCCGCCAGCCTGGCTGCGAAGGGCTTCAGGTCGCTGGAGGGAGAGGAAGCAGGGGCCAGAGGAGATGACACACACACACCCTCTAAAAGGCTGGACGCTCAGCCCCGGCCAGGGGCTCAGCGATGAGAACACCTTTAGGATGCGCCCGACTCAGGCTGACCCCCGGTCGGGGCACATGCAAGGATCAACCCACGACTGCATCAGCAGCTCGATGTTTCTCTCTCCCTCCCACTCTCCTCTCTCTAAGCCACAAACCAAACCTTAAAGAGAAAGGATGGGTATTCAGTGGGTCACACTGGCCGGGCCTGTTCTCTCCTGACTGCTCGGCACCAAGGCCCAATCCATCACTGAACAGTTCACACACTGGCCCTGCCCATGAACATGCATACATACATGTGTTTCGAGCCAGGAAACAGACTGAGCTGTGTACGGGCACACAGGCCACCAGGAGTACACGTGTGCAGACTGGAGCAGTCACGCCTAGGCACCCCTGGACAGGCGTGTGGGAAAGCCCGTAACGGCGCCGACATGCACATCCACTTCACGTCTGTGCACGTGAAGGGCAGGCGCAGGCACGTGCACACGCCTCATGAGACGGACACCGGCCCCGGAGTGGTTCTACTCCGGTCCAGGCCAGATTCATGCGCCAACCCCCGCAGCACCATGTGGGGGTTAAAAGCGACTGCGAGGTCCCTGGGAGGCCGGGAGGCGGGAAAGCCCACCCCCGCGGCCCCTGCTCCCAGGAGGGAGGGAGTCAGGCTCACGGTGAGAGCCAGAGGCGGGGAGAGGACAGGCCGGGTGGGGGGGCGGGGCGCACTGCACTCTGGGGCTGTGACTCCGCCCTCCGTACCTGCTGGGGCAGGTGAGGTTGTGCTCCAGCATCACCGACATGGCCCACAGCAGCATCTTGCGCCGGATGAAGCCGGACTGAGCCGCCACCTCCTGGATGCGCTCCATGATCTTCTCCCACACCCGGGGCACCCCCATGTGCGACGTGGGCTCCACCTCCCGCAGCGTGTCCACCAGGCTCCCCTGCCCGCGCAGAGAGAGGGGCCCTGGTCAGAGCCGGCGCGGCAGGGGGCCCTGCGCCGGGGTCAGCGCGCACCCGGCTCAGGCACCTGCTCCCACGCGGACAGGCGCCCGCCGCCCGCCCGCATCGCAGGCTGCTCTTTCTTCCAATGGAAGCTGATCTGCTCAGAGGCTTCCGGGGTCCTGGGTGACTCCTGGTCTAACTCAGAGGCGACATCCGCCCCCTGAGCCGTGACTGGGTGAGGAGTCGACCTGTGACCCCACCTGGGCCAGTGAGAGGAGCCTCCTGGGGGAGCCTCCTGGGGCTCCTGGGAAGTCACCTGTGGCTAAAAGGACCCAGAGCACAGGTAGCAGACGAGGCAGGCGCAGGGGAGGGTGGGGCGGGGCCACGTGCGACCACCTGTGACTCCCTCTGAGGATGTGTCCTTGGGCCGTGGCCCACAGAACCACTGATTGGATTTTCTTGTTCAGCTGCTGGAGGTGTGCTGACTGCAGCGGGAAGACCTCTGACTGACACAGGATGGGGAGCCAGTGCAGCCCAGCGCACACCCATCCCCATGAGCACACACGCGGGCGGGCCCTCGCACACATCCGGGGACCCCCAGGCGGGCAGAGGGCAGACTGACCTTCAGGGCGTCGGGCTGGGCAAAGCAGACCTGGGCCCCCCACTGGATTCCCGTCCACAGGTCGTAGATCTGGGCGGCGATGTGGCTGAGGGGCAGGTAGCTGACCACCACCTCCTGCTGGACCTCGGCGGGCTGGATGCCGCCGGCCTGGCTGCCGTACCGAGCCGTCCACGTGATCTGAGGACGAGGGGCGGGCCCCCAGGTCTACACGCCACCCTGGAGGCACTCACGTCTGCAGGTGCCCGCGGGCCTGGGCTCTTTCTCTGGGGGACCCCTGGAGTGTCTGCCCCCCTGGGCATCTCTGCAGGAAACCCCCATGGACAGCCCCCCCCCATCGCCCCGACTCTGTGCTGGGTGCCGTCTGGACCACAGACTGTCTGTCCCATGCATCCCTGCTCCCTGAGCCAGGCCCAGAGGAGCCACCCAGCCCACCCCGGGGTGCGGCCTACGTTGTCCTGACTCAGCATCACGCCCTTGGGGCTGCCGGTGGTGCCGGACGTGTAGACCAGCGCGCAGCACTGGTTGGGCTGCTGCGTGCTGAGGATGGCGTCCAGGTCCTCCTCAGGCACCTGGCCCCCCAGCTCCATGAGATCCTCCATCTGTGTGGGGGGAGAGGGCGGGGTCCGGGTCAGCGTGTGACCCCGACGCCCCCCTCCCCCACCCCCCCGCGCCCAGGCCTCTGCTGTACCGTGTACACGTTGGCCACCTTCTCCACGGGAGGCTCCCCGTACATCACCACCGCCTTCAGGTGGGGCAGGTTTTCCCAGATCTGTGTGACGGAGACAGGGAGCTCCACTCAGAACAGAAAGGCCACCTCCTGGGACGAGCCCGTCACTGGGGGCCCGTCTGCTGGCGGAGGCTTTGTGGGAAAGGTCCCTGGGCTCCCCAGTCCGCCTCTGACCCCGCAGGACCCGGGCCTCCCGGCTGCTTTCCCTTCAGACCATGTGCCCGCACAGCGAGGCGGAGAGGGAGCCGGAGAGAAACACAGCGCAGGTGCCTCCCGGACTTGGGTGACGGAGCCGAGCGGGGAAAGCCGGGTGGACGAGACAACAGGGATGCAGGTGGCAACATGTAACCCCGTCAGCCTTCCTGACATTAACATGACGCCCATTCCAGCCCACAGCGCCCCCAGGGGCAGAACGCGTTCTTTCAGACACGCACGGGCGTTCCCCGGGGCACAGCCTGGCCTCCCAGACCCTCGGCACTGCGGGTCCCAGACCACCGAGGCCAAGCCAGCCGCCGTCTTTGTGCTGTGGAGGGTCTTGCCTTCAATGTGTAAAAAACACAACCGTGGCCGTCCCGCGTGGCTCAGTGATGGAGCACCAACCCATGACCCAGGAGGTCAGGGTTCGAATCCCGGTCAGGGCACAGGCCCGGGTTGCGGGCTCGATCCTCAATGTGGGGCGTGCAGGAGGCAGCCGATCCGTGATCCTCTCTCATCACTGATGTATATCTCTCTCTCTCTCTCCCTTTCCTCTCTGAAATCAGTAAAAACATCTTAAAAAAACAAAAACACCACCTGGGTGAGGCTCGATCAGACAGACTATCCCTGAGCACCAGGCTGCTGGCAGCCACACCCACCTGCTCTGCACCCAGGGCTGTTTCAGGAGGCACAGGGCCCCGTGAGGACAGAAAAGAAGGCGGAGGAGGAGAGTCCTGGCTGAGGGTTTCACGCCGCTGCTCACGAAATGATTAATTCGGGCAAAGGTCGTGCGCGGAGTCAGGTCGACCGGGACGTCGCGGGGCCACCTGGCCGCCCGGGGAACTGCAGCCTCTGCACAGCGTCTCACCTGCCCTCACCTGCCCTCACCTGCCCTCACCTGCCCTCACCTGCCCGGCGGGTGGTGCAAGGTGAGGTACACAGCGCCACCTACAGGGAGCTGCTGCCCACAGGTCTGTCCTGAAATGCAGGGCCCACGTGACCCCGCGGGAACAGCGGGCAGAGCACTGAGGTGTGGGAGCTGGTGACCCGGACCCTGGAGGCTCTCACACGAGCCCGGTCAGCGTCACCGGGGCGTGCCGAGCCGA
The DNA here is from genome assembly GCF_028538775.1 of Myotis yumanensis. Taxonomy (NCBI): domain Eukaryota; kingdom Metazoa; phylum Chordata; class Mammalia; order Chiroptera; family Vespertilionidae; genus Myotis; species Myotis yumanensis. The sequence continues at coordinate 10,351,931 of NW_027223771.1, read as the reverse complement.
ACGCCACCTGGGGGGCCCACGCCTGAGTTTCTGAGGCCGTGGGTCTGGGATGGGGCCTGAGGACCCACATTTATTTTTATTGATTTCAGAGAAACAGGAGAGGGAGAGAGAGAGAGAAACATCCATGTTGAGAGAGAATCACAGATCGGCTGCCTCCTGTACGCCCCCTATTGGGGATCAAGCCCATAACCCGGGCATGTGCCCTGACGGGGAATCGAACCCGGGACCCTTCAGTCCGCAGGCCGGTGCTCTACCCACCGGGCCACACTGGCCAGGGCCAGGGCCCCACATTTCTAACCAGCGCCCACGCAATGCCGAGGCTGCTGGTCGGGGCCACAGGGCCTGGGGCTTGAGGGACAGAGGTGGGGCTGTGATTTGAACTCAGACACTGAGAGACACCGGGGTGGGTTCAGGTCCTGACTCCCAGGCCGACTGTGAGAGACACCGGGTGTCACACGTGGAAGAGCGGTCTTACTTGTGTTGGACGTGACACCGTTACTGTGATTATTCAAGAAAAGTGTCCCTTTTTCGAGACGCATGCTGGCATTTTCAGGGATGGGAAGGGCGCTGTCAGAGATCTGCCTACAGATATTTTGGCGCGAAGAGTGCGCCGGTGAGGGGGTGAGAGGGGCGTGACACGGTCCCGCCTGGCTGTTCACCGGGCGATCAGCACCCCTGCCCCACCGTCCGCCTCTGTGTTCGTCTGGAAACTTTTGTAACAACTTTAATCCGGGTGATTACTAGGCACGACATTTCCTAACTCGGCCTCAGCTTCCGTTGCCAATGGGCCTGGGAGGGGGCACGTGGATTAGATCTACATCTGCCAGGGGGTGCTGTCTCCCCGAGGGAAGGAACACCACCTCCGGGGGGGCCTGAAGCTCTGATAGCGCCCACCCCCGGATCGGAGGGGAGCACGTGAGGAAGCTACCCCCTCCCTCTGAGGAAGCCAGGCCCCATGAGCTCGGGGTGCCTGGCGGGTCAGGCACCTGCCACCACCCTCTGACTCTGTCCCTCATTCGTGTCGCGAGGGGCCTGGGGCTTCGGGGGCGGGGGGCCCCGAGCGCAGTTCATTCTGGGCCGAATCGTCCACACCCGTCTCCTCGCCCAATGCCCAGCACTGATCCAAGCCAGACAGACCGACACGCAGAACAGAAGGTCCTGAAACACAGGGTCCCCAGGGGCAGTGAGGGGCCAGGTCCCCAAGTGGGGAGGCAGCCCCCTCGCTGGGTCAGGGAGCCCATCTGATCAAAACCAAACCCCAGGTCCCTGTGCCTGTGAGAGAGGGTCTCAGCTCATCGCCACATGCACCGAGGGGAGCACCACAGACAGAGCGTGAGGGTGGGAGCTGGCGCCTCGCCCTCCAGGAGGGACCCGCTGGCTCAGAGGTGCTCCCAGCTCCTGCCGTGTCCTCGTCTGCAGAAGCCCCGACACAGCCGCCCTGCGGCCCCCTCGCCCATCCCTGGGAGTGAGACTCCGGGGCCCAGGGTGTCAGGGCCCTGTGTCACCCACGGGGCACACGACCCTTCCCCGGGCCCGGGACCCCAGCCCGCGGGGCCTGGCCCTGAAGTCACAGAGGCGGCTGGCTGAGAGCACGCTTCCTGGGTGACGTGGGGCATGTCCCTTGGACTTTCTGGCCTCAGTATTCTCATCTGGCAAATGGGTCTGAGTGCACGGGGGTGACTGAGGATGAAGGGGACTCTGCCGGGGGGTGGGAAGTTCTCTGCAAGCTAGACGGCCCCGAGGACCCCCAGTCTCAACCCCAACACCCCCCTTCCCCCCAAACCTTCAAGATCTTCTCCAGCTGCTTCTGTGCGTCGACCACGATGATGTTGGCGCGGCAGTCCCGGGCGATGTACTGGCAGGCCTCGGGGGAGCTGGTGGTGTAGATGCCGGTGACGATGCCTCTGCAGGGGACCAGAGGCTGTGTCCATGCAGGCCCGACAGCCCCCCGCTGCCCAGTCCCAGCCCCACGGGGCTCCATGGCCAGGCAGCCAGGGCTCCCACAGATGCTCGCACAGCCACCCAGGCAGAGGGGCCCGGGGAGAGGTGGGGTGTTGGGGAGGGGTGGGGGCCTCTAAGAAGATGTAACCGCCTTCTCTTCCCTCCCTGCCCACCTCCCGCCCCGGGGCTCTGCCCCACCCGCCGCTCACCCTGCAAACACTGTGCCCACGGCCGAGAAGAACCACTCCGGGGAGTTGAAGCCAAGAATGGCCACACTGTGCGCACGCTCCAGGCCGAGCTGCGGGCGGGACAGACGGACAGCCACGTCAGCCAACAGGCAAGGGCCTCCCGTAGCCGTCAAGACCCCTCCGAGGCCTCAGAGCCCAGGCCACCCGCCCCCCAGCCCCCTGCTGCCGCTCAGCCCAGCACCCGCCTCCCAGCCCTTGGTTTGAACGTGACCACACGTGCAAAGCCCCTATCAGGTGCCTGCACCCTGAGGGCTCCGTGCACGGGACACCCGGTGTGGGCCCAGGTGTCGGTCATCGGGAAGAGGCCCGTCGGCCCAGGCGGGAGCCCTGGGAGGGAGGTCCCCCTCGGGGCCTCACCTTCAGGAAGCCCTTGGCGGCCTGGCGGGCCTGCCGGTAGTACTGGGCGTAGGTGATGCGCTCCCACGAGCCCTGGCGCTTGAAGCCCAGCGCGTGGAGGTGCCCGTACTGCTCCAGGGCCCGGCAGAACATCTGGTGCACAGTGTAGGCGCGCTGCTGCGGGCAGCTGGGGTCCAGGCGCAGGCGGACCCGCCCATCGGCCCGCGTCGTCCACAGCGCCTCCTCTGTGGGGTGGGGGGAGAGCACAGCTGGGGTCCCCTGGCCCCGTGCTGTCCCCGGCACCCCCCCGGGCAGAGCTGCCCCCCCTCTGGTCCCAACAACGCCTTGGGCACTGGCCCTGGGGCTGGAGGCAAGCCGGGGGGCTGCCTGGAGGAGGAGGCTGACAGCCGTGGAGGACAGCGCGGAGGAGACGGAGCAGCGGGGGGAGGTGGCCTTGACCCGCCCACCGGCTCCGAAGCCTTTTCTCCGCAAAAGTCTCTCACTTCCACACGGACCATCTTTTTTAAAAACCACAACACAGCCCCTCCTTGTCCTAAGAAACCAAAGCAGTTGGGGAGGATGGGCCGTGAAAGGGACAGGCCGTCCCGCGCCCCCCCCCAGGTCCCCGCGCGGACGTGGCTCGTGTCCGTGTGTCCGTCCTGCTGACAGAAACGCAGCGTCGGGTTTCATTCTGCCGCTGTCGCTTTCTTCTCACCCGAAGGGGGAAGGATCATGTTCCTGTTGTATTAGTTGAGGGCGGCAACCCCAAAGCCCTCGGGGGCCGGCTGGGCAGCGGGCCCACGTCCCCATCAATAATGGACGACGATCAATAATGCAAGAGTGAAGCGACCCAGGCGGCCGTGCGGCTCGCGGCGGTGACAGCGGCGGCGGCACAGGCCTCAGGCCCGCGCTCCGGCCCTGGAGTCACGCCTCGTCTTTCTGCTTCAGATACAGATGAGGAACGGAGCCTGCTCACTAGGAAGGCCACACACAGGGCAGTGGGGACCGGCGGCCCAGGGGTGCCCGGAAGGCGGCAGGGCGGGCTGGTGACCGGGGCCGGACAGCACAGGCCTCCGGCCAGGGGGCTGCCGCCGTCGCGGGGGGACCTGGTGCCCAGTCGGAAAGGAAACGAGTCGCCTGCAATCTGGGTGTTTATTTGTAATCACCTGGTTTTTAAAAGGCTAGCCCACACTTAAAAAAAAAAGAAAGCCCTAACCGGTGTGGCTCAGTGGATAGAGCGTCGGCCTGCAGACTGAAGGGTCCCGGGTTCGATTCCCGTCAAGGGCATGTACCTGGGTTGTGGGCACATCCCAGGTGGAGGGTGTGCAGGAGGCAGCCGATCGATGTTTCTCTCTCATTCATGTTTCTAACTCTCTATCCCTCTCCCTTCCTCTCCGTGAAAAATCAATAAAATATACAAATAAATAAATAAATTTTAAAAAAGAAAAGTATTATGCGAATAGAAAAAGAAAAAAATACTATGTGGACCAAGTCAAACACAGCCGCCAGCCGTGCCTGCATCCTGGGCTCGCGTGGGTGCCGTCTCCCCGCGGCGGGTGGGTGTTGGCCGGACGTGTGGACAGGACCCCTCGGCCTGGCCTCGCCGTTCCCTCCACTTCCCCCGACACTCAATCCCGCCCCCGGCCGCCTCCTGGCTCCCAGAAGGACAGGTTTGCACAAGCGGCTTCATGGGTCAGAAGAGACCATTTTCGTCCAACACTCGCTCTGGACAGAGCTCCTTCCCTAATTTCTTCTGTCCCGGGATGGACTCTCCCCGGCTGCAGGCCCCGGAAGGCAGAGCCAAGGGCTCCTGGGTCCTGAGTGCAGGGCCCAGCCCAGGGCAGAGGTCAGGGCCTGCGGGGAAGGACACGGTAGCCTCTCTCCCCGAAGGACCGTGTGCCCAGGGACCAGGCCGCGGCCTCCCCCGTCCTCCCAGGCTGACGCACGTCCTGCCTGCCCAGAGGCCCTGCCTGCCCTGTCCTCTGGCAGGAGTCCAGTCCGCCCGGGCTCAGGGCCTCAGCCTCGTGCCAGCGGCCAAGCCCCCCGTGGGCGTGGGAGCTGCGAGGGCAGCGAGGCGGGGGCTTTCCCAAGGCGCAGCGTGCACCTTCTGCCCTCCCTCCTCCCCGCTCTCCTGCTGCCAGGCCTCCTTATCAATCGCCCACTATGCGGGCACCGGGCAGGCGGGCAGGCAGCTGTGCGCTCTCGGGCCAGGAGAAAGGCCCTGCACTGACGGAGGGCGGAGGGCGGAGGGCGGAGGGGAGCGGTGCTTGCTGTGCCCTGTGGGAAAGGCCGGCCGGTTCCTTGTGCAGAGCAGGGGCGAGGGGACGGGGACTGGGGCGCGGGGACGGGGACAGATGTCTCCCCAGGGCCTGGCCCGGCCGCAGGCCCAGCAGGGTCCCTCTGTGGAGAGGCCCAGGCCAGGCCCTCGCGGAGGAAGGAGGAAGGGAGCCAGCCCAGGGAGCCCCGTGGCCTCGGCACAGGAGAGGCGAGGACAAGGCCGGCCTGGCCAGCACAGTCTGTCTGGACCTCGCACAGCGGAACTGCGTGTCCCGGCTACAAGGCTGTGGCGTCCAGGGACCCCCAGCTGCTGGCCTCCCAGCTTCTCCCTGAAGGGTCAGAACTCCGAGTTCTGGCCACGACGCACCGTGGCCCTGGGCAGAGCCCGCCCTCCCTGGGCCCCACTTCCTTGGCCGAATTCTACCGGGACGGGCAAGACGGCCCGTGAGCCCCGCAGGGTCACCGTCTTGGCTTTCTGTCCTAACTCGGGCCTGCTCTCGTCCAGGCCTGGACCACCGGGCGAGGACAGAGTCCAGGAGGGGGGCAGGGGCGCCCACACCTGCTGCGCACAGGCCGGGCTCCTGAGGGACAGGCAGAGGCGGACGCCGTGGTGTCTGACCGTCTGAGCCCCGTGGCCCTGCCTGAGACCAGCAATGCCTGCAGTCGCCGCCAGCCACTCGACGGGGTGCCCTCCCCCAGGCTCCGGGACTTGACTTGCGAGCTCTGCTTCACTGCCTGCACCCCTCGGGCGCCTGGGCTGCAGCCATGTCCTCCTGGGCACCAGCCCGGCCTCCTGACCTCTCCCCTGCATCCGGCATCCCGGGGACAGGCGTGGGCAGCTCGGGGCCTGGACCGGGCCCAGAATGTGAGCTGACAGAACTGGACGTTCTGATGAGGAGACGGTTTCTACCGGGATCCCCGAGGCCCCGCTTTCCCTGGCTGGGGCGGGGGCGGGGGCGGGGGGAGGGGGAGCAGGATGACCCCGTGCCCATTCCCAGGACAGGAGACCCCGGGGGCCTTTCCTACTGCTCCCTCCCCTCCCCCCGGAAGCTGCCCTGACAGGGGGGCTCTCCCTGTCCCCCAGCCTCGGGCTGTGGACTTCCCAGGACAAGGGGAGTGTCCCGCTCCCTCCAGCTAAACCCCACCCGCCCCGTGCCCTTGAAGCGAGCGTCTGGGGAGGCAGAAGCGAGGACAGAGCTGGGCTGCGGGCACATCCCTTACCTCACTGGGCTGCGGGCCAGGCTGGGCTGAGCGCCCAGTGGGGTGGGAGTGATGGGAGACCTCCCAGCCCAGGCCCAGCAGCTGTTCTGCCCCATCCCCGCCCCTGTTCCAGCTGGGCTCACCCTCAGCCTGGAAGGTCTGGAGAGGAATGTGTGTCCATGGCCGGCACCAGGCTGCCCCGGCGGGGGGGGGGGGGGGGGAGGGGGGGGGTCAGATCCTGGCCGCCCTGAGGCCCGATCCGTGGGGCTGCCCTCCGGAGAGTGGCCACCTGGGGCCAGAGCTCAGGACCCTCGAGCTCTCGGGAACTCGGAGACCTGGGTGCATGTGTCCTGAAGGCAAGGCTCCCAGAGCCCCCCCGAGGGCTGCAGCCCAGCCATTAGCAGGCAGGGCCTGGGGGGACCCCAATCCAGGCACCTAGGTCCCCCAGAGGCAGCTTGGCCATGAGGAGACCCCCTCAGAGGAGCTGCGTGCTCGGGGAACACTGACCCTCTGAGCTCGGGCTCCCATCGAAGGAGAAGGACAAAGAGCCCGCCCCGCTGCAGGCGGCCAGGGCAGCCCGAGATGAGCTTCTGAGCCTGGGGCTGGGGGACGTGCCCCTCCCTGGACCCTCCCTGCTTCTCTGGGGCTCAGGGGGCGGTGAGCTCCCCACACTGGCTCCCTTCCTGCCCGAGTGGCCACCACCGGGCCAGGACTCCGAGCGTCCGGGCTTCACGTGTGCCAGGCCTGATGCCACTGGCCACCGAGCGCCGGAGGAACGGAGCCAGGGCGTGACAGGCCTGCCAGAGGTGACCAGCGAGTCAGGAGGTGCCCGGGCCTGGAGGAGGACATGAGAGCGAGTACCCGCCCTCCCCGCTGCAGAAACCAGTCGGTCCTCCTGGGCCCGGCTCCTTCCTTATCTCTGGGGACGGGCGTGACAGGTGCGTCCACCTGGGAGGCCACCCCTCGGGCCAGGTCCCTTCCAAGGCCACTGAGACCTCGGCTGGGAGAGGGCGGCCTGACTGACGGCAGCTCAAGCCCCCCCCCCCTGGGGGGGGGGGCACATGGTCTCCAGGGAGCCAGGTGGCCTGGGTCACCCCTTACGCCCCTGGTGCCCAGGCTCCTCATGACAATGGGCAGGGGCCTGTGCCCGCTCCCACCCTCCAGCTGCCGTGCTGTGACAGCACCGGGTCCTCCTGTCCTGTCCCCACCAGGCTGCCCTCTGAGCCTGGAGGGAAGAGGCTCTGGAACGCGGCCCGGCCTCTGCCCCTTCCTCCTGACCCGGTTCTGGCCTCATCCTGCCCCGTTGGGAGACCCTTGGCACCGGCCTCCCAGCTGGCCACCACCCACACCCCAAACCCAAACTCGTGAAAAAAATTCGGCGATGCCAGGCATGCACGGACTGCAGGACACGCTACAAACACACGACCAGTTCAAACACGGCCCGACACTCGGCTCCCACTCCCTGGCCAGCTCCCTCCCAACACCCCAGGGAGCGGGGCCCTGAGCAGCCTGACGCTGGGAGATGCACAGCCAGGAAACCTGGCACCTGGGGGAGCGCGACCCACAGGTGACAGGCGGGTGGGCGGCCCGAGGACAGCACAGCACGGAGGCAGAGGCAGCGACCCCTGGCCAGGCTGCTCCGTTTCCTAAGCTTCCGCTGTTGCCACAATGTCACTGCACGGCCAATAAAGAACCAATAAGGTGCGATTATCTGACGTGAAGGTCAGGGAGGGAGCACGTGACTCAGCCTCCAAAGCCAGCCCTGCCTGCGGCCTGCCCCTCGCCCCAGTGCCCTGCTGGCAGCGCCAGGGCCTCGCTCACCGCGCCTCCTCCGGCCTCAGCCCCACCCACTGAGCTCCCAGCTCTGCAGCCGGCCTCAGCTGCCCATCCCTGCCTCTCCCCTTCCTCAACTTCTAGGAGACATCTTCTCCCACGACCTCCGTCACGCTGGCCCTGGGGGCGGTCCTGCTGGAGGGTGTGGTGGGGAATCCCCTCCCCGCCCCCACGCCCTGCCCTGTGGCTCCCTGTCCTTGGCCCCCAGCACAGCTGGGCTCTGCACCCAGCAGCCCCGCCCGCCCTGCCCAGGCGCCCCGGCTCACCTGCCGAGTTGGGCTGAGCATCCTTGGCCTTCTCCGGGGACGAGAGGTCGAGAGCGTGGCTGAGGGACTCTTTGGAGAGTGTGTGCCCGTCGGTCAGGGAGCTGGCGGGTAGGAAACCACTGTTAGAACCGGCAGACACGCATCCGGGCCCGGCTGGTCCTGCTCTGTGCCTCCCAGTGGGCGCCGGCGGACCAGACCCCCGGGAGCGGCAGGGGCTGTGCCACCCCCCTCACCCCCCACCCCCGGCCTGTCCCTGCAGGTTCTCAGGGCTCAGCAGGGAGAGAACCCAGTTGGCCTGCTGTGCTGTGTGACTCTGGGCAAGTGCACGGCCCTCTCTGGGCTTGGTGTCTCCATCCAGAAGGACACCAATGGCCTGGCCCTGCAGGATCCGGGCACTGCCTGCCTCATAGAGTGCAGGCTCAGGGCTGGGGGACTCCCACCCCCTTAACCACCCCCTCGCCCCCCCTACCAGGTGTGAGAGCAGTAGCTCAGCAGCTCAGAGTGGAGCCAGCATGTGCCTGGCTCTCAGGGGTCCGAGCAGGCCCAGCGGGGCCTGTGGGTGGCGCTGTCTTCACCCACAGAGAGCAGCATGGGACCCGGAGGCCTGGTGGCCGGGCAGCACAGCCCGGTGGTGACTGGGCCTCCCTGCGCCTGGGCACCACGACGGGCCCACCCAGCCTCTGTGGACGAGCAGGTGGGGGGAGCAGGCACCTCAGCACGGAGCCGGGCTGCGGCCACACAACCCCGGGACGCTCTCCGTCAGCGTGTGCACAGCCCCCGGGAGCTGTGGTCCGAGACCTGTGCCCAGGGGGGCCCCCTTCCCGGGCAGCGGGCCAGTTACCTGCTTCTCACACGCGGCCTCGCGCCTTGCAGGTACCACGCGTTCAAACTAAGTTTGCAGACGCACCTGGGCCCACCGCGCGGCAGTCTGCTTAAGAACCTGAGACGAGTTTTAAAGCAAAAGACACCAGGAGGTTATGACGGGAGAAGGAAGGGAGAAGGGGCTGAGCGGGGGCCGAGCGTCCCTTCCGGGGACCTGGGTGAGCAGGGCCTGGCCGGGGGCTGGTGCTGGCCGGCTGTTGCTATGGAGACCGGCGGGGGGACGGGGAGGGATGCTGTGGGAAGGACAGGATGACCGAGCGTGTTCCTGGGGGCGGCCTACGGTGCCGGCGGGGGACACGGAGGGCCTGGCCGCGTGGAACTGGTCCCGCTGACACGGGCCCCGGGCCCCGAGCTCCACCTCCACGTGGGGACAAACACGGGGACGCTCGGGGCTCAGCCAGCCTCGGGCCGCGGGCCCCTGGGAGCGTCCGGGTGCCGTGTCCGCCTTCCATCTCGCCCCGCCCTCAGGACGGGCTGGTCGTAGGGCCACCCAGGGGCTGAAAGCGACCGGCCTTTGAAGTCAGCGGCCGGGCAGCCACCCGCACATTAGCGGAGGCCGCGGCTGTCATTTCGGTCCCCTCCCGCTTCCGCACAAACAAGCCTGTGTTTAAATCCCCCGTCAAGAGGCCCAGGCGGCGTTCCTCCCGCTCCTAAAGCCAGGCAGCTCAACCAGGACTGAGCGAGGAGGCCGGGGCCTTGCTGATGGGGGAGGCGGCTGGGGGAGCACCTTCCCAGGCGTCTGGCACCCCCTCCCATGGCTCAGACACGGCCGCTGCCCCTCCCCTGCTTGCCCTGCCCTCCCTCAGTGACAGGTGAACCCCGGGCCCTGCCTGTGCCTGGTGTGACAAGAACACCTCGCTCACCCCCACGAAGGCCCGCGGGGTCTCCCCCAGCCTCTGCCACGTGCCTGCTGGAGAGGGGGGCACACCTGCCCTCCAGGTGGCCCCCCAGCCTTTCCCTCGAGGCCCTGCAGTGGGATGCGCCTTGCCCATCCTCTGAAACGGGACTCACTGACCTCCCTGCTCACTCAGGGTCAGCCCCCGCCACAGACCGGCTGCCCGGCTCCTAACCCCGAGGCCCCTGCCCAGCTGGCCGCTGCCCACGCATCCCCGTTCTCAAACCCTCCCGTGTCGCTAATGGTCAGCTCCCCACGCCATCGTGCTGGCACCCCACCGGCCTCCAGCCGACCAGGAGAGGAGGCGGCCACGCTGGACACGGAGAGCCTCCTGAGCAGAAGGCAGCGCCCGGAGGCAGGCGGCGGCCCCGGGCAGGAGTCCCCACTGACAGGGAACAGTCAGGGTGGGCAAAGGGCCCAGGAGGCGGCCCAGCCTCTGCTCTCCCCTCCGTGGGAGGAAGAAGGTCCGAAAGGGTCACCTGGCTGAGGCCGGGGCCTGCACCCACCCAGCGCACACACACTAGAAGCACCCTGCCTACCCTGCATCCACAGATGCAAGCCCTCTCCGGCACCTGCCCTCCAGCACCGGCCCCGCAGCACGGGGAGCGAGAACACACTGGCAGGGCCTGTTTGAGCACATCCCTGGAGGGGCGTGGGAGGCGGAGGAGTCGGCAGCCGGCACGCTCCCTCTCTCTGAGCTGAGCCGTCTGTGGGGGATGGGCCTCTCCTTTCTGCAACTGTCTTGTCAGAGGAGCTGATGGGAACCACTGAAGACAGAACCTGCCGGGCCTCCTCCAGGGAGCCCTCCTGGATTACCCCCAACACCCTCGCACCCTCTCGCCCTGGGATACTCAGGGAAGCTCCCCGAGAGCAGGGCCAGGCCTGCCTCAGCTCTGTCCCCTGCCCCGAGCAGTCGCTGAGGGGCGCCAAGGGGCTCGGTCACACGGCTGGATGGAACCTTCTCGAGTCCCCACTGTGCGTGCGACACGTAGTCGAGGGGCGGCCTTTTCCCACGTGAGCCCCTCGGGGATGAGAACCCATCTCCCGTTTATTTCTGTTGCCCTTTCTTCCCATCCGGCCCTCAGCAGCCAGGCCACTGCTCCGTATGCAGTAGGTGCCCAATGAGTGCCTTCTTGCAACAACACGGCATCCAGGCTCACCGGAGGTGGCCCCCCGGGCTCACAGGTGTACTGGCTGTGTGACATGGAAGTCACGGTACCTCTCTGGGCCTGTTTTCTGCCTGAATCTACAGCGATTGTGAGGGTAGCACAACCCGTGAAAACACTGAGTCAGCCCTCGGGGTCGCTGGCGGACTCCCGCGGGTCGTTAGGAAAGTGAGTGGAAGGAAATTCTCTGCTGAGACGGGGAGGGGGACTGAGTGGGCGAGGGTCGGGCGCTGCCGGCCGCGAGGGGCCTGGTTCCTTACACGGTCCTCAGGATGGAGCTGGCGGACCTGAGCAGGAGCACCTCTGGCATGGTCCCCGCGGGCGGCGCACCCCTCGGGCTCGCCCGGGCGAGGGCCTCAGAGAGCGTGTGCTGGAGTCCCCCGGGGCAGCGGCATCAGCCCCAGAGAGGCCCAGTGCCACCAGGCCGCCCTGCAACAGAGACACAGCGTGAGTCACGGCCCGGCGGTCGCCCTCCTTCCGGCCGTGACTCACCAGGCCGCCACCCGACTGTCATTTGCTTCCTCCTGAGCCCACAGGCCTCGCAGGAGGTGGTGGCTTTGGGTGCCCGTCTCTGTTCCCCAGGCCCCACTGCCTGCCAGGGCTCCCCCCACCACTGGCTGCCCCCCTGGCCCCGTGACTGGCTCCAGGTCCTGCCTCTCTGCTTGGGGGGCAGTCGGAGGGGGACCCTCCCCCCGCACGATGGAGACTCTTTGCAATGGAGGTGCTGCCCACATACGCCCCGTCCTGAGGACCGAGCAGGGAAAAAGCATGCCTCGCCTGGGCTCAGCTCTCGGCGGCAGCCACTGCGCCTGGGAGATGCAGCCGGGCCTCTCCCGTCCCCTGAGGGGACCCCTCCTTCCTCAGTCTGCACACTGTGTCCCCTCCGAGCTCAGCCCCACTGGCCCGAGGACCCCACCGAGGGCTCGGGGGCATGCCGGGGGGCTGGCTGCCCGGGCGCTCACCTTCCTCCGCGTGGCCAGCAGGCTCGGGGCTCAGCATCCCCCGTGCTCTCAGCCACGGCTCCGAGTGTGGGAGCTGCAGGGCCAGTAACCGGGTTCCAGGTGATGAGACAGTGGGCTGGGCGAGAAGGGGACCCACCCCAGCTGCCTGGGGCTGCCTGAGGGCGTGGCTCCAGATACCTTTGACCCACCTGGCACGGCCCCACTGCCCACCTGCGAGCCTTACCCAAGAGGGACCTGCTGGTGCGGCTGGGAGAGGCCCTGGCAGAGCCGCAAGAGACTGTTGCTGCCACGGGGCCTCCACCTGGAGCCACCCCGGGAGCTGGGCCCCGGGAGCTGGGCAGGAAGCTGGGCCCTGGGAGCTGGGCCCCTGGGAGCTGGGCAGGAAGCTGGGTCCGGGGAGCTGGGCAGGAAGCTGGGTCCGGGGAGCTGGGCAGGAAGCTGGGTCCGGGGAGCTGGGCCCCAGGAGCTGGGCAGGAAGCTGGGTCCGGGGAAGCTGGGCAGGAAGCTGGGTCCGGGGAGCTGGGCCCCAGGAGCTGGGCAGGAAGCTGGGCCCCCGGGAGCTGGGCAGGGAGCTGGGCAGGAAGCTGGGTCCGGGGGGCTGGGCAGGGAGCTGGGCAGGGAGCTGGGCAGGAAGCTGGGCCCCCGGGAGCTGGGCAGGGAGCTGGGCAGGAAGCTGGGTCCGGGGGGCTGGGTCCGGGGAGCTGGGTCCGGGGAGCTGGGTCCGGGGAGCTGGGCAGGGAGCTGGGCAGGGAGCTGGGCAGGAAGCTGGGTCCGGGGGGCTGGGTCCGGGGAGCTGGGTCCGGGGAGCTGGGTCCGGGGAGCTGGGTCCGGGTAGCTGGGCAGGAAGCTGGGTCCGGGGGGCTGGGTCCGGGGAGCTGGGCAGGAAGCTGGGTCCGGGGAGCTGGGCAGGGAGCTGGGCAGGAAGCTGGGCCCCGGGAGCTGGGCCCCGGGAGCTGGGCAGGAAGCTGGGCCCCGGGAGCTGGGCCCCGGGAGCTGGGCAGGAAGCTGGGTCCGGAGAGCTGGGCAGGAAGCTGGCCTTTTCTCCCTTCTCCTTACTAACTGCACGGGCTGTGCCCCGTTTACCTGCGCCTGCTCCTTGCACCCTCTCAGCAGCAGCCTCGTGTGGGCTTAGCGACCGGCCCATGTCCCAGAGGAGACCTGAGGCCGGTCAGCGCCACGGGCCGGCCAGAGGTGAGGCCCAGGCCTCCACACACACCCGATCTGTCCGATGTTTGCATCGTAAAACTCAGCCAACCGTCTCACCCTCGCCCCTGGGGAGCCCGGCCATGGTAACAGACGTCCCTGCCGCACCCTTTGCCCGGTGCCCCTCCGCTTCCCCTCGGGGCAGGCTTGTGGCATGAGACCTGCAACCTCAGAACCAGGCCCCTGCTTCCTGGAGCCCCCCTCCCAGCCCCCCAGAGCCCCCCCCAACTCCAACCCCCCACCGCCTCTGGGTGAGGGGGCCGGACGGGGTGCAGACGTGGGGGCCAAGGCGCAGGGCCGAGTGGCAGCGATGGGGACGGGCTGCTCCGAGGCCCGCCCCCCGACTCAGACGGAAGACGACACCCAGATGCCACATGGAGTCCGTGCCCACACACCAACGTCCAGAGGGTCCAGCCCTTCACCAGATGCTCGGTCCCTAAAGGCCGCCTTGCCCAGCCATCCTTGCCCACGGCCACCTCAGGGCACCTGGCAGGCAGGACCTGGGTGCTGCCTGAGCCGCCTCGGGGCCATGAGCCCCTTTGAGAAGCTGCTGGGAGACCCTCACCCCGTCCGCGAGCCCAGACGCTCTCTGGCTGTTTGGGTTCAAGGAGTTGGAAGCTGTTAACAACCCCACCCCAGCAAACCCCACAGCAGTGCTGACTCCGCCCTGCTCCTCCCCCACCCCTCCCGCTCCCCGCTCCCGCTCCCCTGCGAGGGCTGAGCTGTGAGGTAAGGACCGAGTGGGCGCCAGGGAGATGGAGGTGGTAGACATGTCCCCACGTGGGGGCTGGCAGGAGCCCAGGGCCCAGACCTCTCAGCCCCTCCTGGCAGCCTGACGAACAAGCAGGATGCAGAGTTTCCGAACGGACGAGGAGGCCGGGCCTACAGGCTTATTCCAGCATCAGGAGGGCCTGGGGAGGGTGACACCTTCCCTTTCCACCCGCTGCAGGTCCCACAAGCCGACCTGCCCCGCAGGCGCCTCCTCCCCCAGGAAGCCCTCCTGCTTCTTGCTGGAGCTGCCCTGGCCAGGCCCCCCCGGAGCGCTGAGCATCAGAGACACAGGGAACACGACCGTCTGCCACGCAGTGCATGTCCCCAGTCCGTTCCCGGAGGGAAAGGACCCCTCCTGCCTCAGGACCAGGATCCTTGGTCAGCACGTCCTTGTGCGGATGGGCAGGGGGCAGGGGGCAGGGGCAGGGGGCAGGGGCAGGGGCAGGAGACAGAGAGCACAGGAGCCTGGTCCCTCCTCCAAGGGTCAGAGAAGATGGGTCTGATGGCCAATAAACAAAGATGCGCTCACGGTCCCTGTGGGACCATCAGTCCCAGGCTAGGGCAGGGGGCAGGGGGCAGGATGCTAGGACAGGGGCAGGGGGCAGGGGGCAGGATGCTAGGACAGGGGCAGGGGGCAGGATGCTAGGACAGGGGCAGGGGGCAGGGGGCAGGGGGCAGGGGCAGGGGCAGGAGACAGAGAGCACAGGAGCCTGGTCCCTCCTCCAAGGGTCAGAGAAGATGGGTCTGATGGCCAATAAACAAAGATGCGCTCACGGTCCCTGTGGGACCATCAGTCCCAGGCTAGGGCAGGGGGCAGGGGGCAGGATGCTAGGACAGGGGCAGGGGGCAGGGGGCAGGATGCTAGGACAGGGGCAGGGGGCAGGATGCTAGGACAGGGGCAGGGGGCAGGGGGCAGGGGGCAGGGGCAGGGGCAGGAGACAGAGAGCACAGGAGCCTGGTCCCTCCTCCAAGGGTCAGAGAAGATGGGTCTGATGGCCAATAAACAAAGATGCGCTCACGGTCCCTGTGGGACCATCAGTCCCAGGCTAGGGCAGGGGGCAGGGGGCAGGATGCTAGGACAGGGGCAGGGGGCAGGGGGCAGGATGCTAGGACAGGGGCAGGGGGCAGGGGCAGGGGCAGAAACGAAGATGAAGGGAGCAAGTTGGCGAGGGGGAGGTGGGATGACTTCATGGAGCAGAGGGTGAGCGTCCCGGGCGGTGGGCAGTGGGGACAGCTGTGGGAGGGTCACAGACCCAAGGCCTGGGTGACAGGCCCAGGTGTGGCCCTCCCCAGCCTCGGTCCCAGCTCACGAGGGGCTGGGCCAAGGCAGAGCTCTCCTGGGGACCTGGGCTCCGGGGCGGGAGGGTGGGCGGGACAGCCGGAAGGCCTGTGGCTGTCACCAAGGCCTCATGGGAGTGGAGGCCTCGGCCCCCAGGGCTTCCCCTCGGCGCCTGCGGGAGGGCGGGGGCGGTGCCGCCAACCAGCTCACTCTGACCCAGTTGGCAGGGCCCAGAGTGTCCACCCTAAGAAGCCGAGTCACAGCCCGAGGGACAGGCAGCGAGCGGCCTGGGAGCCGGTGGAGTTGGCTGGCGGCGGGGCTGCGCCAACAGGCAGTTCCCTGGGGACGGACACCTGGGCTCCGGCCGGGCTCTGCCTCCGCTGGGCGACCCTGCGCAGGCCCGGGTCCCGCCTGGGACTCAGTCTCCTCCGCCGCGTCACAGACGGAGGGCATCCCGCGAGGGGCCGGGGCTGGCACCCCGCTGCCCTGGGCAGGGACAGGCCCACCAGGCGCCTGGGCCCCCGGGGGGGGGGGGGGCAGGGGAACAGCAACAAGGCAGGAACAGCCACGTGCCCAGCGCTCACTGAGCCTGCGACGCTGTCTACGCTGACACTCGATCGCACCACAGCCCAGCGACTGCGCTCCTGTCCTGTGCCCACTTCACAGACGAGGACACTGAGGCGCAGGGAGATTGCGTAACTCGGGCCAGTCCCTCTGGTGAGCAGAGTCGGGGTACACATCCAGGCAAGTGGGCGTCAGAGTTTATGCTCTAACTCCAGGCGGCGCCCAATGGCCTCAGGGCCACAGAGCAAGGGGCCCCACGCGAGGAGGCAGAAGGGGCGGCCGGGCCTGGGGGCGGGGGTCCCGTAGATTCTGATGGAGCCGGAGATCCCCGTCACCTAGCGGCGCTGCAGCCACCCCAACACACAGCACCACGGGGCGCGCACGTGCGTGACGGTTCCAGGCCGCCGAACCCGGCGCTGCCCGGCGCGTGACGGGGCAGCAGGTGCGACTAACGGTGCAGCGGTGACGGCTGACGGCGATCGACAGCGACGGTGCTGCAGGTTCGTGCGTCCACCGCCCCGTTCTTGTCACCGCGTTAGAGCGTCCTCGCTCTACTCGACATAAATGGGTCTGCTGTGAACAGTCCCGGCGCCGGCAGCAGCCTCGACACCCCTGCTCGCATCACACCCCTGTGCCGAGCCGTCGGCTGTCCCACACCCTGCAGGGCGCACAGTCAGAGGTGCGGGATCGGGGGGCGGGGGGGCTATCTAGGTTGGAGCCGTGTCAGTACCAGGCTCCGTGCTCCCGCGATGACCTACCCACAGCCTGCAGCCCAGTCACCTGTGTGTCGTCACCACGCGTGCGGGGACGTGGACTGAGCCGTGCGTCCGGCTCGGATTGGCAGCCGTGCGTGCGGGCAGCTGGGAGCCGGGAGTGAGGTCCGTTCCGAGCTCCCACCCTGCCCTGGCCAGACCCGACCCTGCGGCTCCCGGGTCCTGGCCTCCTGCCTCCAGGCCACCCCATTGGGCCCCCACTTCCAGACTCACCTCCCCAACCAGCTCTCCCCGGCTCCGCTGCCTCCCAGCCCAGCTCCTCTCTGCTCCTCCTCTGCCCGCTGTGCGCACGCCTGGCTGCCCTCACCCGGCCACACCAGGCGCCCCGACCTGGGAGTTAGCCGGCCCCACCCTGTCCCGTCTAATGGGCACAGGTTACTCCTCTGCACCCACACCCTCAGGCCGCACGGCGCCCCTGCCAGCCACCCGGGCACCGCCCTGCCCAACGCGGGAGGAGCCGCCCCCTCTCCAGTCCCTGGAAGCCCTTCCTCCATCGGCCGGGGCTCCCTCCAGCTCAGAGGCAGGGTCTCTCCTGGGCTCGCGACGGGCACCCCTGAGGGCCGGCCAGGTCCACAGCCACAGCCTCAAAGGGCACAGGCCTGTCCCAGTTCCCGCCCAGCTGGTTCCGCCACTCCAGGCCTGGCGCCTTCTCCCTAGGCACGGCCCTGCCCCTTGACCTCAGCTCTGCACGACCCCTGCCCCTCAGCTCTGCACGGCCCCTGCCCCTCAGCCCTGCACGGCCCCTGCCCTGCCCCTTGGCCTCAGCTCTGCACGGCCCCTGCCCCTCGGCCCTGCCCCTTGGCCTCAGCTCTGCACGGCCCCTGCCCTGCCCCTTGGCCTCAGCTCTGCACGGCCCCTGCCCTGCCCCTTGGCCTCAGCTCTGCACAGCCCCTCAGCCTCAGCCCTGCCCTGCACGGCCCCTGCCCTGCCCCTCGGTCTCAGCCCTGCACGGCCCCTCAGCCTCAGCCCTGCCCTGCACGGCCCCTGCCCTGCCCCTTGGCCTCAGCTCTGCACGGCCCCTGCCCTGCCCCTTGGCCTCAGCTCTGCACAGCCCCTGCCCCTCAGCCTCAGCCCTGCACGGCCCCTCAGCCTCAGCCCTGCCCTGCACGGCCCCTGCCCTGCCCCTCGGCCTCAGCTCTGCACGGCCCCTGCCCCTCGGCCCTGCCCCTTGGCCTCAGCTCTGCACGGCCCCTGCCCTGCCCCTTGGCCTCAGCTCTGCACAGCCCCTCAGCCTCAGCCCTGCCCTGCACGGCCCCTGCCCTGCCCCTCGGTCTCAGCCCTGCACGGCCCCTCAGCCTCAGCCCTGCCCTGCACGGCCCCTGCCCTGCCCCTCGGCCTCAGCTCTGCACGGCCCCTGCCCCTCGGCCCTGCCCTGCATGGTGTGGCACAAAGGGCAGCTCAGTGGGTCTCCGTCCTCGCTCAGTCTCCAACCCCACCTCCTCTCTCCCCCAAAGCACGGGGAGGGCGAGGGGAGAGGAAAGGCACCTCTCAAGCCCCCCTGCCCGGCAGCAGCGCGGCCACGCGGCCAGGACAGGGGGGCGGCCTGAAGGGCACCCTCGTGCGGAGCCGGCGGGAGGGGCAGAGCAGCAGCTGCCACCACCTCTGACTTTAGAACAGAAACAAGGGCTCCGAGCTCTTTCCTCACAGCAGGCAGGGCCCTCCGTGGGACAGGCGGGGAGACAGGCTGAGGGCAGGCAGGACCCTCCAGGGGACAGGTGGGGAGACAGGCTGAGAGCAGGCAGGACCCTCCAGGGGACAGGTGGGGAGACAGGCTGAGGGCAGGCAGGGCCCTCCAGGGGACAGGCGGGGAGACAGGCTGAGAGCAGGCAGGACCCTCCGTGGGACAGGGGGGGAGACAGGCTGAGGGCAGGCAGGACCCTCCAGGGGACAGGTGGGGAGACAGGCTGAGAGCAGGCAGGGCCCTCCGTGGGACAGGTGGGGAGACAGGCTGAGGGCAGGCAGGACCCTCCAGGGGACAGGTGGGGAGACAGGCTGAGGGCAGACAGGACCCTCCAGGGGACAGGTGGGGAGACAGGCTGAGGGCAGACAGGACCCTCCAGGGGACAGGTGGGGAGACAGGCTGAGGGTGTCTTGCCCGGGTCAGGGAGGGCCCGCCTGCTGCCGAGAGTCCTGGTGCAGCGGGGGCAGCCCGGAGCCTGTGGGAGCCTCTGCTGCAGCGGCTGCCCGGCCTCCCGTCCCCGTCTGCACCGAGGGGTGGGGGGGAGGGAACAGGCTCAGAGTCACTGTGTGGTGAGCAGAGGGCCGGCCTGCAGCCGGGGTCCAGCCGCGCCCCACGGGCCCGCACCGGCCTCCCCTCCCTGCACCAGGCGGGCTCGGGCTCTGCCTTTCGTGGGTCTAACCCAGGCCCCGGCCTCAGGGAGCCACGTGCCCGCCTCCCAGGGCGGCCAGGCTCTCTCCATCCCTTGTCCCCGTGGGCCTGAGGCACGGGCTCCAACACGGGGCTCCTCACCCCATCCGGCCCTCCCTGACGGGCAGGGACCCCGAGAACCCGCCGAGCTGCAGGGCCGTGCCTGTGAGCACCTCCGTGGGTGAGGGGGGACCGCAACTTCACTCGGCGCGCCCGCTGTCCAGGGAGGGGCGGGCCCAGTGCCCAAGGCCGTGCGTGAGGCGCCCGCTTCCTTCCGGAAGGACTGGAGTCCGCCCAGCTCTGCCAGCCACGCGGAGCCTCGGGGTCCGAGGCCCATTCTCCCAATGCTTTGGCTCCGTCCTTCCTGCCTGCCCCTCGCCCGCCCCGTCCGGCCACCACGCTGTGGCTCACATGCTGGCGCTCCGCATCCCTCTATCCTCCCCCGCTCTGCGCTGCGCCCAGACCCCTCCTGTCCCTGCATCTCCGTGTCCTCCTCCGCGTCTTCGCACCCTCGCAGCACGGCTCCCTCTGCCGCACGCCCTTCCTCGCCTCGCCCCCTGCCAGCGCCCGGACGCTCTGGGGTCCAGGGTCTGCCTGCTCCCTGCTCCAGGCGGGGGGGGGGCGGGGGGCTCCGGGCCCGGGTCCTACCTTCTCAGGTGCCCACACCTTGGGCGGACAGGGCCCAGGCCCCCTTCTGGATGCAGCTGAGCAGGACTCAGGGCCCAAGGACTGTGGGGAACCCTCAACCACTGGGCGGAAGCCCAGAGAGGGACAGCGACCGGCCAAGGTCACGCCGCGAGCCGGAGCCAGACCCTCCGGCTCTCCCCGCCCTCCTGTCCTTGACCCCACACGCCGGACGGGACACTTAGTAACCAGCAAGTTCCTCCTCTTTCCGCCGGAGCCCCCGCGTGGGAGTCGTCCGGTGGCGCCCCTGGGCCACGCTAGGCCCGGACACGGAGCAGCACGCCGCCAGCCCACGCCCGGCCGGGACTCACCCCACCCAGACCCCCCTCCACGCCCAGACACACAGGCTCAGGGAGCAGAGCAGGTGCCCAGGTCACACAGCACATCCAGGCCCTGACCCCAGGCTCCCGGAGCAGAGCCCCGGCCGCGGCCGACCTACCTGGCCCCCAAGTTTTGCGGGGTGGTCCCCGAGCCCGGGTCCGGCCGGCTGTCCTGGGGGGCCTCTCGGCTGTCCGGCATGCTGGGGTCCCGGGGGGCAGCGGCGTCCGGCTCCAGAGCTGCGTGGTGTCCGCCTCGGGCATCTGCTGGGGAGGCTCGGTCTGGCGCTGCGCGGGGCTGGCCTTGAGTGGGCAGTGGGGGCGGGCAGGGGGCGGGGAGCCCCTGGAGTGGCCCAAGGAGGCCATTTCCTCTATTTCTGGAAGCTCACAGGCTCCTCAGTGGCCGAGTTGTCGGGATTGAAACTCCTTTTCTTGGTGGTTTTGTTCCCCTCTAGACAAGGAGAATGTCAATGAGGCCAGTGTTCTTTCTCATGCAAATCCACCCCCCTCTCCCAGGAAGCCCGGCCAATCCTCCTCTGGGGAGGTGCACCACCGACCCTGGGGCTGCTCACGCCACCCTCACCCTGCAGCCCTGCTCCCCCCACCTTCACCCTGCAGCCCTGCTCCCCCCACCTTCACCCTGCAGCCCTGCTCCCCCCACCCTCACCCTGCAGCCCTGCTCCCCCCCACCTTCACCCTGCAGCCCTGCTCCCCCCACCCTCACCCTGCAGCCCTGCTCCCCCAACCTTCACCCTGCAGCCCTGCTCACGCCACCCTCACCCTGCAGCCCTGCTCCCCCCACCTTCACCCTGCAGCCCTGCTCACGCCACCCTCACCCTGCAGCCCTGCTCCCCCAACCTCACCCTGCAGCCCTGCTCCCCCCACCCTCACCCTGCAGCCCTGCTCCCCCCACCTTCACCCTGCAGCCCTGCTCACGCCACCCTCACCCTGCAGCCCTGCTCCCCCCACCTTCACCCTGCAGCCCTGCTCCCCCCCACCCTCACCCTGCAGCCCTGCTCCCCCCACCTTCACCCTGCAGCCCTGCTCCCCCCACCTTCACCCTGCAGCCCTGCTCCCCCCACCCTCACCCTGCAGCCCTGCTCCCCCCACCTTCACCCTGCAGCCCTGCTCCCCCCACCTTCACCCTGCAGCCCTGCTCCCCCACCCTCACCCTGCAGCCCTGCTCCCCCCACCTTCACCCTGCAGCCCTGCTCCCCCCACCCTCACCCTGCAGCCCTGCTCCCCCCACCTTCACCCTGCAGCCCTGCTCCCCCCACCTTCACCCTGCAGCCCTGCTCCCCCCACCCTCACCCTGCAGCCCTGCTCCCCCCACCTTCACCCTGCAGCCCTGCTCCCCCCCACCCTCACCCTGCAGCCCTGCTCCCCCCACCTTCACCCTGCAGCCCTGCTCCCCCCACCCTCACCCTGCAGCCCTGCTCCCCCCCACCCTCACCCTGCAGCCCTGCTCCCCCCACCTTCACCCTGCAGCCCTGCTCCCCCCACCTTCACCCTGCAGCCCTGCTCACGCCACCCTCACCCTGCAGCCCTGCTCCCCCCACCCTCACCCTGCAGCCCTGCTCCCCCCCACCCTCACCCTGCAGCCCTGCTCCCCCCACCCTCACCCTGCAGCCCTGCTCCCCCCACCTTCACCCTGCAGCCCTGCTCACGCCACCCTCACCCTGCAGCCCTGCTCCCCCCACCCTCACCCTGCAGCCCTGCTCCCCCCACCCTCACCCTGCAGCCCTGCTCCCCCCACCCTCACCCTGCAGCCCTGCTCCCCCCACCTTCACCCTGCAGCCCTGCTCACGCCACCCTCACCCTGCAGCCCTGCTCACGCCACCCTCACCCTGCAGCCCTGCTCCCCCCACCTTCACCCTGCAGCCCTGCTCCCCCCACCCTCACCCTGCAGCCCTGCTCCCCCCACCCTCACCCTGCAGCCCTGCTCCCCCCCACCCTCACCCTGCAGCCCTGCTCACGCCACCCTCACCCTGCAGCCCTGCTCCCCCCACCTTCACCCTGCAGCCCTGCTCCCCCCACCTTCACCCTGCAGCCCTGCTCCCCCCACCTTCACCCTGCAGCCCTGCTCCCCCCCACCCTCACCCTGCAGCCCTGCTCCCCCCCACCTTCACCCTGCAGCCCTGCTCCCCCCACCTTCACCCTGCAGCCCTGCTCCCCCCACCTTCACCCTGCAGCCCTGCTCCCCCCCACCTTCACCCTGCAGCCCTGGTCCCCCCACCTTCACCCTGCAGCCCTGCTCCCCCCACCTTCACCCTGCAGCCCTGCTCCCCCCACCTTCACCCTGCAGCCCTGCTCACCCCACCCTCACCCTGCAGCCCTGGTCCCCCCACCTTCACCCTGCAGCCCTGCTCACCCCACCCTCACCCTGCAGCCCTGCTCCCCCCACCTTCACCCTGCAGCCCTGCTCCCCCCACCTTCACCCTGCAGCCCTGCTCCCCCCACCCTCACCCTGCAGCCTGGGGACTGCTCCCCGACCCTCACTCTGCAGCCCTGCTCCCCCCACCTTCACCCTGCAGCCTGGGGACTGCTCCCCGACCCTCACTCTGCAGCTGTCCCTGGAGAACTGCCAGGTGCAGAGCAGGGCCCTGGAGCAGACCTGAGACAGGAGACCCCGGGAGGGGCCGTCCAGGGCTCCCGGACGCACGCGCGCGCACGGTCTGTCCTTCAGCTACAGGGGAGCAGTGCTGGTGGTGGGTGTGCCGGCCCCGGAAGCCCCTCTAACACTGACTGTCCTCGGTCCCTGGGCATGGGGGCGGGGGGGGGGGGGGGCGGTGGGAGTGAACAGAGACCCAGCCTCGGGCCTTCAAACCACAGGACCTTGTCCTCACCGCTGGGGGCTGAAGGCCTCGTCCAGGCGCCTCAGGGCCGCCCCCTCCCTCCCGAGGCGCAGGCCCCGGGTTCTGGTGCCGACGCTCGCTCCCACCTCCACCGCCACCTTCTCCGGCCGCCGTCCCTCTGTCACGCCTTCACCAATGGCATCTGTAAAGACCCAACTTCCAAGTCAGGGTACACTCCAGGCTCCGGCTGGACACGATTTTGGGGGGACGTGATCCGACCCAGAGTAGCTTGTTTACCGAAGGCAACGGTGGGGAGTCCCAGGTCTCCAAAAGGGGGCCGTGAGGGGGGCTGCTTGGGGGACAGGGCCGCTGGCTGGAACCAGGGGTGCTCTGGGGACCGGTCCGGTGTGACAAGGTGGGGCCCAGCCCACGGCACACAATGCAGACCGCCCGTGGGCGGCACCCCTAAAGCCACAGGTGCCGGGTGTGGTGGCTGCACGTGTGTGTGTGTGTGAGTGTGTGTGTGTGTCCCAGGGGAGGGCGCCAGCCCTTGGCAGACCCTCAGGTCTGCAGGTGAGTGAGGAGCCGCGGGGAGGGAAGCCCAGGCTCCGAGTTACAGACCTGGTTCAACTCCTGCCTCTCCTGCCTGTTTGTCTTTATTTTATTTTATTTTTTTTTAGAACTGCCAGATTTTGCTGTTGTTTTAATCTATTTTTTAATGATTTCAGAGAGGAAGGGAGACGAGACAGAGAGAAACATCCATGATGAGAGGGAATCATGGATCGGCTGCCTCCCCCTCGCCCCCTACTGGGGATCGAGCCCACAACTCAGGCACGTGCCCTTGACTGGACTCGAACCCGGGACCCTTCAGTCTGCGGGCTGACGCTCTGTCCACCGAGCCACACCCGCCAGGGCCCTCCTGGGTCTTTGCCGAGTGACCTGGGCGAGGGACTCCGCCTCTGCACCTGAGCCCTGCGCGTGCGGGAGGGTCGGTGGTCGCGGCTGCTCGGGGGTGTGGGTGAGGAGCCAGCGGGACTGGGAGGCGCCCAGCCGGCAGTCGCAGGGCTTCCCCGGGGACTGTTCTGGGTCAGGCGGTACCTGGCTTGCGGTACTTGCCTGCCTCCTCCCTTCCCAGTGGTTCACGGGAAGTAGGGACGGAGGCTCCCAGAGGCGGCCTGTGGGGACACGCAGACCAGTTTTTCCTCTCCTGAGATTAGACAGGAGGTGGAAGTGGGTGAGCCGGGAAAGGGAGAATGAGGGCACGCGGGGCGGGAGCCGGCAGGCCTGGAACCGGAGGGGAGGGGCGGGAAGGACCGGGTGTGCGGAGGGTGGAGCCCTCCCTCCAGCGGCTGTGGCCCCGAGTGACCGCCCTGAGCAGGCGGGGTCCGGGGCCCCCTGCGCAGGGAGGAGGCCACCCAGGCCCTAACACACCCTTCCGTGGGCAGCAGGCCTCTGACCTCGGCTCCCGCACCAGCCCCACGGGCTGCACCTGCTCCTCCGTGTGGGCTGTCCCTCGGCCTGGGAGGCACCACCCCATCCATCACCCCGACAACATTCCCCTCACAGTGAGGCCTCCCCTGACGCCCCTGTGAACCCATGCCCCTGACTCCCTCCCTCCCCCCCGCCCCCCAGCACGCCCTCACCTTCATCTCACTCCGATGCGCCTGTTGCCAGGAAGGCAGGCTCCTCCGAACACAGCGCCCAGCAGGGAACGGGCGCTCGGCAAACACCTGTCGGCGGGATGACCTGTGACCCCGAGTGCCTCTCGGCTCAGCTGTGGGCCCCGGCCACGGGGGCCCCACAAACAGCTCCTTTTGGAGGTGGCTCCTGGGCGTCTGCAGCCAAAGAGGGGCTCCGTGTAACAGGCCGGGTGACCCAGACGATGATTCAACCGGAAGATATGCTGTTTGGTGAACGATGGGGTGAAAAGGGTGATTAGGGACACGGAGAAAAACAACTTAGAAGAGTAAGTCACGGCACAAGAAGGGATGGGGGGACGGTCAGCGAGGAGCTGGGAGGAGATAGAGTCCCTGTGTCCTCAGCGCGAGGCCCGCCCCCACCCACAGGGAAGGCGGCCACCCACCCAGCCGCCTGGCCCGGCCAGCACAGCACGGTCCTCGCTCGCAATCTGACCATCAGGACCAGTTTTCCGACCCACCTCCCAACGCCCTTCGCCACTTTCGCCACATCTGCCTCTGGGACTGCACATCATTTAAAATTTTTTAGTTGAACCCGGTCAGTGTGGCTCCGTGGCTGAGCGTCGACCTAGGAACCAGGAGGTCAGGGTTCAATTCCTGGTCAGGGCACAGGCCCGGGTTGTGGGCTCCATCCCCAGTGGGGGGCGTGCAGGAGGCGGCCGACCCACGATTCTCTCTCATCATTAAAGTTTCTCTCTCTCTCCCTCTCCCTTCCTCTCTGAGATCAATAAAAACATATTTAAAAAAATAACAAATGTCCATGTACCACCTCTACAATCTGATCACAGGACACTGTTGGAATCTGCTATAGAAGAAGGTGGGAAATTAAAAACATTTTTTTTCTCATTAAAGAAAGTAAATGTTACTCACGAGAACGGCTGACCGGGCGGGAGGTGAACGGTCGCTCGCACCCTCGCCTGACGCTGAGGCTGTGAGATGCTGTGGACGTGGGTGGAGAGAGGGGAGCGGGATGACCACGCTGCTCAGACACAGGCGCAAAGAACAGAACGGAGAGTCAGACGCGGTGGCGGGAGGGAGCAAGGGGGACGAGCTACTTCACTGCACACAGGCAAGGCTTAGGGCTGATCCATCGGGATTTGGAGATAAGCTAGGGTTTAAAACTCTGAAACCCTCTCTAGAAAGAGGTATTCAGAATAAAAACGGTTAAGCCCTGCCTGGTGTGGCTCAGTGGATAGAGCGTCGGCCTGCGGACTGAAGGGTCTGGGTGCGATCCCGGTCAAGGGCGTGTGCCTTGGCTGCGGGCACATCCCCAGTGGGGGGCGTGCAGGAGGCAGCTGATCGATGTTTCTCTCATCAAAGTTTCTAACTCTCTGTCCCTCTTCCTTCCTCTCTGTAAAAAATCAATAAAATATATTTTAAAAAAATAAAGTTTTTTTTAAAATAAGGTGCCTCAGGGGCCGGGTCAGGAGGGGACCGCTGTGTATTCTCAGCATCGGAGCTTCTGGCCGACTGTTTTGCTGCTACGTGTGTGTGTGTGTGTGTGTGTCACAATTTTTATTGATTTATTTTTTATTTCAAAGTGCTGCAGCCTTGGGGCTCTGGCTGGAGGCCGCCTGGCCCAGGCCCAGGCCCAGGGCTGAGGCGGGACCTCGGCCTCTGCTGGCCCCTGGTGGCCGCAGAACCCCCGCCTGCCGTCTCCAGGGAAGATTCCCAGGGACCCTGCCCTCCCCATCTTTTCCACCCGCCTCCCCGTGAGCCGCCTGGGCTGCCTCCCTGTCCTCTCGGGCCCCTTCTGAACCGGATGGGTGGGGCCTGGGTCCAGGCTCAGAGCTGAGCTGCCCCCTCCCCGGGGACGCAGGTTCTCGGCGGTTCGGCCACCAGGATGGCTCTCCCGCAAGCGGGGGCAGAAGAGAGTGAGGACGGGGCTGGGAGCCAGTGGCCTGCCCCTAGGACCAGCCCTTTGGGGCAGGGGGTTCAGGCAGCGGAGGAGGAGGCAGCTGTGACCTGCGTGGATCCGGAGGGCACGGGGACCCAGGTACGGGCCCAGGCCACGCCCCCTAGCTCCTCGAGTCTGCGTTTCCTCCTCTGTGAAACGGGGAGTCTTGGTTGCCAAGGGCAGACACCCCAACAGAAACCAGCTTAGCAGAAAGGACAACAAACAGCTCAGGCAGCTCAAGGCCAAGGTCAACAACGGAAGGGGGAGGGGGAGAGGTGCGGACGGGGACAGTCACGCCTGGACAGGCTCACCCCTCTGCCCCTCCCTGTCCTCAGGCTGCACCGGCCCCTCCTGGGGAGACATCGAGCCGGGAAGGCCGGGTCAGCTCCCGCCCCGCCTGCCCCCTCAGCAGAGACCGGCTCTCCTGTGAACAGCCAGCGGGCAGCTCGGCGGCGCTCCCGCCCCTGTGTCTGCTCTCCTCCCGCCCCCTCGGCTCCTTTCCCCTCACTTCTGTGCCCTGGGACCCACTCCCAACAAAGCCTTAGGGCAGCGGTTCTCAGCCTGTGGGTCGCGACCCCTTTGGGGGCCGAACGATCCTTTCACAGGGGTCACCTAAGACCATCGGAAAACACGTCTATAATTACATATTGTTTTTGTGATTAATCACTATGCTTTAATTATGTTCAATTTGTAACCATGAAAATACATCCTGCATATCAGATATGTACATGACGATTCATAACAGTAGCAAAATTACAGTTATGAAGTAGCAACGAAAATAATTTTATGGTTGGGGGTCCCCACAACACGAGGAGCTGTATTAACGGGCCGCGGCATCAGGAAGGTTGAGAACCGCTGCCTTAGGGCACGGGCTTGCTGGGGGCTGTTTAGGGAGACCTGGGCCCTCGAAGGCTGTGTGACGTTGGATACCTGACCAACCTCTCTGTGCTTCCGTTTTCTCACCTGCAGAGGGAGCTCTAATAACCTGTACCCCACGGGGTGCGGTGAGTTAGCACCCAGCAGTGTGGACACCTGCACTAAGACCAGGTCTGACCCTTTTATTACGGGGACCCCAGAAGGCTCCGGACTGGGACGGGGGCAGGCCCCCATGAAGCTGGGGGATGGGCTGCAGCTGGGGACCCCCAACATTGGGGAGCTCCGGCGGGGGGTCTGGTCTGAGCCTGGGGACCTCTCTGCTGCTGCCTGGGCTGGCTGTGTGGGTGCCTCCCCCAGGGGACGGCTGAGCCACCCCAGGCCTCAGTCCTGGCTAGAGGCCCAGGCGAGGAGTCGGGGCCGGGGCTACTCAGCATGGGAATCACACCGCGAGGGTGGCAAGCCGCCTGCTCAGCCCCGTGTCCTACTTAAGGACAAACCGGCACGGCCGGGCGGCGGGAGGGAGGTGCACAGGGCGCATCTGTGCCGAGCCAGGCCCAGGCCGGGCCCTCGGTGCCAACGGAGCCGTCCCCTCCCAGGCCCTGCTCCTCACACCCACGGGCACAGCTGGGAAGAGACGGGTGCCCGGAGAGGCTCACGCTCAGGAGCGGGGGGCTGCTCCTGCCTCGAGGTGCTGGGAGCCTGGCCTTTGAAACGGGCGAGGAGGGGCGTGACCCCGGTGCCACCTGTGCCCAGAGCCGTGCCGGGCGTCCCCATCCACGGCCTCATCGTGTGACCCTGTCGTGCAGGGCGACGCCGGCGGGGCTGGGAGGGGCCACGTCCCCAGCGGGCGCTGAGCTGGGGCTGGGGCCCAGGCTGCCCCGCTGCGAGGGGCAGGCGCGCGTCGGAGGACGGAGGACGGGGTGGCGGGGGTCGCCCTGCCCGGGACGGAGCCCCCCTCCTGTCCTCAAGGACCCGCGGACGCCCAGTGCCGGTCACAGCTGGAGGAGTCGGCGGGTTCCCCCTCGCTGCCACGCGGGGAGAACATCTTTCCTTTTTCCAAACGGGAGTTTGAGCACCTCCACAGGCCACTCTTGGCCGCGGGGACTCCAGGAGGCCCTTGTTTTTTTTTTTTTGTTTTTTTTTTAATATATTTTATTGATTTTTTACAGAGAGGAAGGGAGAGGGATAGAGAGTTAGAAACATCAATGAGAGAGAAACATCGATCAGCTGCCTCCTGCACACCCCCTACTGGGGATGTGCCCGCAACCAAGGCACATGCCCCTTGCCGGATTCGAACCCGGGACCCTTCAGTCCGCAGGCTGACGCTCTATCCACTGAGTCAAACTGGTCAGGGCAGGAGCCCCCTTCTTTACGGGGGTCTCCCTGAGGCGGAACCAGACAGACCTTGACTCCCTTTGCGCCCCCCTTCCCCCCCAATGGCACAGGGAGCCCCACGGAAGAGCCGGGCCTGGCAGGTGGGGACAGTGGGGTCAGCCCCGCCCAGCCCTCCCTGAGCACCTGGACCGCCTGAGCCAGCACCCGTGAGCGCCTCTCTCAGGGCTTTGCACCCACGCGGCCTCCCTCACCCCGGCTTCCCCGCTCACTCCGCCAGCAAGCCCTGCCGGACGCCCCGAGTGCCCCATCTTTCCCTCCTCGGAGGCCTCCTCCCGCCACTGTCAGCGACACAGCTCCCCGCCCCCCCTCCCCCCCTCAGGACTTTCCCGCGGGGTCTGAGGTCTGACCACAGGCTCGGGCAGATGCGTCCAGGCCCGTGTGGCCACGCGCCCATCTCTGGGGACCAGCACCCGGGTCCCTGCTGAGGAAGCCCCAGCCCCGCCCGGAGGGAGCCGCGTGCTGACCCCGGGGACAGGACCCTCCCGCGTCAGGCGTCGCTGTGCCCGCAGGCTCCGCGCTGAGGCATGGGCGGGCACGGTGTGGGGCACGGGGCGGGCACGGTGTGGGGCACGGGGCAGGGCTCGGGGCCTCTCAGAAAGCCGGGTTCAATCCCACATGCAGGGTGTCCCCCCAAAGACACACACACTTTAGCAGTCGGATCTATTACATTGTGAAAACGGAACGTAGTCCAGCAAACAGCCTTTACAATTATCCAGCGTGAGCTGCCTTTTGGGGGGACACCTTCCCCGCACCAGGCACGTGCTGGCCCCGGGGAGATAGGGGCCCAGGAGAGCGAAGCCGGCCCTGGGTGGGGCCACGGTGTCCTCGGAGCCACGCCGCCCCACACAGGGCCGGAGGCGGGCGCCCCAAGAGCCCATTATCTCTCGCCGGCAGCCCGCCCAGGACCAGGGGGTGCCTGGCAGCACCAGGCCTGTGGCTCGGCTGGAAAGGGAGTGGCCGGGACGGTTTGGGGCAGTGCTTCCCCGCAGGCAGCCACCGGGCGGCAGCAGGGCCGTGCCCACTGCCCTTCCTGCGAGGGCCGGTCGCCCCACCCGAGCCAGAATCCCACCCCGGGAGCCCGCCCAGCGGCAGCGTCCGTGTGAACGTCGTGTGAACGTCCGCGCTGCAGGACACGCCGGGGCCCCGATGGCCGGCTGGGCGCTGACGGGCGGTGCGGGCACACAGCCGAGCACGAACCCACACGAGAAGGAACCTGTCAGACAGCGACCGGAACGGCCCCCCACGCACGTAACAGAAGAGGCCCAACGCCGAGGAACACGGCCTGGGTGACTCCATCGATACCACGTCCACCCAGAGGCACAAGGAACCATTGTAGAAGCCAGAGGGGGCTCCCCTGGGGGCGCGCGTGGCAGGGGTGGCTCTGGAGGCGGGCGATGCTCCGACCCTGCACGGGGTGGGGGGGAGGAAGGAGTGACACCGTGGGGCTCCCCATCGTTCACCTACGACGTGTTGTGCTGCCCGCCTGTTCGCTGTCGCAGCGAGTTCACGTGGAGTGTTCCTGACTCGGGACAGGACTGCGTGCTCTGGGGCGATGAGACGTGGGGGGCGCTGGCCGGGAGTCAGAAGGCCCGGGTTCCGGCTCAGCCTGCCGGGGCGAAGGTGCTGCGTGAGCCTTTCTGGATGTCCGTTTCCTCGTCCCCCAAACTGGGAGGGTGCGTGGAAGACAGGATTTTTCCAGAAAACCTACAGAAAGCGTCCACCTGCCTCCTCGAGTATTAAAACATCAAAGCACCGAGACGGTGCGGGAACTGGAGGCTCCCGTGTGCGGACCTGGCTCCGTGCCCAGCGGCCCCGCTCCCTGGCCCCGGCGCGGGCAGGTGTGGGGTGGGCTGGGGAGACCGTGGGCTCCGGGAGCATTCGGTCTGGGTCGGGGTTCCGGCACGGTCCCCGCCTCCGTCGCCCGTGACGCTGCGCCTCTCCGAGCCTCGTTTCCCCTCTGCTGGGGGGGGAGGGGGGGTGGAGATGCTGTGGAAGGTGCCCAGCCCGCGGTGGCACGGCGCCTGCCCGATGCCCAGCGAGGCCCCTGCGTTGGGTAGGTCGTCTGCCGGGACCAGGAGGAAGACGTCCGGTTCTGTCTGGTGATCTAAGCTAAACAGAGGAGAGCCCTCTGCTCCAGGGGGAGCCGAGACCCCGGTAAGGGCCTCCGTGCCCCAGAGGCCTCGGGGGGCTGGGGCCTGGCGAGGGTCAGTGTCTTGGGGGCCTGTCTTCCCCCCGGGGTGGCCCTCCCGGTGCCTCGTGGACCTGCTAACGGGGTGCCAGGTCACGCCTCTGTCCCGTGTGGGACCTGCGCCCCGCTCTGCGAGGACCCTGGGGAGGGGTCCCGGGGAAGGGGATGGGGGGATCGTGACGGGAGGGACGGCTGGGGACCCGACGGCGTGGGCACGGCAGCCTGGGGACGGCCGGCGCCTGGGCCACGGGTTCTGCTAACCCAGGGCTCTGAGTGCCTCCTCTGGGGCTAGTGATGCTCCAACCCCGACTCTCGGGGAACCCAAACCTGCTGATTTTCAGGCTCCCTTCTAAGACGTGTACACCAGAGCCCCGTGCACGAATCCGTGCCCTGGTGGGGTCCAGCGCCCGCCCGATGGGATGGGGCGAGGGGCCACGGCGGTCCAGCCGTTCCGCGATCAGTCAATTTGCACGTCACCCTTTTGATATATAGGCGGACACACGTACCCACACGCACGTACGTTCCTGCAAACACAAACGGACACACGCAGAAAAGCAAACTCAGGAAATGAACACGCCCCATCCTTTCATCACCTGGAGCAGCAGGTGCCCAGCCTGTCCCCAGGTGTCCCCAGGGCGGCAGCGCCTCCCCTGGAGGGGGGACCCCGAACCCTTCCCACCAGCAGGGCTGGGCTGGGCTCCAGGCCCGGGTCACCCTCAGGGGCCAGGGTCTAAGCAGCGGTTCTCAACCTGTGGGTCGCGACCCTTTCACGGGGGTCGCCTAAGACCACGGGAAAACACACATGTAATTACATATTGTTTTTGTGATTAATCACTAGGCTTTAATGATGTTCAATTTGTAACCATAAAATTGGGGGTCACCACAACACGAGGAAGTGTATTAAAGGGTCGCGGCATGAGGAAGGTTGAGAACCACTGGCTCTAAGCGGATTGGGTCATGGTGGGTTGGGGTCTTGGGGGGCCAGGGTCCCAGGGGCCTGGTGTGTGTGGGTCCCGGTGAGTTGGGGTCTCAGGAATCTGGGGTCCCCATGGGTTGGGATCTAGGTAGGCACAGGTCTATGGGGTAGGGGTCTCAGTTAATTGGGGTCTTAGGGGGCTGGGGTGTCAGTGGGTTGGGGGTCTCAGGGGGCTGGGGTGTCAGTGGGTTGGGGTCCTAGGGGGCTGGGGTGTCAGTGGGTTGGGGTCTCAGGGGGCTGGGGTGTCAGTGGGTTGGGGTCTCAGGGGGCTGGGATGTCAGTGGGTTGGGGTCTCAGGGGGCTGGGGTGTCAATGGGTTGGGGTGTCAGTGGGTTGGGGTCTTAGGGGCCTGGGGTGTCAGTGGGTTGGGGTCTCAGGGGCCTGGGATCTCAGGGGCCTGGGGTGTCAGTGGGTTGGGGTCCTAGGGGCCTGGGGTCCCCATGGGTTGGGGTCTAGGTAGCACAGGTCTAGGTGGTTTGGGTCTCGGGGGGCGGGGTCTTAGGAGTCTGATGTCTGGTAGGTTGGGGTGTCAAGGGCCTGGGGTCTTAGGGTGCCAGGCTCTAGATGGGCCAGAGTCTCAGGGTCCTGGGGTCCTGGTGGGTTGGGTTCTAGGTAGGCACGGCTCTAGGTGGTCTGGGTTTGGGGGGGCTGGGTCTCAGGGGCCTGGGGTGTCAGTGGGTTGGGATCCTAGGGGACTGGGGTGTCAGTGGGTTGGGGTGTCAGTGGGTTGGGGTCTCAGGGACCTGGGGTCCCAGAGGGTTGGGGCCCCGGTGGGTGGGAGGCACAGGAGCCCCTGCCCCAGGCTGCCCCCCCACACCCGTCCCCCCTCCCCGTGCCCCGCTCCCGCCCCGGAGGCGCCCAGAACTGGGCGTGGGGCCCGGGCGCTATCGCAGGGCCACAGCCACTCGGGCTCCGAGGAGGCGGCACCGGGGGCGCCCGTGACCGTGACCGTGACCGCACAGACGGCCCGCGCCCACCGGGCTCCGCGGCCCGCGCCCCATAAAAGCCGGGAGGTCGGGGAGGGGGGTGCGGGGGAAGCGGCCGCCCAGCTTCCAGAAAGTTCCGGGCGTTTGTGGCGTCACCGTCCCCGCGGAAACGGCCGCCCGCGCCCCATAAAAGCCGCCGCCGCCACCGCCGAGGCGCCCCAGTGCGAGCCGGCCGGGCCCGCGGCCGTGACGGGATTGTGACGTGACGCGGCCGCGCCGTGACGTGGCCGTGACGCGCCGGCCCGAGCCTGACGGGACGCGGACGCGGCGGGAGGTGACCGGCCGGGCGGGCGGCGGCGGGGCGCGGAGCGGCTCCTGAGCGGCGTCGCCCGCCGCGGCGCGGGGACAAGATGGTGAAGGAGACGCAGTACTACGACATCCTGGGGGTGAAGCCCAGCGCGACGCCCGAGGAGATCAAGAAGGCCTACCGGAAGCTGGCGCTCAAGTACCACCCCGACAAGAACCCCAACGAGGGCGAGAAGGTGGGCGCGAGGGCGCGGGCCGTCGGGGCGCAGCGGCCGGGCCGTGGGCGCGAGGGGTCTGGGGAGCGTGAGGGGACGTGAGGGGGCCCGGGGGGGGGGGGGCGTGAGGACGTGAGGGGACGTGAGGGGGCGTCAGGGAACGTGAGGGGGCGTGAGGGGGCATGGGAGGACGTAAGGGGACGTGAGGGGACGTGAGGGGGCGTGAGGGGGCATGGGAGGACGTAAGGGGACGTGAGGAGGCATGGGGGAGCGTGAGGGGGCGTGAGGGAGCGTGAGGGGGCGTCAGGGAGCAGTGAGGGGGCGTGAGGGGGCGTGAGGGAGCGTGAGGGGGCGTGAGGGGGCGTGGGGGAGCGTGAGGGAGCGTGAGGGGGCGTGAGGGAGCGTGAGGGGGCGTGGGGGAGCGTGAGGGGGCGTGAGGGGGCGTCAGGGAGCGTGAGGGGGCGTGGGGGAGCGTGAGGAGGCGTGAGGGGGCGTCAGGGAGCGTGAGGGGGCGTGGGGGAGCGTGAGGGGGCGTGAGGGGGCGTCAGGGAGCGTGAGGGGGCGTGGGGGAGCGTGAGGGGGCGTGAGGGGGCGTCAGGGAGTGTGAGGGGGCGTGGGGGAGCGTGAGGAGGCGTGAGGGGGCGTGAGGGAGCGTGAGGGCGTGGGGGAGCGTGAGGGGGCGTGAGGGGGCGTGAGGGGGCGTGGGGGAGCGTGAGGGGGCGTGAGGGAGCGTGAGGGGGCGTGGGGGAGCGTGAGGGGGCGTGGGGGAGCGTGAGGGGGCGTGAGGGAGCGTGAGGGGGCGTGGGGGAGCGTGAGGGGGCGTGAGGGGGCGTGAGGGGGCGTCAGGGAGCGTGAGGAGGCGTGAGGGGGCGTGAGGGAGCGTGAGGGGGCGTCAGGGAACGTGAGGGGGCGTGAAGAGCGTGAGGGGACGTGAGGGCATGGGAGGACGTGAGGGGGACGTGAGGAAGCGTGGGGGGAGCGTGGGGTGGGGGGAGCGTGAGGGCACGCGGGGGACGTGGGGGGCGTGAAGAGCGTAAGGGGACGTGAGGGGCGCGAGGGGCGTAGGGTTTGTGAAGAGCAGAGCGTAAGGGGACGTGAGGAGGCGTAAGGAGCGTCAGGAGGCGTAAGGAGCGACGCGAGGGGCGTAGGGAACGTGGGGGGGGGCCGTGAGGAGCGGAAGGGGGGCGTGAGGGGCGCGATGGACACGGGAGTTCGGTGCGGGACTCCTGCGGCGGGACCATGGCGGGAACGCCTTTGGGCTCGGAGCCCCCGGTGATGCCTGCGCCCAGGACGAGGGCCCCTCCTGGGGTGGCAGCGCCCCTCTCGGGCCGGATCCTGCCACGCCAGGAATCGGGGAGGCCCCGTTTCCGTGCTCACCTGCGCACGCGCGAGGCCTGCTGTCACCCGTGGAGGCCCCACGCCGCCCGCAGAGCTGAGTGACGGGCGGCTCGGGCACTGTCCCCGGTCGGCTATGGGGGAGGCCGGGCCTTTGTAGGAGCCGATAGCAACGACACCCCACCCACTTTTTAAAAAAATACATATATTTTTACTGATTTCAGACGAAGGGAGAGAGAAAAACATCCATGATGGATCAGCTGCCTCCTGCACGCCCTACACTGGGGATCAAGCCCGCAGCCCGGGCCTGTGACCTGGGTCACAGGCTGGTGCTCCAACCACTGAGCAACCCGGCCGGGCACCTGGACCACAGTTGAAGTCGCAGGTGGACCCCCCCCCCCCAGCAGCGAGACTGGGGGGGCGGATGCTGGGACCCAGGTACCTGTCTGCCTGGGCTCCTGCGGCTGGAGGCGGCGGGCGGATGGGCCGGGGAGAGCGGCAAGAGTGACGGCGGGTTTATATTTAGCCCCGGTGCCCTGGGTGGCGGTCACAAGCTGGGTGCTTTCCTGGACGGCGGCTCGCAGGGGGCTGGCGGGCTCTCCCGTCTATATTTAGGCGGCTTACTGTAGCTTTTAGGGTGACCGGCTCCGCTCTAGGGGTGCCCCCCCTCCCGTCCCGATCCCCGTCCCATTCATTCACAGTCGCCCGTTTCTGGGAAGCAAGCCCCTTGGAGCAGAGCGCGTCCAGGTGTCCGATTTCACGTCTCAGGAGGCGGCGCGTGGGAAAGCTGCTTATTTATTTTTATTTTTAATATGTTATTGATTCCAGAGAGGAAGGGAGAGGGAGAGAGAGGAACATCCATGATGAGAGAGGATCATGGACCGGCTGCCTCCTGCACGCCCCACCCCAGGGATGGAGCCCGCACCCCGGGCCTGTGCCCCGACCGGGAATCGAACCCCGACCTCCTGGTTCCTAGGTTGCCGGCCGGGTGGACAGCTGCTCTTTCACGCGACGTGACCTGCACTGCGTTTTCCCACGTGTCCCCGTCACACCCGCCGAGCCGGGGTGGGTTGTGGGCTCGAGTCTGCGTCACCCCTGAGGCTCTGGCGGGGATGTGCCCACGGCCGGAGACTGAACCCGGACCCGGGCCTCCTCCTCCTCCAGTTGGGGTTCCGTGGGGGCTGCGTGCCCCCTGCTGCCCTGGCCCGCGTGTGGGCCTGGCGCCTGGGGTGCGGTGTGTGTGCTCAGGTGTCTGGGCCGCTGGGCGGGCGGATGAGATGTTCCCGGAAGGGAGGACGGAGTGGAGGGCTCTGTGGGGGGAGGCGCAGCTCGGAGGGAAATTACTGTCATGAAGGGGCCGGGGAGGCCAAGGGAATTCGGGTTGGAAACCAAGGGAGATGGAAACTCTGCTGTGAGGTCCCTAAGGAGAACTCACTTGTTCATTCACTCATTCATTCATTCATTCATTCACCCGTTGGGCAGATGCCTCTTTGTGTCCTGTCCTACTGTGTGCAGGCACACCGCATAGACCTTTTCTGCTCTGTGCGTAGGTCTCGTCCACTCTGCCTGCCACGGGGGGAGCGTTTTTTATCTTCTTCCTGCTCAGCCCGTCACTGTATTATTAATGTCTCTTCAAAAATAGATGAAGGCAGGCCTGTCCCGCCAGCCGAGGCGGCAGTGGGGGTGCTGGCCTCTGTTTGGGCCTGTTGTCCATGTTGCTAAGCACCGGGCAGCGTGTCGCCAGGCACTCCGTGTGGAGTCTGCCCTGCCTCGGGGGCGGGTCAGGGAGTGCGCGCCCCCCCCCCCCCATGATGGGGCGCAGCCTTGGCTGTTACCCCAACTGGCTCTTGAGGTGACTTAGGTCTTTGGGACGATTTCACTGTAACTTTCAGGTTGAAGAACAGATTTTCATGGAAGTTTAAAAAAATCTTAAGAGAGCATAACAGTGTCCTGGCTGGTGTTGCTCAGTGGATAGAGCGTTGGCCTGCGGACCCAAGGGTCCCGGGTTCGATTCCCGGTCAGGGCACAGGCCCGGGTTGCGGGCTCCATCCCCAGTGGGGGGCGTGCAGGAGGCAGCTGATCCATAATTCTCTCTCATCATTGATGTTTCTCTCTCTCTCTCCCTTCCTCTCTGAAATCAATAAAGT
Source organism: Myotis yumanensis (assembly GCF_028538775.1). Taxonomy (NCBI): domain Eukaryota; kingdom Metazoa; phylum Chordata; class Mammalia; order Chiroptera; family Vespertilionidae; genus Myotis; species Myotis yumanensis. Next base: position 10,315,213 of record NW_027223771.1, on the reverse strand, counting down.
TATATTTTTTAAAAAGAAAGAGAGCATGACAGTGCAAAGAAGTCGAGACTATAGAGGCCCCGCTCTGCCTCTTCCCGTGCTCCTCCCAGGACGAGCACAGGTGTCATCACGGACCGTCCTGGTTCTCGCTCTGATGTTTTATCGCAGACGCCGTCCCCGCTGCTGCCCCCTCGCCACTCTCCTTCCCTCCCAGCAGCCCAGTCACTTCATGACGGTCGTGGGCCATGATCCCCCCGAACAGGGAGCTGGTCAGGCAGGAAGCTGGTGAGACTCCAGGGCCGGTCCCCCCCACCCCCACCCCCCGTGCAAGGCCCGGTCCAGGACCTCGGTTCGTCTCCCGTCTTTCCGTCTCGCAGGGGGTCCTTGCACGTGGGTTTTCTGGTTCATTCCTTCTTTACACTTGGGCTCCAAGGATGCCCTTCTGGTGGGAAGGCGAGTGTTGGGCTTGGGGCCCGAGAGCCCTGGGGATGGTCTCTGACGGCAGCAGCGGGAGGGGCTGCGCTGACAGGTGAGATGGGAGGGAGGCTCGGCCGTGCCGGACCTGAGATCGAGGTTTACACACAGCGTCTGCAGCCTGCAGGGGGGAGGTGCTCACACCGCGTCCGAGGCTGATTTCGTGCGAGTAGATGTCAGTCCATCCCCAGCTGGGGAGCCAGGTGCAGTGCCCGCCCGAGGCCGGGGCCTCCTCCCGTTGTGGCTGGCCTGCCCGGGCTCCCTGCGCCCTAGTTCACCCGATTTTCCTGTCGGGGCCACCAGCGTGAGGAGGAGCTCCCTGCCCGCTGCTCTCCCTCATTCTCTGCAGTGGCCCATGTCCCACCTGGCGGGGGAGCAAATGGAGAACTTGGGTTCCAGATGATGGACGGACCAGCTGGTGGGGGGTGGGGGCAGCACGGGGGACGCTGCCTTCCTGGGTGGCTTTGCTCATGACCCACCTCAAACCATTGGTCTTTCTTCCTTTAAAGTTCAAGCTCATCTCCCAGGCCTATGAAGTGCTCTCAGATGCGAAGAAAAGGGACATCTATGACCAGGGCGGCGAGCAGGCCATCAAGGAGGGGGGCCTGGGCAGCCCCAACTTCTCCTCCCCCATGGACATCTTCGACATGTTCTTCGGCGGGGGAGGGCGGATGGCCCGGGAGAGGAGAGGTGAGTGCCCTGGGCCGGAGGGGCTGGCACAGGCCAGAGCAGACAGACATGGTGTCAGCAGATGAAAGAGCTCCCGCTTGGCCACAGCGACAGGAGGGCTCGGGGTGACGGGCCTCAGGCTCAGGGAGACTCCACGCGGGTCCGGGCACGGCTGCCGCCCGTCAGCGAGGAAAGGGCTCCTTCCGGGCCCAGGTCGCTTCAGGTCCTGCAGGGACCTGCCCTCAGATTTGTTTTGGAAACACAGCTGGAAAGTCTCTGCTGACATCCATAAATGACTAATGAGCTCATGGCCCCAGGGGTATTGTGTCTCCCGGGCAGAGAGCCAGGGGGCGGGCAGGTGTGAGAGCAGCCGCTCCCCAGGGGCAGGGAGAGGGGGAGGGGGGTCTGACACAGCCTCCCTCGTCTTGTCGTCAGGGTGGGACCTAACACGTGACGTGTGACTGCGGCATGACTAACCGTGGTCCTTTCCCTCCCCTCGCAAGGCAAGAATGTTGTGCACCAGTTGTCTGTGACCCTTGAAGATTTATATAACGGAGTCACAAAGAAACTGGCCCTCCAGAAAAACATCATTTGTGAGAAATGTGAAGGTAAAGGCTTTCGAATGCTTCTCTAAGTTCTGACCCCTTAGATCTGCAAGCAGTGGTGACTCTTCTATAGTTCAGAGGAGGACGATCCCATCTTCTCAGATGGGAGGCCAGGCAGGTGGCAGACAGGTGGCCCGAGGGACACGGGTCTCGTCTGCACAAAAAAATCAAGACAGGTCACCCAGCGCAGGGGCCAGCATCCTTTCTGGGTAAAGGCCCAGGCAGTAAAGGGTTGAGGCCTGGAGGGTCACGTGGGCCCCGTCCTCACTGTTCCAGCTCTTCGTGCAAACAGCCTCAGACTGGACATGAGCGAGGGACGTGCGTGTGTTCCAACAGTTTATTTACAAAACCAGCGGCTGGCCATTGTTTCCCAGCCCTTGACTTAAATGTAAATGCAGTTAACGTAATTTTTTAAAACCTGGTTTGTCAAGAGCAGTCAGACCCACACTGCCCCCCACGCACTGGCTGAGCCGGGCAGCCGCCCGTGGACGGGCCGTGTCCTCCGTGGGGTGGGAGGAAGCACACGGGATGGAGCTTAGTGATGGAGTCGGCCTGAGACGCAGATGTTAACATCCGGCCGCCATCTGCTTGGCCAGGACCCCGTCACGCCCGCGTGGCTCGTCACGTTTATGCACAGTCAGAACTCAGACCCCGGGAGGAGCCGCTCACACCTGTGTCCTGTCCCCCCCAGGGATCGGCGGGAAGAAGGGCTCCGTGGAGAAGTGCCCGCTGTGCAAGGGCCGCGGCATGCAGGTGCACATCCAGCAGATCGGGCCGGGCATGGTGCAGCAGATCCAGACCATGTGCATCGAGTGCAAGGGCCAGGGCGAGCGCATCAGCCCCAAGGACCGCTGCGAGGGCTGCGGCGGCGCCAAAGTGGTCCTGGAGAAGAAGACCATCGAGGTGCACGTGGAGAGAGGTGAGGCGGCAGCCCCGCCCGCCCCGTCCCGTCCCGTCCCGCGGGCGGCTCTCCTGGACGGGCGGCTCTCCTGGGCGCTGCCTGAGGGGCTGAGCGGGCGCAGCTCGGGGGAGCGTGGCTAACCAGCAAGGCTGCTGTTCCCTAGGCATGAAGGACGGGCAAAAGATTCTGTTTCATGGAGAAGGCGATCAGGAGCCCGAGCTGGAGCCTGGTGATGTCATAATTGTGCTTGATCAGAAGGATCATAGTGTCTTTCAGAGGCGAGGCCACGACCTGGTCCTGAAAATGAAAGTCCAGCTCTCCGAGGCCCTCTGCGGCTTCAAGAAGACGGTAACCACCCTGGACGGCCGCGTCCTGGTTATTACGTCCAAGTCAGGTAATGCCGCCAGCGCGCCCGCCGCCGCGATCCCGGGCGTGGTCCCGACCCCTGGCCGCGCGGCCGCTTTCGCCCGTAAGGCTGCTTGTGCTACACGAGTTAGTGACTCGCTTCATCCAAGTTGAGAGTCACCATGGACTTGAACATTGATGCGTTTACAAGCTCCGCCACCCGTTTCCTGACGAGCCTTTCCCGCAGGTGAGGTGATCAAGCACGGGGACCTGAAGTGCGTGCGCAACGAGGGGATGCCCATCTACAAGGCGCCCCTGGAGAGAGGCAGCCTGGTCGTCCAGTTCCTAGTAAGTGCCCGCGCCCGCTCTCTGGGACAAGGCGGGGGCTGAGCCGACGGAAGCCACACCCCCGTCTCCCTCCCGTCCAGGTGGTCTTCCCGGAGAAGCTCTGGCTCCCCCTGGACAAGCTGCCCCAGCTGGAGGCCTTGCTCCCTCCGCGGCAGCAGGTGGCCGTCACGGACGACATGGAGCAGGTGGAGCTGCAGGAGTTCAGCCCCAGCGACCAGAGCTGGCGCCAGCACCGGGAGGCCTACGAGGAGGACGAGGACGGGCCCCGGGGCGGCGTGCAGTGCCAGACGGCCTGACGGCGGCACGGGAACGGGCCTCGCTCCTGCGGCGGCGTCCTGTGTGCGTGTTCAGCATTCCCCACGGCTGAGTGTCTTTTTGGGTTTTCTTTTGGTTGTGACCTAAGTTATAGCTTAATTTATATTGAAATGTTCTAAGTGTAAACCTCCTCTAGTCCGCACATGGGATCTGTCTGTTCACATGTTCACGGGTGACCACGCAGGCGTCTGCTCGCAGTGGCTTTGCCGTAACTCGGTCCCACATACGCCCGGCCCAGCCGGCAGCCTCCGCCCCCTCCCTGCTCTCAGGGCTGCGAACGGGACGTGTGAGTCTAGGTTCTAGCTGATCCTCGAGAACAGGAGCACATCTGTGTGCAGCCGGGGCTGCGGCCGGCGTGGCTCCCGCTGCTCCGCACCCGAGTGCACGGATGGAGTGTGTCCGGTCCCCTCCGGGGAGCTGCCCGAGCCTCCAGCCTCGCGGTGGACACCCCTGTGTGGGGAGACCTGGTGCGGCTGCTGGCCGTGCCCTCGCTCCTTGTTGTTTGTGGTTTTGACGATTTTCTGTTGACGTTTGCAATGCTCTCCCACCAAAGTGGCTCCTTGTCAGAAGGTGAAACCTCCCGGGGCCCAGGCCGAGGCCGGGGGAGCACGCGGGGCTGGCCCAGGGCTCGGCCGCTTCCTGGATGGCTCGAGGGTCCGGAGAGGCCGGTTCCCACCTCATCCTCCCAAAGGACACCTCTCCCCGCACAGCCATGAAGGGCTCCTGCTCGCCGATGCCTGGGGCCCACACTGACCGCTGCCCTGTGGGCGCCGCTGCGAGGGGCGGCCTGGGGGGCACCGTCGGGCGTTAACTCATTCCTGGCAGGTAGACGAGGCTTACACCGAGGGTCACCTCAGCCTTTAGCTGTACTGACCCGCTCCCTCCCAAAGTCCCTAGAAACACCACCTTCTAAGCCGCGGGGTCAGCAGAGGTCGCTGGGCACCCCACCCTCGCCTGGTCACGGCGCCCGAGTGGCTCCGGCCAGGACCCTCCGGGAGGTCAGCAGGCGGAGCGGTTTGCTGGCAGTGGACACAGGAGGGCCCGAGCCCTGTGGTCGCCGTCGGGACGGACACGGGACCTGGTCTTCCGCACCAGCCGGGGGACACCCATCGCCGAGGGCCACGGCGTCGCCTCCGAGGGCAGCACGGCGCCCGCTCCGCCCGGTCGGGAGATGGGATGGGAGGGTGTTGCTGGAACTGTCCCGCCTGTACCTGTCGCGTCACCATTAAAGTTGGGCTGTGGGAGACGCGTGGCTGTGGCTCTACTTTCCGGGCCTCGGGGAGCGGCGTTCCGTGCAGCCTGCCTCCCGGGTGGGTGCCACGGAGTGAGTCCACTCACGGCGCCTCTGTCTGGGGGTCAGCGCCCCTGGGAGGTGGGCAACTGAAGGAAGGTGGGAGCGGGCAGCCTCATCCCGGTCTCGGCCCGAGCAGCTCCCTGGACGCATCGGAGGGAGGAGCCTCTGGGCCGAGGAGAGGGGCCTGCGTGGGCACAGGGCGAGAGAGCAGGAGGGGGTGGGGCACAGGACTGACTGGGGCAGGTCAGGTTACGATCCATGAAAGGACAAGCTCAGTGTCGGCTATGCCCGCGTTCACGTGCAGACACGCAGCCTCGGGGACCCCGGGAGGTGGGCGGGGCTGGGGAATGTGGGCGGGTGCCCGGGAGGCGGGCGGGGCCTGGACATGGAGGCAGCAGTGCCCAGCAGTGAGGCAGAGTGGCCGGACAGGAAGGCCTGCAGGGCGCCCCCCCAGCCGACACCCATTTCCTCCAGGGCCCCCCTGGGTGGATCCGCTCCCTCCCCAGCTCCTGCAGACCCGACCTGGGCCCTCAGGGAGGAGGCTCCTGCCTCAGGCACGCGCTGCCACTCAGACGCCACCTCCCGTCTCGGCCCTGTTACGGGCACCGGGAGGAGCGTGTCCCAGAGGCGGGCGTGGGCACGAACAACGCTTCACGTTCAAGCACGAACAATGCTTCCAGTAAAACGTGAAAATGTTTATGTCGGATCTACACGGCTAGGGCTCTGCCAGGACAGGCTGTGCCTTTCAGCTAAAGGCAGGAATGTGAGTTCAGTCCTTCGCGGAGGACGGTCAAATGGGGCAGTCGTAGACGTGAATTTCCTGATCGTCTCCAACCGACACGATCTTGGAGCCGTTTCCATTGTATTCCACTCCCCAGACCTGTAATTACAGTAGAGGACGGTTCACGAACAAGGTCCTCACTCGTCTCCTTGCGCCGAAGCCAGAGAAACCTGAGGGAGGGAGGCCTCTTAGTGACCACGCCCCGCGCCTCCCGACGAGGAAATGTCTTTTCCCCACACCTTTCCGACCCAGGGCCCAGGAGAGCCTCGTGCCAGGAGACCGAGCCCCCAGCAGCGCGGGCGCCCAGGGCTCCAGCAGAGAAAGGCCCCGACCCCCGCGCTCCCTCCCCCAGGGATGTGCACCAGCTCACGCACCCCATAGCCCCCCACCTCGCCCTGTGCCCCCGCACCTCACCCTGTGCCCGCCACACCTCGCCCCGTGCCCACCCCACGGCGCCCCGTGTCCCCCACACCTCGCCCCGTGCCCCCCACCTCACCCTGTGTCCCCCACGTCGCCCCGTGTCCCCCCACCTCGCCCCGTGCCCGCGCCACCTCGCCCCATACCTGCCCCACCTTGCCCCGGGTCCCCCCACCTCGCCCCATACCTGCCCCACCTCGCCCCATACCTGCTCCACCTCGCCCCGTGTCCCCCCACCTCGCCCCATACCTGCCCCACCTTGCCCCGGGTCCCCCCACCTCGCCCCATACCTGCCCCACCTCATCCCATACCTGCTCCACCTCGCCCCGTGTCCCCCCACCTTGCCCCATACCTGCCCCACCTCGCCCCGTGTCCCCCCACCTCGCCCCAGGCTGCCCCACCTCGCCCCGTGTCCCCCCACCTCGCCCCAGGCCCCCCCACCTCGCCCTGTGTCCCCGCACCTCGCCCCGTGTCCCCCCACCTCGCCCCATACCTGCCCCACCTCGCCCCGGGCCCCCCCACCTCGCCCTGTGTCCCCCCACCTCGCCCCGTGCCCGCCCGTCAGTACTTCTGTTCTCAGAGCCCGTGGCGCCCGCCTGTCCTGGGAGCTGGACGGTTGGCATCCTGGCCACCGAGCTCACTGCTCCGTGCTGAGTGGACAGAGTCTGCCTCGCTCACGGGCAGTTTCACCGGGTCAGCCCGTCACCTGGACCCCGAGCTGGGCGTCCAGCCCTGACTCATGTCTGATTGGGCCACACGCACCTCCACGCCTGCCACCTCCCGGGACGCCCCACACCGACCCCACACCAGCCAGGACTGACACGGAGCAGGGTGGCGAGGTCAAACCCCCTCCACTTCACTGGCCAGGGTTTAAAGGTAAAAAAGCCAACAATTCTGTTCACTCTCAGGCTTCCCAAGCGGGAGGGGATCATCCTCACCACCTGGGCCCACGGAAGCCACGCACACGGCCCGGGCGCTGTGTTCACGCCGACTGGCTCCTAAGACCCCGGCCCTCCCAGCGGCTGGACCAGCAGCACCGGCCGCTGGAGCCGCTAGAAATGCAGGCGCTGGGCCCAGGCCCCCGAGCGGCACCTGCACGGCTGCCGGCTCCCGGGCTCCCGTGTGGAACCCCTTCCCCATTTCAGTCACTGGCAAGGGTGCGTCCCCCGTGAGCACAGCCTCGTCTCCCAACGTAAATCCCGAACAAAGTGATCCCGGCCACAGGAGCCAGGCCCTGCAAGAGCCTCTGGCTTCAAGTTAAAGCACCAGATCCCTTCCTCGCGAGCTCCCCACAGGACACGTGGTGTGCTTCAGCCGCGCCCCCGAGAGGGCAGGCCTCCCGCCAGGCGCACCCAGCCAGGGCGGGCACGGGCGGCAGCACTGGACACGCCGGCGCTGAAGGCGGTGCGACCAGCCCGTGTTTCCTGGCCTCCACGCGCTCGGCCTGTGCACAGGACACGGGCGGGACGGCGTCCGAGCTCAGCGGCTCAGAGCCGGCCCCCCGTCCTGACCAGCAGCAGCAGCGAGGCCAGGAGGGGTCAGCAGGGGGCAGACGACGCAGCGAACCCTAGAATCGCAGCGCTCCGGGCGCCTTACCTGATCCTGGTGGTCGAAGAAGGTGTGCACACAGGTCCTCGTTCCGACGTCCCAGACTTTCACGCTTTTGTCCGACGAACTTTATAGAAGAGGGAACGTTGGTGTCAGAAAACATGTTCAGGCCGGTCCGACGGGGGACTGACTAAAGATCCCGGACTCTGGCCCCGGCCCGCGCAGCAGGGTTCTCGCCAGGAGCCCCCGCCCCTTAACCAACTGCAGGCGGAGCCCCACGTTCACAAGGAAAACCACGGGCTGGCGAACTTCACCACCTAACGGGGAAAGGCCGCCGCGAGCAGAGGCCGCCCGAGTGCCAGCGGCTCCCGTACCTGGAGACAAAGTGCGTGTTGTCCGGGCAGAAGGCTATGTTCAGCACCCAGGACGCGTGGCCGCTCAGGGTGCCCGCCAGGTTGGCGTGTTGTCTGCAACGAGAACGGGTCCGACGCGGAGGCGTCAGCGCGGACCGGTCCCGGAGGCACGTGACGAGCTGCCCGCTTACCCGGGCCCCCCCGCTCCCCGACAACGGCAGCACGCGCCCATCACACGCCCCCAGGGAGGCACGTCCCCCACGGCACCGCCCAGAGCCTGCTGATGCCACGCAGAGCGGGCACAGGTCCGTGACGAGCAGAGCGCAGACACTCACACAGGAGGGGCCACGCTCAGCAGCCGCTCCGAGGCGGAGAGACCGAAGACGGGGTGCGGGGGGCCCACCCAGGCTGTGCCTCCCTGCAGGTGCCCTGAACACCCACGTGGCTTGGAGAGAATACACACACACACACACACACACACACACACACACACACACTGCCCTAGCTGGTGTGGCTCAGTGGATAGAGCATCGGCCTGCAGACTGAAGGGTCCCAGGTTTGATTCTGGTCAAGGGCACATGCCCGAGTTGCAGGCTCGATCCCCAGTGTGGGGCGTGCAGGAGGCAGCCAGTTCTTATATATTAAAAAAATATATATATATACATATACATCATTATTATGATCTCAGAGGAAGGGAGAGGGAGGGAGAGAGAAACATCAGTGATAAGAACCATGGATCGGCAGCCTCCTGCACGCCCCACGCTGGGGATCGAGCCCACAACCCAGGCCTGTGCCCTGAACGGGAATCGAACCCTGACCTCCTGGTTCCTAGGTCGACGCTCACCACTGAGGCGCACCGGCCGGGATGGAGGGACCATTTTTAACCTGAACTCAGACAGGCAAGTTTAATCGCTGCAGCCGTTTACGGTGTAAAACGTGAAATGAAATCACCTCCGGCAGGAGAACAGCCTGTCGCCTCCCGGACACCCCACGCCCCCCGCCCCGTGCGACCCGACACGCGTCTTCAGCAACAAGAGCCCAGCTCAGCAGGCGACTCACACGTCGTAGATCTTGATGTAGCCGTCGTCCGAGGCCGTGACGAGGAGCTGGGAGTCCGGGGAGAAGGTCAGGGAGCGGATGGGCATGGCGTGGCCTGGAACCACAGACCCCGTGAGCCGGGATCCCCGTCCGTCCCCCCCGGGGCCGCCCCGGCCCTGCCCTCGGATGAGGCCGAGTGCCCTTCCCAGGTGCCCGTCAGAGGGACACAGACAGCCCTGCCTCCCACAGCCGGAAACGTCCCGTCCCCCAGGCCCTGCCCCCGAGGGTTTCGCCTCAGCTCCCCTGACCGGTGACCTCGGCACACGGCTCAGAACAACCGCCGCTCTGCGCGGGCGAGACCACACGGACACGGGGCCGCTTCTGACCAAACAGGAGCCGTCCCCCGCCAAACCCTCAGCCTGGGGGGCGAGCGGAGGAGGGGCAGCCTCCTTGGGACTCCTCAGAGCAGAGCGGCCGTCTCCCTCCAGGCCCAGCCCCGGCCCAGGGGCCAGTGTGGGGTGGGCACGGGCTCACCCAGCGCCCACCATCAGACAGGAGCTGCTCTCTCATCACTAAGAACCTCTACTCAAGGGCTCAGAGCGCACACGACAGGAACGAGACCCGTGCAGCTGCGAGAACCAGCGAGGCCGGGGGTGACTCCAGGGACAGGGCGCCCGCAGACTGGATCTGCATGCCCAAGGCCGCCCTGCTCAGCGGGCACCAGCCCCCCCCTGTGGCCGCAGAGCCGCCTGCGGGAGCCGAGGGCCGCACCTTCCAGCGTGTGCAGCAGCTTCCCGGTCGCGATGTCGAAGATGTTGATGATGCCGTCGATGGCTCCGCTGGCCAGGTACTTCCCGTCGGGGCTCTGTGCACAGAACGAGGACGCGTGGGACCCCGGCCAGCCCGCACGCACGGTGCCTCTGCTGGCCGCGGGTCCCGCTGGCTGCCCGGCCACCCCTCTGCCCCCCGTCACCCCCCGCCCCCCGGGGAGACAGCAGCAGCCTGATTGGGGGTGGGGGGGCCGGGGCACGAGAGGTTGGAGCGGGGAGAGCGCGGCCCCTTACGTAGGCGATGCTGAGGATGAACTTCCCTCGCGTGTCCAGGGAATACTCCTTCTTCCCGCTCTCCACCCCGAAGATGTTCACCTTCCCCACGTGCGTGCCTGTGGCCAGGTACTGGGAGTCGGGAGAGAAGGCCAGCGTCCAGGCGTCCACTGCCCAGGAAGAGAAGGGAAAAGACGGTGAGGGAGGAGCCGGACGCTGAACCGTGTAAAACGCGGTGGGAAGAGGGAGCGAGCGGCCACTCTACAGTCACAGCTTCTTCAGGGGAAGCAAGCGCCTCCCCTCACGCCAGGCGCCCCCAGAAGCGACTTCCACACGAGCGTGAAACCGGGAAATGCCGACGCCCGTCCCGGCGGCTCAATGGGCGGGTGTGGCCCCTCCTCCCCGGGGAAGAGGCTGCGCGACAACAAGGGACAAACCACGGGTCACACGGCACCCGGGCACCTCGACCTGTCACGCAGGAAAGAGCGAGGACGTGTGGGAACGCAATTCCACGGGCGTGAAGTTTCCCAAAAGGCAACACGACAGCACAGGACAGAGCAGTGGCTGCTGAGGCCCAGGGAGGGAGCGGACTGGGCGAGGGCGGCACCGGGCACCAAGTCCACACGGAGGTGCCGGCAGAGGACACGTCGCCTCCGCACGACGGTGACCAGAGGGAGGTCTCCCGGGAACACTCGTACGTGGAACCACATGTGGCAGGTTTACAGGGACCAGGACGGGGAGGCGCTGCTACACGACACCCCACACCACGTACGGGGAGCCCTCAGTCCTGCCCCACAGGCCCAGGAGCAGCCGCTCGGAACGCTGTGCAGCCCGAGGGGAGGGAGGCCCTCCCGCCCCCTCCTCGACGGGGAAGCTCCCCCTCCAGCCGCACCCCGGCCCTGGCCTGTCTCTCAAGCCCCAGCGCGGGAGCTGCAGACCCGGAGCCCGGCCTCGGGGTGCCCGGGTCCAGGCCACCTGCCGAGAACCGTGTCTGCCCCCAGCGGACTCTCACCCGGTCCCGCGTCGATGGACTTGATCTGCTTGCCGTTCTCCAGGTCCCAGAGCCGGATGTGGGCGTCCAGGGAGCTGGAGGCGGCGATGGGCAGCGTGTGGCTGATGTCCACGGACACCACGCCCAGCTGGTGGCCCTCCAGGCTCCACTGCAGGTCCAGCTTCTCGTCACGCCTGCAAGGGAGACAGGGGAACGGTTTCCTCATGGAATCGGGCCGTGGCCATGCGTGACCAGTGTCTGCGGACGGAGCCTCGGGGGCGTGGGGAGCCCCAGGCACCAAAGGCAGCCAAGGGTGACCTTGGGCCTCACACGAGTACAGGGAGGCAAGGGGGAGACCAGGGCGACTGGGACACCACCTGTCCCCCCGCCAGCCTGCTCCTCCCTGGCCGCCCCCCGGCCACGCTTTCCTAGAAAACAGGGAGCACTTTCCTGACCTCGACCTGGGGGCCGGGACGCGCACCCCTGAACCGTGCCCGGGCCTGTCCGGGAGGCGCTCACCACTTCCAGACCTTCACCAGGTCGTCCAGGGACCCCGTGACCACCGTCTCCGAGTTCTCCTTCTTGTTGGTCCCCCAGGCCACCGACCAGATGGCGTCATCGTGGGCTGGAACGGAAGCTGCCGGTTAAGAAAGCCTGGGCGGCCTCCACGCTGAAGGCGCCCACAGAACGGGCCGAGCGCCGTCCCCGCCTCCCGCGGGCGCCCCCGCCCCCACCCCCACCTGGGTCTGCTCTGCTCTGCGCTTTCCCAGGGAGCTCGCTTTCCCAGGGAGCTCGTGGAGGCTCCCAGGAAGCCCCGCCCAAGCACAGGCCGGCCAGGGGGAGGCGCTACCACCACCCGATGGAGACGAGCCTCCCCACCGCCCACCGCCCACCGCCCACGGCCCTAGAGCCCTCAGCTGGGCAAGCGCTGCCTCCCAGCACCTCTGGGAGCCGGTGGGCAGTGACTGCCAACAGCGAGGCCCCAGAGCGCGTGCCTGATGCGGCCCCACAAGCTGCCTGGGCCGCACGTGTGCTCTGCGTCAGGGGCCGGTGACTGCATTAACCCCTGGAAGTATCACCTCCATTGGTCGCCACCACAACCCTAAGGAGCAGGCGCTGTGAGCGGCACCTCACATTACAGACAAGGAGTCAGAGGCCCAGAGGAGCCTGCAGTGCCGGCCGGGGGGCGGGGAGGGGCTCAGGGGGTGCGTGTCGGCCCATGAACCAGGTCACTGGACCGATTCCTGGACTAGGGATTCGTCCTGCGTAGGGACGTGCAGGAGGCAGCCAGTGCAGGCTTCTCTATCCTCCCTTCCTCCCTCCCTCCCTCTCTCTCTCTCCAATCAATTTTTAAAATATTTTTTTTAAAAAAGAGAGAGAGAGAGAGACTAGTAGATCACTGGGACTCCAAGGCTAAGAAGGGGCAGAGCTGGACTCAAAGCCGACCCCTCTGTTAACGGGAGTCGCCCTCGGTCCCATGTGCAGCGGCCTCTGGGGGCCACCCCTCGTGGGGGCCACCCTGGCAGCCGGGAAGCCCTCCGGGCTGCTATCTGCCTCCTCTGTCTGCCTTGCTGTTTGCTTTTCAGTGTCTGTGTCCGGCCGCCTCTGCTGACTTTCCTGCAGGGAGTAACCTGGGGACGGCATGTCTGGTCGGCACGACAACAATTCCTAAAGGAACCAGGGACGACCCAGGTGCATCTGAGTGGCCAGGCAGGCGGCTCACCTTGCTCTTGCTTGAAGAGGATGCTGTACTGAAAAGAACAGGAGCCACATTAAACCGAGGTCAGAGTTCACACGTGTCATATCCCCTCCCTGGAGCACCTGCTGGCTCCCACCTCACCGCCGCGCCCCCGGAGATATGGTCACCACGGTGGCAGCGACTTCCTGTCACCCTGGACCTGCACGCTCCTGACTCCTGCTCGTGCAAGATATGTAGTCACACCAGGAACAATTAGTTCCTAAAGAAACTGGCCCGGCCGGCGTGGCTCAGCGGTTGAGCGTTGGCCTAGGAACCAGGAGGTCAGGGTTCGATCCCTGGTCAGGGCACAGGCCTGGGTTGCGGGCTCCATCCCCAGTGTGGGGTGTGCAGGAGGCAGCTGATCCATAATCCTCTCTCATCATGGATGTTTCTCTCTCTCCCTCTCTCTCCCTTCCTCTCTGACATCAGTAAAATCTATATATATTTTTTTTTTTTAAAAAGAAGGAAGTGTAGCTTCTCCATTCCCATAAGAGACTAATAGATGTGCTTTTCCTGCTCTGCTCACCAAGAAGCTCCGGGTCCACCCTGCAGCTTCTTTTTTTTTTCTTAATATATTTTTATTAATTTCAGAGAGATGAAGGAAGAGGGAGAGAGAGATAGAAACATCCATGATGAGAATCATGGATCGGCTGCCTCCTGCACACCCCACTGGGGATCGAGCCCACAACCTGGGCATGTGCCCTTGACTGGAATCGAACCTGGGACCTTTCAGTCCACAGGCCGACACTCTATCCACTGAGCCACAACGGCTACGGCTGCAGCTTCATTTGTGCAGTTGTATCTACGGGCACAGCCCACAGAAGGACCTGTCAGCCTTGTCCCTGATCTTATCCTAAACACGGGTCTCTTCTCTGCTGATCTTCGTTTCTCTGCTGCTTTTGTGCAGATTCTTTCAGCTCCTCATCCCTCTGTGCACGGGGAGACTTGGGGGGCACGCTCCTCCCCTGGCGCTGTGCAGGGGCGGACGCCGCCTGCGTGGTCAGGAGCAGAGCAGGAGCCGGGAGCCGGTGCCTGGCCACCCCCACACCTGCCAGGGCCCCGCTGCTGCGCCTCCCTCCACAGCCTTACCTGGTTGGTCATCTCGGCCGGGGCGAAGGGCTACAGGCCAGGCAGCTCTGTGGGAACAGCACCAGGAGGGGCCTCAGTCAGGGGGTGTCCCCCTTGACCGCAGAGTGGCCCCGACACTTGCCCTGGGTCAGTCCCAGGAGCTCCCCTCACACGGCCCCCGGAGCCCATGGGATCAGCCAACGCCCTGTCCCCGCCCATGTGTTCCTCTCTCCCAGCCGCCCCCTGCCCCTCTTCAGAGGGAGAGAGAGAATTTATTTACTTGTTTAATCCTCACCTGAGGCTATTTTCCCATTGGTTTTTAGGGAGAGTGGAAGGGAGGGGGAGAGACAGAGAGAAACACTGATGTGAGAGAGACATGGATGGGCCGCCTTCACACAGGCCCCAACCAGGGCTGGGGATCGAGCCTGCAACCGAGGTACCTGCCCTTGCCCAGAGTCGAACCCGGGACCCTTCAGTCCCCAGGCCGACGCGCTTTCCACTGAGCCAAAGGGGTCGACCCACAGGTTGAGAACCGCTGCTAGACAATTTTTTTTTTAAGTAACCATTCTAGGGTGTGCTGAGTGGCCCAGTGGTAAGTTTATACAATGGGATTATCTCGCTCCGCGCGCTCAGCGGGCGTCCTCTCTCTCACCTCCTCCTCCCCTGATACCAGTCATGTCAGAGTCGAGAGGACCCCCAAGCCCCCCCCTAGCCCCCGCCTGCCCCCCACAACTTCCCACGCGGAACTCACTGCTCGCTCCTCTGCGTTTCCAAAAACACAACATCCCACGTGCCCCTCCTAGCGCGATCGGGCAGGACTGACCCCCAAAACCACCGGGTGCCGGGACCCCAGGACCCGGGGGCGCCGGTCCCTGTCCGCGGATGGGCGGGAGGCTCGCTACCTACGGAGGCGGCGGCGCTTCTCGGGGAAGCTCGGCCGGGACGGGCCTCCCGTCCCCGGGGTCGGGGATGCCAGCCCCCAGCTCGGGGCTGCACGGAACCCGCCCAGGACGCGCCCCGGCGGGCAGCAGGGCGACCGGGGTCCCGGAGGCGCCCTCGGGCCCGCCCTGGGTCCTCCGCCCTCCCGCCCGGGCCGTCAGCGGCACCAGAGACAGCCACCCGAACAGGCCCAAGGGCCCGACTCACCGGCTCTGCCCCGTCGCTCGATCCCGGCGCGTCTCTGACGGCAGCGCCACGCGACCGCGACACTAGGAGCTCGGGGAGGGGCGGGGCCTCGCCCAGGGCCACCGCGCACGCGCACTCCCTGCCGAAAGCCACGCCCCTGGCGAGGGTGAGCGGGGATAGGCGCGGAGGAGAGGCCCCGTCCCGCCCTGGGCCTGGGAGGCCACGCCCCGTCCCGCCCTAGGGTCGGGGAGGCCACGCCCTACTCCCCTAGGGGGCGGGGTTTCGGTGATGGGCTCCCGGAGGCGCGGGTTCGGGTTCCTGCAGCTGCAGGTGCGCGCGCGTGGGGCCCGGGTTCTCCATTTCTACTGGTTCTGTTGCGTCAACACTTTTCAGTGAAATATTTATTTCACTGAATATTTATTTATTTTTAATATATTTTATTGTTTTTTTTTACAGAAAGGGAGAGGGAGAGGGATAAAGAGAAACATAGATGAGAAACACCCATCAGCTGCCTCCTGCACGGCCCCTACTGGGGATCAAGCCCACAACCAAGGTACATGCCCTGGACCAGAATCGAACCCAGGACCCTTCAGTCCGCAGTCAAGGGACCTGGTGTCTATGGCATACTATTCTTAATATGTTTGCTCCCCTTCTTGGCGCTATGTGTTTTAACAAAGGTCACCTCTCCGAGAAAGGCTGTTTCCCCAGGTGAGGATTTTCCCCTGAAGTTAGGGAGGGGATAAAACCCCTTAACTGCCAGGCGGGTAGTTAATCACTTTAACTACCAACAATCACTCTTAAGCTACAAAATCTTTACTCCCTGGAATGGAAATAAGAAACGCCCTAACCTTTGGAATAGAGATTGATAGGATTGGAATCAACTGGTATAAATACAGATGTAACAAGACAACACACACAGAACCTAGAAACAGAACCTAGCGAGAGAACCTAGACACAGAACCTAGCGAGAGAACCTGGCAAAAGATCCTGGACAGAACCTGGCTGGGGAACCCAGACAGAACATGGCAGGAGAACCTGGATAGAACCTGGATAGAGCCTGGCTGGAGAACCTGGCTAGAGAACCTGGTGATCGAACCTGGCTGGAGAACCTGGAGAACCTGACCAGAACTTGGCTGGGGATCCTGACAAGAACTTCGCTGGAGATCCTGGCCAGAACTTGGCTGGGGATCCTGGCTAGAGATATTGGCTAGGCTGCTGATCAACTGAACGCTGTCTCCATGTCATTCCTTCTTCGCCGACTCCGTCCACACCTTTGGGGACCCCTGGAACTGCTGGGGTTGGACCCCAGCGGAGCCACACCGGTTAGGACAGAGCTTTGTTTTAAAAGCTGCAAGTCATGCCCGCCTGGTGTGGCTCAACGGTTGAGCCCCGACCTATGAACCAGGACGTCAGGGCACATGCCTGCGTTTGGGGCTTGATCCCCGGTGTGGGGCCTGCAGGAGGCAGCCCATCCGTGCTTCTCTCTCCCCATTGATGTTTCTCTCTCTCCCTCTTCCTCTCTGAATTTCCAAACCAAGCAAATTGTTTTGGGTATCAAGTGAGATTTTTGTCAGCCCAAAATTTAATGGTCTCCCAAAAAAGAAATGTTAGATTAAGAAAAATAGATGTAAGGGTGGGTAGCATGCATAGTTAAGGTATATCATCTTGTATTTTTTTTAAAAAACACACACTATTTCACATCTGCATACCAGTATGTGAAAAAATGTTATAGGACCCCCCCAAAAGCAGTGACCACACATTCATATTGTTAATTTTTTTTACCATGCGCCCCTGTATGTGTATGTTACTTCTAAGTCATGTGTGTGCTACTCTGCTAATATGTTTGTAGGTATAATAAAGCAAATACAGAAATAGGATTTTAAGAGGATGAGATTTAAATATATATATAATCAGAGGGTCTAGTATTTCCTTCCCATACCCCAGCGGATGGTTTTGCTCACCAGCTGGGGTACACAGCCCCACTTTGGAGACCCCGGTAACTCCTAAGGTTGTCTTGGTTGTAAACATTTGGGAGCCACATCGGTGGCCGTACAGACTGAGCCGCACACGGCGAACCCAGCGGCACCGAACACTGTGATGAGGCCAGGGCGAAGGGGTGAACCCCGTTTTACACACAGAGAGGGAACCCGACCCCCAGGGCGGCGGGGACGTCTGCAGGGTCACTCGGGCAGCAGGGAGCGGAGTAAGGGGGGAGGTCGTGGTTCCATCCCAGTCAGGGCACAGGCCAGGGCTGTGGGCTCCATCCCCCGTGTGGGGCGTGCAGGAGGCAGCGGATCCCAGGAGCCTGGGGCTTGAGCATGGATGGCCACTGGGTGGCAGTCCCTGCCTGCTATGGGCCACTTGCCCGCCCTTGCTGATGGGGATGACGTGGCTGGGACCTGCTTGCCCGCCCTCTGCAGCTACCCCAGCCCCACAGGCAGTGGCCCCCCCCAAACAAGGGCCTCAGTTTCCTCCTGCAGAAACTGGAGACCAAAAGACCCCTAAAATGGAGAACTTCACCCCTAGAAAATGGTTAGGAGCAACCTGCCGGGATAGCTCAGGGGTTGAGCGTCGACCTATGAACCAGGAGGTCAGGGTTCGATTCCCGGTCAGGGCACAGGCCCGGGTGGCGGGCTCGATCCCCGGTGTGGGGCGTGCAGGAGGCAGCCGGTCCGTGATTCTCTCTCTCCCTCTCCCTTCCTCTCTGAAATCAATACTAAAAGATATTTTTTAAAAAGAAAGAAAATGGGCAGGAGCTACCCTACACTGGTAGACTGAGTCACAGCCCAGGGCAGCCACGGTGAGGCTGGAGGGAAAGGGGGTGGGGTCAGGCCCAGCAGTGCCTGACCTCCCGGCCCCTCTGGCATCACTTACCTGCAGCGAAGTCAGGCAGGGGAGCCACGGAAGCCAGGTGGGCTGCCAGGAGGAGGAGGCGGAGGCTGTGGGCCCTGGACGGAGGCAGAATCGGTGGGCGGGTGGGGAAGCTGTGAGCCAGCGCCTAGGCTGCGGAGAACAAGACAGGAGAGGCCGCGGTGAGGGGGTGAGGAAGGTGCAGGGGCCCACTGGGTGATGGGGGTCCCACAGGAGCCACGGGCGGAGGAGCCGTGCCCGGTAAACGCCCAGCAACAGGCTCTTCAGGGAAAGAGCTGAACCGGTTCACAGCCCAGGCTGGTGGCTATGGTGTTTGCACGGCTCCCGTGGGCAATTTTTTTTAAATGTATTTTTATTGATTTCAGAGAGGAAGGGAGAGGGAGAGAGAGAAACATCCATGATGAGAGAGAATCATGGATCGGCTGCCTCCTGCACGCCCCACACTGGGGATCGAGCCTGCAACCCGGGCATGTGTCCTGACCGGGAATCGAACCTGGGACCCTTCAGTCTGCAGGCTGATGCTCTATCCACTGAGCCACACCGGTGAGCTCCCGTGGGCGATTTCACGTTACTGACGTGGTGCCACTTACCGACCCGTAGAATGTGCTATGATGAGGGGTATGCACCAGCTGCAGACACCCCCGGTGACTGTGACACAGCAGTGGGGTGTCATGCTTCACTCCACATGCATGGGTGTGCACACCTGGCAGAGTCCATCCCACAGGCCACCGGAGGGGTGTCCTCTGGGCAGAGCCGGTGTGAGCAGAGGCCCCCCGATACCCACTCCGGTCTGCAGCCCCCCTGGCCCTCTAGTACGGCTCCTTGGGGTTTGGGGTAGTGGCCCCCCATGATGTCAGGACTGCTGGCTGTCCCCCTCCATGTCCCATTTGCTCTGTATCTGCTTTCTTTCTCTTTTTTTGTATAAGATTTTAAAAAAATATATTGTTATTGATTTCAGAGGGGAAGAGAGAGGGAGGGGAAGATAGAAACGTCAGTGATGAGAGAGAATCATGGACCGGCTGCCTCCTGTACGCCCCCACTGGGGATCTGAGCCCGCAACCTGGGCAGGTGCCCTGACCGGGAATCGAACCCGGGACCCTCCAGTCCTCAGGCCAACGCTCTATCCACTGAGCCACACCGGCTGGGGCTGTATCTGCTTGCGGCGAGGCCGTGCCTCCTGGGTCTTCGCTGAGGGAGGACGCCAGGCCCCAGTCCCAGGGAGGGTCGGGCCTGTGCTGGTCCAGTAAGAAGGGGTTAAGGCTCCAGAGTCTGGGAGGCCCGCTGCACCCAGAGCCCCACACAGGGTGTGAGGGTGGCCAGGAGCCCTGGGTGCTGCCTCAGCTCCGCACCAACCTGCTGAGAACTGGAGCCCGTGGAGCTGTGCCTGGGACCCAGCTTCCCTCCACACGCGCACACATGCACACGGGTACATATACACATGCACACGGGTACATATGCACACGCACACGGGGGTGCCCACGGTCTCAGTCCTGCCCGGGTGGGGGATCGTTCTGCCGGCCTCTGGGGGCTGGGGGGACAGGTCCTGCTCCGTCCTGGCTGCCCCCACAGCGCCCCCGTCAATTAACTCGGGGCTCGGTGTGCGGGGGCAAGCGGGGTTTCAGAGCCGTAATGTCTCCCTGTCAGACATGAGCGATGGGCCCGCTGGGGGCCGCGGCCAGGCCTCCCCGTCCCCCCTCCCCGAGGCCGGCTTTGTCCCGGGGTCCCCGTGTTTGCATGCGTCACTGCCCGGCCACCCTGGTCAGCAGGTGGCCGCGGGGAGCCGGGACTGAGGGCGGCCCATCTGCACACACGAGGCCCTTTGTCTCGGCCGGGCAGCCGATGAATGAATGAATGACCGGGGGCTGTCGTGAGGCCCGGCTGCCTGGGGACATGGGGCCCCGGAAGGACCTGGGCTGGGTTTGGGGGGGAACCTGGGCAGAACCAGATCCAATGGGCTCCCCCGCCCCCCGAGAGTGAACAGGCAGGAGGGCCGAGGGGCCCAGAGAAGGCGGAGTCAGTCGAGCGGGGAGTCTGCCTGACTCACTGGAGCAGCCCCCTGCTCGCTCTCTCTCTCTCTCTCTCTCTCTCTCTCTCTCTGTTTTTATTGATTTTAGAGAAAGAGGAAGGGAGAGGGATAGACAGATAGAAACACCGATGAGAGAGAAACATGACCGATCGGCACGCCCCGCGCAGGGGATGGCGCCCACACCCGGGCGTGCGCCCTGACCGGAACCGGATCGGTGGCCTCTTGGTTCCTGGGTCGAGGCTCAAACTGAGCCACGCCGCCGGCCGGGCGCATCCTGTGGGTCGGACGTGGCTGGGACCAGGACGGGATTTGCCAGGCAGGCCGCTCCCTCTGCCACCTGCCAGCCCTGCCCCACCCCACACGCGGGCGATGCCCCCGGGACGCCGTCCGTCCGTGTCAGCTGTCCGGGCCGGACATGTCAGGCCGAGCGAGGATGGATGGGTCCCCGCTAATGAGTCAGTGAGTCCATCCCCCTCGGGGCTGGGGACCGATGGCCGTAATGACCACTGGGCCTGGCCTCCCACTGCTGTCCTCGCTGACGGTCCCCACAGGACAGTGGCACCACCCTCCCCTTGCACCGTCTCTGAGGCACCCACGCCAGGTAGGCACGGAGGCCTCGGAGCTCCGTCAGGAACAAGACGAGGGCAGAACCAGCCTTGGGGGCATTTCAAGACCTCCCCAGCCTATAGGTGGGGGGCCACCAGCACCCCGAGAACCTCCGGCCGGATGAAGGCAGCACCCCATCCGCGCCGCCTCCCTCACCTTGCAAAGCCAGGCGCTGCCCCACACAGGGACCCTCCACCACGGGGAAGGCAGACACCCGGGTGGGGGCCGGGGGGAGTCCTTCTTTCTCGGGGTTCATCCCCTGGCCCCGCGATTCTCTGCCCCTGGGGTCCCTCCTAACAGGCCCTTTAACTCTCTGTGGCCCAAGTTCCCTGTGAAACGTGGGCTCCGATTCCCACCCTGGGTCCTTGGACGGGAAGGGGGGCCGTGTCCAGGCCCAGGGCCCCCAGGATGGCGCCTAGTCCCGCAGGGGCACCGGGTGTGGGCAGCTCTGGGGGGGCCCGAGGGGGCCAGCTGCCCGGAGCCGGCTGTGGGGAGAGGGGCTGGCAGGCTGAGGGCTGCCCCCTCCCCAGCGCTCAGCTGAGGTAACAATCTGCCCATGAATCACATTTGCAAACACCCCAGTGAGCGGGAGAGAAGCGATAATTAAATACTCGCCTCCTGAGGCCCAGGCCCCTGGAATGCAGCAAGTCTGGTTAAGATGATGAATTTTCACGTTCCCGGCGCTAACGCAACCGCCATCCGGGACCAGAAACCCTTCTTACCCCGCCGCCCAGGGGGAGAGGGGAGCTCGGTGCGGGGGAAGCCACGCGCCCCAGCCCCCCTCACCCTCCAGGCCCTCAGGCTGGGGCTCACCCAGCTGCCTCGCTATGGGGGGGGGCTCCCCTGGACATCTGGGAGGCAGAGCAGCTGTCTGCCTGTGGCTGCGAGGCCCCAGGCCCCACATCCGTCAACCTCGATTAGGGAGGCCGCAGGGAGCCCGCCGCCCGGGGCTGCTCTTGTGCGAAAGGCCATTCAGGCCATTCATCGGCCGCGGTGACGGCGCCGTGACCGGCGGGCATTGTGCTGGCCGCACGCACCACGCAAGGGACCGCGGCTGAGAGGTGATTGATCAGGCACCGCCGATGGGGTCCCTCTCTTCATGGACTCAGAGGCGCCAGGTGGCATCCTGAGCGGGCAATCGATCCATGAGAGGCAGCTGCCCCCCCTGCGGCCACCTCGGGCGGCAGGTGGACGGGCCACGTGGGGCCGGTGGGAGGCCCGTCACATGCTCTGCGCCCTGAGCAGAGGATGGGCCTTCCCGGGGCCGGGCTGTCGGCCATCAATCCACCGGCTCCTTCTGCACCGAGAGGGAGCAGGAGCGGCTGCCGTGTTCTCTGATGAATGACGGCCGCCCGTCCCCCAGCCCTGCGCCCCAGGATCCCGGCGCGCGTGTAAATCAGACTAATGAAAGCCCGGGCTGTCGTCTGCAAGAGCAGGCGTGCGTGCCGGAAACCTCCGTGCAGTGCCCGTGAGGTGCCCGGGCCTGGGCTGAGCTCTGGGGGCGCAGACGCAAACCGGGGGTGGCCTCAGCGTGGAGGGCCCACGGGCCCGTGGGGTAAGAGGCGGTGGCCAGGCAGCCCACCACCTCCTAGCTGTGTGGCCTTGGGCCAGTGTCTCAGCCTCTCTGAGCTAACAGTTCCCTTTCACAGGACGGTTGTAACAAGTAAATGACAGCCCTGGCCCGTATGCTCAGTGGATAGAGCCTCAGCCTGCGGACTGAAGGGTCCCAGGCTCTATTCCCAGTCAGGGCACAGGCCCGGGTTGTGGGCTCGATCCCCAGTGGGGGGTGTGCAGGAGGCAGCCGATCCATGATTCTCTCTCATCATTGAGGTTTCTACCTCTCCATCTTCCTTCCTCTCTGAAATCAATAAAAAGTGTGTATTTTTTAAAAGAATAAAGATCTGGGGCCAGACGTGCACCCCCAGCTCTGTCTTAACCAGCGAGCTGTGCTCTTATCTGTGATGAGTATCGCACCCGGGGGGGGAGGTAAAAGATGGACAGACGGACAGACGAATGGATGGATGGATGGATGGATGGATGGAAGGATGGAAGGATGGAAGAATGGACAGACAGATGGACAGACGGATGGACAGGTGGATGGACGGACCTGGCGTAGTCAGAGCTCAGTACATGTCGGCTACATGTATTTCTTCTCCGGCGGGCCCCTGCCCCCAGGCCCCCCCCCACTCCCCCTCCACTGCACCTTCCACTCCATTAACCTCATGAAGCACCCCCCCCCCAGGGCAGGTACACCCCCCCCCCCCAGTCTTTCCCGGGAACCAGCACTTCTTTGTCCCGCTCTGCTGACTCCCAGAGTGTCCCCGCGCAGCGGCCCCAGCCCCCATGGCTGTGCCCGGGAGACCCCCTCCTGGGCCCCTCTTCAGCGCCCCCAGCTTTGGGGACTGAACTCTGACCCCCATTCTTCCAGCCTGAATTCAGCCTGCCGGAGGGCACGGGGCCAGGCCAGAGGCCCTGGGAGGCTGGGGCCCTGGCGTGCCTCCAGGCGGAAGCAGCAAACCTCAGCAGAAATGTCCCGACGATGGGATGGGGGGACAACGGAGAAGCAGGTTGGTGGCCCGGAGGAGCCGGCTACAAGGGGTCTGGGACGCCACGGCGGGAGCTGCCTGCGGAGAACAAAGGGGCCTTGGAGAGAGGGCCCGGCCCAGCTCCCCCGTCTCAAATCTACCCCGGGGCGGGGGGCGGGGGGGGGGGAGTGGCACCAGGAATTGGCTGCAACTGGCGGACACCCCCAACGCTGGCCTCGGCTCTGGGCTCCCCTGATGCTAAGGTGGACCACCTGATGCCGGGGGGCGGGGGGGGCCCTTTGCAGAGAGGTGTCCCCAGGGGCCCTGCTGGCTCCTGTCCAGAGGCCTTGCCCCTTTCCCTGCCTGTTGAGAGCCCAGCCACCTGCAGAGCCCTGCGTGAGCTCAGGGTCACCTTCCCCGGGAAGGTCCGACCCCCCAGGAGTGAGGTGCCCTCCCCGTCCCCGTTCATAGCACTGACACGGCGCCCCAAACTGACCTCGGTGCAGCCGGGGCGTCCCGCCAGGTCCCAGGCATGGCCCTTCACCGCTGACCCCCAAGCCTGGCCCGGAGCGCTCCTTCCAGGAACACCGAGGGAGTCAGGGAATCCACTCATGGATCTGATGTGCCAGGAGGCTTTTTAAAAATATATTTTTATCGCCCTGACCGGTGTGGCTCAGTGGATAGAGCATCGGCCTGCGGACTGAAGGGTCCCGGGTTCAATTCCGGTCAAGGGCATGTACCTTGGTTGCGGGCACATCCCCAGTGGGGGGCATGCAGCAGGCAGCTGATCGATGTTTCTCTCTCATCAATGTTTCTAACTCTCTATCCCTCTCCCTTCTTCTCTGTAAAAAATCAATAAAATATATTTAAATATATATATATTATTGATTTCAGAGAGGAAAGGAGAGGGAGAGAGAGAGAAACATCAGTGATGATAGAGAATCATGGATCGGCTGCCTCCGGCACGCCCCCCACTGGGGATCGAGCCCACAACCCGGGCCTGTGCCCCGACCGGGAATCAAACCCTGACCTCCTGGTTCATGTCGATGCTCAGCCACGGAGCCACGCCGGCCGGGCCAGCCCTGTTTATCTTTTGCCTGGGCCTCTGCAGTATACACTTCCTTGGTCTCCAGGCATCGGACCTCGATATCCTTCAATTCACCCTCCATTCCGGCCACCGGAGGGATCCGGGCACCCGCACCCTTCAACCTCACAGGATGTCCGGGCCGCAAGCCCTCTCTTTTTACACTAGGGGCCCAGTGCACGAATTCATGCACAGGTGGGGTCCCTCGGCCTGGTCGGCGATCGGGGCCAATGGGGGCCATCTCGCCCAGTCCCAATCGGGCTGGCTGGCCGGGGGGGAGGGGCCGCGGGAGGGTGGCCGTGGGAGCGCACTGACCACCAGGGGGCAGCTCCTGCATTGAGCGTCTGCTTCCTAGTGGTCAGTGCGGCCCTTGGTCTCTTAGGCTTTTATACATATATAGACGCGCGGTCTGGTGCACGGACGCGTGCACATTGAAAGGAAATTAATTCGAAGAAATATTTTAACGTCGCTATTCGCCCTTTCTCTATAATGTGATTGGCGCCTGCGAGAGCTTCCTGTGTATGGCGCATGCGGGAGCCAACGTTTATTTTTAAATTGCCAGTGACCCTCAGATGTAGCGGCCGGTCGGTGGGACGGTCGGACGGACGGTTGGTCGGTCACTTAGCCTTTCATATATATAAATACACACACACACACACACACACACACACACACACACTCTCTAGACGCCTGGTGCACGAAATTCATGCACAGGTAGGGTCCTTAGGCCTGGCTGGCAATCAGGGCCAATCTGTGGGGCAACCAGTGGGGCAATAGGGCCGCCCCCCCCCCCCCCCCCCCCCACTGGCACCCGCCTTGGCTGGCCTGGAGCCTGCGGGCTGGGGGCAGCTCCTGCCTTGAGCGTCTGCCCCCTGGTGGTCAGTGTGCGTCCTAATGATCAGCTGTCCCATCGTTCGGTCAATTTGCATATTTGGCTTTTATTATATAGGATATGTTTTTTTAAATTTCGGAGAGAAGAAGGGAAGGGGAGAGAGAAACATCCATGATGATGAGAATCACTGGTCGGCTGCCTCCTGCACGCCCCCTACTGGGCATTGAGCCCACAACCCCCGGGCATCTGCCCTTGACCGGGAATCAAACCCAGGACCCTGCCGTCCCCAGGCCGAGGCTCTATCCACTGAGCCACACCGACGAGGGCCGCCTCAAGCCCTTTCCTTGTCTCCCCACCTACTAAGCCGGCCTCTGGCTCCCAGGCCTCCCCCTGCCCGCCCCCCATGCAGGTACAGCAGGTCCCGGAAGCTCGCAGGGCCAACTTGGGGTCCCCCTGAAAGCTTGGGAAACACAGCTTCCTGGGCCCCACCCCTGACCCCCGACCGCACGTCTCCAGGGCTGGGCCTGGGGGGGTCTCCATGTGGAGAGAGCCCGCCCGGGGTGCTGCGATGCCCGGCTGGGATCACAGACGGGCACCGGGGAACTTCCGTCCCTTCTCTAACCCGGCCGCTACCCATGGCCACTGCCCACAGCGCCCCCTGGGCCCCCCACCCCCACCCCCACCCCCACCCCCACCCAGCCTAACGCGGAAGCCGCCGCCACTTGACACACACGCAACGGGACCAGGGCGCCCTGTGCCCAAGCGCCCCCCTTCTCGCCAGGCGCGCCCCAAACTCACAGCTCCGTCTCACCACAGACTGTCCTTTCCCCTGCCCACAATCTCGGGGGATTCTGGGTTCGAACGGGGGGTGGGGGCCCAAATCTCGCGGGATGCTGAGTTCGAACACGGGGGACCCACCATCTCGCGATGCTGGGTTCCAACTCGGGATGAAGACCCACAATCTCGCGGGATGTTGGGTTCCTACGCGGGGGTGGCGGGCCCAGAATCTCGCGGGATGCTGGGTTCGAACTCGGGGTCAAGGCCCACAATCTCGCGGGATGCTGGGTTCGAACTCGGGGTCAAGGCCCACAATCTCGCGGGATGCTGGGTTCGAACTCCGGGTAAGGGCCCAAATCTCGCGGGATTCTGGGTTCAACGCGGGGTAAAGGCCCACAATCTCGCGGGACGCTGGGTTCGAAAGCGGGGTCAAGGCCCACAATCTCGCGGGACGCTGGGTTCGAAGGCGGGGTCAAGGCCCACAATCTCGCGGAATGCTGGGTTCGAACTCCGGGTAAGGGCCCAAATCTCGCGGGATTCTGGGTTCAACGCGGGGTAAAGGCCCACAATCTCGCGGGACGCCGGTTGGCTCAGCTGCGCACAGGGGGGAGCTGACGGGGCGGGGCCAGGCTTCCGGCTCCGCCCCCCTTGGTCCCCGCGCGCACGTGGCGGATGGGGATGCGGAGTGAGAGCCCCGACGCCATAGCGCAGGGGTCAGCTGGGCTCATGGGCTCCCAGCCCCTGGCGGCCCCGCTCCTTTATATCCTGGATGTTCTCAAACACACCGAAGTGGCGAGCATGGCCCGACCCGCCTGGCAAAGTGGGTGAACCTTGACCTCTGAACCAGGAGGTCACGGGGTCGGGGCACAGGCCCAGGTTGCGGGATCGATCCCCAGTGGAGGGCGTGCAGGAGGCAGCCGGTCCAGGATTCTCTCTCATCGTGGATGTTTCACTCCCTCTCCCTTCCTCTCTGACATCAGTATTTAAAAAACCCATATATTTTGCTATTATTTTTTAATCCTCACCAGAGGACATTTTTCCCATTGATTTTTTAGAGAGCGGAAGGGAGAGGGAGAGACACATGGATTGGGTCCCCCCCTCCCCCCCCTCCCCCACCCCCCCACCCCCCCCCACCCCCCCCACCCCCCCCACCCCCACCCCCCGGCCCCATGGCCCCGACCAGGGCGGGGACCCTGCAACCCAGCCACCTGCCCTTGCCCGGAATCGAACCCGGGACCTTTCAGTCTGCAGGCCGATGCTCTATCCACTGACCCACACCGTCCAGGGCAATAAAAAAATATTTATTTTTTTAAAGTGGAGAGGATGGTGTAATGCCTCCCCCGCGTGGTCACCACCCAGCTTCCACAATGATCCCTCCGTGCCCCCGTCCTGTCGCATCCAACCCCCCAAGAACGCAGCCCGGGGAGCGGGTGGCAGAGCGCCCCTTCTCCCAGGTGCACCCCGGAGCGCTGGTGCCCGGCTCGCACCCTGGAGACCCCGACGCCCGGGGCGGGGCGCAGCGCAGCGAGGGCGCAGAGGGACTGGGGCTCCCCGCTCGCAGGGGCCGCGGGGCGGGGGCGGGGCCGGGGGCGGGGCGCAGGGGGCGGGGTGGGGGCGCTCTCCATAGACTCGGGGCGCGCGCCGGGCGCAGAGCGCAGTCGCCGCCGAGCAGCTCCGAGCGCGCCCGCCGCCCCGCAGCCGCCGCCGCCGCCGCCACGATGCCCAACTTCGCCGGCACCTGGAAGATGCGGAGCAGCGAGAACTTCGACGAGCTCCTGAAGGCTCTGGGTAAGCGGGCGCGCATGCTCCCCGGGGAGGTGCCCCGAGTCCGCAGAGGGTGCGTTTTGGGGACCGACACGCAGGAGAGAGTCGCGGGGCTGAGATCCGAGGCGCGGGGAGTGGAGCCCGCGCCCGCGCGCGCGCGTCCGGGCTGGGTGTCCGCGGGGCGCCTTCCCCGACGGCTCCACCTTTCGCCCTGTGCCTGGCGCACCCGGAGGAGAGCTGATTCCTGGGGTCCGAGGAGGGTCAGGGGCTTGAAATGTGGGGTCTCGCTTTGGAGCCCCAGACCCTGCCGCGAATTCGATGCGTCTCCCGGGGACATCACTCACTCGCTCTCTCGCTCGCTCGCTCTCTCTGAGTTTCTCCGCTGGAAGATGGAGTTGGGGGGAGCGGGGAGGTGCCTGGGAGGCGGGGGGGAGGGTTTGCAGGATGCGGAGCGGCCCCCTGCGGAGGCGCCCACCTGCAGGCGGAGGGTGTGGGAGGCGCCCCGGCCCCGCGACCCCGCAACCCCCAGCCCGCGGCGCGCGCGCTGCCCGCAGGTGTGAACGCCATGCTGCGGAAGGTGGCGGTGGCCGCCGCGTCCAAGCCGCACGTGGAGATCCGCCAGGACGGGGACCGGTTCTACATCAAGACGTCCACCACGGTGCGCACCACCGAGATCAACTTCAAGGTCGGGGAGGGCTTCGAGGAGGAGACGGTGGACGGACGCAAGTGCAGGGTGAGCTCGGCGCGGGCGGCGCCCCCCCCCCCCCCCTTGGCAGCCTGTGGCGCGCGCACCCCCGCAGGGCGTGTGCACCGGCGCTTTGCAGACCTCGGTGCAGCCGGGAGTCCTGGGCTTGGGGAGGGAGGAAGCCCTGCTCCTTCGCCTCCAATCCGGGCCCTTAAGCCGCCTCCCCGGGTGCGGAGAGCCGCGCGCCCGCCGCGTTCCCGCGCGGGGGTTCCTGCAGCGCGTGGTGCGCGCGCGCGCGCGGGCGACCCGGGTGCGGGTGGCGGCGCAGGAGCCGGAGGAGGTGACGGGGCCGCCACGTTTTCTGTCGCAGGTGGATCAGCAGCTCCGGGGTCCCGCCCCCGCGTCCCTGCGCCCCTGGAGACGCTCCGGGGCCACTTTGGGCAGTCTTGGGGGGCCCTCTCCCCGCCCCCCGCACCTCTCCCGCACACTTTCACCGGTTTCTTAAAGGAAAGGTGGAATCGAAAGGGGATTCTGGCTGGGGATGGACGAAGGGCTCTCTCTCTCTCTCTCTCTCTCTCTCGCTCTCTCGCTCTCTCGCTCTCAGGCGTCCAGGGCAAGATGCACGCGGGGGTGGGGAGTGGGGGGGAGCCAGGGGGTGCCCCTTCCTGTTGCAGGTGGGCAGGTTTGCATTGGGGTGATCCCCGAGTGCCAGGAGGGTTGGTCACTCCCATCTTTTCCAGGGCCGATCGCCACTTCCTTCAAAAGTGACATTTAAATGCCTTCCTGCCCCTGGTATTTTTATTTATTTATTTATTTTTTTTTTAAGGAAAAGCTGGTCACATTCCAGAGAGCGAGGCGTTGTTTTCACCTTCCCTGAGTCTGACGTGCTGGGCGGGATCGCTGGGCACAGGGCATGGGACCGGGACACCCAGAGGAGTGGGCCCCTGGAGCTGGCAGGGCCTGAAAATGATGGCCAGGCTTGGGGGTGGGGGTCTGAGCCGCGGTCGCCACCCCGACTGGAAAAACCGCAGGCAGGGCTCGCTGGGGGGACCCGAAGAGTGGGGTTTTGTCCCCCGTCCTGCCTGACCTACTGCCTGTGTGTCCGTTAAAAAAATATACCCTGGGGTGTCCTGGGTCCCCAGCCGCCTGGGCAGCTCTGCTTTGTGCAAACGCCACGGGGAGAGACGGCAGGGGGTCCCCCCCTTTTGCTTTCCACCTCCGGCAGCAGGAGGACCCTTTAAAGCAGTGGTTCTCAACCTTCCTAACGCCGCGGCCCTTTCATACAGCTCCTCATGTTGTGGTGACCCCCAATTTCATGGTGACAAATTGAACATCATGAAAGCATCGTGATGAATCACAGAAACAATATGTCATTATATGTGTGTTTCCCGATGGTCTTAGGTGACCCGTGTGAAAGGGGCGTTCGACCCCCAAAGGGGTCGCGACCCACAGGTTGAGAACTGCTGCTTAGAGGGCTGTTTTGTTGGGTTTTTAAGTTTTTTTCTGGAGGGAGGTAACCTGGGAAGTGGCCGAGTTTTGTTTTGTTTTTATAATAGATTTTTATTGACGTCAGAGAGGAAGGGAGAGGGAGAGAGAGAAACAGCCATGATGAGAGAGGATCATGGACCGGCTGCCTCCTGCACGCCCCACACTGGGGATCGAGCCCGCAGCCCAGGCCTGTGCCCTGACTGGGAATCGAACCGCAACCTCCCGGTTCATAGGTCAACGCTCAGCCACTGAGCCACTGAGCCGGCCAGGCACCCCTGAGTTTTTATCCTCAGAGCCAGAGACACCCCGTTTTATCAGACAAGAGCGCCCAGAAACGGAGGGGTTCTCCCCAAATCCGTGCGGGGAGCAGAGCCCCTGCTCTGCCCGTGGATGTGGTCACCAGCGTGGTATCTCAGCCGTCGGAAAATTTTGCAGCGCCAACGTGTGGAGGTTCTCGCCTTTAAAACCCAAATCGCCAGGCCCTGGCCGGTGTTGCTCAGTGGATAGAGCGTCAGCCTGTGAACTGATGGGTCCCGGGTTCGATTCCAGTCAAGGGCACATGCCTGGGTTGCAGGCTCGGTCCCCAGTGGGGAGCGTGCAAGAGGCAGCCGATCCATGATTCTCTCTCATCGTGGATGTTTCTCTCTCTCTTTCCTTCTCCCTTCCTCTCTGAAATCAATAAAAATATATTTTAAAAAACAGAAACCAAATCGTCCATGAACCAAGCGTGGCGTGCTCTCAATTTTATCCCTGGAGCTGCCGAGCCTGCCGGAGGCTTTGCTGCCTCGGTGCCTGTGTGTGCGTGTGTGTGCGTGTGCATGTGTGTGTATGTGTGCGTGTAATAGGTATATAGATGCCCCGTCAATCCGCAACCAGCGCCCCTGTGTGGGCTCGGGTGCCTCGGAGGGGCCGGAGCCCTGCTGACGGGGACCATGTGTTGCTCGGCTGCTCGGCCGGCCCTGACCCGGCCCCTCATTGTTGTCCGGGCTCCGGCTGCCACGGTCGGATGTGATGCAGGTCGCCCTGCCTTTCCCGCCCGCAGAGCTTACCCACCTGGGAGAACGAGAACAAGATCCACTGCACACAGACCCTCCTGGAGGGCGACGGCCCCAAAACCTACTGGACCCGAGAGCTGGCCAACGACGAGCTCATCCTGGTGAGTCCTGGCCCAGGTCCCCGGACGGTGCCCCATCCCTCCCCGGGCGCCCGTCCACCTCACCGTTCAGGCCCCAGAGACCCTGTCCGCCCCGGTTAGCACGCAGGCAGACAGCCCCCGATGACAGCTTCTGTCAGAGGACGTCGCTGTGCCGTGGGGCCGAGCAGGGGCTGGAGGTGGCTGCGGTCAGCATCCGGCCGCCCCGCCCCTGCGCTGACTCTCAGAGGCTGCCCACCCCCAGCTCCGGGGCCTCTGGCTCCCTGAGGGCCCAGCCTTCACTGTTTCCCCCTCTCAATACCCGCTTTCCTGCCTGGGAAAGAATTCAGAAATGTATGTGGTCAGCGCTGGGGGGGAGGGGGGGTTAGAGACAATTCACATCCATCGCTCACCCCCACCGGCACTCACAGACCCCGGTGGCCTCGGAGGGTCGGGCACGTGGGGCTGATGTGGGAAGTGTCTCGGGGTGACACAGCGTGGGGCGGGGCTCAGAACTGGAGAGGGGGGCTCTACCCTAAAAATATTCCAATGAAAATGTTTTTTAAAATCATATTTTTATTGATGTCAGAGAGGAAAGGAGAGGGAGGGAGAGAGAGAAACATCCATGATGAGAGAGAATCACGGATCGGCTGCCTCCTGCACGCCCCACACTGGGGATCGAGCCCGCAACCTGGGCCTGTGCCCCGACCGGGAATGGAACCTGGGACCCTTCAGTCCGCAAGCTCTATCCACTGAGCCACACCAAGTCGGGCAATAAAAATATTTTTTTGCCGAAACCGGTTTGACTCAGTGGATAGAGCGTCGGCCTGCGGACTGAAGGGTCCCGGGTTCGGTTCCGGTCAAGGGCGTGTACCTGGGTTGCGGGCACATCCCCAGTAGGAGATGTGCAGGAGGCAGCTGATTGATGTTTCTCTCTCATCGATGTTTCTAACTCTATCTCTCTCCCTTCCTCTCTGAAAAAAAAATCAATAAAATATATTTAAAAAATATATATATATATATATATATATTTTTTAGAAAGAGAGAGGCCCTAGCTGGTTTGGCTCAATGGATAGAGGACCAGCCTTCGGACTGAAGGGTCCCGGGTTCAACTCCGGTCAAGGGCACAGACCTTGGTGGCAGGCTCGATCCCTGGCCCCAGTTGGGGTGTGTGTGGGAAGCAGCCAATCAATGGGCCTCTCTCACGTCCATGTTTCTCTCTGTCTCTCCCCCTCCCTTCCACTCTCTCTAAAAATCAGTGGAAAAATATCCTCGGGTGAGGGTTATCAAAAAATAAAAGAGTGTTAATTTTAAAAATAATGATAATAAATATATTTTCATGGATGTCAGAGAGGAAGGGAGAGGGAGAGAGAGAGAAACATCCATGATGAGAGAGAATCACGGATCGCCTGCCTCCTGCACGCCCCCCACTGGGGATCAAGCCCGTAACCCCAGGCGGAATCGAACCGTGACCCTCCTGGTTCCTAGGTCGGTGCTCAACCACTGAGCCACACCAGCCAGGCACTTTGAATTTAATTGTAAAACAGAATCCGGGGAGTCAGCACGCGCCCATTCCAGACGCAAAGGAGAACGGCCCGTCACATCACCCTCTACCCTGGCGGCCTCGCTGCCAATACAGGGCTTAAAGGGAGGAAAAAAACGAAAGAGAAAACAAAAAAACAACAGCAAAAAAACCCCCCACTTAGCGCTGAACAAGAGCTCGTGGCGCAGGAAATGGAACGCCTGTTTCGCAGCGTTTTTAACGGGGCAGTAAGAGGAGGCCTTATTAGGGACCCGCGGTAACCGTTCCCTTCCCTCCGCAGACCTTCGGCGCCGACGACGTGGTCTGCACGAGGATTTACGTTCGGGAGTGAAGGCGGCCGCCCGCTCCTGCCTCCTGCGTGGACAGCGCGGTGCATGTCCCCCTCCCCTCCCCCCGCCCCCGCCCGAGGAATGTCATAGGTCCGAGCCGCCAGCGGACGTCCCCTCCCCGTGTCGGCGTCAGGCGGCCCCCTCTCCCCCTGCCCGAGCTGTAGTGGTCCCCCCAGGCCTCCGCCGGGCCTGGCCCTGGTGCTCCGTAGTTTGGCACCTGCACGGTTTCATCATCATTAAACTGGTTGCACACATCTCCAGGCGTCTCCCCCTAATTTTTTAAAAATGTTTTTACTAGAGGCCTGGTGCATGAATTCGTGCACGGGTGGGGGCCGGCCAACCCGCCCGATCAGGGTGGGGGGGCCAGTTGGGGGTGGGGCTGGTCGAACTCCTGGTCCAGGGGACAATTTGCATATTAGCCTTTTATTATTCAGGATTGATTTCAGCACTGGCCTGTTTGGCTCAGTGGATAGAGCATCAGCCTGTGGACTGAAGGGTCCCAGGTTTGATTCCGGTCAAGGGCACGTACCTCGGTGGCAGGATCCTCCCCGGCCCCCGGCCCAGGTCGGGGCGCGTGCAGGAGGCAACCCATCGGTGTGTCTCTCTCTCATCGATGTTTCTCTCTGTCTTTCCCTCTCTCTTCCACGCTCTCTAAAAACCAGTGGAAAAATATCCTCGGGTGAGGATAAAAAACATTTTTTTTAAATTGATTTCAGAGAGGAAGGGAGAGGGAGAGAGAGAAACATCCACGATGAGAGAGAATCACGGATCGGCTGCCTCCTGCACGCCCCCCACTGGGGATCGAGCCCGGGCCTGTGCCCCGACCGGGAATCAAACCGTGACCTCCTGGTTCCTAGGTCTGAGCCACGCCGGCCGGACAAGGTGTCTGCCTTCTTTGTACTGTGCCTGCCGTCCCGCCCCCAGCCCTCCGCTGGCCTGGGCCTTGCGCTCAGCCTCAGCCGGCTGCCCGGGGCCTTGCTTGGTGCTATAGCCTGAAAGAGGACCACCGTGTAGGAGCTGCAGTCACTCACGGAGAAACAGCCACTGACCCCACGCCCCAGTGTATGCTGGCGGGGGGCGGGGGAAGGTGTGGGGAGCAGCGTGGGGTCTCTGATGTTGCTTGGAACTGAGGGGTTAAGGGTCCTGACCTCTGACCTCCCACCTTTCAGTCTCTGTCTGTCTACTGTGCTCACTGGCCAAACCCACCTGGAGTCTAGAGGCAGGAGAGGTGGGGGGGGGGGGGCGGGAAGGGGGGTCGTGCTGGCCACGGGAGTCACCCCTTAGGACACAGCCAGGCAGACAACGGGTCCCAACATGCACGTGGACCGTGCAGTTGCCAACGTTTATTTTGAAAGATGGGAGATGCGACATAACGATCTGGATTTCTTTTACTTTTAATCAATACGTTTTTATTAATAACAGAGAGGAAGGGAGAGAGAGAGAGGGAGAAACATCCATGATGAGAGAGAATCACGGATCGGCTGCCTCCTGCACGCCCCACACTGGGGATCAAGCCCAAAACCCGGGCCTGTGCCCCGACCGGGAATCGAACCGTGACCTCCTGGTTCGTAGGTCGACGCTCAAGCACTGAGCCACGCCGGCCGGGCTGCCAGATGGCTTCTTGGAGGAAGGAGGCTGGAGGCGGGCCTCTCGGGGGGTGGGGGGGACCCTAGCATCAGGGGTTCCCTTGTATCCTGTTTCTGCATCATTTTCCAAAAAGCTACACCTCTCAGGGCACGTGAGTGTCCCAGGGAACCCAGTCTGGGAACCGCCGCTGTCATCTTCAGCCTTAACATAGGGGCGTGTGCACACGTCACGTACGGCGTATGATGTAGGGAGCGGCTACAGGGTCAGGCCTCGGACTGAGCTGTGGCAGGGCCCCAGACAAGTCCCAGCTGGGAGGGCAGCTCCCCCCGACCCCCAGCACAATGCTTGTTCCCAGGTAGCTCACGGGCTGTGGGAGGTGCCGCAGGAGCTGCCAAAACAAGGCTTGAGTCACGAAACAGATTGGAAAATTGCAAGAACGTTGTAAACATGTTGACCCCTCCCCTTGTTTGCTCTGTGTGACCGGACTATAAAATAAAGCTGTGGGCCCTGGCCGGTGTGGCTCAATGGATAGAGCATCGGCCTGCGGAGTGAAGGGTCCCGGGTTCGATTCCGGTCAAGGGCATGTACCTGGGTTGCGAGCACATCCCCGGTGGGGGGTGTGCAGGAGGCAGCTGATCGATGTTTCTCGCTCATCAATATTTCTAACTCTCTGTCCCTCTCCCCTCTTTCTCTCTCTCCCCTCCCTTCCTCTCTGAAACCAATAAAAATATATCTTTAAAAATTATCAACTTAAAAATTAGCCTGCTATCTTTGGTCAAATACTTAATCAACTCACCCCTCGTGCCTGGCAGGGCCAGACCAAAGGGTTTCCAGGGCCTTCTGCGGCCCTCGGGCCGGACGTCCCCCACCCCTGCTCCACGTGGACCAGGGACGGTCCCGTTCCGTTTACACGAAACGCCCTGAACAGACGGATCCAGAGGCAGAGAGCACCGCGGTGGCTGCCCGAGGCCGGAGGTGGTGGGAGGGGAGCCGGGAACGGGAGGGACGGTGACGGGGTGTCCTCTCGGGGTGATGAATAGCCTCCAGGATGGATGGGGTGACGGCTGAAGAGCTGGGCAGATAAACACACAGAAAGCCACAGAGCCGGACGTTGAAAACGGGCGGATGGCATGCCGTGCGAATTTCACTTATTTTTTATTTTATTTCGCTTTGTCTGGCAAAGGTGGAAATGTATTGAAGAACAAGGACAGACTCCCACGTGGGGAGGAGTGAAGACTCCCCTGAATTATATCTTCTTCACGAAGCTGGTTTTTTAAAAAGCATTTGAGATCCTGCCCGCCTGGCTGTATGTCGTCGGTTTGGCTCCAATAAACTCGTAAAAATTCAAAAGAAAAACAAAGCCTTTTTTTTTTTTTTTTTTTAAGGAATGTGCTGATCCCCGTGATGGGGTGGAATGCCCAGGAAGCGATCCGGACGGCCGGGCAAGGGGGGCTGGACTCCCCATTCTGCTTTCCTTAGGCCAGTGGTCGGCAGACTCATTAGCGAACAGAGCCAAATACCAACAGGACCACGATTGACATTTCTTTTGAGAGCCACAGTTTTTAAACTTAAACTTTATAGGTAGGTACATTGTTATTCACTTAATGAGGGTCCTCCTAAGGCTTAGGAAGAGCCACACTCAAGGGGCCCGAGAGCCGCATGTGGCTCTCGAGCCGAAGTTTGCGGACCATTGACTTAGGCAACTGCTCTTGGTCAGGTGACCCCTTCTGGACCAATCACAGCTGGGTTCGGGCACAACGGTTCGGGCACAATGATTGGCAGGGCCCGAGTCATGTGACCTGTCCTGGGCCCGGGACCAAGCCTGCTCATCTAGAAGTTCCCCTCCACCTCATTTATTTTATTTTTTGTGTTTTCCTGTTTTAGAGAGAGTAGAGGGAGGGGGGAGGGAGGAAGAGAGAGAAACACGGATGTGAGAGAGAGACATCGATCGGCTGCCTCTCACACGCACCCTGACCGGGGCCGGGGATCGAGCCTGCCACCGAGGTCCGTGCCCTTGACCGGAATCGAACCCGGGACCCTTCAGTCCGCAGGGCTGATGCTCTATCCACGGAGCCACGCCGGCCAGGGCTCGTTTTATTTTTTATTGTATGTTTGTTGGGAAAACTGGTTGTCTGTCAAGTTTCCCACTCGGGGTTTGTTTTTATTTTAAAATGAGAGGCCCGGTGCACGAAATTCGTGCAAGAGTAGGTCTTCCTTCCCCCGGCTGCCGGCACTGGCTTCCCTCTGGCACCCGGGACCCGGGCTTCCCTCGAAGCCCCAGCTTCGTCCGGAAGGTCATCTGGAAGGATGTCTGGAAGGACATCTGGTGTAATCAGCATATTATGCTTTTATTATTATAGATGTTTTTTTAAAATTTTATTTCAGAGAGAGGAAGCGAGAGGAAGAGAGAGATAGAAACATCAACGATGCCCTAGCTGGTTTGGCTCAGTGGATAGAGCATCGGCCTGTGGACTGAGGGGTCCCGGGTTCGATTCCGGCCAAGGGCACATGCCTGGGTTGCAGGCTCAATCCCCAGTGGGGGGGCGTGCAGGAGGCAGCCGATCAATGATTCTCTCTCATCATTGATGTTTCTCTCTCTCCCCTCTCCTTTCCTCTCTAAAATCAATAAAATATATTTAAAAAAAGAAAAAGAAAAAAAGAAACATCAATGATGAGAGAGAATCACCTTTTAAAAAAAAAATACATTTTATTGATTTCTCACAGAGAGGAAGGGAGAGGGACAGAGAGTTACAAACATCGATCAGCTGCCTCCTGCACACCCCCCACTGGGGATGTGCCCACAACCAAGGCACATGCCCTTGACCGGAATCGAACCCGGGACCCTTCAGTCCGCAGGCCGACGCTCCATCCACTGAGCCACACCGGTCACGGCTCACCTTTTTTTTTTGTTAAAGGTGGTCAAAGAGAACTTAATGCTCCTTCTCCGAACCTACTCCTGATAGCAGGGAAGAGGGTAAAAAAAAACCACTAAAGCTCATTTGATTCCGTGTGTTCCTGGGAAATTGGATTTTTTCCCGAAGTTTCTCACAGTTTTCACTTTTCATTATGTTCCTTGTGAGAGTTTATGACTCAATATGTTTTCCCTACACGTTGTTCCCGAAGCCAAGGCTGGAATCCCGAAATCCCACGCGCCCTGCGCGGGACTATTCAGGGAGCTCTTGATCGAATGCCCCCCCCCCCCAGGGACCCCGAACCCCTCCCCTCGCTCACATAACTGATGAGCTTCCCTCCCTCGAGGAAACAAATGGAATTACAAAAACGGTGACTGCCATCTATTCTTTTGCTTATTAAGTACACGTCTCCGAGTCTGCAGGAAACTTTCCCAGAAAGACAAATTACGCACTTGCAGCGAATATCCCACATCATGTTTGCAGAATCCTCGTGAGAATTTGCTCTTGGCCCAGAAGCTATGCCGAATGGATTCCTCCCACAGAGTGAAACATCGAGCCCGGCCGGTGTGGCCCAGCGGTGGAGCCTCGACCCAGGAGGTCGGGGTTCGATTCCCGGTCAAGGGCACATGCCCGGGGTTTCGGGGTCGACCCCCAGGGTGGGGCGTGCAGGAGGAGGCAGCCCATCCATATCCACGATTCTCTCTCATCATTGATGTTTCTTTCTCTCTCTCCCTCCCTCACCCTTCCTCTCTGAAATCAATAAAAATATTTTTTAAAAAAATAGGGAAAAAGAAAAACGATATAGTTAAGTTTTCCCAGGAAAAACACAAAACCCTAGACCAGCAGTTCTCAACCTGTGGGTCGCAACCCCTTTGGGGGCCGAACGACACTTTCACAGGGGTCGCCTAAGACCATCGGAAAACACATCTATAATTACAGATTGTTTCTGTGATCAATCACGATGCTTTCATTATGTTCCATTTGTAACAAGGAAAATCCATCCTGCAGATCAGATATTTACATGACGATTCATCACAGTAGCGACATGACAGTGATGAAGTAGCCACGAGAATAATGTTATGGTTGGGAGTCACCACCACATCAGGACCTGTATGCAAGGGTCGCGGCGTCAGGAAGGTTGAGAACCACGGCCCTAGCCAACGAGCACCAAGCTGTTTGCAGCAGTGACCTCTGCCCTCTGAGCGTTGGCTGGTATTTCCGCGTTGCTGGGATTCCTTTAGAACGAGCACCTATTCCTTTTGTCATTTCAAACAAAATTTCTGCTTTTTTTTTTTTTAATATATTTTATTGATTTTTTACAGAGAGGAAGGGAGAGGGATAGAGAGCCAGAAACATCGATGAGAGAGAAACATCGATCAGCTGCCTCTTGCACACCTCCTACTGGGGATGTGCCCGCAACCCAGGCACATGCCCTTGACCGGAATCGAACCCGGGACCCTTCAGTCCGCAGGCCGACGCTCTATCCACTGAGCCACACCGGTTCTGGCTCAAACACAATTTCTATTTGTTGTGGTTGTTTTGTTGATCTTCACCCGGGGATATTTTTTCCATTGATTTTTAGAGAGAGTGGAAGGGAGGGGGAGAGACACAGAGAGAGAAACATCGACGTGAGAGACACATCGATGGGTTGCCTCCCGCACATCCTCCAACCCACCGCGGCCGGGGATCACCGAGCCTGCAACCGAGGTACGTGCCCTTGACCGGACTCGAACCCGGGACCCTTCAGTCCGCGGGCCGACGCTCTATCCACTGAGCCACACCGGCCAGGGCTAAAACACCATTTAATTTACAAAAGTCAGAGCTTCTGCGTCTCTGGGTTTGGGCCGGAGCCTGGAAGTCTCACTTTCTGTGTCCCCGAGGGATTTCTACGAGCACAGCTGAGCCCATGTCCCAGGGGTCTCTTCCCGCCCCCAACCCTCTGTGACCCCGGGGAGTCTGACTCATGACTTTGGAAAAAGAGGATCAAACAGGAGAAAGAAGGCAGCGGGAGGAAGCGAGAATCCTAACGCCAAGGTGCTTGCTCTGTGCAGTTCCCTCCTGCCCGGGCGAGAGGCGCCGCAGGGCTGGGCACAGGCGGGGCAGGTACCACCGTGTCCCCATTCTCCAAACAGCACACTGAGGCCCGGCCGGCGTGGCTCCGTGGCTGAGCATTGACCTGTGAACCGGGAGGTCAGGGTTTGATTCCCAATCAGGGCACATGCCCGGGTTGCGGGCTCCATCCCCAGTGGGGGACGTGCAGGAGGCAGCCGGTCCGTGATTCTCTCTCATCGTGGATGTTCCTCTCCCTTCCTCTCTGAGATCAATAAAAATATATATATTTTTAAAAACACACAAAAAAACAGGACACTGAGGCTCAGAGAGGGAAGTCGTTGGAGTGGGTGTGCGAACGGCAGAGCTGGGACCGCGCCCCCGGCTGTCGGACCCCAGAGCCGCGAGGGACGTGACATAGTTTCCTGACCGTGACCACGGGGG
Source organism: Myotis yumanensis (assembly GCF_028538775.1). Lineage (NCBI taxonomy): Eukaryota > Metazoa > Chordata > Mammalia > Chiroptera > Vespertilionidae > Myotis > Myotis yumanensis. The sequence continues at coordinate 10,275,527 of NW_027223771.1, read as the reverse complement.
GTTCTGCTTGTGGTTTAATGGCATCAAATGGCTCCTCATGGAAAGGAGGGAGGGAGGAGCCGTTAACGAGGGCTGACTGTGGTCCAGGCCCCGCACCCCTGGGAATCCTACCACACGCCAAGCAAGCAGGTGCTGGTCTCACGCCCATTGTACAGATGACAAAACTGAGGCTCAGCCCGGCCCGTGTGGCCCAGCGGCTGAGTTTCATCGACCTGTGAACCAGGAGGTCAGGGTTCGATTCCCGGTCAGGGCACAGGCCCGGGTTGCAGGCTCCATCCCCAGTGTGGGGCGTGCAGGAGGCAGCCGATCCATGATTCTCTCTCATCAGTGATGTTTCTCTCTCTCTCTCTCCCTCTCCCTTCCTCTCTGAAATCAGCAAAAATATATATTTAAAAAACACACAAACAAAAAAAACAGGTAGGCTCAGAGAGATGAAATCACCCCGCCCGCCAATTAATAACAGTCGGTAATGGGATTAGAGGCAAGTCTTCTACGGGAACAAAGAGACACAGAGAAGGAAGCGGGAAGGAAGCCAAGGAGAAGGGGGTGGTTCCTCGGGGCCCCTGGGTCTGGGGCTGTCATCGCTCCCCCAGCGAGGGCTCCCGGGGCCTGCCCAGCCCTCGGGCTGCCGGCCAGCCCGCCTCCCTCTCGCACTCTATTTCCCTTGCCCACGTCGTCGATAGGTATCTAGTTTCACTGAGGGCTCCAAGCGCCTGGATCTGGTTTTAATCAGGAATGAAGCCCTGAGCCCAGGAGCCCAGGCCGGGCAATCCTTCCTCGGGGAGGCCCCGGGGAGCCCAGCACCTTCCCCGTCCGTCCGGGGCGCCGGGGTGATTGGTGGCCCTGTGGGTGCACCATTCAAGGCTCCTTCCCGCGGGCCATGTCTGCAGAGGCTGGGCGAGGCCAGGCAGATGCTCGATCAGGCCAGCAGCCTCTCATTCAACTCTGAGCTCGTCTCCTCCCGTCCTCGTCCACGGGGAAGATCCTACCTGAGCCCCTCTGCCTCCCGGCCGGCCGGGGAGGGCCTCTCAGACACCCCACCCCCACAGTCACCTCACAGAGCCTGTCGCAGGCCAGGTGAGGAGGCAAAGATTCCCACCTGTCTGTCTCTCCCCCTCCCTTCCACTCTAAAAATCAACGCAGCCCTAGCTGGTTTGGCTCAGTGGTTAGAGCGTCAGCCTGCAGACTGAAGGGTCCCAGGTTCGATTCCCGGTCAAGGGCACAGGCCCGGGTTGCAGGCTTGATCCCCAGTGTGGGACGTGCAGGAGGCAGCCGATCCATGATTCTCTCTCATCATGGATGTTTCTATCTCTCCCTCTCCCTTCCTCTCTGAAATCAATCAATAAATTTTTTTTTTTTAAATCAACGCAAAAATAGCCTCAGATCAGGATTCACAATAACAACAAAAAAGATGATTGTTTTTAAAAAGCGTGGCTCAGTGGTTGAGCATCGACCTATGAATCAGGAGGTCAGAGTCCATTCGCTTCCCGGTCAGGGCACATGCCCGGGTTGCGGGCTCTGTCCCCAGTGGGGGTGTGAGGCGGGGCGTGCAGGAGGCAGCCGATCCATGATTCTTTCTCATCATTGCTGTTTCTCTCTCTCTCCCTCTCCCTTTTTCTCTAAAATCAATACAAATATATTTTTTAAATTTTTTAAAAAAGAAAGAGGAGCCAGCACAGAACAATGCACAGCTGAGAAATGGTGAGAAAGAGAGAGAATCCGGGTCCTGTTGAAACTCCAGGATTCCCTCCTGGAGTCTCGTTACAAGAACCACCAATTTCCCTTTTATTATTGGTTGGACCTCGTCGGAGCCTTTATGCCTACAGTCAAAGGAACGAACCATTATGGAAAGAATTGTTGCGGTTGGAGCCAATGGACACACAGAGCCATTAGTTCTTTGAAAAACCAAAACCGAGACAGTTTTGGCCGGGCCCCGGGGATTTCTACAACAAGAGCTGGAGCTGAGAACATGGGCCTCATCTCCATCGCTGGGCGCCCTGCAACCCGCCCCCGGTGGCTTCTCCCGTGAGCTCACTGCAGCCCGGGGACCAGGTGGGGCCCGGTGCGGCCAGGCCGCTGGGGTACAGACTGGCCACTGGGGCCCTGATCAGGGGGAGCCCTCTGGGGAGGGCCTGGGTCAGCTTCGGGGCACAGCAGGGCCGTGACAATCTGGCCTGGACCAGCAGCGGGTGGCTGCCAGGTGAGCTGGCAGGAAGGATGTCTTGGGCGGGATCCTAGCACATCTGATGGGATTTATTTCATGCGATGCAATCTACGCTGGTGCCCCAGGGCCTTTGCATATGCTGGTCCCTCAGCCCGGGAGGCCTCCCGACTCGGTCCATCTGGCAGACGTCTACTCTGCCTTCCAAATTCAGCTCAAGGGGTGCCTCTGCCTTCCAGAAAACCTTCTGTGGTCGCTTTAAGGCATGGCGGCCTTTTTTTTGTTTTTTTTGTTTTTTCTTCTTTGCCCATCAAGAGGTGGGTTCTGCCCTGGCCGGTTTGGCGCAGTGGGTAGAGCGTCAGCCCTTGGATTGATGGGGCCCTGGGTTCGAATCCGATCAAGGGCATGTACCTTGGTTGCAGGCTCGATTCCCAGCCCCAGTCTGGGGCGTGTGCAGGAGGCGACCAATCGATGTGTCTCTCCTCACATCGATGTTTCTCTTTCTGTCTCTCTCCTTCCCTTCCGCACTGAAATGAAATAAAATAAAAATAAATGAAAAGAGGTGGATTCCGGGCCTTGGCTCCTTTGGCCTCAGAGTGTGTTGGAAATCTTCAGAGGCTGAGTCACAAAAGGTCACGCTGAGTCACAAAAGGTCACCCTGCTTCCGCCTGGTTCCCTGGGCCACTCCCTGTGGAACCCAGAGACACCCTGGAAAAAGTCCCACAAGGCCCGGCCGGCCTGGCTCCGTGGTTGAGCGGCGAACAGGAGGTCACGGTTCCGATTCCCGGTCAAGGGCACATGCCCGGGTTGCGGGCTCACCCCCTCAGGGTGGGACATGCAGGAGGCAGCCGATCCATGATTGATGTTTCTCTCTCTCTCTCCCTCTCCCTTCCTCTCTGAAATCAATTTAATTAATTAATAAATAAAGTAAAATAGCCCTGGCTGGTTTGGCTCCATGGATAGAGTGTTGGCCTGCAGATGGAAGGGTCCTGGGTTCAATTCTGATCAAGGGCACACGCCCGGGTTGCGGGCTTGATCCCCAGTAGGGTTCATGCAGGAGGCAGCCAATCCATGATTCTCTCTCATCGTGGATGTTTCTATCTCTCTCTCCCTCTCCCTTCCCCTCTGAAATCAATAAACATATATATTTTTAAAAAACAAAATAAAACAAAATTATAAAATAAAATCTACACTAATAAAAGAGACACATGCACATTGGTGTCACTACGTTACGCCCACCAGCCAATCAGAGCGACTATGCAAATTAACCCAACAAAGATGGCAGTTAATTTGCATACACAGGTGTGGAGTGAAGACTGAAGACTTGAAGAGGTTTGGCTTCTCCGCTGCGGCCGGACCAAAGGCCTGGGTCCCAGGAGCCGGAGGAAAACCGGTGCCGGCAGCCAGGGGAAGGAAGGCCTATTGCGCAAATCTTTGTGCAACGGGCTTCTAGTAAAATAAACTAAATTAAATTAAATTATTAAAATAAAATAGAAATCCTATGGAGACCGGGGACCAGGGCTGTGTCACCTCCACCTACGCGTTTCCAAGCCCAGGAGCTGCCCTACGGGATCTTCGCTGATGAGAAGCCCAGCAGGAGAAGGGCTGTCTCGGGCTCAGAGAGAAGTCCGGTCAGGCGAGCCGCCGCCTGCTGCTCCGAGGGCGGCCGACACAAGGCAGATGACCCTCCGGGCTGGAGTCCCAGCGGGGCCCCCAGCAAGGGTGACCTGCAGCTGAGCCATGGAGGCGAGTGACAGCCTCAGGCTCCTGCCGTCCGCACCCGCCTTCCATCCGAGGCCGGAGAGGGGCTGAGGCCACAGCGAGGGGGACGTGGTCTCCAAGGAGGAGAGCTCAGAGGTCGGGAGCCAGGCCGGAGCCCTGTGCCGGGGAGTCTCGGAGATACAGCTGCCCCGTTCGGTCATGGGCCTGGTCGCTGATTTATTTATTTTTATTTTTATTTTTTTAAAATATATTTTATTGATTTTTTTACAGAGAGGAAGGGAGAGGGATAGAGAGTTAGAAACATCGATGAGAGAGAAATATCGACCAGCTGCCTCCTGCACACCCCCTACTGGGGATGTGCCCACAACCAAGGTACATGCCCTTGACCGGAATCGAACCCGGGACCCTTCAGTCCGCAGGCTGATGCTCTATCCACTGGGCTGAACCAGTTAGGGCAATTTTTTTTGTTTGTTTAAAAAGGTTTTTTAATGATTTCAGAGAGGAAGGGAGAGGGAAAGAGATAGAAACATCAATGATGAGCCCAAACCGGTTTGCCTCAGTGGATAGACTCTATCCGATAGAGCGTCAGCCTGCGGACTGAAGGGTCCCGGGTTTGATTACGGTCAAGAGCATGGACCTCGGTTGTGGGCACATCCTCAGTGGGGGGTGTGCAGGAGGCAGCTGATCGATGTTTCTCTCTCATCGATGTTTCTAACTCTCTATCCCTCTCCCTTCCTCTTTGTAAAAAAATCAATAATATATATATTTTTTAAAAAAACCCTGCCCTGGCCGGTGTGCTCAGTGGGTAGAGCATCGGCCTGCGGACTGAAGGGTCCCGGGTTCGATTCCGGGTCAGGGCACATGCCCGGGTTGCAGACTCGATCCCTAGTAGGGGTCGTGCAGGAGGCAGCCGATCCATGATTCTCTCTCATCATTAATGTTTCTATCTCTCTCACCCTCCTCACCCTCCTCACCCTCTCCCTTCCTCTCTGAAATCAATAAAAAATACTTAAAATAAAATAAAAACAAACTGAATACAATGCCAGACACAGTGTGGGTAAACCTTGATACATGAAACTTTGTTTCAATCATAAAAATATTTATTTAAAAAAAAAACCTATAAAAAAAGAAAGAAAAACATCCATGATGAGAGAGGATGATGGACCGGCTGCCTCCTGCAGTCCCCACACTGGGGATTGAGCCCACAACCCGGGCATGTGCCCTCGACTGGGAATTGAACCGTGACCTCCTGGTTCCTAGGTCGACGCTCAACCACTGAGCCACACTGGCCCGGCCTCCCTTTCTTCTTTTCTTCTAACGCTTCCTCTGAGACACTCAGCCAATACCACCCGGTCCCCGAAGCATAATTTCATCAGCTGCCACAGGAAAGGCTTCGGCCACATAAATCACAATTATTTAACTCAGAAGAGTGAGGGAGTCCATCTGCCCTCCATGGAGCTGGCCCTTCCTGTGACAGGCCAGCGCATTGGCTGCGGGTCCTGGAGAGGGGGCTGTCCCCCAGGGCGGCCAGGTACCTGCCCTGGGCTGAACCCACCCGAGCCAGCTGCCCCAGAACCTGGGGAAACAGTAGCCTGTGAGAGCCGGGCCCGTGTGGCTCCGTGGTTGCGTGTCCACCTATGAACCAGGAGGTCAGCGGTTAGATTCCCGGTCGGTGGGGGACACAGCCCACCGGACGCACGCCCAGGGTGTAGGCTCCGTTCCCAGTGTGGGGTGTGCAGGAGGCGGCCGATCATCATGGATGTTTCTGTCTCTCTTTCCCTCTCCCTTCCTCTCTGAAATCAAGAAAATACATATTTTTAAAAATATATATTTTTATTGATTCCAGAGAGGAAAGGAGAGGGAGAGAGAGACAGAAACAGCAACGATGAGAGAGAATCATGGATCAGCTGCCTCCTGCACGCCTCCTACTGGGGCTCGAGCCCACAACCCGGGCATGTGCCTTTGACCAGAATTGAACCCGGAACCCTTCAGTCTGCAAGCTGACGGCGCTATCCACTGCGCAACACCGGCCGGGGCAAAATACATTAAAAAAAAAAAAAAAAGAGTCACGGTGTTTGCCTCCAGGAGTCGGGGACGGGGAGGGAGACCTGTCTGTAGGAGGTGCCCCTTCCTCCGTCCTTTTAAATGTCTATCTTGCCTCCTTGGAGCTAGACGCCCGCCTGGCATGCCTGTTGGGCACATCGGAGAGGGCCAAGCTGTTCCATCTTTTCATGGCAGAACATCCTCCTGGGGGGGAAAAAATGCCAGCGAAATCTCCTCCCAAACTGCCCGTAATTACAGCCCACACTCCTCCCGCCCCCCCCCCCCCCCCCCCCCCCCCCCCCCCGCAGACAGCTCAGCGCTTTTCCCCTACAAGTGCCCTCCCCGAGCGGGGCGAGCGAGTGGGGCGGGGGGCGCCCCCCGCGGCAGCAGCTGGCCTGCGGGGCGGCTCACCGCACATCTGCAACCACTTAGAGGCCCGGAGAGGTCGGCGGGGGAGGCCGCCCTCGCAGCCGGAGCCGCCCGCCTGCCCGCCCGCCCTCCAGGCGCTGGGCTCGCCGCCGCCCTGCAGGGGTGCTGCCCCCACGGGGGCTCTTACCCAAGCCTCACCCCCCGGGAACAGGACACACAGGCGGCCACCCGTCAGGGCCCTGATGCTTGCAGGGAGGGACCTGGGTCCTGGGCCCCTGTTGGCCCCGCCCCTGGCCCCTCTTGGCCACGCCCCTGGCTACTATTGGCCCCGCCCAGGCTTCTCTTAGCCCCGCCCTGGGCTCCTTTTGGCCCCGCCCCTTGCTACTGTTGGCCCCGCCCCTGGCTCCTCTTGGTCACGCCCCTGGCTCTTATTAGCCCCGCCCTGGGCACCTCTTGACCCCGGCCCTTCCAGGCTCCTCTTGGCCACTCCCTGCCTCCTCTTGGCCCCCTCTTCAGGCTTCTCCTGGCCCCGCCCCAGGCACCTCTTGGCCACGCCCTGGGCTCCTTTTAGCCCCGCCCTGGGTTCCTCTTGGCCCTGCCCCAGGCTCCTCTTGGTCTCACCCATGGCTCCTCCTGGCTCCGCCCCAGGCTCCTCTTAGCCCCGCCCCGGGCTCCTCTTGGCCCCGCCCCGGGCTCCTCTTAGCCCCGCCCCGGGCTCCTCTTGGTCCCGCCCCAGGCACCTCTTGGCCCCGCCCCAGGGCTCCTCTTGGCCCCGCCCCAGGCACCTCTTAGCCCCGCCCCGGGCTCCTCTTGGCCCCGCCCTGGGCTCCTCTTGGTCCCGCCCCAGGCTCCTCTTGGCCCCGCCCTGGGCTCCTCTTGGTCCCGCCCCCAGGGCTCCTCTTGGCCACGCCCCAGGCTCCTCTTGGCCCCGCCCCAGGCACCTCTTGGTCCCGCCCCAGGCTCCTCTTGGCCCCGCCCTGGGCTCCTCTTGGCCACGCCCCAGGCTCCTCTTGGCCCCGCCCTGGAGTCAAGGCTCCATCAATAGGAGCACAGGCCGCTGGCTGATTTGGCTCAGCGGTTGAGGGTCAGCATGTGGCTGAAGGGTCCCGGGTTCGATTCCAGTCAAGGCCAAGGATCTGGGTTGAGCTCTCTCCCGGGCTCCGGTCGGGGGTCATGTGGGAGGCAATCAATCCATGTGTCTCCCTCACATCGGATGTTTTTCTCCAATGCCCCCCCACCCCCCTCCCTGAATCAATTGAACAATATCCTCGGATGAGAATGAACAAAATATAAAAATTATAATAATAAAGTAAATATTTTTTTAAAAGATGAGCTGATGAACAAGTCCAGGGCCACCCCTGCTCCTTGAAAATTAACCTGTGACCTCAGTGAAGACGCAGCTGAGGCCAGGCCAGCGTGGCTCAGTGGTTAAGCGTCGACCTAGGAACCAGGAGGTCACGGTTCGATTCCCGGTCAGGGCACACGCCCGGGTTGCAGGTTTGATCCCCAGGGTGGGGTGTGCAGGAGGCAGCCGATCAATCATTGATGTTTCCATCTCTCTCTCCCTCTCCCTTTCTCTCTAAATTCAATGGAAAAAAAAAAAAGGAAGGAAGGAAGGAAGGGAGGAAGGAAGGAAGGAAGGGAGGAAGGAGCTGCCTGGGTTCAGCACCAGGCCAGCCCCGCACGGCTTAGCTGGGGGCCATCGTCCCCAACTGGACAGCAAGGTGGCCAGTCCTCTCTGGTCACTTCCAGCCCCGCCAGGTCGTGAACTTGGAGAGAAGCAGGGCCTTCCTGGGCCCCGGGCTCATGCCTCTCAGGGAGACGCTCCGTTGGGCGACTTGTTCCCCAGCTGGGCTCTGGGAAAACGCCCGGGTCCTGGCTCTCGGAATTGCTCTGGGTCCACATGAAAGGCATTCCTGGGGAATGTCTCCCCCTCCTTCCCTCCCTCCCCCGTCCCCCTCTCTCTCCCTCGCCTGCTGGAGGAGCGTGTGCTGAGAATCATGGCAGCCCTTGCCTGTCAGGATCCCTCTGAGAGCCACCCCCCGCCCCCGCCCGCCACACACACAGGTCTCATTGCTTTATTGCCCCCAAATGTGTGCACATCAACTCAGCTCTCTGGCAATTTCTCTTCCCTCCACCTCCTCATGGAAAGAAGATGCTTGGAGAAGCAGATACAGGGCCTTGGGTTCTCTAGAAAGCTGCCTGCACACTCCAGAACCTCTACCAAGTCCAGAGGGGGAGGGCAGGGGAGGGGACCGAGGGGACCACATGGTACCCCACCCCCCTGCACCGAATCGTCGTTTCACGTCTCCCCTTCTTCTCAGAAACTTCCCAGAAAGGACAGGCATGGTCATTGCGGACCCAGATGCACCCACGGTGGAACGCCCTTCCCTCAAGCCTCAGGGGCTACCGCCACGTCACTACCACCAAATACTCTATGCGAATGCCACTTCCTCCAGGAAGCCCTCCCTGACCACCTCCACGCCTATCGATTCGTTTTATCTTCTTTACAGCCCATCTCGGTTCCCATGGAGAGGAAAAGTGCAGCGTGACCCCGAGGCCCTCCCTCTGGACTGAACCGGTTCCTCGTGCTTACACATTTGGTCCCAGGGAGATTTCTGTCTGCCCTTGGCCACTTGGGGTGGTGGGGTACAGGGAACAGTGGGGGCTTCGCTGTGACTTTCAGCTCCGAAGAAAGCAGCTCTGCCCTAGGGAGCTCCCCGTGACCAGGAAACGTTCTCTGTCTATGCGATCTGGGAGGGTGGCCCCTGGTCCCATGTGGTTTCGGCCACTGAAGAACTGAGTTCATGATGTCATTTCATTTTAATTAATTACTTTATTTTTAAAATATTGTTTTTATTGATTTCAGAGAGGAAGGGAGAAAGAGAGAGGGAGAGAGAGACATCCATGATGAGAGAGAATCACGGATCGGCCGCCTCCTGCACGCCCCCCACTGGGGATCGAGCCCGCAACCCCGGGCCTGTGCCCTGACCGGGAATCGAACCGTGACCTCCTGGTTCACAGGTTGACGCTCAACCACTGAGCCACACCGGCCGGGCCAGCACATTTTAATGAATTTAAACCACCGCGTGTGGCCAGTGGCTCCCGTGTCCGCGAGTGCAGCGCTGGAGTTCGGCCGCGCGAAGTGTGGGCTCTCCCCGGCAGTGTCAGCATCTCGCCCGCACTCATTAGTCCGAAGCCCCCCTCCTGGCTGCCGATGGAATCAGACTCGCATTTTAACAAGATCCCAGGTGGCTCCCTGCACAGGAAGATTTGAGAGGCGTTTCTCTGGCGCGCAGCCAAGAACACGGGGGAAGAACGAACAAGGAAGAAGGAGAGAGAAAGGCTCCTGGACCTAAAGAACAGCCGTCGCTGCCCAGCCGGTGTGGCTCAGTGGTTAAGCGTCGACCTATGAACCAGGAGGTCAGGGTTCGATTCCCGCTCAGGGCATAGGCCCGGGTTGCGGGCTCCATCCCCAGAGTGGGGCGTGCAGGAGGCGGCCAGTCCGTGATTCTCTCTCATCATGGATGTTTCTCCCTCTCTCTCTCCCTCTCCCTTCCTCTCTGAGATCAATAATAAAAATATATTTAAAAAACAAAAACAGCCTGGCCAGCGTGGCTCAGTGGTTGAGCCTCAGCTCAGGAACCGAGAAGTTGCTGGTTGGATTCCTGATCAGGGCACATGCACAGATTTGGGGGCTCCACCCCCAGTAGGGGGTGTGCAGGAGGCAGCCCACCAATGATGCTTCTCTCTCATCGATGTTTCTCTCTCTCTCTCTCTCTCTCTCTGTCTCTCCCTCTCCCTTCCTCTCTCTCTAAAAATCAATAAAATAAAAAATAAACCTATAGCCCTGGCTGGTTTGGCTCAGTGGATAGAGCATCAGCCTGCGGACTGAAAGGTCCCGGGTTCGATTCTGGTCAAGGGCACAGGCCCAGTTGTGGGCTCGATCCCCGGTTGGGGACGTACAGGAGGCAGCCGATCCATGGTTCTCTCTCATCATTGATGTTTCTATCTCTCTGTCCCTCTCCCTTCTTCTCTGAAATCAATAAAAATATATTTAAAAATAAAATAAAATAACAATCAATAAAATAAAAAAACCAAAAAAAAAAAAAAACCCCACAAAAAAACTGCCACCACCCATCTCTGCCTCTTCGGCACAGAATTCGCTCAGCACCCACGGGGCTTCTTGAGGGGGTCCCTTGGGACAGCTTTTTTAAAAAAGATATATATTTTTCATTGATTTTTACAGAGGGGAAGAGAGAGGGATAGAGAGTTAGAAACATCGATGAGAGAGAAACATCGGTCAGCTGCCTCCTGCACGCCCCCTCCTGGGGATGTGCCCGCAACCAAGGCACATGCCCTTGGCCGGAATCGAACCCGGGACCCTTCAGTCCGCAGGTGGACGCGCTACCCATTGAGCAACACCGGTCAGGGCATGTACCAGCTTTGTCTGCAGGACTTTACCCTCCAGCGGCAGAGATCGAAGCGACCAGAGGCGCCCCAGACCCTCTGCCCCCTCGGACGCACCCGTTCCACGGGGGCCCAGGCCGCTTGGCCCGTGACGGAGGGTGCGGTCGGTGGGCACCTCCCCGGGGCTGTCCGAACCCCCCGGGCTGGCCGACCGACGGGGCAGCATTCCAGCATCTCCTCGTTAAGCCCCTGTTAGCGTCTGGGATAATGAAACACATGCTCGATGCCGATGAAATGTAATGTTCAGGCTGCGTCGTAAAAGGGTTTATTTATGGGCAGGTTTTTACATCTCCCGGCGGGGAGATAGCTCCGTGCGTGCGGGAGCCCTCGCCGCTCCTCCGTGGCTTCCCGGGGAGCCAGGCAGCCAAGGGGCGGGGAGCAGGGGGCCAGGGATTCATAAACCTGCCGAGTGTGTGGGTTTCGCTCACTGTCTGACCTCGGCCCAGTCTGACAGCGCTGGTGGGGCTGGTGGGAGGACTGCATTGGAGAGGTGTTTTGCTCTTTTAAAATATATTTTTATTGAGAGGAAGGGAGAGGGGGGGAGAGAGACAGAAACATCCACAATGAGAAAGAATCATGGACCGGCTGCCTCCTGCACGCCCCCCACTGGGGATGGAGCCCGAAACCCGGGCCTGTGCCCTTGACCGGGAATCGAACCCGTGACCTCCTGGTTCATGGGTCGACGCTCAACCCCTGAGCCATGCCGGCCAGGCCTAATGTTTTTATTTCAATATCTTCGCTGCATCGAATCTGTTAGGGCATCTTGGGCAGGGCCCTGTCAGAAGTGAGATGGTGGCCCGGCTGGCGTGGCTCCGTGGTTGAGTGTCGACCTATGAACCAGGAGGTCACGGTTTCGATTCCCAGTCAAGGGCACAGGCCTGGGTGGCGGGCTCAATCCCCAGTGTGGGGCGTGCAGGAGGCAGCCAATCCATGACTCTCTCTCTCTCTCTCTCATCATCAATGTTTCTATCCCTCTCCCGCGCTCCCTTCCTGTCTGAAACCACTAAAAATATATTTTTAAAAAAGAAAATGAGAGCCCAGCCGGCATGGCTCAGTGGTTGAGCGTCGACCTATGAAACAGGTGATCAGGGTTCAATTCCCGGTCGGTCGGGGCACAGGCCCTGGTTGTGGGCTGGGTCCCCAGTGTGGGGCGGGCAGGAGGCAGCCGATCGATGATTCTCTCTCATCATGGATGTTTCTGTCTCCCTCTCTCTCTCCCTTCCTCTCTGAAATCAATAAAAATATTTTTTTAAATAAAAAATAAAAAGAAAGTGAGATGGCGTCCAACCGGTCCGGCTGGGATTCCTGCAACCACGGCCTCGCTCGCGTGCAGGTAGCCCGTGTGCGGGGAACCGAGACTGCCTGGGACCCGGCCCCCCGGCCCGGTGATGGGAGGCGGAATCCAGCCTGACCCGAGATGTCCCTTGCTCTGCAAGCGCCGCCCGCCCTCCCGGGCCGCCCGCCGGCCTCTCTCTCTCTCTCTCTCTCTCTCTCTCTCTCTCTCTCTCGCACACGGGGAGCTGGAATGTCCCCGTGAGTCACATCCGGTCCCTCCGACTGCACAAATGGTTTGCATTAGTGACCAGGGCGCTCGGCTGCCTTCATTCTTTCCAGATGAGGGAGGAAGGCCAGGCCTAATTGGATGAGTGAGTGTGGCGATCAGGGGCCTCCCATCAGCCCCACGGACCTTCCCACTGGGAGAGACTGACCCCCCCCCCCCCACTCCAGGGACCGGAAATCCCCTGACTGGGAGGGGGAAGCCCAGCGCCCAGCGCCCAGCGCCCAGGGAGGGGGTGCCTTCGTCCTCACCCCAGGTGTGGAATCTTCAGGTGCAGATTCAATAGGAATGAATCTTCGTGCACGAACCCTTTTTATTTTTAATTTGTATTCATCTCAGAGAGGAAGGGAGAGGGAGAGAAACATCCTATATAATAAAAGCTTCATATGCAAATGGTTCGACTGGGGGTTGGACCAGGAGTTCGACCGCTCGCTATGACGTGTGCTGACCACCAGGGGGCGGCGCGGACCATGGGGGGCATTGGCGACGAGGCACTGGCAGCGGGCGGCAGTGGAGGCGCTGTGGGCCCCCATGGGCTTCGATGAGAGCAGATCCGCTGGGGCTGCGGGGCACGAGCTGGGGCCCGATTCCCACAGGCCACCCCGAGGGACACCACCCGTGCACGAATTTGTGCACCAGGCCTCTAGCCAACGATGAGAGAGAATCACGGACCGGCCGCCTCCTGCACGCCCCACACTGGGGATCAAGCCCAAAACCCGGGCCTGTGCCCTAACTGGGAATCGAACCCTGACCTCCTGGTTCATAGGTTGACGCTCAGCCACTGAGCCACACCGGCCGGGCCCAGCCCCCAGTCTTCATGTCCCTCTGCCCTCCTTTGGGGGCGGAGACAGCCCCCCTCCTTGCACCCCGTCATTCTCACGCCTGGGTCCCAGCCTCCGTTCCATTCCTACCTCCGGGGCCTTGGCATTTGTGGCTCAAAAGCTCAAAGGACTCTTTTGTCCTCAGGGCACTGCTGTGTCATTTCTTCCACTAAGGGGGGTCCTGCTGCCCTGGCTGGGGGGACGGGTCCGGGGCAGAAGGAAAGGTCGGACGGAGATGGGGGGACCAGGGCCCCGTGAAGAGGCCGTGTGTTCTCCCCACGCTGAGCGGCCACCTTCCTGGGGGGACGCGGCTCCGGGCCAGCGTCTGGCTGCGGGAACGGCCGCAGTGGTGGCGACCAGCGGTGCTGGACCCTGACCCGCAGCCACGGGGCCTGCCAAGCCCTCAGCTCAGAGGCGGGAGCCTGAGAGTCCCGCCGTCCGTCCGTCCGTCGGGTTCCTCGGCTCACTCAGCGGGCGCCGCCGACCGTGCCCCCGGGTGCACGGGCACCCCTGGCCTCCTGCCAGCTGCTGGTGCGAGTACTTCCTGCCGCAGCCACTTCAGCTGTTTCTGATTACACGGCGGGAAGGGGACCTCTTTCGACACCCTCTGCAGCCAGTTTCCATGGAGACCCACTGCTCCTCCGCCACACTGTCCTCTCGCTGGACCCTGTTCACACCGAGCTCGCAGCCACCCCAGGGCCTTTGCACGTGCTGTGTCCAGACAGCTCTTCCCCAGATACCCCCATGGCCGGCTCCTCACCTCCGTCAGGTCTTTGATCACTTGGGATCTTACCAGGGAGGCCTCCCCTGATCACCACCCTGTTTTAAATTGCTAACCCTCGTCCTCCCTGTTGTGGCTCAGTGGACAGAGCGTCAGCCTGCGGATTGAAGGGTCCCGGGTTCGATTACAGTCAAGGGGACATGCCCTGGTTGTGGGCTCCATCCCCAGTGGGGGTCAGCAGGAGGGGCAGCCGATCCATGATTCTCTCATGATTGATGTCTCTCTCTCCCTACCTTCCTCTCTGAAATCAATAAAAATATATTTTTAAAAATGTGTCTCTCTCACATCGATGTTTCTCTCTGTCTTTCCCTCTCTCTTCCACTCTCTCTAAAAATCAATGGGAAAATATCCTCGGGGGAGGATTAAAAACAAACAAACAGCCCCGGCCGGTGTGGCTCAGTGGATAGAGTGTCGGCCTGCGGACTGAAGGGTCCCGGGTTCGGTTCTGGTCAAGGGCATGTGCCTTGGTTGTGGGCACATCCCTGGTGGCGGGGTGTGCAGGAGGCAGCTGATTGATGTTTCTCTCTCATCATGGATGTTTCTCTCTCTCCCTCCCGCTCCCTTCCTCTCTGAAATCAATAAACTATATATTTAAAACAACAACAACAACAAAAGAGTGAACGGAGGTGAGTCTCCCTGACCGACCTCTCTCTGGTGACACATTCCTACAGGCAGCCTCTGTATGCGATAATTCCTTGCAGCGTGACCACCCTCCCTCCACCCCCAGTACCTGCCTCTGGTTTGTAAGAGCTGACCAGCTCCATGTCCAGCTCAAAGCGGTCACCTCGCTCGCTCCTGCCCAACCCCCCGCTGCACCCCACAGCCTCCACCCCGAGGGCTGGGGGGCCAGAGCAGGTGCCCCCAGAGGGCGGGGCCCGCCTCCCCAGGAGAGGATGGGAGGGGCTGCCGCAGACCTTCCTGGGCTGAGCCACCTCCCCCAGAGCAGCAGAGAGCAGTTCAGGCTCCTGCCTCCCGCCCGCCGCCCGCTGGCTGACAGCTGGGAAGGGCGGTGCCCAGCTGAGCCTCACAGCCTGATTCTTGCATAATGAGCCTCTGGAATCCGGGCCTGTGGTTACGAGCCCACTGGGGGGTGGGGGACCACCTACCGGTTCTGGAACCTTTTGCGGCTGCTCCGTGGATGTCGGATGTCGGGGCTCACCAGGCAGCTGCAAGGAGATGAGAAAAGAGGAGACGCACGGGGTCCCCCACGGCACCGTTCAGAAGGGCAGGGCGGGAGGGTTCTTGGATGGAGGTGGGCACCATGGAGGGTGACCCTTGGGCAGGGGTGGGGAACCTCCGGCCCGGGGGCCGCACAGAACCCAGGAAATCGTTGGGCCTGGCCCTGCCACGGCGTGAGGGGTGAGGTGAGGAAATGTTTCAGCAAATGTAGCAGGCTGGTTTTTATTTTGTTTTTTAAACTAGAGGCCCGATGCATGGAAATTCATGCACTGGAGGGGGGTCCCTCGGCCCGGCCTGCCCCCTCTCACAGTCGGGGGGCCCTCAGGGGCGGGAGGCGACCCGGCGATCAGGGGAAGGCGATGCCCCCATCACACCTCTGCTGCTGCCACTGCCGGCAGCGCAAGCCTCGGCCGGCCCTGGTTACCTGAGCCTCGGGCGGCCCTGGGCGGCTGGGGGGCTGAGGGGACTGGGCCCCACCATCTTTGAGGGCGTTGCAGTCAATTAGCAAATTCCCTCCTATTGGCTGTGGGCCCAACCATCTTTGAGGGTGGGGCAGTCAATTAGCATATTCCCTCCTTATTGGCTGTGGGTGCTGCCATCTTTGAGGGTGGGGAAGCAATTAGCATATTCCCTCCTTATTGGCTGTGGGTGCTGCCATCTTTGAGGGTGGGGCAGTCAATTAGCATATTCCCTTCTTATTGGCTGTGGGTGCTGCCATCTTTGGGATTTTTAGCATATTCCCTATTTATTAGATAGGATTATTTGTTTATTTATTTATTTACTAGAGGCTCAGTGCGCGAATTCGTGCACCAGTGGTGTCCCTCGGCCTGGCCTGTGGGATCGGGCCGAAACCAGCTCTCCGACATCCCCCAAGGGGTCCCAGATTGCAAGAGGGCTCAGGCCAGGCCGAGGGACCCCACCGGTACACAATCTGGAGGGCTCCTGGGCATATCTGGCCGTCTCCCTCAGTTGCGATCGGCCGGACACCAGCAGCAAGCTACCTTACCGGTGGGAGCATCTTCCCCCTGGTGGTCAGTGCACGTCGTAGCGAGCGGTTGAGCGGCCTTAGCATATCGTTAGCATGTTCCTCTTTGATTGGTTAAAACGGCCGCCCAGTCGACCGGACACTCAGCATATTAGGCTTTTATTATATAGGATTTTGTTAGTCCTCCCCCGAGGATATTTTCCCATTGATTTTTAAAATATATTTTTTTATTGATTTTTTACAGAGAGGAAGGGAGATAGATAGTTAGAAACATCGACGGGAGAGAAACATCGATCAGCTGCCTCCTGCACATCTCCCACTGGGGATGTGCCCGCAACCCAGGTACATGCCCTTGACCGGAATCGAACCCGGGACCCCTCAGTCCGCAGGCCGACGCTCCATCCACTGAGCCAAACCGGTTTCGGCTTCCCATTGATTTTTTAGAGAGAGTGGAAGAGAGAGGGAGAGACAGAGAGAAACATCGATGTGAGAAAAACACGTCGATGGGTTGCCTCCTGCACGAGCCCTGACCAGGGCCCGGGCCGGGGAGGAGCCCGAAACCCAGGCATGTGCCCTTGACCGGGAATGAAACGGTGACTTCCTGGTTCATGGGTCGATGCTCAGCCACCCTGAGCTGCGCCGTCTGGGGGACCCGTGTTCTTAACCGACAGTGGAGGCAACTATGGCTCAGAGAGGTTGAGCCACCTGCCCGAGGTCACACAGCTGCGCACTGACAGCGAGGGGACTTGGGGAGACACAGTGGAGGCAGGAGGAGCTGTCTCTCCCGGGTTTGGGGGGACTTTGGAAGAGAGAGAACATTGTGTCTTCGAGGCCAAAGACCCTTCGTCACAGACTCTGCGGTACAGCGAGATCCCGGGGTGGTTGGCTCACACACCCCTGAGCCGCAGCCCCGGTCTGAGTGGGGGCGGGTCTGCGGGACACACAGACAGAGAGGCCCATTGGCATGTGGGCCCCGTGGTTCCGGTTCCCCGACGCCGGCGAGGGCTGTCCCGGGTCCTCGCGAGGAATCCGGGCTCTTCCCAGGAAACATCACCCGGAGGAGGAAGGGCTTCGCCCAGCCTGCACGCACGGCCGACCTGCACGACCTGCACGCGGTGCATAGAGCAGATTTAAAGGCAACGAGACGGACAGCCCATGGGCACGGTTCCTATTCCTCAGGAGACAGCGGGAGCCCCTGGGACGCAGGGAAGTCGAGGTGACTTAAGAAAAAGCAGCTCTGCCCTAACCGGTGTGGCTCAGTGGATAGAGCGTCGGCCTGCGGACTGAAGGGTCCCAGGATCGATTCTGGTCAAGGGCGTGTACCTTGGTTGCGGGCACATCCCCAGTGGGGGGCGTGCAGGAGGCAGCTGATCGATGTTTCTCTCTCATTGATGTTTCTAACTCTCTATCCCTCTCCCTTCCTCTCTGTAAAAAAGTCAATAAAATATATTTTTTTTAAAAAAGAAAAAGGAAAAGCAGCTCAGAGAGGCCGAGAGCGGGTGAGGAGGCTGCAGGGGGATCCTGAGACGCTGAGCCAGGAGGCTGGACCGGGGCCCGGCATCGCACCTGCCCAGTGACCTGGCTCCTGGTTCTTCCCAGGGCGACAGACCAGCAGTGTGTTCCAGGAGCGGAGCCGGCCTCAGCTGCTAAGGCAGATGAGAAAGGATTTATTTGCTCAGCCAGCGTGGCTCAGTGGTTGAGCGTCAACCTAGGAACCAGGAGGCCACGGTTCAATTCCCAGTCAGGGCACAGGCCCGGGTTGCCGAGCTCCATCCCCAGCGGGGGGCGTGCAGGAGGCCGCCCATCCATGATTCTCTCTCATCATGGGTGTTTCTCTCTCTCTCCCTCTCCCTTACACTCTCTTTAAAAAAAAAATCGCCCTGGCTGGTGTTGCTCAGGGGATAGAGCGCCGGCCTGTGGACTGAAGGGTCCCGGGTTCGATTCCCGGTCAGGGCACATGCCCAGGTTGGGGGCTCGATCCCAGTGTGGGGCGTGCAGGAGGCAGCCGGTCCATGATTGTCTCTCATCATGGATGTTTCTCTCTCTCCCTCTCCCTTCCTCTCTGAAATCAATAAAAATAAATAAATTTAAATATTTTTCTACCAATCCGAAGCGTTTCTTCCCGGGGGGGGGGGGGGGGGGGGGGGGGGGGACGCGGGCGGGGGTGGACCGAGCCTGTGAGTAGACACCGCCCACCCCGTGTGTCTCCGAGGGAAAGGGTGGGAGTCATTGGGTCTGTGAGACCAGCCGAGTTTGGCCACCGACATCCCACGGAGCTCGACACCTTGTCGAATGGCTCCTGAGAGCAAACGCGCGGCCATTCACCCGAGCCCGTGAAACACAAGCCACTCTTAAAACCAAGCTGTCGCCCTGGCCGGTGTTGCTCAGTGGATAGAGCGTCGGCCTGCGGACTCAAGGGTCCAGGGTTCGATTATGGCCAAGGGCATGGACCTGGGTTGCGGGCACATCCCCAGTGGGGGGTGTGCAGGAGGCAGCTGATCGATGTTCCTCTCTCATCGATGTTTCTGACTCTCTATCCCTCTCCCTTCCTCTCTGTAAAAAAGCAATAAAATATATTTAAAAAAATAAAGAAACACAAGCCACTCTTAAAACCAAGCCGTCATCACAGTCACGGCCGCGAAGAAGGAGCCGCCCGGGGAGGGGGAGGGGACGGGGGGCCGTGTATGTGTGGCCTGAAGCGGCCCCCGGGTCCCCGTGGAGGTGTCTTGGCAAAGGAATCACGCTGAGCCCAGAGGTCGCCCTCCTTCCAGAAGCCTCCGTGCGTGTGGGCAGGTGTGAAGCAGGGGCCGGAGCAGCAGGTCTGGGACCTCCCCCGTCCCCCCAACACCTGCCAGTCCCCCCCCCAACCTCGCCCCCCGCCCCCCGCTTGTCCAGGTGGGCAGGGCCCAGGCGAGATGGTCTGCGTCTCTGTCCACCTGGGGAGGAGCCAGGCTCGGCCCAGCAAGGTCACGGCAGGTGGTGAGGTCAGCGCGTTTTGGGGGAGCCATCTGTGCTGGGACCACCGCCTGCTCCCCAGCCTCTCAGAGGGAGGCCCCGTGCTCACTGCTCTGTCCCAGTCTTGCACCTGCTCCCCCCTGAGCCCCAGCTTTCAGGACGTTAAGAACTCACCGCGACAGCCCTGCCGGCGTGGCTCAGTGGTTGAGCGTCGACCTTGAACCAGGAGGTCACAGTTCGATGCCCGGTTGGGGCACAGGCCCGGGTTGCAGGCTCCATCCCCAGTGGGGGGTGTGCGGGAGGCAGCCGGTCCATGATTCTCTCTCATCACGGATGTTTCTCTCTCTCTTTCCCACTCTCCCTTCCTCTCTGAAATCAATAAAAAAATATATATATATTTTTAAAAAGTACCTGCAAGGTACGTAGCCCAGAACCTGTCTCACATAAACCTTCACTAAATATGAATCAGCAGCTCTTGCCAAAGGAATGGAGAGGCTTGTCCAATAGAAACTCAAGCGTCAGACCGGTTTGGCTCAGTGGATGGAGCGTCGGCCTGCGGACTCAGGGGTCCCGGGTTCGATTCCGGTCAGGGGCGTGTGCCTTGGTTGCGGGCACATCCCCAGTGGGGGCTTGCAGGAGGCAGCTGATTGATCTCTCTCGTCGGTGTTTCTGGCTCTCTGTCCCTCTTCCTTCTTCTCTGTGGAAAATCAATAAAATATATTAAAAAAAAAAAAAAAAAGAAACTCAAGCATCAAGACAGAGAGGTGGGGAGGGAGGGATTCTTGCTGGTGTCATGAGGTTAAAGCCTTTTTTAAAATATATATATATGTATATATATATATATTTTAAAATATATTTTATTGATTTTTTACAGAGAGGAAGGGAGAGGGAGAGAGAATTAGAAACATCCATGATGAGAGAGAAACATCGATCAGCTGCCTCCTGCACGCCCCCCACTGGGGATGTGCCCGCAACCCAGGTACATGCCCTTGACCGGAATCGAACCTGGGACCCCTCAGTCCGCAGGCTGATGCTCTATCCACTGGGCCAAACCAGTTAGGGCAAAAATATATATTTTTATTGATTGCAGAGAGGAAGGGAGAGAGAGAGAGAGAGAGAGAGAGAGAGAGAAACATCCAAGATGAGAGAGAATCACGGACCGGCTGCCTCCTGCACGCCCCCCACTGGGGATCGAGCCCACAACCCGGGCCTGTGCCCTGACCGGGGATCGAACCGTGGCCTCCTGGTTCCTAGGTGGATGCTCAACCACGGAGCCACGCCGGCCGGGCCATGTTGGAGCCTTAACGCTTGTGTGACCTTGTGTGACCTTGAGCGAGATGCTGGACTGGCTGCCTCCTTCTCCCGCCCTAGTAGGCGCCCCCCCCCCCCCCCCCCCCCACTCCCGGCTGGTCCGGGCCTTCCCGCCACTCACTCTGCAGAATCTGGTTCTCATTGCTGTCATCATTCAGGGCCTCCGAGCGAGTTCCGGCGCCTGCTCCACAGGGATAAGTACTTCCACCTGCCTCAGCTATGCGTTCCCGGGGACACAGGACGGGGCAACGCCCCCCCCCCCCGGCCCCCCAGGGCCTGGCCGCCTCGCACGTGCTGGGGAATAGCTTGCAATGTGGGCCTTTTCCCTCCCCACCACCCTCTCTCTCCTCCCTCACCTCCCCCTGGTCCTCCTCCTCCTCCCCTGCTCCCCCACCCCACCACCTCCCCAGGCTCCTGGCTGGATGCTCCCAGGGCCAC
The DNA here is from genome assembly GCF_028538775.1 of Myotis yumanensis. Classification (NCBI taxonomy): domain Eukaryota; kingdom Metazoa; phylum Chordata; class Mammalia; order Chiroptera; family Vespertilionidae; genus Myotis; species Myotis yumanensis. The sequence continues at coordinate 10,254,734 of NW_027223771.1, read as the reverse complement.
ATGGCCAGGGGATGCCCACCCCCCGCCCCCCGCTCCCCGCGCTGCTCGCTGCCTCTGATGAGCAGTGAAGGACCGGGGTCCAGACCCTGTTGGGCTGTTTCCCACCCGGCTCCGACTCAGGCCACGAAGCCAGCACCGGCTCTTTGCACAGGGGCCCTGAGATGGGAGAGTTCATCCGAGTCCCAGAGCAGCTGGCGGGCAGGGGCAGGGCTGGGACCAGAGTCCCGGAGGTCCGAGTCCTCGCCCAGCAAGTCTGAGGAAGGCAGGCCCAGGAGGACGGCTGTGGGCTCCGGCCGGCCCGGCTCAGCCCTGTGCCCTGCGTCCCCAACCCCTGGGTGGAGACCAGAAGCACCTCACAGTATCCGGCAGGACAATGCACGCCAGGCTCCTGCGGGCCTGGGCTTGACGCCTGGATCCCACCTCTAGGACCCGGGGCCGGCGTGGCTCAGGGGTTGAGCGTCCACCTAGGAACCAGGAGGTCACGGTTCGATTCCCGGTCGGGGCACAGGCCCGGGTTGGGGGCTCCATCCCCAGTGTGGGGCGTGCAGGAGGCAGCTGATCTGTGATTCTCTCTCATCATGGATGTTTCTGAAATCAATAAAAACATATTTAAAAAAACAAACATAAAAAATCTTGAAGGGACCCAGGTGATGACCGCGGGGAGCGGGGGGCTTTGCAGGGAAGTGGGGCGATCAGTGTAAGGTACGACGCCAGGCAGATAGGACTGTTCCCATCCTCGACTCCCAGGAATTGAGATGGAGCCGAATCAGAACCGCCCTGGGGTCAAAGGAAGTTATCCCTCAACTAGTGGCCCGGTGCATGAAATTCGTGCAGGGGGGGGGAGGGGTCCTCCCTCAGCCCAGCCTGCACTCTCTCCAATCCAGGACCCCCGGGGGATGTCCGACTGCTGGTTTAGGCTCGATCCCAGGGATCGGGCCTGAGCTGGCAGTTGGATATCCCTCTCGCAATCCGGGACCGCTGGCTCCTAACCACTCGCCTGCCTGCCTGATCGCCCCTAACTGCCCCCCCCCGCCCCCACCAGCCTGATCACCCCAACCGCCTCTGCCTGCCAGCCTGGTCGCCCCCAACTGCCCACCCCCGCTGGCCTGGTTGCCCCACGCAGCCTGCTCGTTCAGTCGTTAACTGTTACTGTGTCGGCGTCCTGGACAATTTGCATATTCCTCTATTATTAGTATAGATAAGACTGACTTAAAAAGAAGTTTATTGATTTTTTTTTTTTTAAATCCTCACCCAAGGATATTTTTTTCCATTGATTTTGTAAAAGAGTGAAAGGGAGAGACAGAGAGAAACACCGATGTGAGAGCGAGACATAGATCGGTTGCCCCTCGACCAGGGCCAGGAGCCTGCAACCAGGGTCCGCACCCTTGACCGGAATCGAACCCGGGACCCTTCGGTCCGCTGGCCGATGCTCTATCCACTGAGCCAAACCAGCCAGGGCAAGTTTGCCGATTTTGAGAGAGAGTGGAAGTGAGGGAGAGAAATAGAAACATTGATCACCTGCCCCCTGCATGCCCCTACTGGGGATGGAGCCCACAACCTGGGCGTGTGCCCGGACCGGGAATGGAACTGGTGACTTCTTGGTACATGGGACGATGCTCAGCCAACTGAGCTACACTGACTTTTATTATTTTTATTTTTTTAAATTAATTTTTATTGATTTCAGAGAGGGAGGGAGAGAGAGAAACATCAATGAGAAGAGAGAATCATGGATCTGTTGCCTCCTGCACGCCCCCTACGGGGGATCGAGCCCACAACCCAGGCCTGTGCCCTTGGCTGGATTCGAACCCGGGACCCTTCCGTCTGCAGGCTGACGCTCTATCCTCTGAGCCACAACAGCCAGGGCTTCCCGTTGGTTTTTAAGAGACAGTGGAAAGGAGGGGGAGAGACAGAGAGATAAACGTCAATGTGAGAGAGACACATCCATCGGTTGCCTTCTGCACGTGCCCCGGCCAAGGCCGGGCATCGGGATAGAAACTGCAACCGAGGGACATGCCCTTGACTGGAATCGAACCCGGGACCTGTCAGTCCTCTGGCCGACGCTCTATCCACTGAGCCAGGCCGGCGAGGGCTTGCGTCTCCCCTTTATTCACCGTGATCGCCCTTCCTGTCTGGGTCCCCTTCATCGCCCGCCTGGTCCTTTGTCGGGGCGCCAACACCCCATCCCCCCCAGCAGCTTCTAGGAGCAAAATTCAGAGCGACCGGGACCTGGGAGGGAATCGCTCACATCTTCCCTTGAGGCCCCGACCTGTCTGACAGCCAGGCCTCCCCCCCCACCCTCGCCTCCCGCCCCCCACCTGGTCTCAATGCCCAGATCCAGGTGGACTTGATCCCGCCTCAGCCCCCTGGATTCCCCCCACTTCCTGCCCCAGCGGCCCCAGCCGCCTCTCAGTGTGGTTTTCCTTTAGCTCACACCTCTAGGTCTGGCCTTGCAGCCGCCCCGACCACACACCTTAGCAGAGGGGAGGGGAAATTCAGACAGGGTCCCGCTAGTCCTTTCAGCAGCAATGTGCTTTTCCCCCCAAAAAACCTTTTTCTTTTAATGTATATATTTCTTTTAGCCCTAACCGGTTTGACTCAGCGGATAGAGCGTCGGCCTGCGGACTGAAGGGTCCCAGGTTCGAATCCGGTCAAGGGCATGGACCTGGGTTGTAGGCACATCCCCAGTGGGGGGCGTGCAGGAGGCAGCTGATGGATGTTTCTCTCATGGATGTTTCTAACTCTCTATCCCTCTCCCTTCCTCTCTGTAAAAAATCAATAAAATATATTTTTTAAAAAGCCCAGTCTTTTTAAAATATATATATATTTTTATTGATTTCAGAGAGGAAGGGAGAGGGAGAGAGAAACATCAATGATGAGGAGAATCATGGATCGGCTGCCTCCTGCACGCCCCACACTGGGGATCAAGCCCGCAACCCGGGCCTGAGCCCTGAATGGGAATCGAACCGTGACTTCCTGGTTCCTAGGTTGAAACGCAACCACTGAGCCACACAGGCCGGGCTCAAAAACCTTTTATTTTAAAATAATTATAGGCTCACGGAAACTTGCAAAAACAATACAGCGAGGTTCTTTGTGCCCAGCTTCCTCCTGTGGGGACCTTTTAACGTAACAGCAGCTCGCTTTCCAAATGTGTGTCCGGTACTTGTGGACACGTGGGCCGGGATCTAGTGTAACCGGAGTCGGAGCGCCAACCCTGTCATCGCACGGAAACCTTCTGCCGCGGCTCCTGGAGACGTCTGGTCTCTCCTTTTCCCGGGACTTGGCTCACGCATCGCTCCAGCAAGTAGTCTTCCTCAGCCAGGGACTCGGGCTGGCCTTAGCCACATGGGATTTACTGGGGAGGCGGGAGGGCAGGGGACTGGGCTGCACCCACATCCGAGGGAAGGCTGGGGAACAGAGCCAGGACAAGGACCAGGACAATTAGAATCCTTGGCCAGCCCCGAGGGAAGGGTGCTGCCCTGGTAAGGAACCCCTTGTTCTTTTTAAAAAAAAAAAAAATGTTTATTTTTATTGATTTGAGAGAGAGGGAGTGGGAGAGAAACATTGGTGAGAGAAACATCCATGATGAGCAAGAATCATGGATCGGCTGCCTCCTGGACGCCCCCCTACTGGGGATGGAGCCTGCACCCTCGGGGCATGTGCCCTGACCGGGGATCGAACCGGGGACCTAGGGATGCATGGGGCGATGCTCCACCAGCTGAGCCACACCGGCCGGGGCCCCGGTGCTTTTTGTTTCGTTTTGTTTTCCTGTCCTTTGTCATCCCTCGGCGAAGCTTTTCCACATCTCACAGCCAGTATGGCTTTCTCTTCCTCTGGCCCGAGGGACAGCCCTTCCCAGCTGGAGTTTGTTTCCTGGGTGTGCGTGTGTGTGTCAATTTCTCAGGTCTGTATCGTCCATAATGGTGACTCAACAGAGGACACCAAGAAGGGTTATGAACAAGTCGATTCTGGTGCCAGAGGCGGTTCATTTATTTGGGCCAGTTCTTTGATGTTTTGCATCATCCACATGAGAGGGGAAAACCACTTATTTTAAACATTTTCGGCTCCTCTGCTGAATGGGCGTGTCAGAGCAGCCAGGGAGTGAATTGGGCTTTTTACAATCACCCGACCGCACTTTTATGGAGCCCATGAACTTGCAAGTAACGGCTACAGAAGGTTGTCATCAGCACGAAGCAAAAAAATTAAAAAGGCACTTGACCTAGAGGTGCCCTTCTTGAAAACGTGGGATCAGGCCCTACCCGGTGTGGCTCAGTGGATAGAGCCTCGGCCGGCGGAGGGAAGGGTCCTGGGTTCGATTCCGAGGCAAGGGCACACGTGCCTGGGTTGTGGGCTGGATCCCCAGTAAGGGGGCGTGCAAGGAGGCAGCTGATCCATGATTCTCCTCATTGATGTTTCTCTCTCCTCCTCTCTGAAATCGATAAAAACCTGATGAACAAAAAGATAGATACAGAGGCAGAGAAGCATGGAACAGACTGTCAAATTACAGCGGGAAGGCTGGGGAGGGTTGGGGGGGAGGTAAGAGATCAACCGAAGGACTTGTATGCATGCATATAAGCATAACCAACGGACGCAAGAAACTGGGGGGGGGGGGCGGTGAGGGCATCTGGGGGGCGGGGGGAAGGTCAATGGGAAAAAAAAGGAGACATATGTACTACTATTTGTAATACTTTAAACCTTCCTAATGCTGCGACCCTTTAATACAGTTCCTCATGTTGTGGTGACCCCCAACCATAAAATTATTTTCGTGGTTGCTTCATCACTGTCATGTTGCTCCTCTTATGAATCGTCATGTAAATATCTGATATGCAGGATGTATTTTCATGGTTACAAATTGAACATAATGAAAGCTTAATGATTAATCACAAAAACGATATGTAATTATAAATATATGTTTTCCGATGGTCTTCGGCGACCCCTGTGAAAGGGTCGTTCGACCCCCAAAGGTTGAGAACTGCTGCTTTAAACAATAAAATAAAATACAAATACGTATTTTAAATAAAAGTGGGGTCCGGGGAGTGGCCACCTGCCTGTTCCCGTGGTGCAAGGTGCCTGGGGCACTTGGCATGTGAGGAGGAGGAAAAGCTCTGCAAATACACTCCGGTTCTGGCCCAGGATCCCGTTATAGCGGAACGCCCTCTGGTGAACGATTCTGCAAATTGTGCATAACGGGTTTCCCATTCAGCGGTTTCTCATCCACCTGGGAGCTGCCTATGGATGGCCGTGGTTGCTATTATTATTTTTTATTTTAAAAAGTTTATTTTATTGATTTTTTTACAGAGAGGAAGGGTGAGGGATAGAGAGTTAGAAACATCGATGAGAGAGAAACATTGATCAGCTGCCTCCTGCACACCCCCTACTGGGGATCGAGCCCGGAAACCAAGGTACATGCCCTTGAGCGGAATCGAACCCTGGACCCTTCAGTCCGCAGGCCGACGCTCTATCCACTGAGCCACACCAGTTAGGGCTTACTATTATTTTTTTAAATGTATATTTATTGACTTCAGATAAGAAGGGAGAGAGATAGAAACAGCCGTGATGAGAGAGAATCATGCATCCGCCTGCCTCCTGCACGGCCCACCCTGGGGATCGAGCCTGCAACCCCGGCAGGTGCCCTGACCTCCTGGTTCATAGGTCAACGCTCAATCACTCTATCTTCCCTTCTCCCTTCCTCTCCGAAATCAATAAAAAATATTTAAAAGAATAAACAAACGAGGGGACAGAGCGAGAGTAAGGACGCGCGGGTGGAGGGAGGCGGGCGCGTGAGCGGAGGGGAGGGTGGCCGCGGCATGGCGAGCACCGCACGGGCAGCTGCCAGCGGGAGATAAGGCGGCGGGTGCGGGGAGCCAGGGGAGACCGGAGCCGGAGCCCCGGGACCCGCCGCCGGGAGGGAGGGAGCAGGCGGCGCCGGCCACCGCGTCCCGGGCGCGCACGTGGATGCCACGCCGCACAAGCAAACCCGGGCCATCCATCCCTAGGGGAACGCGGACTTCCGCCCCGCTCCGCCCCGCCCATACAGCCCTAGCGGGACACGTGGGGCCGCACTAAGTAACGGGCCGCCAAACCGGCCACGCCGCCGGCGACGCCCGCGACGGACCCTCCCGGCTGGAGATCGCGCGAGGACACGCCTCCCTCTAGCCCCGCCCCGCCTCTTCCTTTGTTTCCTTCATCTGGAGATATCGCGAGAACGGCGTAGCAAATCTCGCGAGCGCGGACTCGGGCCGGCGGGGCTGCTGCTCTCGCGGTGTTTAGGGCGAGACTGCGCCCTTCCTTCCTCCTGGCCGCTCGGCCGCCTTCTCCCCTTCCCCTCCCGGCGTCCCCTCCTTCCTTCCCCGCGGCCCGGCTCCGCGGGCTAATATGGTCTCCGGCGATGGACGCCCCCAGTGCAGGTCAGTGCCGTCCGCCGCCTGGGGTCCGCCGCCGGGTCCCTGTGTGTTTCTTCGTCCGGAGTCGCCCGGCCAGCGCGCGGGCCTCGGGCTCGGGTCGCTCCCCGAGGCCTCCCTGCGGGGCCCGGTCCGCCCCGGGCCCACTCGCGCCCGGGTCCCGCCGGCTCCTCGTCCCGTTAGGTTCGGGGAAGGGCGGGGGCAGGGTCTCCAGGCCCCTCCCCGCGTCCTCGCCCCTCGAAGCGGAGTGGGAGGCGGTCCAGGCCGGGCGGCGGCGCCGGGCCTGCGCCTCGCGGTCCCCGCTCCGTCGGGTCCGTGAGGCTCGGACGGTGCCGCAGGCGGGTCCCCCGGGCGGTCTCCTCCTCGGACCGAGGGCGCCCGGTCGGGCCTCGGGGGCTGCGCACCCACCGCCGGGAGCGCATCGTGCCTTCCCCGCGAGGCCGCCCCCGCCGCCCCCACACCCCCCGGGACATCCGGACCCCCGAGGCCCCAGCCTTCGTGGTTCCGTCTCCGTTCGTGCAGAACCGGGAAGAACGCGTCCTCCTTTAGGGAGAAGCGGCCCATTCTCCCGAAGGAGTTGTTGCGCTTTTGCTTTCACTCTCCAGGCCTGTTGGGGTCTCTCTTACCCGTTACGTGTTGGGTTTTGATTTTGCCCATGTTGTCGAATGCATTCTCATCATCTTTTTTAAAAAAAATGTATTTTTATTGAATTCAGAAGAGAAGGGAGAAGGAGAGAGAGTTAGAAACATCCAGGATGAGAGAGAATCGTGGACCGGCTGCCTCCTGCACCCCCCACACTGGGGATGGAGCCCACAACCCGGGCCTGTGCCCTTGACCGGGAATCGAACCCGGGACCCTTCAGTCCGCAGGCTGATGCTCTATCCCAGCGGTTCTCAACCTGTGGGTCGCGACCCCATTGGGGGGGTGTCGAACGACCCTTTCGCAGGGGTCGCCTTAGACCATCGGAAAACACATCTATAATCACATATTGTTTTTGTGATGAATCACTGCTTTCATTATGTTCAATGTGTAACAATGAAAATCCATCCTGCATATCAGATATTTACGTGACGATTCATCACAGTAGCAACATGACAGTGATGAAGTAGCCACGAGAATAATTTTATGGTTGGGGGTCACCACAACATGAGGAACTGTATTAAAGGGTCTCGGCGTTAGGAAGGTTGAGAACCACTGCTCTGTCCACTGAGCCAAGCCAGCTAGGGCGCATTGTCATCATCTTGTCCTTCGATGCTTTTTTATTTTTTAAGAAAAGTCAATCCGTGTATCCTAATTAGGGCGTTCTCGATTGCCGCCTGTCCTTATGAAATGTTCGGGACGTGCCTTCCCCAAACATGCCCGTCCATCCTTTAAGTCAGGGGTCCTCAAACGACGGCCCGCGGGCCACATGCAAATACAAATATTGTATTTGTTCCCGTTTTGTTTTTTTACTTCAAAATGAGATCTGTGCCGTGTGCATAGGAATCTGTTCATAGTTTTTTTTTTAACTATAGTCCGGCCCTCCAGCGGCCTGAGGGACAGTGAACTGGCCCCGTTTAAAAAGTTTGAGGACCCTGCTTTAATTCATTCTCATTGTCCCTTTCCGGGTATTCTTTGTTACCACATTTCAGCACTTAATTCTGTTACCGGTTTTTACTTGATAAGAATCGGGGTTGAGAGGTGGACTGTGCAATGCAGTGGACAGTAGCTGCATGTGACTCTTTATGTTTAAACGAGTGGCCCAGTGCACGAAATTTGTGTGTGTGTGTGTGGCGGGGGGAGGTCCCTCAGCCCGGCCTGCACCCTCTCCAATCTGGGACCCCTCAGGGGATGTCCGACTGCCGGTTTAGGCCCCATCCCTCTGGCAATCCGGGACCGCTGGCTCCTAACCGCTCGCCTGCCTGCCTGCCTGATTGCCCCTAACCACTCTGCTTGCCGGCCTTCTCTCCTCCAACTGCCCCTGCACTGACCTACTGACCCCCTGCTGGCCTGCTCGCCCCCAACTGCCCCCCCATCCCCGCTGGCCTGATTGCCCCCAACCGCCTCTGCCTCGGCCCCACCACCATGGCTTTGTCTGGAAGGACGTCTGGAAGGTCTCCCGGTCTAATTAGCATATTACCCTTTTATTAGTATAGATGAATTAAAAAATTTGAGTTCATCGGTGGCTGTAGCCGCATTTCAAGTAGCTCAGTTGCCACATGTGGCTCATTGCACAGGGTGTAGATATAACATTTTTATCATTGCAGAAGATTCTGTTGGGTCAAGTTGATTTCCAGGTATTTTCCCTTTGAGTAAGATCCTTTGTAACTGTTTAACTAACGTATATTTTATTGTATTTTATTTTTCAGGATACACCTTTGAGTACCTTATTGAAACGTTAAATGACAGTTCACGCAAGAAGTTCTTCAATGTACCTAAACTTGGAGGCGCCAAGTATGGTAATGTCGCTTCCGTTTTCTTGGACTTCTTTTGTTTCTAATAATGCGTTTGTCAAGTTGAGCTGGGAAAAATAAATAAATAAATCTATGCCCACCGTGTTGGCAAAGGTACAACTACACGGAGCTCTAACATTTTTAAAACTTTGGGGACCACTTTTATTTGAGAAAGATGTAGGCCCCTGCTTTAACTTCTCATTTAAAAATCTACGTTAATTAAGCAATGGTTTATTTTTTTAACCCGTGTAAACTACTAATACAATTTAAAAAAGCCTGACTGGTGATATTCTACAGCTGTTTATTGTATGTTTTAATTTTTCAAGTGAACAATGCCCATACTTCTTTGTCGAGGATTTGAGTTTTTCTCCGGGACTGGCTGCGGTGTCCCCGGCCTGTGCCAACACTTTGCCAGACCTTTGCAGGCACTTGATCGCGGTCCAACCTTTCACTGAGGTTCCCGAAGCGTGAACTTGGCTGAGCCCCAGGGCACTGGATGGAAGTCTTGGCTTTCGTGACAGTTGAGGGACTTTCTCAACCAGGTCAACGAAGGGAAGACCTGTTTGGAGGTCTTATTGTTGTCACAGTTTTTAGTAAAAACTACTTGGTAGTTAAATGTCAAATATATTGACATCACTTTTGGAGAGAGCTTTTCTTTACCTTGTCTTTTTTTTTTCCTTTTCGCATTATTTAATTAAGAAGATTGCTTTTGTGTGTGTGAGAGAGAGAGCGAGGGAAGCATCGATTTGAGAGAGGAGACACAGTGATTGGTCGCCTCCCGCACATGCCCTGACCAGGGGTGGGGAGCAAACCCACAGCCCAGGTACGTGCCCTTGACCAGGAATCCAACCTGTGACCCTTCAGTGCTCTAACCATTGAGCACACGGGCCAGACCTTCATCTGTAGACACTGATGGACTTGAACGTTCTAGATTGCCACAAGCCGTGTTATCTCGTACATTATGAGAAGACTTAGATGTTCTGGAGTATCTTAGAAGATCCTGTCTTAGATTCTGTTGCCATTCAACAGCAGACAGCTCACCGCCGTGATTGCCTTTTCAGTGACGTGGGCTGCCTGGCATTCCAGTGCAGTGACCACAGCCTCGGGGAGTCTGCGTGGTTCTCTTAAGGAGATCTTTGAATTTGGAAATACATCTCTTTCCGTTGTAAGAGAGCCTGGCCTTTTCCGAAGGAACTGGGACTGGAGTTGATGTGAAACGGGTCACAGGACCGTCAGCGCTGGGGTGAGACTGCACAGCGTGGTGGGAACACGGGGAGACGGACAGGAGGCCTGCGGTCGGAACCCGGAGCAGCTTCGCGGGAGGCCTTCCGCCGGCCTGACTCCTGCCCCTCTCCCTTTCCGCTGTCTCGCTCACCCTTTCTTTTTTCCTTTTCTACCGGTTTTTTTAACCACAGGACTGGCTGGTCCTGCAGTAGAGGCAGGACTTGGCGTTCCCAAACTGAAAGAAAATCTTTAATTTTTGGGGAGAGTTTCTGTGGTTTAGAAGAAATTAGATTGGGGTTGAGAATCACACACAGACAGGACTGGGGTTGAGAATCACACAGACAGGACCCTTACAGACGGCAGAGACTGGCTTGTTTTGATGCAAATGTGCTGCTTTTCACAAAGAGGCAGTAAATGCTGTTTGTAACCTTTTTTCCGTGACGTCACATCGTGAGCCTCTTCCATCCCCTAAACGCCGGTTTCTGTCCCTCGGTGTCGGATCCCCCGGGCCAGGGAGCCTGGGCTGCTGGGAGGGGTGCCTGTGGGAGCGGATCGGCTCAGTTCGCAGGCCCTCGAGGGGGTGGTCGTTGCCAGCTTCTCCCTGTTCACGAGTAAAGCTGCCGCGCGGGTGCGATGTGTGAGTTTTGATGCTTATTCTGTAGATGGTTGGGTTGAAAGCGGGGTGTTCTCTCCACCCTCAGCAAATGCTTTTCCTCTTGCACTTTCACTGTACATCCTCTGTTCCAGTCTGCACTCCTGCATATAAGGAACAAAAACTCCCTTAGCTCAGCGCTCAAGGCAGAAGTTGCCGTTTGCTGACACCCAAGGACAGGACAGCAAGCCCAGCCTCGTGGGAACCCGCGCTTCTCAGCCAGTCTGTTCTGCTCGTCACTGTCGCTGCCTGGGCCCTTTGTCCCTGAGTCCGTGAACATCTCTCCAGGCTTCTCTCTACAGCCCCTGACTCTGGGTAGCATCCTCCACAGCCACTGCGGCCACATGTGGCGACCGGCTCACCAGCCAGTTAAGACAGTCCCTCTGAGGACTTTTCCACCACCGTGTTCACCTGCTTAGGCTGGGCTTGCCAGGTGTCTGGCTGGGACAGGGGCACGAGTCCGAGTTTTCTATCCTTCTCCTCCGTGGGCTCTGGAGAGGCCTGTGCGTCGGGTAGGGATGGCCTTTGCCCACCCGATTCCACTCGCCAGCCCTCTGCATTGTGTCCACGGTCTGTTGGTGGTGACTCTGCTTCTGCTGACAGTCTGTTGTAGGTTAGGCCTTTGGTGGTAAAGAGCAGACACCACCGGGTCAAGGGAAGGAAGACTCACTGTGGGGACAGCGCTCCCCGGCCAGCGACACGTGGCTGCCTCTTAGAAGGTGGCCGAGGGCCAGGACGCTCCTTATTTTTTCTCTCGGGTTTCAGATTCCCGCCCCTCTGCTCCACTGCAGGCAAGCCTCTGCCTGTGAGCTTTGCACATGGCCCTGGCGGCAGCTCAGCCCCTGATGGCAGCTCAGCCCCTGGCAGCAGCTCAGCCCCTGTGGCAGCTCAGGCCCTGTGGCAGCTCAGGCCCTGTGGCAGCTCAGCCCCTGTGGCAGCTCAGCCCCTGTGGCAGCTCAGCCCCTGTGGCAGCTCAGGCCCTGTGGCAGCTCAGCCCTTGTGGCAGCTCAGCCCCTGTGGCAGCTCAGCCCCTGTGGCAGCTCAGCCCCTGTGGCAGCTCAGCCCCTGTGGCAGCTCAGCCCCTGTGGCAGCTCAGCCCCTGTGGCAGCTCAGGCCCTGTGGCAGCTCAGCCCCTGTGGCAGCTCAGCCCCTGTGGCAGCTCAGCCCCTGTGGCAGCTCAGCCCCTGTGGCAGCTCAGCCCCTGTGGCAGCTCAGCCCTGGCTTCGCTCTGACCCCTCTCTGGTCTGGTCTGTGCTGATGGCAGGTCCCTGAGTGAGGGGCCCAGTGCTGCAGTGTTTTTTCTCACAGGCTGTTGGTCGTTGGCCTCCAAGGGCTTGGTCTTGCTTCAGGGCCGTGACCAGGGCGGAGTGGACACCGAGGACCGCATCCCATGGAGCAGCGGGGGTGGCCCTAGGAGCACAGGGCCGGCTGCCTGCTACCAGGTGAATGAGGAGAGTGTCTGCACCTTCATCTGTAACAGTTTTTCTTGTTTCTTCTGTTGGTCAGTGAGTGACAGGATAATCTTAAGCAGGAATCTGTGTGCTCTTCTGCCTTTTTTCACTCTCTCTGGCAGTCCATGAACAAAGGCTGGTTCTTACTGGGAATCGGTGCCGTCCAGCCGGGAACGGGCTGGAGACAAGCACGCGGACGTGGTATGAGCTCACCCAGGGTCTTGTTTTGTTTGTTAATCCTCATCCCAGGATCTTTTCCCCATTGATTATGTTTTTTAGAGTCAGTGGAAGGGAGGGGAAGAGAGAAAGAGAGACATCGATGTGAGAGAGGCCTTGGGCTGGGGATCGAACCTGCAACCCAGGAATTGAACCTTGACCAGGAATTGGCCTAACCACTGAGCACACCTGCCAGGGCTCACCCAGTACCGTTTCTCCAGGCTCCTGGCCTTGAGCAGCTTCTGAGGTTTGCCTGGAGCTACTCTAGTGCTGCTTCTCCTGGCCGAGGCCTCGGGTGAGCGCGCCTGCCCTTCCGTCTGGGGCACTTCTGCCTCGTCTAGTTGACCTGACGTCTGCTGACCAGCCCCTGTTAATACTGATGTCGCCCGTGGGTGGTTTCTCCGTCCACAGGGATCTCACAGAGCCCGCGGGCATCGTCTGCCTGTCTCACTCCCTTGCTGGGGGATGGCAGGGAAGACGGCCTGTCTCCACCTCACAGCGATGAGGAATGGCCTCTAGGAACAGTGATTGGCCTGCAGTCGCACCCCTTCCAGTGAAGAGCTTGGGCTTAGACCTGTCTTCTACTTCCAGACATGCTGTCCCCTCAGCGCCACGTTCCCCGGTTTGTCTCTCAGCAACAGAGCTGCTGTCTATTGATCATGGACTCGGTTCCTCCTCCGTGGTGGAGGGGACCCTTGAACAAGACTGGCTGAGCCTCTGCTCGGAAGACCTACCGTCCGGGCCGCAGGCCGTGCCCACGAGGACACGGCATCGCGCACGGGAGCCGGCCCTGGCGGAACTGGCAGGCAGAGGGCAGCTGCTCGTGCCAGCAGGTGATGTCGGTGGTGAAGAATGTTCTCGTGAGGGATTCCTGGATTTTAAATGTTAAATGTCATCAGGTGGCAGCTGTGACCTCTGCCCTGAGCGGTGGGTGTTGCCCAACCTCAGGAGCAGCCTTTAGTCCTGATGAGCTAGGTCTGCACCCTGGGGGCCGGCTGGACCTGCCTCACGCCCCCCCTAACCCCGGGCAGTGGCAGGCTCTAGCCCGGCTCCTGCGGATCCTCCCCCGAGCGCCTGACCAAAGCGAGCCCGTTATCCGCTCATTTGGGAAGTGACAGCACACACCGTCCACTGCTCCAGCCTCAGCTCCCAGCCTGTCCTGTCCCCACGGGTCTGTCTGATCTGTGGTTACCGTTAGCTCTCCGGACTCGGGATCCTGGAGACTCCTGGGTGGGAGGGGCGGGGTTAGCCCAGTCAGTTTCTGCTGGGGCCTGGGCCCCCCCAGCACTGGACTTCAGTCCGTCGGCATTGGTGGGTGCTCCATGGGCGGCAAATGCACGACGGCTCAGGCAGCGTCCTTGTGCTGAAGACGCAGATAGCAATGGGACACGAGTGGGCAGTACAGGACAGCGCCTCCGGGTAGCAGGCGCGGTTCCATCACAGGCTACAGCAGGGGACGTTCAGTGTAAACGGTTACTGACGGTGCGAGGACAGCAGTCCCCCCTCCCCCACCCCCTGTGAACGCGGTTCCAGAAATACAGTTCCTACACCTTAGGCTGTGCGCTGGGAGGAGTGGGGAGGTTTTGGGCCCTCCCGCTCCGTTCCTCCCGGAACATGAATATTCGGTGTCTCCACGCTGTACATGCTCCCGCTGTTCGCCGCTGAGCAGCCGTCCCGCCATTGATGGCGTGTCGAGGTGCTGGTGGTACCGTCACCTGATTCTGTGACAGCCCCAAAGCGCAGGGGGGGTGGTGCTGGCAATGTGGACGTGCCAGAGAGAAGCCTTAAGGCGCTTCCTTTATGTGGAAAGTGAACGTTTTCATATGTTGAGGTTGCTGAGCTGTGGGGTTGAATGACTCCTCTCTGTGAAACTGCCCACTTTATAAGTTGGTCTTTACCACCGGTGTGTACTGGTGCCCACCGGAAAAGCAGTCCATCCGAGGGCTGGTGCTGTCCTGGCCCGTGACCCTGCGGGTGAGGGGACTGTCCTGGTGAGAGGTGAAGGGTGCTGTGCCGGGGGGCTGGCGGAGACGCTCAGAAGGAGCCCCGACCTCGGGAGAAGGTGCGGCTCTGCCTCTAGATCGCAGAGACGTGGGCTGTGTGGCCCAACGAGCTGGGCTGGGGCGCAGGGTGCTGTGGGCACTGAGGGCCGGGCCGCGGGCTCTGCCCCTCCCGGGCTGGCAGGGTGCTCGCTGGTGGACAGGCTCCCTGGCTGCTGGGCTGTGCTCCCCCAGGCAGCCCCTCCAGTGAGGACGCTCACACCCTCTGAGCATCGCACGCTGCCTGCCCCCGCCATCGGCCGCACGCAGTGCGTGTGCAGCGCGTGTGCAGGTGGACGCCCCGGGGCACGACTGCGGGAGCTGGGTGGCCTGTGCCCTGGAGGCGGCACAGAGAGAAGGGACGGCTCCCTCCTTCCTCTTGTTTGAGGGGAGGGGAGGGGGGGGGTCTTAGGATTTGCCTCTCCCTGCGGCCATGAGGCCGTGAGGCCTGGTGAGTTAGGGCGTCACACACAGTTCCCTGTTCCGTCCTCGACTCGCTTTCCTCGTGGTTGCTTAACTTCGCGTGTACTTGCTGTTCACGCGATAGAGTTAGAACCACCCAGCACAGGCTCTGCTGGGAGCACTGTTCTCAGTCTGTCGGCTGTTTCTTGTGGTAATTTCCTCTATTAGGAGAGAACCTCACTTATACAGCTGTTTCTTGAGGGTTTTTTAAATATGTGTATTTTTTATTTCAGAGAGGGGGGGGAGAGAGAGGAACATCCATGATGAGAGTGAATCATGGACCGGCTGCCTCCTGCATGCCCCACACTGGGGATCGAGCCCGCAACCCAGGCCTGTGCCCGGGACCAGAATCGAACCTGGGACCCTTCAGTCCACAGGCCAACACTCTATCCACTGAGCCACACCAGCCAGGGATGTGTCTTGAGTCTTCAGTTTCTGACAATACTTTCTTCTGTGGAAAGTGAGAATTTGGTGTTTTTCTTCTCTCTCACCTAGACCCTGTGTACCTCTTTCTGGTACAGTTCCCGTGATTTTGGTTAAACCAGTATTTGGTGCTTAGGCTGTTATGAGTAAGGTTCTCAGCTAATCCATGGAGCAGGTGGCCACACCTCGTTTCTCTCACAGCTTTGTGTTTTTTCCTGGGATTAATTGTCTTTTTCATTTGCTTAGTTTGCTGTGTCCTTATCAATACTTCATCCCTGAAAGAACGAACCCCTCGGGTGTAGTCAGGTGACCTGTCAGTCAGCGTTTCCCTCCTGGCAGCGCCACATCTGGACGGGCTGGGCCCTGGGCGAGCTGAGCCTGGCCCCGTGCCCTCCCGTGCTCCGTGCTCTCCTGTGCCCCGTGCTCTCCCGTGCTCCGTGCTCTCTTGTGCTCGTTCACCTGCCTGCTTATAGGCCGGGTCCTCCAGTAGCGCCTGTGGCTGACGGGTTGTCGGCCACGACTTTAGGTTGGACCTGTTGTCACTTAGAACTCGAGGGGTTGTCCCCTTCCCGCCCAGCCCCTCCGTCTGCACCCCATCTGTCTCCAGCCCCTCCGTCTGCACCCCTCTGTCTGCACCCTTCCGTCTGCACCCCTCCGTCTGCACCCCATCTGTCTCCAGCCCCTCAGCCTGCACCCCTCCGTCTGCACCCCTCAGCCTGCACCCTCCGTCCCCAGCCCCTCCGTCCACAGCCCCTCCTCTCGCGTCCTGGCCTGGCTTGGTCCCATCGCCTCTCTGTCCTGTCAGCCCCGCCACTCACCCAGGCGCTGCCGCCCAGCAGGCTTGTTTCGCTTCTCCCTGTCCCTGTGGGTTTATAACTTTTTTATTCCTTTTCTATTATTTTAGTGGGTTTCAGGAGGGAGTAGAGATCATTGCTGGTGTTTACGTTGCATATTTTACTAGAAATCTGATGAAATCCTTTTTATGAAGATACTCTTAACAAAAACATTCCTGAATGTTGTTTCCAGAACAATTAATCAGATACAAAGTAAACCTTGTGTATTTGCTTCTGTGATATTTTTCTTCTCGTTGTTTCCAAATGTTCTATTTATTTAAAAAATTTACCCGTGTAATTCCTCTTGGTTTGGGGACTTCATTCTGTTTCGGACGGAGGTCAGGGCGGAAGCTAATGGTTAGGCGCCTGCTCTTTGTCAGAGGATGCGGGGGCTCTAATGCGCCGGTGAGCGAGGAGGTAGACACTTCCTCCTGTGGGTGCTGGGGCCCCGTCTCCACGGGGAAGGTCCCCCCACAGGGAGCAGCAGCGCAGGCCTCGCGTGCGGCCTCTGCTGAGGCTCTTCACTCTCTTCGCTCGCAGCTCCATCCACGGGTAACGGGCGAGAGAATTTCCAAGCATAAAAGTGGGGAGACAATAGTACAGTAACCCACCATGTACTTGTCAGTTACCAACATTTTGCCGGTCTTTTGTTCCACATACTCCATTTTCAAACCTGTAAATGTACTTTAGTATACTAGTACATTTTTCAAAACATTTTTATTGATTTGAGAGGAAGGGAGAAGGAAAGAGAAACATCAATGATGAGAGAATCATGGATTGGCTGCCTCCTGCACGCCCCCCACTGAGGCTCGAACCCGAAACCCAGGCATGTGGGTTTCAAGTTCGATCAAACCGTGACCTCCTGGTTCATAGGTCGCCGCTCAACCACTGAGCCACATCGGCTGGACTGCATTTCTGGTGTTTGAAAGGCCTTAAAAACACACGTAATCTTAGTGCCTTGACTGTATTAGTAAAATTACAAATGACTCCTTACCATGGCATAAAACCCAGTCCGTATTCCTATTTCTACAGTGGGGTGTTGACATACCCAAACATGAGCGCATAGCATTTGGCCACTATGTCTTGCAAGGCTCACGTCTGCACGGTCCCTCCTCCCCTTTCCCTACCACCCGTGTGGGGCACCGGCTCCTTGTCCTGGGTTTGTGGGGTTGCTGCTCTGTGGGGGGCACCGGCTCCTCCTGGGTTTGTGGGGTTGCTGCTCCGTGGGGGGCACCGGCTCCTCCTGGGTTTGTGGGGTTGCTGCTCCGTCCTTTCCCTTCACTCGCCCTGTCCCCGTGTTTCCTGCGGACGGGCCATTAGAGCTGGTGTGAGATTCGTTCAGGTTTGCTTGTTGTTGCAAGAACGCTCTGCAGTGGGTGCTGTGCGTCCTGCTCCGTCCACGGCAGGTGATGTCCCGAGTCCCACTTGCCGTGATGCCACGTGGGTGTGGGAGTCGTCACTGGCCCCGCCTTCAGAGTTCCGAGGTGTCCACATGTCACCTGCTGATTCAGCCCCGCTGACCACCGGGGCCCGTCCAGGGCTTGGTCCGGTGCCTGGTGTGGTTTCTAACTGGACCCTTTCCTCTGCGTTTAGTAGCTGTGGCTCTTCTGCGACGATTTCATGACTGAAGTCAGGACGACGGGATTAAGGACCGACTCCCCGTTGTCAGTTTCGGGGTCAAGAGCTGCTCCAGCCGCCGCCGTGTGGTGGGTGCAGGGCGTTCGGTCATTCTGAGCTCAGGGCTGTTCACGGATGCGACCTCGTTCAGTGAGTGACGGTCATTCCTCCTCCCGGTGCTCACGCTGACCCTCAGTGTCCCCATTCGTCTCCGGGACCTGTTTGCTCCCTGACGAGGTGGCCGGGCTCGGCCTGGGCGCCCCCCAAAGGGGAGGCTGCAGAGACAGCCGCTGGGTCCTTGGGGGTTACGAGGAGCGGACTGTCCTTGTTTTAGGCGTTTTCACTGAGCGGCCAGGAGGCACATACTTGTAAGGAAGAGATAAATCGTAAGTTTGTAGCCAGGACTCGCACTGGAGCATCAGTGATTTGTTTCTCTAACTCGGCCCTCGGGCTGTGCCCGTACCGTCCTTACACTGGAAGCCTTGGATCCGGGCCTCAGGGACAGAAGTGCCTTTGCTTCCTCCTCATGATGCAGGTGGGGCAGTGGTTGTTCACATGGAAAACAGCAGTAATTGTCCACAGTAACACAGGGAGAAGCTGTCCTTTGCCTACTCGCAGCTGTAAACCTACGTTTGCCCCACCCTGTATATGTGACAGTTTGAAAATGACGGTGTCCGTGTCCGTGCCCGCATCGTCCTCAGTGCGTGTCCTGCGGGAGGTGCGGCCACACCGTGCGGAACAGGTGCTGAGGTTTCCGCCTGTCCTTCCGTTGTTCTTCCGGATGTTAAACAATGGTACATTTCACATTATGTGCTTGCTAGGTAGCAGTGTGTATATACTGCGCTGGGAGCGTTGTTCACGCTGCTTTCCTGGGAAGGCTCTGTCCTGGCATCACGCTCATCGGGGCACAGGTCTCATGCCTTTAGACCAGGGGTCCTCAAGGTTTTTAAACGGGGCCAGTTCGCTGTCCCTCAGGCCGTTGGAGGGCGGACTATAGTTTAAAAAAAAAACTATGAACAAATTCCTATGCACACTGCACATACCTTATTCTGAAGTAAAAAAACAAAACGGGAACAAATACAAGATTTGTATTTGCACATGGCCCGCGGGCCGTCGTTTGAGGACCCCTGGTCTAAACAGCTGCGCGTGCCCCTCGTGTGGTGACATCTGCCCACCAGCCTGCCCTGGGTCAGCCTTTCCCCTGAGAGTTTAACGCGGCTGAAGACGTTCAGTACTGACTGTGGTTCATCAAGAATGAAAGATGGTTTTCACGAAGAGAATGTGCTCATCTAAGACCCTGATTCACTTTTAAACGTTAGCCATTTTTGATGGGAACCTTTTACATCTATTACAAGCTTTTACGCAGTTTGACCCGTATTTGTTATTGTGCTGAACTCACGTTTTGTGTGGTTGTCAGTGTTTCTTTGTCTTCCCTGACTCTTCGTTCCGCTCACCAGTCTTACGTCCCAGGCCAGCCTGCTTGTGGGAAGGTCTTGTCCGCTTTTTCAGGGCCTGGCTGACCCGTGGGAGCTCCGCTTGATAGCAGTCCTGGTCTCACATGGATGGTGCTTTGTTCTGTGTTCACTAAACTAAAATATTTTTAAATTGAGAAAATATTGCATCTGTGTCTTTTTTTTAAAAAAAAATGTTTTTATTGATTTTAGAGAGAGGAGGGGAGAGGGAGGTGGAAACATCAATGAGAGAAATATCAACGAGCTGCCTTCTGTGCGCCCCCTACTGGTGATCAAGCCTGCAACCCGGGCCTGTGCCCTGACTGGGATTCGAACCGTGACCTCCTGGTGCATGGGACGACGCTCAGCCACTGAGCCACGCCTGCTGGCAGTGCATCTGTATCTTTAACTTTTTGTTATTTAAATCTTTATAATACACTAGAGGCCCTATGGGTGAAATTCATGCAAGGGGCTCTGCCCTCGCAGCCCCGGCTTCGTCTGGAAGGTCGTTCTGCCATCTGGTTTAATTAGCATATTAGCACTTTTACTAATATAATGCCTAGTTATGACTTTTCTTAATATTTTCTCCTGAATCAGATGTCCTGCCTTACTCCGTACGGGTCCTGTTGGAGGCTGCTGTGAGGAATTGTGATGGCTTTTTGCTGAAAAAGGAAGACGTCTTGAACATTCTGGACTGGAGAACCAAGCAGAGCAATGTGGAAGTGCCCTTCTTCCCTGCCCGCGTCCTCCTCCAGGACTTCACGTGAGTGACAGCCTTCCTCACGAGCGCATTTTCAGGGTTCCCTTTATAAGAGTCCCTGACTTTAATTTTGAATATAAGTTTGTAAATTTTTAAAAATTGCGCTTTCTAGCCCTAGCTGGTTTGGCTCAGTGGACAGAGGGTTATTTTTTTTTAAATTGTCCTTTCTAAACTGAAGCAACTCTTTAAAAATTAGGCGTTTGTTTCCTGTATTATTTATTTCAAAACTACTTTGGTTTAGCTGCGTACTTGTTGTCTCCACCAGCTCAGGCTTTTCAGACTTCAGGTCACACGTGATGGCCTGCCCCTCCCTTCCTTCCAGGCCTTGCCCATCGTAGTGACTGCAGGGTGGTCTCCCGTCTGTCCAGGCAGAATCTAGGCTTGGCCCTGCTTCCTGCTTCCTCCGTATGTGATCCAGTCCGTGTAGACCCGCGGCCTCTTGAATGGCCTGCCTGCCCGCCCTGGTGTCAGGGATCCGTCGCTAGAAGAGGTGCCCTTTCGATGGTGTCAGCGGAGGCGCAGGAGTGAGCAGGCAGAGAGCACGCCCTCAGCCCCTCGGGGACGGGGTCTCCTGCGCTGCTCTGGGCTCTCGTTGCTGCTGTCACGGCAGCCACTGCTGTATCTTCCCTGCAAAGTCCTGGAGAGCAGCAGCCGTCTTGTAGGGCCTCGCACCCCGAAGGCCTTTGGTAGATGCTGTTGCCTGGCGGCTTGGGATGTGCCTGTGTCTGTCGTGGGTAACTGAGGACCAGCAGGCGGGCACCAGGCTGGGAGGGCCTGGGCCAGGGAGCAGGCGGGGGTCGCACGGCATCGAGGGCCGTCCCCGAAGTCCTCTTCTGTCTGAAGCTCACCTCGTGTGTTGCTTCCGGCACATCTACCTCTGAGCACTGAAGGTCTCAGATAATATCCTGTGTGAGCTCATTAACCCAGGGTGCTTCCAGCTTTGGACAAGTCCATTGTCAAGCACGAATGCAGATGGAAAAGGGGTACTTTTTTTTTTTATTATTTTTTTATCTTTTAAAAATATTTTTTATTGATTTTGTAGAGGAAGAGAAAGGAAGAGAGAGATAGAAACATCAGTGAGGAGAGAGAATCATTGATTGGCTACTTCCTGCACACTCCACACTGGGGATCAAGCCTGCAACCTGGGCATATGCCCTTGACCGGGATCGAACCCAGGACCCTTCAGTCCGCAGGCCGACGCTCTCTCCACTGAGCCAAAGCGGCCAGGGCAGGGGTACTTGTTAAATACAGAAATGAGTGAGTGCATCCTCCTGGCGTTAGAGCTCAGGTGCTCCTTCTGCTTTCAGGGGGATCCCGGCCATGGTGGACCTCGCTGCGATGCGGGAGGCGGTGAAGACGCTGGGAGGGGACCCTAAGAAAGTCCACCCCGCCTGCCCGACAGACCTCACGGTCGACCACTCTCTACAGATCGACTTCAGCAAATGGTACCGTGATGCAGAAGGCCGTGACGACAGTGTGCAGGCGGCGTCCCACCCGCTGGCGTGTGGCGTAGCGGGAGGAGGGGGGAATTCATGCCGGTTTCCTACATATGGTGTTGGCTGACACGTAACGAGAGAAGCTGGTGACAAGTTTAGTTGTGATTGTTTTTGCTGGGTCTGAATTATTATCCTGTTGTATGTTCCTGCTGCCACTGTTGGTGGAAATGTGCAGGGAGCCTAGAGCCTGATTTTCTGGCTACGACTGCAGCTTCATATCCACTAAAGGAAGTTTTTTCTCCTTTTTTTTTAATATATTTTATTGATTTTTCACAGAGAGGAAGGGAGAGAGATAGAGAGTTAGAAACATCGATGAGAGAGAAACATTGATCAGCTGCCTCCTGCACACCTCCTACTGGGGATGTGCCCGCAACCCAGGTACATGCCCTGGACCGGAATCGAACCTGGGACCCTTCAGTCCGCAGGCCGACGCTCTATCCACTGAGCCACACCGGTTTTGGCAAAAGGAAGTTTTTTCATTTCTTTCCAGAGGGAACAGGGAGACGTGAGCCATGACTGTCGTTCATTAGTTGGTGATTGAAAGCACTGAGCTCACTCCCTAAAGCTCTGGTTTCCTCCACTGGAAACGCTACATTCAGAAGGGCCCTTGACCATAGTCAGACGAGAGAAGACGTGGTGCTCACACTCGCGGGCGTCCTGGGTCAGACAGACTCCTCAGCCGCGAGCTGCCCTCTGCTGGAGCGGTGGCCGGCGGCGGCTCCGTCCGGGGTGAGGGCACCTCCGTCTTGCCCAGTCGCTCCCCTGTGACAGGAGCGTGTGGACACGGCTCTACGTTTCCTCCGTACGTCGAAGTTACCCGGTTCTCGGGTGTGTGCTTTTGTGACCTGACGTTTGCGTGGCTGGTGTGTGTTTTGAAGAGCTAAGTGTCTGTCCCTTCTGACTGGCTTCCGTTCCCTTGTTTGGAATGACAGTGCGATACAGAACGCGCCCAACCCTGGAGGCGGGGACCTGCCGAAAGCCGCCAAGCTCTCGCCGCTCAAAGCGCCGCCCAGGAGGCTGCCCTGCCGAGGCCCAGCCGCCTGCCGGGGGCCCTGCGATCCGGGGGAGCCGGGCCTGGGCCGCGGCGCCGGGAGGCCGTCCACGCAGATCGAGAACACCCCCCTGCTGTGCCCTTTCCACCTGCAGCCAGTGCCTGAGTACGTCTTCTTACTTCTCATCACTGCCGTTTGTTTCTCAGGGAACCCGTTTACCCCTTTCTCCCCCCCCCCCCCCCCCCCCACCCCTACATGCACACACACACACCTACACGCACACACACCCCTGCTCCCCGGCCTCGTACTGCCTGTGCGGGAGATGCTGCCGTGTGCGTCCTGTGTCCCAGCAGAGCAAGGCCGTTAGGTCTGCCTTTGTTCCTCGGGAAGGGACCCTAAGGTTTCCCTGTAAATATGTTTAAGTTCCTGACTCGTGCAGACAGAGAAGTTCGCTGCGTCTTAAACGGAGAGCTTTTATTCTGGTGAATGTGTGTCATTCACATGCTCATCATTCACTCATCTTTCTTCTGTGAATTCCCTATTTATAGTTCTAGCTTTTTTTCCTACTTGGAGAGTTTTATTTTTCCTTACTCCATAATACTATTGTCATTATGTGTGTTATAACCTGACTGAGCCGTTCCAGAGAAGTGATGGTCTGAATGATAGCAGGGAAAAGACTCCTATTCATAGGACTCGGTTCCGTTTCCTAGTAGGTAGTTTATTAAGTTTTCTTTCTTTTAATTTCGGCCGTATTGAGTCCATGAAGGTTACAGGGACCTCGTGTTCCTCCTTCCTGAGAGCTCAGTATGCTCTGTGGGTCCTTTGCCCTCAATTATGGCATCTTACGTCCTCGCCCCTCATTCCTGCTGCCTAGTGTGCTGACTGTTCAACATCTCCTCACACAAATTCTTGAAGAGGAGGCTTTATTGATTCAAACGTCACTGATTTTTTTGGGTTGTCTTTTTATAACTGGCAGAGCATGAAGTGCTAAGATGGTATATTTTTATTTCTAAAAATCCAATGTGGTGTAACATTTCCCTTCAGTTTGGAGTCTGAATTATAAAGTAGTAAGATGGGTTATATGCAGTCCCGGGCTGTGTAAAAAGGAATAACTGTGTGTGTGCCGTGACGTGTCGGTGATGTGTTCACTGCAGGCTCAGGCGAGAGCCGAGGGCAGGAGGGGAAGTCCCTGCCTGCCTGATAGAGGGTGGACGGCCCTCGATGGCCACAGGTGCTGGGTCGTGGAGTCTCCAGAAGCTGCTCCCCGGCCTGGGAAGTCTCCCGAGACCACTCGGCAGTGAATTATTCACGTGGCCTTTGTATTGAGAACCCTCCAGCTGAACAGCTGTAATTATCTGGGCCCTGGAGGGCATGTATCATTTACGTTGTATTGATGTTCAGTCAAACCTTAATCACCAGCTGGGCTGGCAGGAAAATGAGCAGGGTAGGACTGGCTGTAACGATTTTTAAAACATCATTAGATGCAGTGAGGTCCCTGAAGGTGGGCTCTGTCCTGCTCGGAGGGAAGTGCTTTCTCTCTGAGTTAATGACTCCTGAGCGGATCTACAAGCCCCTGCAGGCAAGCTGCTACCTGCAGGCAAAATAGCCCTTCTGCTCGGACAGAGGAGTGCAGGGTTTGGGCCAAAAGCTCTTTGTAAACTAGAAGATGGTGCTGACCGTCGGCCACTGCTCCGCGGTGACAGCGCCCTGGCCCGAGGCCCGGGGCGGCATGCTCACCCTAACGGTGTGTAAGCTGCCTGCTCCTCCTTTCTTGTCATGAGGAATCCAGCAGAACTTACCCTGATTTTTAATACGCTTTAGCCACGTCTCCCAGCGATGCCCGTGAAGTGCGGTCTGGGTCACATGGGCGTGGCTTTCCTGTGCCGGCACAGTCCTGATCCTGCAGCCCCTCCTGGTGTGATGTAGGGGCCGCGCTCGCCGGGTTGTCAGGAGTCAGGAAGTGGCCGTTCCCAGAATGCTGTTCAAAGTGTCTAAGAATGGAGACCGGGAAACAAGGCAGCTTGTTCTGTGATACACGCTCTAATGCGGCTCTTCCTCCTTTCAGACCTGAAACAGTGTTAAAAAATCAAGAAGTGGAATTTGGCAGAAATCGAGAGAGGCTTCAATTTTTCAAGGTATAAGTGTTTGGGGGAACTTTTTAAATTGTAATTTGTGAAATATTGGCAGGTACAGTTTTTATGTCTTGAGACCAATAGTTCTTGAGCTTCTAGCAGTGGGCTGGGTGGGCTCCCTCTCCCCCCCGAGTCCTGGGGACACAGCTGGAAGCGACCATTTATCTGGGCTCTTTTCTTAGGTTTAGTCTGTAGACTTGGGCCCTGGCGGCCATTGGTAAGATGTTTTTAGCGTCAGTATTCGTATCGTGATGGCGAGCACACATTCGTACGATGCACTAACACTGCGTTTCTTTACCCACAACCCAGTGGTGTTCGAGAGTGTTCCGGAACGTGGCTCTGATCCCCCCCGGCACGGGCATGGCCCACCAAGTGAGCCTGGAGTACTTGTCCCGGGTGGTCTTCGAGGAGGGGGCCCTCCTCTTCCCCGACAGCGTGGTGGGCACGGACTCCCACATCACCATGGTGAACGGCCTGGGGATCCTGGGCTGGGGTGAGTACACAGCCTGCATCCTGTTCTCTTGGGTGAGGACGTCGGGCATGAAAGGGCACCAGCAGCAGGTCGCTGTGGCCTGGAGACCATTCTCTATCCTGGCAGCAGGACAGGAGGGCTTGGTCCGGTGTGTGGGTCAGTGTGTGGTCAGAGATGATTTATGAAACTGGCACAGTGCCCAGTGGGTGGTCAGCGTGGCCGAGACCGCCTCTGTGAAGATGAGGTGGTCACTCTTGTGTAAAGAGCTTCCGTGGCTCCCCTGCCTCTATACTCCCAGGCTCCTTTGCAGCTACACCAGGCCCTGCACAGCCTGGTGCCCCGGCCGTCCCCCCCACACACACCTTAGAGACGGTCCGTAGTCCCCGAGCTTCACACGCGCTGCTCCCTCCGGCCGCGCGCACTTCCTCTCTCACAGCCTGTGATGACCACCAGCTTCCTTTTTTTTTTTTTTTTTGTCTGTGCCGTTAGGCCAGGCTGCTTGAGCCTGACCTGGGCTGGGCTCTGTTGGTATCGCATCTTGAGCGTGGCGCCCTGCGTAGCCTAACAGGGACTCTGTTTACTGAGCTTAGCATGAAGGTAAAAGCGGGTTTGCAGCATGTGAGCGAGAAGACGCGGTTTCCGAACCCACGTGGTCGCAGGGAAGCCGCTGAGGAGCTCGGGAAACGCCCGGTGTCGCGGGGAAGTGCGCGTGTCCCCCGCGTCCTGTGCTCAGACGTGCGTCTCGCTGCAGGGGTTGGAGGCATCGAGACCGAAGCCGTGATGCTGGGGCTGCCCGTGTCCCTCACGCTGCCCGAGGTGGTGGGGTGTGAGCTGACCGGCTCCTCCAACCCTTTCGTCACGTCCATAGACGTTGTTCTTGGCATCACAAAGGTACGTGCAGGTGCTGGCGAAACGCCTTCGTCCTGGCCGTCCAGGCGTGTGCGTCGCTGCTCACTGACCTGTCCACTCGTCCTCCTTACAAGCGGGGGGGGGGGGGGGGGGGGTTTGCTGTCACTGGGCCATTTCCCACCTTCACTCTGAGCGAGTCGCACCGTGAGGCCGCTGACCAGGACGTGGGCCCGCGCTCCCTCCCCGCCCGGGGCCTGGAGCCTCCGCCTTCCGGCCTCAGCAGCAGCTGGGGGCTCCGTGGTGTTGGGGAAAGTCCAGTCTCCTTAACACGTCACTGAGTCACCCGCCTCCGAGGAACCGTTGCTCTCACAGTGGTTCTCAACCTTCTGGCCCTTTATATACAGTTCCTCACGTTGGGACCCAACCATAACATTATTTTCGTTGCTACTTCATCACTGTCATGTTGCTACTGTGATGAATCGTCATGTAAATATCTGATGTGCAGGATGGTCTTAGGCGACCTCTGTGAAAGGAGATCCTTTCAGAAACAGCGACTGGGACTGTGGTGGCGGCAGCCTCTCTTTTTATATGTGTGTCTATTGATGTCAGAGGGGGAGAGAGAGAGAGAGAGAGAAAAACATCCATGAGGAGAGAGAATCATGGGTCGGCTGACTCCTGCTCACCCTCTACCGGGGATCAAGCCCACAACCTGGGAACGTGCCCTTGACCGGAATCGAACCCGGGACCCCTCAGTCCACAGGCTGACGCTCTATCCACTGAGCCACACCGGCCAGGGCGAGTCAGGCTTTTCTGTGGGCTGTTCCAGCGTTGCTTCTCCACACTGTGCGTGGGTTCTGTACAAGTGCTGCAGGGTCTCCGGTGAGCCGCTGTCTCGCCCCCGCGGAGTCCTGTGCTCTCTGGCGGTTTTGTTGTGTTATTCTGACACTCGGTCCATAGAACGGCTGCGTCACAGAGGAGGGCACTGCGGCAGGGTAGGCTTTGTTGCTGCACAGGCTCGGACTGTCCGACAGCTGTGATCATCTGCTGACTCGTTTCCGCGATTAAGGCGCGTGCACCTGGGGCTCGCTGTGCTCCCCGCGGGCCAGGCCCCAGCGCTTCGGCCGTCGGTTGTGGGGGAGGCCTTCAGGACACTCCGTAGGGGGAGAGACGGTGCCGCCTCCCTCCCGGCATGCAGTATTGATCTTCCCTAATTTGGAAAGCGTTTGACAGCTTACAGAAATGATTGATTTGGTGTGTGGACCGCAGATCCAGAATCTAAATTGAGAATTACAGCCTATTCCTCCAGGAAAAGGAGCATCCCATTATGTTTCTGTAGAAATCGATTCTTCCCTGCAGACATCCTGAAAATTAATGTGGCCTCTCGGACCCTCTGGCTGCTCCTTACATAGTGTCCTGAGCCTGGTTTGGCATTTTGACTCACGGATACAGAAGTTTATTATGGAAGATGGCATTTGGTGGAGGTCCTGTTCATGGTCTTTGCAGGATTAATCCTGTGTTCTTCGGAGTGTTCAGCGTGGTGCCTCATTCGTTTGGCGGAAGCAGCAACTGGGTGTATTTCATCTGTCTTCCCCTCGTTTGCAAAAAAATGACCATGAATCGAAGGAGACATCTTCTCTTAGGCTGGAGTTTGTATATCTGTGAACTGACCCCCAGCCCTCCACCCGCTGGGACTAGCAGTCTCCATGGGTCGGAGGAGGTCTCGCTCCGGCCTCCCCGGCTCTCCCTGCACCAGCTGAGCCCCTTGTGCAGTGAGGAAGGGTGAGCAGCCGTTTCGGTTGCTTGGGAGTAACTAAGAGAAAGGCTGGTAGAAGGAACTAAGCTTGAAGCCACCTGCTAAACCCTATCAAAATGGAACTCACCTATAACGAATATCGCTGTAAATGTTTGGACAGGAGGTGGAATTTGAAGAGTATATAACTGCCTGTTCCTATACACAGTTTGGTCAGTGTTCTAGTCTTTCATTAAACCCCAGATGCCCTCAATGGCTAGAAGCACGGTTGTTTTATGTCCTGCTCAGCAAGGAAGAGGCGCGCACACAGGAGTCCACGCTGACCCCAGTCTCAGGACGGGAACGTGGGAGCCCAGCCTGAGCATCACGCCCTTTCCCACCCGACTGACAGCGACGCCGACCTCTCTCTAAGTGCCTGCTGCACCCCAGCGAGCGCACGTCCTAAACAGCGAAGTCCTCTGCTCCCTGTCCCTGGCGTCGGGTGGCGATCGGAGGGCAGGGTTCTCGGAGAGTCCGTGCCCGTCTCGTTGCTAACTGCGTCTGTCCCTCCATCCAGCACCTCAGGCAAGCAGGAGTGACCGGCAAGTTCGTGGAGTTTTTTGGAAGCGGAGTCTCGCAGTTATCAATAGTGGATCGGACGACAATAGCAAACATGTGTCCAGAATATGGTGCTACCCTCAGCTTCTTCCCTGTTGACAATGTGACCTTAAAACACTTAGAACATACAGGTAAGAAGACAGAGGTCCTGCGGATAAACATGCCGCCTTCCCGTGTGTCTGTCTGCTGTGTTTTTCAAGGTCATAACATTACGTTATTTTGGGACAATGGCTTCCACATAAACCATCAGGTGACTTTAGTGTTGGGCCTCAAACCCTGGTCTCCACTGACCCATCGACACGCAGCTTAAAGAAAGAAGCAGAGCACAGGTCTGCACCCCCTCCTTACCCCCCCCACCCCCCCCCCCCCGTTCCCCGTCCCCCGTCCCCTGTCCCCTTGGTGAGGTGCCTGCTCTGCTCAGTGCTCCTGGTCCTGCTGTGATCGATCACCTTGAGAGGCTGCTGTGGAGCTGACAGAGCTGATCAGAAAGGCTCTTGAATGCTCTCAAGTGCTAATTCGCAAAGACCTCGGTTCTGAGTGCTTAGTAATTTGCAACATTTGTTTCTTGCTCATCGTTGGAATTCAACACACTAACCCAGAAGGTTTCAGAATTCCTCACTGGGTTTCTGTTGTTTATCTTTCAGGTTTTGACAAAGCCAAACTCAAGTCAATGGAGACCTACCTGAAAACTGTGAAGTTGTTCCGGAGTGACCAGGGTGATTCGGGGGAGCCGGAGTACTCGCAGGTGCGTGCGGTCACCCCCAGGGCCGGGTCAGCGCGGAGCCTGGCCGCCGGGCTTCCGTCCCAGCTCAGATTTGTTAGCTGCGCGGCCTGGACAAACCAGGTAGCCTTCCTGCCTCAGTGTCCGCGTCTCTAAATGCGAAGGTGGTTCTACCACACATGGTTCTCTCAAGATGAATACACATTCGTCAGGACAGTCTCAGATGCCTAGTGAGTGCTCAGTGCTGACAGCTGTTGTCATCATCATTGTTGTTGACAGGTGTTCTCTGACCCTGCTCGGACCTCACTCTTAGTTTTACATAGAGTTTTACTTCAGTGAAGCTGAGAAGGAAGGAAGGTTCACTCAGCCCGCCTCCCCCTCACACACAGGCAGAGAGGGTGGGTCCGAGCCCAGAGGCAGGGAGCGCACAGCTGGCCCAGGCGCCTGTGGAGACGGCGTTCCTGTGGGCGGGAGGACAGGGGGGGTAAAAGTTCACGTAGAGTGTACAGTGTTGGTGCGGTCGTTTGCATACGCATCCGCTAGTCTTTTAGCAAATTGTCATATATTTCATAAGTGAAATGGGGTTTTTAAATATCTTTGGTGGGTGTGTTTCCCCATGACAACAAGTTGTGTTAAAAAAACATAAACTTACTTACTCTTTCTCAGAAAGTAGTGCTTGAGTTGGAACCCGTCCCTACGAGCCCTCATCGCCCCTCCCCTTCTCTCCTGTCCCAGGTGATCCGGATCAACCTGAACTCCATAGTGGCGACTGTCAGTGGTCCCAAGAGGCCGCAGGACAGAGTCGCTGTGACGGAGATGAAGAGTGACTTCCGCGCTTGCCTGAGTGAGAAGGTGGGCCTCGCCCTGCACGTGGGCGCAGGGGAGAGCGGGCGGGTCTCGGGCGGTCATCCACACGGGGGTCCTTAAGTTCTCAGTTAAAATGTTGGTTTCTTGGTCACAGCACCCGATTTCACGTGCGGAGCACTGCATGTGGCTGGGCTCTCCCTGACGTGTTCCCACTGTCACAGACGTTTCTGTGCGATTTGTAGACGCTGACTTGTGGCTTCCCAGACACCAAGGGAGACACCACCTGTCTGAGACTTGTGGCTTCCCGTCCTCTGTTCTGGAGGCTGGTCCCTCACTTCCTTTCCAACCTTAAATCTTTATCACGTGTTGATTTTCATGTGGGAAATGTCAGGCTTGTACAGGAGTAAAACAGTCGTGAATTCCCATGGGCCTTGCTCCAGCAGTCGCCAGCTCTAGCAGATTCTGCACACGCACTGGCACACGCACTGGCACACGCACACAGTCATTGGGAGCAGATCCTCGGGGCCTTCTTAACAAAAAGCTGGTCCCGCCTCCTGAGCTCTGCTGTGAGCAGGGACGGTTGAGAACCAGAGCCGAGGGAGAGCCGGCCCCGGCGAAGCTGGTTCGCAGCAGAGAGAACTGTGGACGGTGGATGCCTCCCGGTGGCACACGCAGGGTCCAGCTGAGTCACGGCTGCTGCCTGTCCCGGGCGTCAGCACCTTCCTTCCACCGGCCGATGCTCTATCCACTGAGCCACCCTGGCTAGGGCCGTGTTTTCTCTGCGTGTCCAGAACATGCAGTTCACGTTTGTGTGGGACTCTCTCCAGGTTGGATGCAGAGGCTTCCAGATTGCGGCCGAGAAGCAGAGCGACGCCGTCTCCCTTCACTACGAAGGAAGCGACTACCGCCTGTCGCACGGGGCTGTGGTCGTCGCCGCCGTCACCAGCTGCACCAACAACTGCAACCCGTCCGTCATGCTGGCGGCCGGTAGGTGGCGGTTCCAGGCCGCCGTCTTTTCCTCAGTCACTGTCCCTCAGATGGGGGGAGGGTTGTGTCGAACAGGTCGGACGGTGAGGGCGTTGTGAGGTTTTAGGTAGGGCTTTACGGGCCTAAGGTTGACTTATGTCGTCCGTGTTCTTTCTATGACACAGGAGGTACATTTATTTTTTTTATAACACATATCTATTAGTTTAGGTCGTATCTGCCTCTGTTAACCCAGGAGGACTGTGACTAGCAGCTCTGGTGTCTGTGGGCGTTGCCATGGCTGTGCTGGGCCCACTGAGCGTGTGAGCCGACACTGGCCGGGCTGCCACGCCATCAGTGTGTGTACGTGACACATGGTTCCTGTGGGAGCTCGTGTCACGTTACTGAGTGGCATAGTTTATTGTGATGGTGGCGATTGAAACAGCTCAGTCTGTGTCGTGTGTGAGGCTGTGCCTCATCTCAGTGCAGAGGTGCTGTGCCGACTGCAGCGTTGGTTTCAAATGAACCGAATCAGTGGAAAAAATGATAAAATAAACGTATGAATGTGGACCTTCACCCACCTGTGAACTGGAGACCCAGCTGGTGAAGGGGCCTGTCTTGTCCACTTTCCTGTGGGGCAGCCAGCGCCACGGTCACCCTGGTTTGTCCCTGGGCAGGTCTCCTGGCGAAGAAGGCGGTGGAGGCGGGTCTGCGGGTGCAGCCGTACATCCGGACCAGCCTGGCGCCCGGCAGCGGGATGGTCACGCATTACCTCAGCTCCAGCGGCGTGCTGCCCTACCTGCGCACGCTCGGGTAAGCCACGTCCTCTCGGCCGCTCGACGTGGGCTCAGCAGAGCCGGAGCTGCGCGCCGGGACCTGTCCTGTGCGAGGAGAGAGGAGAAATAGGCTTAGTCCTCGCAGTCCCCTGGCCATGGCCACGCGCCACCTGAGACCTCACCTCAGCAACACGGGGGCATAGTCACGTCAGGCCGGGTGCTGGCGAGAGGAGATGTGACGGGAAGACGAGCAGGTCAGACCAGGTGACAGTGACAGGCAGGGACGGTGCCAGCCGGTGCGTGCCCTCCCGCGCCCGAAGGCCAGTTTTCAGAAAGGAATGCAGTTCTGCAGGTTGCATTATGAACTGAGAAAGTTGCTGCTTTTTTTTTAAGTATTTTTATTGATTTCAGAGAGGAAGGGAGAGGGATAGAAAGGAATATCAGTGATGAGGGGGATTATTGATCACTGCCTCCTGCACGCCCCCCATTGGGAATGAAGCCCACAACCCAGGTGTGTGCCCTGCCTGGGAATGGAACCATGACCTCTTGGTTCCTGGGTCAATGCTCAACCACTGAGCCGCACCAGCCAGGCTCAATCATATTATCTTACATAAATCGTCAATTCCTTGCAGGCCAGATACATTTTATGTTTTTGTGGGATGGTTTTCTTTTTAATTTAGAAGAGCATCTGAAAATAACTTTGTGTATTTTATGGATAAGTTTTTAGTTATATCATCTTGATATTTTTGTCAGGGACTCTTCTTGGCTCAATTGGTCGAGAGGGAAGGACTGACTGCTGTCAGTCCCAGCCACAGGTCTCTCGGGCCTTTCGTCAGGTGACAGCCAGGCCCTCTGATACTTCACTGTGTGAACCCTTTGGAAGGAAGTACAGGACGGTTTTGAATTGTTGTGTTCCCAGCAGGATCTGAGGGCTTGCTTGTGCAGTGTCAGACAGTTCATCTCATCCCCCTGGAGCAGCCTCAGCCCCGGCTCCTCCGGGTGTGCCCCTCCGAGGGTGCTCCTTTGGGTGTGCCCCTCTGGTGTGTCCTCCGAGTGTGCCCCTCCGAGGGTGCTCCTCCGGGTGTGCCCCTCTGAGGGTGCCCCTCCGGGTGTGCCCCTCTGAGGGTGCCCCTCCGGGTGTGCCCCTCCGGGTGTGCCCCTCCGGGTGTGCCCCTCTGAGGGTGCCCCTCCGGGTGTGCCCCTCTGAGGGTGCCCCTCCGGGTGTGCCCCTCCGGGTGTGCCCCTCCGAGGGTGCCCCTCCGGGTGTGCCCCTCCGAGGGTGCTCCTCCGGGTGTGCCCCTCCGAGGGTGCTCCTCCGGGTGTGCCCCTCCGAGGGTGCTCCTCCGGGTGTGCCCCTCCGAGGGTGCTCCTCCGGGTGTGCCCCTCCGAGGGTGCCCCTCCGAGGGTGCCCCTCCGGGTGTGCCCCTCCGGGTGTGCCCCTCCGGGGGTGCCCCTCCGGGGGTGCCCCTCCGAGGGTGCGTGTGGGCGCGGTGGGCAGCCAGCCTGAGGGCAGCCTGGGCCCAGGGCTGGGAGGTGAACGGACGGGCACAGCTGGTCTGTGCCCCACGACTCCTCAGGTAGCTGCTTCCAGCGAGGAGAGGAAGCTGCCTGCCCTTCCTCCCGCGCACACGTGTGCTGCTCTGGCCAACCTGATGCTTTTCTGCCGCAGATTTGAAGTCGTCGGCTATGGCTGCTCGACGTGCGTGGGGAACACAGGGCCCCTGTCAGACGCCGTTCTGAGTGCCGTGAAACAGGTAACGGCTCGCGAGGCGGCCACATGCTGCCCCTGCACTGGGCTTGGTCGTTCAGTTACAGGAAGTGTACGCTGACGTGCTTGTTTCTCCAGTCCTCACACCGTCCGTCTTCAAATAATTAGAATCGTGTTTTGATTCTCGAAATAATTTCTTTAAAATGTAAGGAGTTATTTTAGCTTATTTGTGCTTCATAATGGGAAATGTGCTTTTGGGTTATCTTGCCCTAAGAAATGTCGTATTTGCGGTTGCTTTATGATTCTCCAAATTCGTACCATCTCTTGAACTGACTGGATCTGTGTGTGTGTTTCAGGGTGACCTGGTTACCTGTGGAGTTCTATCTGGAAACAAAAGCTTTGAGGGCCGTCTTTGTGACTGTGTCCGTGCCACTTACCTTGCCTCTCCGCCCCTGGTGGTCGCGTACGCCATCGCCGGCACCGTGAACATAGACTTCCAGACAGAGCCTCTCGGTACGTTCTGTGGATTATTCCAGGGACTTGTCCCACAGGCATAGCGATGAATTTCTGCATTAAAGGAAGAGTACAGAATGCGCAAGTCACCCGTTCTTCCAGCGGCTGAAGCCGGAGCACTGGTTGTGGATAATGCACTTGGTTCTCTGGTGTGACTTTGGAACTGTCTCGAGGGAGTTACATTTTATATTAACTTTTTATAGGCACTGACCCCGCCGGCAAGGACATCTTCCTGCAGGACATCTGGCCGAGCCGAGAGGAGGTCCAGCAGGTGGAGGAGGAGCAGGTCCTGTGCTCCGTGTTCAAGGCGCTGAAGGAGAAGATGGAGGTCAGAGCCCCTGGGCTTCCCGGTGGCTCACCGCGTGGCCGTGTTGGCGTCACTCGTGCTCTCTGAAGGGGAGAGGCGTTGCAGTGACGCGATTTGCATGCGCAGTGTGAATGCGTGGGGGTTGTTTTAAGTCTGGACTCTGATGTCTAAGGGAACAGCTGGGAGGACTAGAGTTTGTGTTGTTGCTCACAGAAGTGTAGCAGCTGGCGGGGCTCCGCGGTGAGCATCGGCCCAGGAGCCAGGAGGTCACTGGGTGGTTCCTGGTCAGGGCCACGCCGGGTGGCTCGATCCCCCGTGTGGAGGGTGCAGGAATTGAGTGCAAACAATGAGATCTCCCACTCACTCTCCTTAGAGGTATCAGATTCCTAAGCATCTTCCAGAGGTTTTTTTTTTTTTTGCACATACAAGCATAAAACAATATAAATACAAGTCAGAAAAGGCATTTATTCACTTAAATGTTTATTGAGCACCTACTCTGGTTAGCATGTGTCTGTGAACAAAACAGGATTCTCATGGGGAGGGATAGACAGTGAGTAGTGCACAGAACGATTAGGTAAGTTACACAGTATGTTAAAAAGGAATCCACGCTCCGGAAAAACACAGATAAAAAATACAGGACAAAGAGGACCAGTTGTGCAAAATGGGGGCGTGAGCTGCAGTTTTGTGTGGGAGGATTGAGCGAAGGTGAAAGAGGCGAACAGGTCAGTCACACACCTGGGCCGAGAGCGAGGCTTCCCGGCCTCAGGAGGGGACCCGGAGGAGGCCTGCTGGCTCCACAGGACGGGAGGGCGGCGGGAGGAAGTGAGGCAGCCGGGGAGGGGCCGGCCTGTGGGGAGTTGGTTGGAGCTGCTGTAACTGGCCTTTGCTCTGAGTGGAGTGAGGGGCGTGGCGTCATCAGAGGGCTGGCTCTGTGTGAGCCGTGCTGGGGGGGCGCTGAGGCTGGAGCAGGGACGGTCGTGGTCGAGCACGGGCGATGCAGGGCCCTCGGTGCTGAGCAGCGGACACGGGCATGTGGTTGGGGAGGACGATACACGGGGCGGGGGTGGGGCGGATCGCAAAGCAGAGGCTTTTCTGTCCTGTTCTTCAAGGTGAGCAGCAGCACCCCCCCCCCCCCACACACACACACAGCACACAGCACACTCAGACACACACAGCACACAAACAGCATACACACACAGCACACACACACACATATAGCACACACACAGCACACTCAGACACAAACAGCACACACACACAGCACACAAACAGCATACACACACAGCACACACACACACAGCACACACACACACAGCACACACACACACACACACACACACACACACACATATAGCACACACACAGCACACTCACTCTTCAGCAGCGTGTGTGGATCTTCCTAATTCTCCAGCCTCTACTGGATTCATTAAGGTTTTTGGTTTTTTGTGGGCTTTTTGTCCTCACCTGAGGATATGTTCATTGATTTTTAGGGGGGGAGAGAGAGACAATCAGTTGCCTCCCTTTCTCACCCCAACTGGGCACGGGACCGAAACCGAGGTAGGTTCCTTGACTGGGGATTGAACCTGCAACCTGTTGGTGCACGGGCTGACGCTCCGACCAACTGAGCCACCTGGTCAGGGTGGATTCTATAGCCTTTTATATTCAGTTTATAATAAAATTAACTCTGGAGGCGTTCCTGAGAATTCGGTGTGCTGAGATGATTCCTCCGAGGAATGCCATGATGGTTTATTTATTTTTTAAT
Organism: Myotis yumanensis; assembly: GCF_028538775.1. Lineage (NCBI taxonomy): Eukaryota > Metazoa > Chordata > Mammalia > Chiroptera > Vespertilionidae > Myotis > Myotis yumanensis. Next base: position 10,218,931 of record NW_027223771.1, on the reverse strand, counting down.
ATATTTTTATTGATTTCAGAGAGGAAGGGAGAGGGAGATAGAAACATCAATGATAAGAGAGAATCATGGATCGGCTGCCTCGCACACACCCCACACTGGGGATTGAGCCCGCAACCTGGGCCTGTGCCCTGACTGGAATTGAACCCGGGACCCTTCAGTCCGCAGGCCGATGCTCTGTCCACTGAGCCACACTGGCCAGGGCGCCATGATGGTTTAGAATGCGCTGTGTCGCCTTTCTTAGGAAATGATAAGACCTTTCTTATTATCCTAACCTGAGTGCTCCTTTATCCCCGCGACCGTTCCCATAAGCCTCGTTCTGACCCCGCGTCTCCTTCCACAGACGGGCGACAAGCGCTGGAATTCCTTGGACGCACCAGATTCCGTCTTGTTTCCGTGGGACTCCAAGTCCACGTACATCAGGTGTCCCTCGTTTTTCGACAAGCTGGTAAGCACGGTTGTATTTTTCCTCTCTGAGGGGTGGTGGTGAAGTAACACCCCATGGAGTTCAGCGTCTTCCACTTCCTTCACCTTCAGACCAAAGAGCCGGCCGCCCCGCAGCCCATTGAGCACGCGCACGTCCTGCTGCACCTGGGGGACGCCGTCACCACCGACCACATCTCCCCCGCGGGGAGCATCTCCCGCAGCAGTGCCGCCGCCAAGTACCTGACGAACAGAGGGTGGGTGCCGCCGCGGGTTATCCTTCCTCGGCGTGTCTGCAGGGAGCACACGCTGCCGCGCGCCCGGTGCGGGCAGTGGGCACGCCGTAACGGGCCTCTCGCTCCTGCCTTTGCTGAGAGCTTTAGAGGTGGAAATGGATTTAAGTAGAGCCCTCGTGGTCTACGTGAGAAACGATCGGAAATGAGATTTTTCCCCCCGGTGCTACTTTGTTGGAAGGTCAGTGTGGCCCTGGCCGGTGTGGCTCAGTGGGTGGAGCTTGGTCTGCCCTCCCACATGAAGGCTGGTGGTTGGCTCTGGCCACCCTCCTGCGTGGGAGCGCGGACTGTCCGTGTGCTGGGTGGGCTGTAGAGCGAGTGCCCGTTCCTGGGCTGGGCTGGGCTGGGCTTGTATCCAACCAAAAGCCAGGTGTGTTTTTAATCCTCACTCAAGGGTAAGTTTTTCATTAATTGTAGAGAGAGGAAGGGAGAAACGTTGATGGGAGAGAGAAACATTGGTTGGTTGCCACGCGTATACGCCCGGCCGGAGATCGAACCCGCGGCCCGGGTCTATGCCCTGACTGAGAATCGAACCCGCCACCTCTCTGCGTGTGGGGCACCACTGCAGCCACCTGAGCCACACCAGCCGGGGCAAGACCGGTCTTACCACGCCACGGGCTCCCACGTCGGGCATGAGGATACGGGGGCATAGATGTGTGCGATGACAGCATAGAGAGGCACAGCCTGGATGCAGGAAACCTGCCCTGAAGTACAAGGGGACAGAGAGACGTTAAGGGAGCATGATGAATGGGATGAATTTATGAGCCATATGTGCACCCTGATTTGAACAAACCATCAGAAAGGCCTGGAGACAGTCGGGGGCCATAGAGTGTTAACTGGCTACGTGACAGTAAGGAATCGTGGCTTCTTCTGTCTTTTTTTTTCTATTTTGTTATTGATCTTTTTAAGGGCCCATATCTCCTAGAGAAAGGACCTGAAACGTGTACAGTTCAGATACGCCGAGTTCTGTGGGCACTCGCTGTTCCCTTTTCCCTGCTTTCAGGGAAATTTTCTGTAATAAAGTGCTTTCGAGTAAGTTTTCCGACGCATGGCTTTCTTGCAGCCTTACCCCTCGAGAATTCAACTCCTACGGAGCCCGCAGAGGCAACGATGCTGTGATGACAAGAGGCACCTTCGCAAACATCAAGCTTCTGAATAAGTTTATTGGAAAACCGGCTCCCAAAACCATCCATTTCCCGTCGGGACAGACGGTGAGGATGCGTGCGAGGCATTGAGACCAGAGCTGCCGGAATCAGGCCTCGTGTGAAGGGTCTTTGTTTGTTTTCTCCGCAGCTGGATGTGTTTGAGGCCGCAGAGCTGTACCAGAAGGAGGGCATCCCACTGATCATCTTGGCGGGAAGGAAGTACGGCTCCGGGAGCTCCAGGGACTGGGCGGCCAAGGGGCCGTATCTGCTGGTACCGAGTCTTCAATTTTACCCCTTAAGCCTCAGCTTTCACTGTTTACCCGCAGCGTCCTGTCTGGGTTCTCTTACTCGTTTGGACTTTCTGGCCTGTCCTGATCTTATATGTGTGGGGTTTTGAAGTGCTCTTCTGTAAGCTGGTTGCGTTGATATCCTGAACCTGAGCCTACATCACCTTTTCTCGTTTGAGGAAATCGGTAATGACGTGTCCCCACCGGCAGCGCTATGTGCCGGCCTCCCTTTTCACTTCATCTTCTCGGATTTGCTCCCCGGAGTGAACACTCGGAGCTGTGGGCCCCGTTTTACTGTTTCCCCACGAGGCTGCTCCTCGGGTGGCAGCGGCGGACGGCGGGCGGGCACAGTCCCGTGGCTTGCGTGACGCGTGTCCCCGCCAGCTCAGACGTCAGGCGCGGGTGGGTCCCTGCAGGTGTGGTGGGAGGCGGGTCACACCCCTGTCGCCCTCGTGTGCGTGAGGCTTCGGTCTTCTCAGTCCTAACGCCCTGAATGGACACAGCCTGGGGCTGGGGGCGCATGCAGCTTCTCTTTCTGAGGTTTTACAAGGACTGTGAATACTAATGATCGGTGCAGCCTGCCTTTCTTCTGAAATTTTCTTAGTCTTTGATTTACGTTCTGGGCCTTCCTCCTGTCGCAGGCGGTCCTGACTGTGGGTTCAGTTGGCCACTAACACGCAGACAGCACAGCTGGGCTGGGCTCCGGCACCGTGGGCCTTGCTCAGGGTGACGATGGGGGTGGCAGAAGCTACGTGTTTCTCTGAGCCGTTGAGTGTCTTCAGGGACGGAGACCCTTCGGGACACGGCTCAGCATCGCCCTTACTCCAGAGGGGTCTCCCGCCTTCCCTGGGCCGGGTCCTCGTCTCAGACCCCCGGACAGGGTGGTGCCCTCCAGGGGACGCACACCCGTTCTCGGGGTTAAACCGGTGCAGGCCCAGGTCTGCACACAGACAGATCACCGTGTGTCTGTGGTGGCGAACTCCTGGGGGTGACAGTGAGGAAGGTGTGATGGGGGGAATGTGTCAAAGGCCCCTGAGGGACAGTGATTGTAAAAGTGGAGACGCCGGGGCTGGAGCTGCTCCGCCCGCTTTCTCCAGAGAGAACCCCTCCTCTTCGGGAGCAGGACGGGCCGCACAGCTTCCTGCTGCTCCGGATCGGAGCCTCAGCCCGAGCCCCCGTCTGTGCCCGTGCCTTGTTGTCTGTGGGTGGATCGGGCCTTCCTGGTCCCCCCGTCGTTGTGGTTTATCCCTGCTCTCAGCGTTGTCTGCTCAGGCCGTTCCGTGTCCTCCCCTGCATGGCACAGAGTTCACTCCGCTGCTCCCTTCTGTTCCCTGATCGTAGTGGCATCTCCGGAGGGAGTGCAAGCACATGTGAGAGCCTCCAGGGACAGACAGACAGAAGCCCCTGGGCCCAGGCCCACCGCGCCATCACAGAGCTCACACTGTGTGCAGGCCCCGCCCGGGAGGGGCAGGGCACAGACCCGCCTGTGAACGGCTCTGATTCTCGGATGCATCGCCCTCGGTGTGGACGGGGAGCTGGGCGGTTTCACAGAAAGGCCGAAAGCGGGATGTTTTCTCCTTTAAAACGTGCAGTGAAGGAGCTTCCAGAGCAGGGAAGGAAGTAAGCGCGCGTGTGTTACAGGGCGTGAGAGCTGTGCTGGCGGAAAGTTACGAGAAAATCCACAAGGACCACCTGATTGGCATCGGCATCGCCCCCCTGCAGTTCCTCCCCGGGGAGAACGCCGAGACCCTGGGCCTGACCGGCCGAGAGACCTTCTCCCTGGCCTTTCCTGAAGAGCTGTCTCCCGGCGTCACGCTCACCATGAAGGTATCCCTCAGCCCGGACGTACGGCCTGCGCCGTGTGTGCAGGGAGACGCTGCGCGTGAGGCCCCGCGGTCACTGGGGCTTGCTCTGGCGTCGGGTGGGACCGTGAGCCGGGCAGGTGGCCGTGTGGCCTTGCAGGGGTGAGATCCCCGAGGGAAGGCGGGCAGCAGGGCATGCTGCCCAGGAGGAGGGGCGTGCGCACGTGCCGGCCACCTTTCCTGCTCTCGGCTCTGTCCTAACCTCGCGTTCATCGGCCGAGGAGCCGCTCCGCAGGAAGGTTAGGGCCACAGGCTTTAAGGAAAAGAGAAGGGGGGACAGGTGTTCTGGGCGATGATGTTTGATGTAAATGGACGTGAGTAGCGGGTGCAGCTTTCCTGGTCAGCAAGTCAGAATCCACGGACGGGGTTCACGTTCTAGGTGAGATCATGTGACCCTTCAGAATCAGGGAGGACGAGGTCTCCTTAGCTGCGAGGCCCGGGGTGGACAGAAGTGTGGGGAGCAGTCCCTGCGTAGGACAGCGGTCGTGGCCACTCAGGGACACTCATGCGACGTTTCTGTTTGTTTGCAGACAAGCACTGGAAAAGCATTTCGCGTGATCGCTTCGTTTGAAAACGACGTGGAAATCACCTTGTACAAACACGGAGGATTGTTAAACTTTGTGGCACGGAAATTCTCATAGTACCCACTCCCCATGGACCCCTTTCCAAACTGGTCACTGCGAGCCACGCCCCTGGTGCCGGACCGGAACCTCGCCGTGGCGCTGTAGACCCGACGCTCCCGATCTCACCGCGGGGGGTGGGCTCCAATCACGCTGCGGCAGGACGGAATCTTCCTGATTTTAATACGATACGAATGGTGCTATTAACATTGCTGTCAGCGGGAAGCGTGTGGTGGACGAGAGGTAAGTGTGAGGCCTGTCACCGATTGTAAATAAAGGCGGGACTTGGCACGTGCTGGAGATGGTCCTGTGCGGAGCTTCCTGAGTGGGCTGTTCAGTTTGCATCGTTAGGACTGTGTGCGCTGCTGCTGGTGTGAGGGCAGAGCGACACGTCAGAACCAGATGAGACTCTCGCGCGGGAGCTGGGATCTGATGGACTCCGGGTGGACGAGTCCTCCTCAGACGGCGCTGGGGGCGCGGCTGGCTTCGTGGAGACGTGAGCCAGGTACCCTCAGCCTCACGCCGCCTGCAAGGGGAGGACCTGCCCGCACGGCCCGTCCAGCTCCGCATGCCCCTCCCCCGCGAGGCTGGACGGGCAGGACACACAGAGTGGCCCTGCCACGTGACAGCGACGAGGGGTCCTGTGCAGCCGTGACGCCAGGCACTCGCGCCGAGCCTCTGGGAGGACGGGGCTGGCCCGTCTGAGGGGGGTGAGGGGTTTGCTCACCTGACGTGGTGCTGTCACCCCCGGCACCTGATGGTTAGGGGCCGCCAACCAGAATGTGGGTGCTCAGGCCGAGGCATTGTCAGTGTTGGCTATTCCTTAATGACTTTGGTTGATTTCCTGTCATTTTGAATCTGTGTTTTACTTGCTTTGGATGATCTGTGGGTGGTGTCACTGTTTCTGTTGTAACCAAAGCTGACCCTCAGGCTAGAACACTGAGTTCTCTCCGGATGCGTCTGCTCCCTGCTCCCACCTCGAGTGCTGTCTCCAAGAAGCGGGGCAGCTTTTAAGAAAAAGTTTGGATAATGAATTTCAGAAAGTCCTATGCCCCTTTTGAAATCAAGAAATTAACTTACATGGCAAGTTTTCTCCCATACGGTCTTCAGTGGCCCGATTCGGTTGCTGCACTTGAGCGTCAGTTCACACGGCACAGAAAAGGGTTCCTGACTCGAATGCTGGAGCTCAGCCCCGGTGGGTGAAGACCACGGAGGCCTTCGCACAGTCAGTCATGCAGCCTCTCCACCGTCCTGCAGATACATGCTCAGTTAGACGGGCTGGAGCTCGGCCCCGGTGGGTGAAGACCACGGAGGCCTTCGCACACAGTCAGTCATGCAGCCTCTCCACCGTCCTGCAGATACGTGCTCAGACAGTTAGACGGGCTGGAGCTCGACAAGTCCCTTTATTTAAAAATGTTACGTGGTACTTGCAGATCAAATGGTGTTCTTGATTATTTTATTCTGTGTATTTGTCCATGCATGTGTGTTCCTAATTTACATGAAAATATGAGTTAGGGATGGAGAAATTCCCAGCTGAATGTTGAAATGCCCATGATAGGATTTGAAGAAATGGTAATTCCGGATTGGGCTGGGGCGGGCGTCAGTATCAGCTTTAAGGATGTTATAATGGATCACCCATGGCAGAGGCCTGGGTGTCGGCATAAACATCTGGCCCAGGAGATGAAGACCATAAAGCAAGCTAGGAATTAGGCACTGAAATTCCCATCTGCCTTGCCGAGTGATAGTACAAGCAGACCTCGTCTTTCAGGAACAGGATCGAGGGCCTCTTAATCTCTCGCTTCTATACAATAAACCAAAAAGCTGGGTGAGCGTGGTTATCGGTCGGGGGGAGACTGCTGTATGCCCCAGTGTGTCCCTTACAGCTCCTCCAGCCAAACACTGTGTTGGCAGAAACGCGGCCTCTGCTGGTTTTTGTTTGACTTCCCTCCTTTGTTAACTCTGTCTGGGCAACGACGTGTTAAAAAAATATTGTGGAAAGGACACATGGTGACATAAGAGAAGAAAGTGAGTGTTGTAGTTAAAGCACATGATGCTCCATGCCTTTGGGTTGTGTTACTCCTGTAAAGCGAGTCAGTGAGAATGGCGTCCAGCCACCGCACTGCCATGGTTACGCCGAAGGTTCCCAGGCCGACGGCTGTCGCATTTCCTGTTTTGTCTCCGGATGTCCAGGTGGCACCTGAGGGAAGTGTCAGGACCCCTGTAGCCAGGTTGCTCAGTTTCTCACTGGTGGTCACACTCCAGTGGCTCTGAAGGGGAAAGTACAGCTCGGGCCTGGTCAGGGCCGTGGCCATGGCCTCCACGGTCACCGTGTGCGTCGCCTGCGCGGGGAGAAATGAGCTGACTGACGTTTTTCTGCGGTTGAATTAAGAGACACCTTTCTCTTGCCTTTGGGTTGAGGAGACGGTACTAAGATGCTGGGTGCTGGGGGAACGAAAAGGGAGGTGGGGGGTGGACTTGGGCTTCCTCGGGGGCCTTCTCCTAGAGTGTGACAGTGCCGATGTCCCATCAGTTCACACGCACCTGACCGTGAACACATTATCTCCTTCAGCAACTACCAGTTGTCAATCACTTAAGCCAACAACACAGTGTAGCAGTTGTAAGTTCAATGATGTTAAGTATTGTATAGAAATATATTGGAGGCAAAGTTCAGTTGATGACAATTGTGTATATGTTATTGATGCTGTAAATTATTTTTAATAAAGAAAATTGTATTATCACCTGTTTGACTCTTCTAATAAAATATTTTGTGGTGATTGAAAACGAAACACCTAACAAAGAGAAATAGGGTGGCATCTAGAATTTTCTCTTCAAACAGTGGGGCGTGCAGGAGGCAGCTGATCGATGATTCTCATCATTGATGTTTCTCTCTCCCTTCCTCTTTGAAATCAATAAAAATATACTTTAAAAAAGAATAGGGCCCTGACCAGTTTGGCTCAGTGGCTAGAGCGTCGGCCTGCGGACTGAAGGGTCCCAGGTTTGATTTTGGTCAAGGGCCTGTACCTTGGTTTCGGGCACATCCCCAGTAGGGGGTGTGCAGGTGGCAGCTGATGGATGTTTCTAACTCTCTGTCCCTCTCCCTTCCTCTCTGTAAAAAAATCAGTAAAATATATATTTTTTTTAAAAAGAATAGGACAAAATGAACATAGTGAGGGGGGAGAACTCATGAGCTGCCTGAGGGACAGGTATACAGGTGCCCTAATGAGGCCAAACAGGAGTCAGATTCTGGCCACAGAAAACCGAATCAGAGCTGGTGTTTCACAGCCTAAAGGGATGAGATGTGTTGAGACTGGGGCTGTGGGAAGCTGCTACTTGGAGATAAGAACCAAATCTAACGGGAAAGGCCAGCCCTCAGCAGAGGTTTGGGGCACATCCGAGGCCATCGCGGGGGCAGCAGATAACCGAGGGCGCTACACGCTGATGGAAAAAAAAAGCATGAGGGGTGGGGGCTGTGCATTCACAAAAGACAAGGCCCCAGCTGCCTGCGTGGGCGGGTGGCGAGATCCCCCCTCGGAAGTCCTGTGTGGGCTGCAGGAGTGCACCCAGCTGTCCATCAGAGCCTGGTGGCCCTGGACAACGAGGGTTACCAACTATTCGCACAGCCTCCTGAAAATCACGTGTTTCCGCACTTTTCCCGCGGGGAGAGAACCCGATGATCCTACAGCTTCTGACCCAACTACTGACCCGCCCCCTGGGAACCCTCCCCGCCTCCTTCCCATCCGTTATAATAAAGTCAGTGGCGTGGGAAGAGAGCAGGAAACGGGGTGCTGTGCGTCTGGCCGAGGCCCCGCGCCCCCTGCAGCTCCCCATCGGCACCCGGAGTGTGCACACCTACCAGGATTGCGCCACCCGCGATCCTGGGAGCTGGGTCTGTGCAGAACGCAGCCAGCCCGACCGACGGGACCTCCCATCAGACCTGCAGCTCCGGGGACGTGGGTCCGAAGGCGGCCTCCGGGGTGCGTGCTGCCTGCAGGAAGGGGAGGAAGGAGAAAGGGTGCGAGTCGCGCCCAGACACCGACGATCCCTAGAAAAAACGGTCCTTGGAACCTCCTACCGGGACTGTGCACACCACGCGGTGCAACTCCATAGCCGGAAGCAGCCAGCTCAGAGCTGCTCGCCGGGGGGCGGGGCAGGATACCGACGAGCCAATCAGAAACAAGAAGCCCCGTTACGCGAAGAGGCGTCCAGATTTTGACTGACGTGAGCACCGAGAGGAGGCGGGTCAGATTGCAGAGAGCTAATCAGAAGCCTAATCTCATCCTGAATAGTCTAGATAGCGCGGGGCGGGGCCTCGCCTCCCTTCGTCTGCGCTGATTGGCGGCGGGGTTCTCTCAAGGAGCCAATCAGAAGTCAGGAGTCGCGGGCTCGCAGCGGGGGCGGGCCGAGATGCTGCAGGTCAGTCGCTGCCACGCCGCGCGAGACCTGACCACGCGAGACCTCGCAGCGCGACCCTCCGTCCTCAGCGCGGGCTGCTGGGCAGCGGACGCCGCCTCGGACCGCGGGTCGTGCACGGTGAGCGGGCGGGCGGGCGGGGGAGCGGCCGGGGTAGGGGGGCCGCCCCGAGCGCAGAGAGGCTCCCCGCGGGCTGGGGGGGGTCGGTGCCTCGGACACCCCACGGGGGTGCGGTCCGCTGGACCCGGGTGCCCCCTGCAACCCGCTGCGCCCCCCGCCCCCGACGCCCCACCCTGCCCAGCGGGAGCCCCTCGGAGCGCCCAGCAGTGAGTGCATCGCTGTCCTTGAAAACCAGACTCGACTTGCCCTGCCTTTCTGTGCCCCGACCCCCTTTGGGGTCAAGGCCGGGGAGCCTCTGAGTTTTTTTATTTAATTTATTTATATTTTTAAATATATTTTTATGGATGTCAGACGGGAAGGGAGAGGGAGAGAGAGACAGAAACATCCACGATGAGAGAGAATCGTGGATCGGCCGCCTCCTGCACGCCCCGCACTGGGGATCGAGCCTGCAACCCGGGCATGAGCCCTGAGCGGGAATCGAACCCTGACCTCCTGGTTCCTAGGTGGACCTTCGACCCCTGAGCCCCGCCTGGCCGGAGCCCCTGGCGAGGAGGCAGCCCCTTCTTTCCCGGGTTCCACCGGGGCCAGGTGCTGGGGTGCAGCCTGGGAGGAATGGCAGGTGCCAGGGTAGAGCTTCCTGGACTTTGTGACCCGTGGGGAGCGAAGGGGAGGGAAGGGTGAGTCCGGCGTCCCCTGCACAGAGTGTGGAGTGCAAGGGCCGGCCCCCTGGGTGCAGGGCAAAGGTGGTGAGATTCTGGCAGGAGGCCTGGCGCTGGCACTTTCTCGGGGGGCTGGGTAAGACCCTGTTGGCGGGGGGGCGCAGACCAGCTGCCTGTGGGATTCCGAGTCCCTTCTCCGCCTCCTGCACACACTCAGGAGTCGTTTGGTTAAACACCTGTCTTTGTATTTATTTACTTTCCGGAACTGGCTTGATCTGGGCGGTAAGTTCCATAGTTTGGGGTCCTTCTATACAGAGAAAAAAAAAAATGCAAATTTGCCCTGGCCGGTTTGGCTCAGTGGATAGAATGTCGGCCTGCGGACTGAAGGGTCCCGGGTTCGATTCCGGTCAAAGGCATGTACCTTAGTTGCGGGCACATCCCCAGTAGGAGGGCGTGCAGGAAGCAGCTGATCGATGTTTCTAACTCTCTATCCCTCTCCTTTCCTCTGTGAAAAATCAATAAAATACATTTTTTTTAAAAAAATGCAAATTTAAGTTAAAAAAGGAAGAACTTTAGAAGCATAGAATGAGTCGTAGAGCTACAAGGGGTGATCGAGTCCAACTCCCCGAAGAGACGAGGTAGCAAAGCAGGGACTAAATTATGTTTTATTTCTCGCAATGTAACAACTTTTTTTGCTCCATTTTTTAAAATCTATTTTTATTTATTTCAGAGAGGAAGGGAGAGGCGGGGGAAGAGAGAGAGAAACATCAATGATGAGAGAGGATCATGGATGGGCTGCCTCCTGCACACCCCCCACTGGGGATCGAGCCTGCAACTCAGACATATGCCCTTGACCAGAATCGAACCCAGGACCCTTCAGTCCATTGGCTCTATCCACTGAGCCAAACCAGCCAGGGCCATTTTTTTCCATTGTGATAAAATACACTTAACCAGCGTGACAACTTTTATTACACTAGTCTGTCTTTATTTTGAATGCTCTAATAATTCTTTTTTTTTTAAGTTTCTCTCTTTATTTTTTATTTGTTTTTATTTTTTATTTTTTATTGATTTTTTTTACAGAGAGGAAGGGAGAGGGATAGAGAGTTAGAAACATCGATGAGAGAGAAACATTGATCAGCTGCCTCCTGCACACTCCCTACTGGGGATATGCCTGCAACCAAGGTACATGCCCTTGACCGGAATCGAACCTGGGACCTTTCAGTCCGCAGGCCGACGCTCTATCCACTGAGCCACACCGGTTAGGGCTCTTTTTTTTTTTTTAAGTATGTTTTTATTGATTTCATAGAGGAAGGGAGAAGGAGAGAGAAATAGTAACATCAATGATGAGAAGAATCAACGATTGGCCGGCTCCTGCATGCCCCCTACTGGGGATCGAGCCTGAAAACCCAGAATGTGCCCCGATGGGGAATTGAACCCTGACCTCCTGGTAGATGGGTCCTGTGTGAGCCACTGAACCGGGCACCAGGTTGTCTTTTGATGGCTAGAGCGGCCAGCATTGCTTTACACTCATTTAGAAAACAGGACTGTTCGAGCGGAAGCTTCACAAGCCCCATTCAAGGATGTTATAGGAACACTAGAGGCCCGGTGTACGAATTTGTGCACCAGTGGGGTCCCTCGGCCTGGCCTGTGGGATCAGGCTGAAACGGGCTCTCAGACATCCCCCTAGGGGTCCCGGATTGGGAGAGGGCGCAGGCCAGGCCAAGGGACCCCACCCGTGCACGATCGGAGCCGGGGAGGGACACAGGAGGTTGGCCAGCTGGGGAGGGACCGTGGGAGGGATCCAGGGCATGTCCAGCCCATCTCACTCAGTCCCAATCAGCCGGACCCCAGCAGCAAGCTAACTTACCAGAAGAAGCATCTGCCCCCTGGTGGTCAATGCATGTCATAGCGACTGGTCAACTGATCGACTGTCTGCCCCCTGGTGGTCAGTGTACGTCATAGCGAGTGGTTGAGCAGCCTTAGCATATCATTAGCATATTACGCTTTGATTGGTTGAATGGCTGACTGGTAGACTGGACACTTAGCATATTAGGCTTTTATTATATAGGATTTTGTAGAGGGAGGGAGATTGGCCTTCACCAATTGCCTCTAAGGTTCTTTCCAACTCTAGGGATTCATCATTCATGACACATTCAGAATTCTCCTGACACCCTTAACACTTAAAAGAATTTTTTGTCCCTTAAAACTTTAAAGCTTTAGTTAAAGCTTTACCTCTTTGGTTAAAGAGTTAAAAGTAAAACCCTGGACTTGGTAACGTGTTACACACGACATTCTGAATGTTGGCTTACACCAGTGTATAAACCCCCAGAAGGAATAATGTTAAAATCCCGTGTCAAGTCTTAAGCCCAGATTTGGTTCCCAGAAGTTTCAGGCGCAAGAATGGTTTTGAAACCCCATTCAGGCTTTGACACAAGATGGGATCGACTTAATTTGCTCCTGAAAGCAAATGGCCTGGTCAGAGAGTCAACGTGAGGAGCGGTTGGCAGGAATGCGACGGCTGCCCCGGCCAGTGTGGCTCAGTGGATAGAGCGTCGGCCTGCAGACTGAAGGGTCCCAGGTTCGATTCTGGCCAAGGGCACATGCCTGGGTTTCGGGCTCAATCCCCAGTGGGGGACGTGCAGGAGGCAGCCGATCCGTGATTCTCTCTCATCATGGATGTTTCTCTCTCTCTCCCTCTCCCTTCCTCTCTGAAATCAATAAAAATATATTTTAAAAAAAAGAATTCGATGGCTGTAACCGCTGGTGGGGACAGGCCAGGGGCCCAGGGGTATGCAAGTTTGGAGCCAGAGAAATCACTTTGGATAAGAGGGTCAGCGAAGGTGGCTATGGAGGGGAGTGGCAGTGAGGTTTATACTTTTCTTTTTAAAAATATTTTTTTTTATTGATTTCAGAGAGGAAGGAAGTGGGAGAAAGAAATACAAGCATCCATGATGAGAGAGAATCATGGATCGACTGCCTCCTGCACACCCCCGACTGGGGATGGAGCCCGCAACCCAGGCCTGTGCCCTGACTGGGAATGGAACTGTGACCTTCTGGTTCATAGGTCAAAGCTCAACCACTGAGCCACACCACCGGGCTTGAAATTATATTTTAACTCAAATGAATGGTAACATAGTCCAAAGGACATCGTCATGGATTAGGGATCTCAGGAGCTGAGTTCTTGCTCTAGGTTGGTCTGTACTTTCTGGCAAAGCCCATGACCTCTCTGGACCTAAATTTCCCTGTAAGTGAAGTTGATGGGGGTGGGTCAGGGGAGGAGTTGGACCAGCTGATGCCAAGGTGCTTTCCTGGTCTGCGTTCTATCCCTGGAAACATCCCTTCAGTATGGGAAGTGGGTTTAAAATAATTCATGGACCTGGTCAGTGTGGCTCCGTGGCTGAGCATCGACCTATGAACCAGGAGGTCACGGTTCGATTCTGGGTCAGGGCACAGGCCTGGGTTGCGGGCTTGATCCCCAGTGTGGGGCGTGCAGGAGGCAGAGGATCCATGATTCTCATTGTGGATGTTTCTCTCTCTCTCTCTCTCCCTTCCTCTCTGGAATCAATAAAAATATATTAAAAAATAATAATTTATGGCACGAGGATATTTATTCACCTGCAAAACGTCTACTTCTGTACCTCACTGGTTTCATTTTTTACCTTTCTGAGCAAAAACAAATCATCAGAAGTACAGAATCAGTGCTGAGAAACATTGGCCTGTCTTAAGGAAAATCATTTTTTAAAAAAATATATATTTTATTGATATTTTACAGAGAGGAAGGGAGAGGAATAGAGAGTTAGAAACATCGATGAGAGAGAAACATCGATCAGCTGCCTCCTGCACACCCCCCACTGGGGATGTGCCCACAACCCAGGTACATGCCCTTGACCGGAATCGAACCTGGGACCCTTCAGTCCGCAGGCCGACGCTCTATCCACTGAGCCAAACCGGCTAGGGCAAGGAAAATCATTTTAATAAATATGTTCAGCCCGGCCGGCGTGGCTCAGTGGTTGAGCGTCGACCTATGAGCCAGGAGGTCAGGGTTCGATTCCCGGTCAGGGCACAGGCCCGGGTTGTGGGTTCCATCCCCAGTGGGGGGCGTGCAGGGGGCAGCTGATCCATGATTCTCTCTCATTATGGATGTTTCTCTTTCCTTCTCCCTCTCTCTCTGAAATCAATATACATACACGTAGTAAAATAAATAAGTAAATATGCCGGTTACATTTCTAACTCCCCTATCTAGACTGTGTCCCCCCGACATAATGTCAAGTGGAGATGACCACCGGTCGCAGGCTCTCGCCAAACCCGCGTTCAGCGAGGCGCAGGCCTGTGCCGTGGTGGAGTCCGAGTTCGGCTTCCGGGTGTCCGAGATCCAGCCGCTCCCGAGCTACGACGACCAGAACTTCCGCGTGCGCGTCTCAAGGCCCGGAGACGCTGCGGGCGGCCCGACGGAGTACGTCCTCAAAATCAGCAACACCGAGTCCAGCAAGAACCCCGACCTGATCGAGGTGCAGAGCCACGTCGCCATGTTCCTGCACGAGGCGGGGTTCCCTACGGCCTCTGTGTGTCGCACCTGGGACGGCGGCGTCACCTCGCTCGTGTCCGTGGGTAAGAGGCCCCGATGGGCCGGTCACCAGGAGTGGGTTTTGGTTCCAAGTAGAAATATCAACAACAGGCTCATCAGCCCAGCTGGCCGGCGTGGCTCAGGGGTTGAGCGTCGACCTAGGAACCAGGAGGTCAGGGTTCGATTCCCGGTCAGGGCACAGGCCCGGGTTGTGGGCTCCATCCCCAGTGTGGGGCGTGCAGGAGGCAGCCGATCCGTGATGCTCTCTCATCGAAGTTTCTCTCTCTCTCCCTCTCCCTTCCTCTGTCTCTGAAAGTCAATAAAAACATTTAAAAAAAAAATACTTTGCCCTGGCCGGTTTGGCTCAGTGGATGTTCGATTCCGGCCAAGGGCACATGCCCGGGTTGTGGGCTCGGTCCCCAGTGTGGGGCATGCAGGAGGCAGCCGGTCCATGATTCTCTCTCATCGTTGATGTTTCTATCTCTCTCTCCTCTCCCTTCCTCTCTGAAATCAATAAAGAAATATATTTAAAAAAAAAATACTTTGATTCCTCAGACCAGCTGTGTGTGTTGGTGCTGTGGTGTCACAGAAAGGAAGGCAGAGCCAGAATCAGGAACTTCCGGTCCCAGCACGGTCATGTCCCCCACGTCCTCGTCAGTGAGAATCGGGGCCTTTCACCCCTTGATGCCTACATGCTTCGGGTGTGCCTGATCGAGGTCTGCAAGCGGCAGCTGGAAATCAGTTCCCAGGAATTTATTTTTAAATATATTTTTATTGATTTCAGAGAGGAAGGGAGAGGGAGAGAGAGAGAGACAGAAACATCCATGTTGAGAGAGAATCATGGATCGGCTGCCTCCTGCATGCCCCCTATTGGAGATGGAGCCTGCAACCCAGGCCTGTGCCCTGACTGGGAATCGAACCGTGACCTCCTGGTTCACAGGTCAACGCTCAACCACTGAGCCACGCCGGCCGGGCCCCAGGAATTTTTTTCGGTTGGAAATGTTGCCTGTTTCTCTCCTAAGTGTGCTCCCATTCCGTCTCACTGTGCTTTGCTTCAAACCCGTGAGCCTTTAGGGTCCCTGAGGGTCAGTGCTCGTCCTGGGTGGCTAACAGCCTGTTCCTCGGTTGGCTCCGGCAGAACCTGTGATTCCAGAACAGTCTTTTCTTTTCTTTTTAAAAATATATTGTTATTGATTTTTTTGCAGAGAGGAAGAGAGAGGGATAGAGAGTTAGAAACATCGATGAGAGAGAAACATCCATCAGCTGCCACCTGCTCACCCCCCACTGAGGATGTGCCTGCAACCAAGGTACATGCCCTTGACCGGAATCCAACCCGGGACCCTTCAGTCTGCAGGCCGACGCTCTATCCACTGAGCCACACCGGTTAGGGCAGAACAGTCATTTCTTCATGTCACACCTTCCTTAGTTGTAGCCCTACGAGAAGGTGTTTCCGGCGTTCATTTACGGGGCGGGGGCCGGCAGAGTTGGGGCTGTCCTTTTGTTGGGATGTAAATGGCTGATTCCCATGTTCTGAGGTTCATCTGTTCTCCTTTTTTTATATATATATTTTTTCATTGATTTCAGACAGGAAGGGAGAGGGAGAGAGAGAAACATCAATGATGAGAGAGAATCACGGACCAGCTGCCTCCTGCACGCCCCCCACTGGGGATCGAGCCCGCAACCCGGGCCTGTGCCCTGAGCAGGAATCGAACCCTGACCTCCTGGTTTACACATCGACCTCAACCACTGAGCCACATTGGCCGGGCTGTTCTACCTTCTTGCTTCCTCCTCTCAGCCCTGCCTCAGAGAACCCTGCTGATTGATTTAGGTTAGCACTTTTTCTCTCTCTTGTTCTGTGAGTTCTGTCTTATTGGCAATAATAATCACAAAGGCGGAATCGCCTCTGATTTTTCTGAGACGACTTGACAGGACGTATCCTTCCTTCCGTCCAGACAGTGGTTCCCAAACCAAGAGCCACGTGGTGAGGCTGCTGGCGTACCTCCCAGGGCGGCCCGTCGCGGAGGTCCCCGTCGGCCCCCGGCTGCTGTATGAGATCGGGAGGCTGGCTGCCACGCTGGATAAGACGCTGGAGGTAAGACTTGGGGTTTTGTTTCGCGTGTGAGCATTTTTTATTTGGGTGTGATTTTATATTATTTTAAAATATTTTTTAAAAAATATATTTTATTGATTTTTTACACAGAGGAAGGGAGAGGGATAGAGAGTTAGAAACATTGATGAGAGAGAAACATCGATCAGCTGCCTCCTGCACGCCCCGCACTGGGGATGTGCCCGCAACCAAGGTCCATGCCCTTGACCGGAATCGAACCCGGGACCCTTCAGTCCTCAGGCCGGCGCTCTATCCACTGAGCCACACCGGCCAGGGCCAGATGCACACTTTCACAGGGAATCACACCCGTCTTCACACAAGTAGGAGGAGGAAGCGAGACGGGAATGTGCTTGCTCTGAGGACCGTGAGCCTGAGCAACATGAAGGGTCACCATTCGTAGCTGTGTGTACCTGGGCGAGTCAGCGCCCACGAGAGCCGCCAGCCCTGTCCCCAGGCCTGGCCCGGGCGGGGTGCGGCCTCCTATCACAGACCCCTCCCTCGCAGTTGCTCTGGCCGCCAAGAGTCTGGGCGTTTCTTGCTTTCGGTTCAGGAGTTCCATCACCCGAAGTTGAGATGTCTTCGCCGGGAGGACTTCATCTGGAACCTGAGAAACGTCCCTCTTCTGGAGAAATACCTGAGCGCCTTGGGCCCGGATCGGAACCGGGAGATCGTGGGAGAGGTCATTCGGCTCTTCAGGGAGGAAGTCACGGCCAAGCTGAGGCATTTCCGGGAGTGTGAGTATTCGTCTTGATATTTAAGTTGTCAAATTTCAGCCCGGCCGGCCGGCGTGGCTCAGGGGTTGAGCGCCGACCTAGGAACCAGGAGGCCACGGTTCGATTCCCGGTCGGGGCACAGGCCCGGGTTGTGGGCTCGATCCCCAGTGGGGGGTGTGCAGGAGGCAGACAATCCATGATTCTCATCATTGGTGTTCTCTCTCTCTCTCTCCCTCTCCCTTCCTCTCTGAAATCAATAAAAATACATTTTAAATGGTCAGATTTTAAATCATCAGGAAAAGTGTGGCGTTACAACGTAGCTTTACCGAATTGTCATCAGAACAAATTTTTTTGGAAATCTGAGGTTAAAATAAAGAACACAACTGGCCCATCCTGGGACCCTTTGCTGCTTATAATCTGAAGGCACGTATATCTTTAACATTCCTGGCTGGAGCCGTTCTCTGTTTCCCTTTACTCTTCCGGTTTGTGAAAATTAACTGTTTGCAGCAACGACATTCTCCATCTGTTGGCTTGTACTGATGAGAAGCAAAAACACACCAAAATGAACTGCTTCTGTCCTTTTCAGAGGAAGTTATTTTGCTTTAAGAAAAATAGAGTTTGGCCAAAACCGGCTTGGCTCAGTGGATAGAGCGTCGGCCTGCGGACTGAAGGGTCCCGGGTTCGATTCCGGTCAAGGGCATGTACCTGGGTTGCGGGCACATCCCCAGTGGGAGATGTGCAGGAGGCAGCTGATCGATGTTTCTCTCTCATCGATGTTTCTAACTCTCTATCTCTCTCCATTCCTCTCTGTAAAAAAAATCAATAAAAAAAATATATATATTAAAAAAAAAAAAAGAAAGAAAAATAGAGTTTGGTTTGGCTTATTTATTTATTATTTTTTAACCCTCACCCGAGGATATTTTTTTCCATTGCTTTTCAGAGAGAATGGAAGGGAAGGAGGCAGGCGGAAAGAGAGAAAGACAGACAGACAGACAGGCATGTGAGAGACACACGTCAACCGGTTGCCTCCTGCACTCGCCCCCACGGGGTGGGGAGCAAATCTGAAACCCAGCTACATGCCCATGACTGGGAATCGAACCCATGACCCTTTGGTATGGGGGCTGACACTCTAACCACTGAGCTACACCAGCCAGGGCAGGGTTTGGCTTTTTTTTTTTCTTAAATCTCTGACTGCTCATCCAATGACCGGAATGGCCGTGCCTGAGACGGAGAGATGGAGAGAGAGTGACCTGGGTACTGAACGACGGCTGTCGCACGGCTGGCTTTTCTCTCCTCGCAGGTGTCAATCACGGCGACCTCAACGACCACAACATTCTCGTCGAGTCCAGCGAGCCCGCCTGCGGGGACGCCGTCTTCCGCGTGTCTGGGATCTTGGACTTTGAAGACATGAGCTGTGGCTACTACGTGTTTGAGGTGGCCATCGTCATCATGTACATGATGATAGAGAGCCGGGACCCGATGGCGGTCGGTGGCCACGTCCTCGCGGGGTTTGAGAGCGTCATCCCGCTGACGCCTGCGGAGCGGGGTGCCCTGTTCCTGCTGGTGTGCGGCCGTTTCTGCCAGTCGCTCGTCATGGCTGCGCACTCCTGCCGGCTACACCCGGAGAACGCCGAGTACCTCATGATCACGGCGAAGACGGGGTGGAAGCACCTGCAGCAGATGTTCGCCATGGGCCGGAGAGCTGTCGAAGACCTCTGGTTCGACACGGCCCGGTCCTACGGGTCCGGGGTCCCCGCGTGACGTGCGTAAACGTTCACACAAACCTGGGTGGTTAGCCCAGTGGGACCCAATCTCAGCTGACGAGGGATTTTCCTGCGCAGTTGAAAGTGGCTGGTTTGGCTCAGTGGATAGAGCATTGGCCTGGGGACTGAAGGGTCCTGGGTTCGATTCCGGTCAAGGGCACATGCTTGGGTTGTGGGCTCGATTCCCAGTGGGGGGCGTGCAGGAGGCAGCGATCAATGATTCTCTCTCATCGTTATTGTTTCTATCTCTCTCCCTCTCCCTTCCTCTCTGAAATCAATGAAGAAATTTTTTTTTTTTTAAAGTCAATCGATGGGACGGATCCGTGCGTGTGAAGCCACCGAGGTCTTCAATCTCATGATGATAATTTTAAACTAAGAAACACGGCATGAGCACTCATGTTTTCCTGTCTGTCTCGCGTGCCCTGTCCATGAAACACAGAATGATATTTCGAATCAGATAGTGTCTCATGGTCTCTTACAGACCTGGTCAGCCTTCTAGCCTCCCCCCGCCCCCAAACAAAACAAAACAAAACAAAAAACCTTAAAACATGAATAGTAAATAGTTCGCATGGGGATGGAACCCAGAAAGGAGAGATGGATGGTGAACACATTTGGAAGCGGAGTTTCGGTACAGAAATGGTGGTTGAGTGTGATGGTCGGTGCGGGGAGTCCAGCCCGTCGGGACCCACAAGGTGGAAGGCAGAGGGGAGGCGGAGAAGCAGGGAGCGAGGTTTGGGGGTCCCGCGGGTGCTGTCCGAGCCGGCGGTGCTGAAGGGGAAGCGGGCGCAGCGGGAAGGTGCAGAGCAGTAGCCGTTGACCCCACGTTCTCCTTCGCGGGGGTTTTCGGGCGCCCCCGCACCCTGTGTAGCCCCCTCCTCAGCTGAGGACCCGCAGGGCCGCCGCACCCCATCTCCCTGCTCCCACAAGGTAGCAAGCAGCCCCTGCGCTGGAGGACTTCCGCGTTGTTGGCCCCGCCCCCGAGGGTCTTTCTTGTCCTTGGCCCCGCCCCTGGAGGCCTTTTGCACCTTCGGCACCGCCCCTGAAGGACTTCCGTCCCCTTAGCCACGCCCCTGGAGGACTTCCGCATCCTCGCCCCGCCCCAGAAGGACTTCTTTTCCTTGGCCCCGCCCCTGGAGGACTTCCGCGTTCTCGCCCCGCCCCAGGAGGACTTCCGCATCCTAGGCCCCGCCCCTGGAGGCCTTCTGCACCTTCGGCACCGCCCCTGAAGGACTTCCGTCCCCTTAGCCACGCCCCTGGAGGACTTCCGTATCCTTGGCCCCGCCCCTGCGGCTCTGCGCACGCGCGGGGGCCATATTGGCGGCGGACACTCGGCTAACGCTGGTGGTTTTCTCTTGCGAGTGAAGCCGTCCGTGGAGACCTTAACTCAGTGCCTTCTCTCCGGTGAGTCCGCGTCTCCCGGCACCGCTGAGGCGTGGCCGCCGTCCCCGCGGGCGGGCGGGCGAGGGTCGTGGGCGCCGCGGCAGAGCGGGTCCGGCCTGGAGCCGCCGCGCGATGACTGGGCGGCGCTCCTGGGCGGCGGGCTGGCCCCTGGCGGCCGCCGTCGGCCCGGCCCGGCCCGGCGCGGAGCGGGCTCGCGGGGCTGACTGAGGCCGAGGTGGGCGGCCCCGGGGAGCGTGGCTTCCGTCCCGGAAGAGCCGCGCACGGGGAAGCGAACCCCTCCGTCGGGGCCCGCGGGGGAGGTCGCCCCAACGTGCCAGCCGGGCCCGGAGGCCCCCGCCCGCCGCCGCCCCGCGGAGCCCCGTTTCCTGGGGAGAAAGTTCCCGCGTCTCCCGGGGCGCGGGCCCTGCAGACACCTCGCCGCGTGTCCCGTTCGGGGCGATGGGCGTCGGGGTCCGAGGTCTGCGCCCCGGGGCGGCGCTGGCCGGGCCCCTTTAGCGGTGACGCCGACCTGGCCGCCCGCCCCCCCTCCCGCGGGGCCAGGTGAAAAGTTCAGGCGCTTATTTTGTTGGTCTTTTAAGTCGTTGTTCATCCGCTTTGTGCTCCGAAGGAATCACGGTCACCGGGCTGACGCCAGCCTGACCCTCTTTTTTTTTCTTTTTTTTAAACTGATTTTTGGAGAGAGGACGGGGCGGAGAGAGGGAAACAGAAAGGGAAAGAGAAAAGCGTGGACGCGAGAGAGAAGCGTCGGTCCGCTGTCTCCCGCCGGCCGGTGCCCGGACCCGGGGTGGCACCGGCCGCCTTTCGGTGAGCGGGCCGGCGCGCCAACCACTGGGCCACACCGGCCGGGGCCTGACCTCCCCCCCCCCCCCCCCACTCCCCTTCTTCCCCCCGCCCGGTTCTTCCTCTTAGACCCGGGGGTTCGCGCCGCCTCTGCCATGACTCACGTGGGCTCGTTGTCCTTGTTGTGCTGGTTTTCTTTCTTTTTTTCAGAAAAGCACTTTGTTGGCTTCCTCCATCCTCTTCCCCACTCTCCACCCTGGTGCCTCCATCGCCACCTTGCTTTGTCCCCTGACCTCCCGCCTGTGGGCAGGGACGGTCTGACGCCTCCCGGGGCTCCAGCGTCCGCACTGGGCAGCCGCTGCCCCGGGAAGCCAGCCAGATGAGCCCTGGCCGGTGTGGCTCAGTGGGCAGAGTGTCAGTGTCAGCCCCGGGACTAAAGGTCCCGGGTTCGATTCGGGTCAAGGGCATGGACCTCGGCCTCGGCCTCGGGCTTGGTCCCCGGTCCTGGTCAGGGCGCCTGCGGGAGGCAACCCATCAATGTGTCTCTCTCACATCGCTGTTTCTCTCTGTCTCCCCCGTCCCTTCTACTATCTCTAAAAATTAAAGAAAGAAAAGAAAAATCAATGGAAAATATCCTCGGGTGAGGACCAACAGCAAGATAAAAGAGAGATTGGACTTGACTGTGATTTTAAAAAAAAAGCCAAATGAGGGGAGTAGACAAAACATTAAAAAATATATTTTATTGATTTTTTTACAGAGAGGAAGGGAGAGGGATAGAGAGTTAGAAACATGGGTCAGCTGCCTCCTGCACGCCCCCCACTGGGGATGTGCCCGCAACCAAGGTCCATGCCCTTGACCGGGATCAAACCCGGGATCCTTCAGTCCGCAGGCCGACGCTCTATCCACTGAGCCACACCTGTCAGGGCTGGACAAAACATTTTTTAAAGTCACGGACATGCTTTTTAAATTGTGAGTTTTATGTTAATAAGGATCCTGTTTTCTCTTTGCAGGAGCCGTGAAGTTCAGGAAACATGGTAAGTTGTACACCTGCCCGTTAGCTGCCGCCCGACGAGGTGTCGTGCTGGTACGCGGCTGAGGACATGGGGGCGGGAGGGAAGGAGGCGGAGGGGCCTCGCCTCGCTGGTTCCCACGGACACACCAGGCTGTGTGCCAGGACGTGGAGGAGGCGGCCTGCGGGCTTGTCGGAGCTGCCCCCGTGGCGGGACTCACTATGTGTGCTTCCTTCGCAGTCTCGGAGGTATGACTCCCGGACCACCATCTTTTCCCCAGAAGGTAAGACTCGTCTAATCATCTCAAAATGTTCTCAGTGTTTGACATTTTTGGGCGGGACGGGGGATCTAGACACTTTTTTTATCGTTGCTCATTCTCTGTGCTCTGAAGTAACTGGTCACCAGGATGATTCCGTGCCGCACGGGAGAGTGGAGGCGGGACTCGTGTGCGGCTGCGTGTCCCTGCGGACTCTGGGCCAGTGCTGCAGGCACCAGAGCTGGCGTCGGGTCTCACCGCTGTGTTCCGCAGGTCGCCTGTACCAGGTGGAGTACGCCATGGAGGCGATCGGACACGCCGGCACCTGTCTGGGGATTCTAGCCAACGACGGTGTTCTGCTTGCAGCCGAGCGGCGCAACATCCACAAGCTCCTGGACGAAGTCTTCTTCTCCGAGAAGATTTACAAACTCAACGAGTACGTGAGCGCCGGGGGAGCGTGCCCGTAGCTCACGTGCTCACATAGTAGGACCTCACCTGCTTGGGGAGGGCTGTTCCAGGTGACAGTAAAACGGAAGCGAACAGGTTGTGCTGTTTTTACTGGCGGAAATGTTTGAGTTTTATTTCATTTGAAACTTCCTTGAGGCTTAGGACCATGTGTGTAGTTTCTTAAGTGCAGGGCTAAGCACTTAGTGGAGAAACAGTGCTTTGTGTTGATAGGATCACAGCGTGGCCGAGACAGATTTGGGTTAAGTCCACGCTCTGCTGACACAAGCTGTGTGGCTTTGCAGCACTTGTTTAACTTCTCTGGGCCTCAGCGCCTCCTAGTGGTGGTGGCCGTTCAATGAAATGGAACAAAGTGAGTGAGACACTAGCCCAGTGTCGGCCGTGTAGCAGCCCCGCAGAGTGTTGTTCAGAACGGCTGCTCCGGAATTTCATCGCGTTATCCTGGCTCCCGCCTCCTGGAGGTCTGGGAGCGTTTAGATGAGCCCGTTAGCTTCGGGTGATGGGCGAGCAGGACTGCCTGGCTGGCGGGGTGGATCTGCCCCGGTGAGACTTCCCGAGTGGCGGGCCGGCCGGTTACCGGGCCTGGTGATAACTCGCCCAGGGAGGCGTCACCCTCCGCAGTCACTGCTCGTCCCCCTGGGAAGCTCGCAGGCTCGCACAGGCGCAGTGACAGCGGGTGTGGGCTGCAGGGAGCCGGGCAGCCCTCAGGGAACTGGGCAAGGACAGGAAGTGCACCCTTGGAGCCGAGCCCTGGTCCCCTCCCTGCACCCCGACCAGGCCTTGGCAGGTGGAATACTTGCTGCCCAAGAGCAGGGGAGTCTCCTGTCTAGCAGAGCCTTTTTCTGAATCTCCTCGGGATTCCCGTTGCTTCCTGGTGTTCATTCTCTGCAGCGGTTCACGGTGTGGGTGTGGGGGTGACAGATCCGTCTGCTGAAGAGCTGAAAGGGGCAGGGTCTCTCCTGTCACATGACATCAGGTTTATCCTACAAAGAGAACTGTTCAGACAGAAGCTTCTGTGGCTGGAAGGCATGGTTCCTTCCAGGAGAAGGTGGCACTTGGGGGTGCTGGTCAGGGACGCTCTCGGACATCGCCCGCTCACACACCGACGTGTTCCTTCTCCCCAGGGACATGGCGTGCAGCGTGGCGGGCATCACCTCCGACGCCAACGTGCTGACGAACGAGCTGAGGCTCATTGCGCAGAGGTACGGTCGTGAAGAGCATGGTCTCGGTCATGAACGCAAAGACTCAGTCACTACAGATCTAGTCATTGAAAGTGATTGTGTGATTTCAAAAAAATCCAAATCTGTAAAGTTACTTACGCAGGAACGTCAGGGTGTTGGCATCCCCCGCTCCCTCCCCTTTCAAGTGACAAGTGGCTGTCGCCTTGTCCCCACGGCACAGACTTCCTCTCAGAGGGCACTTGGCTTAGAATGTAATGTGTTTTATGGAAAAAGTCACCTGCCTTCTCCTCGTCCCAGGTACTTGCTGCAGTACCAGGAGCCGATCCCCTGTGAGCAGCTGGTGACGGCGCTGTGTGACATCAAACAGGCCTACACGCAGTTCGGAGGTACGAAGTGTGGGGCAAACTATTCCAGGAAGGGAAACCGTTTTCTGAGGAGCGGTAACTGAGACGGTGAAACACTGACAACTAAACGACTAAATACGTTCCGTGCTTTCTGCTTCATGAGGTAACTGGCCTCCACGGTGTAGATGATCATGTTTTATTAATAGGCCATTGAGAGACCAAAATAACGTTTCAGATCTGGAAACCATTGCTTTTTGCATAATAATGGATTCGGCGCGAGGCCTGTGTCTAGGCCGTCTCCGGGCTGCGTCCCAACCCTCGGAACAAAAGTGGGCGTTTGGATGGAGCTGGTCTGGTGGCCAGAACCCAAAGCAGCTACGAACGCGTCGCCTCACAGGACGGCCTCAGCTGCCGCCGGGAGCTCAGTCACCATGGTGATCCTGCGCCTGACCGTCGATCCGTGACGGCGTGTTCTGTGTTACAGGGAAGCGTCCCTTCGGGGTCTCGCTGCTGTACATCGGTTGGGACAAGCACTACGGCTTCCAGCTCTACCAGAGCGACCCGAGCGGGAACTACGGCGGCTGGAAGGCCACCTGCATCGGGAACAACAGCGCCGTGAGTCCTGCAGCCGGGGCTCTGGGAGGCCGGGGCTCTGGGAGCGGCCGTCGTTTGAAATCGTGGTGAATGTGAACGGTGTTTGCAGAGCTGCAGCGGCCCTGGCGCCTGTGACTGCTGTTGGCAGTGAAGCCACAGGCCCTGCTAGTACCACTGGGTTCATTGCCTACGTGTGTAATGAAAGGAGATGCTAACTTTTGAAAATATATTTTTAATTGACTTCAGAGAGGAAGGGACAGGAAGGGAGGGAGAGAAACATCAATGATGAGAGAGAATCATGGATCAGCTGCCTCCTGCACGCCCCCCACTGAGGATGGAGCCCGCAACCCGGGCATGTGCCCTGACCAGGAATCGAACCCGGGACCCTTCAGTCTGCAGGCTGATGCTCTTTCCACTGAGCCTCACCAGCCAGGGCAAAATGCTAATTTCAATGAGAAGTGGTGAAAATAAGACGCAGCTTTTTTCACATCTGGTTCACAGACACTCTCCCCCCCCCCCCCCCCCCCCCGCCCCCCGAATTCTTCATGGAACCTTGCAGGTCTGAGGCCCCAGGTTAAAGACTCCATTCACAGAGCGTCAGCCCCCCGCCCTACCCACCCCGTGGCTGCCCTCCCTGCCATCAGAATTGTTTCTGTTGGTCATATGCTAATCACAATTCAGGCATCGTCGTTCTGCCCGGGTCCTATTCCTAAGACACGCAAAAGCTTAAAGGGAATCCTCTGTCCATGTTCCTGTTTTCCAGGCAGCTGTGTCCATGCTGAAACAAGACTACAAAGAAGGGGAGATGACCCTGAAGTCGGCACTGGCGTTAGCCGTCAAAGTCCTCAATAAGACCATGGACGTCAGCAAGCTCTCAGCCGAGAAAGGTAGCTCAGGCCGCTCTGATGTGTTTCCACGAGGGAGGGATTGAGCGGCCGCTGTGCTCGGCCTGTAGCGTGTTGGCCTGACCTGTGGGTCAGGTGGCCTCACACTGGTTCCTAAATGAAGCCGCGAGGCCTGGGAGGGGGAGTGGCGTGACCAGGTCAGCAGCCACAGGACGTCCAGGCGTGAGGACGTGAGCCTGGTGTCCTCGTGGCCAGAGCTGGAGAGCTGAGCGGTGCTGCTTCCCGTCGGTGATTGTCTCACCGGCTTCATGACGGTGGTGTCTGTTCGTGTGTCCATATGAGCATGTGTGTAGTTACATGTGTATATGTGCGTGTGGTTACTTTACCGGAGGCGTAGCGTGTGTGTTGTGGTATCTGTTCTTCTGAGTCTACTGATCTCGTAGGTGAAGTCCCCGTCTGCGATTTTAAATGCTTTGTGTGGCTTGTTATGTCGCTGTATAAGGCGGTATTTCACAGTGTTTTTCAGAAATGGCGAGTCAGCAGATGAGTTAGTTTCAGAGAACGTCCCTCCTGTCCGCAGAGGATGCCTTAGTGCTGTGTCACATACAGAAATTTTTTCATATTTGCAACCATAGTCGAACAAAGACTTATATTTTTGATATTTATTTTATATATTTAAATGCCATTTAACAAAGAAAAATCAACCAAAAAATGAGTTCGAGTGTCACCTCTGACACACGTGTCGTAGGTTCGCCGTAGCTGCCTCACGCACCCTCTGTGCGGACTCCTGCCCATTCCCACTTTCCACTCCATCCTCCCGGCTCAGGATTCCTTCTCCTTTTGATGTCAGTCTGCTTTTGTGTCCACAGTCAGGGAACCTGCGCTTCACGCCTTTGTTTTGAAAAGTCCGTGAGAAATCAGGGTAATTACTGGCCAGAGGTTCCGGCTGAGCCTGCAGAGGTCCCAGCAGGAAACTGGGCTCCCTCGGCCACCAGCTGAGGCGGTTAGCGCCAGCATCTGGCTGGTTGTCCTGTGTCCAGGGTGACAGCGCGGCCGCTCAGGAGGTTGGAAGGGGCAGGAGGAAGGCATTTCAGTGAAAATGATCATGAAAGTGCCGAGATGGGAGGTGTTTGTCCCCATAAAAGTGCCCGTGAGTCGGATCAGCGTCGATCCCGGGAGGTGGTGGGCGAAGGCGGGAGGCTGTGCGGAGGGAGCGGGCGGAGACCCTATCTCGGCTGCCACGCGCGGCTGACACACTGTGTTTCTCCAGTGGAGATCGCCACGCTGACCAGGGAGAACGGGAAGACGGTCATCAGGGTCCTGAAGCAGAAGGAGGTGGAGCAGCTGATCAAGAAGCACGAGGAGGAGGAAGCCAAGGCGGAGCGCGAGAAGAAGGAGAAAGAGCAGAAAGAAAAGGACAAGTGAGGAGCGGGCGGCGCTGACTCCACGCCCCACCCCGCAGCGCGAGCGGCCCCTTCCCGTCCGTCGGAAGCGCTGGCCCCCGGACGGAGGGAAGGGGGGTGCCGTCGATGGGCCCGCGATAGCTCGTCCAGTCGAATGATAATCGCTCTTCACGGACCTTTTAACCTCCCTCCCTCTTTTTTGGGAATAAAACTTGGAAAGAATGGAAATGATGCAGGACACACTGTCTGGCAGTGATTGTGGGCACAGGGCGAGGAGGTCTGTGGTCTGTGCGTTCGTGCGCTGTGGCAGCGGCTACTGGCACACAAGGCATTAAAATGGACAGGATGAGCGTCGTGAGGAGGGAGAGACGGGGCTGGTGCCCTGGAGGTGTCTCTGCCGCGTCCCCTGCCATCCGTTAGGACCCGTGGCCCCGGCCTCTGTCAGAATCACACTCCTCGGGGTCGCCAGCCTTGGATGTTGATGGCTCTTCCTCCTGGACTCGATGTGCACACACATACATATCTATACATACATGTGCACACGGATCACACACACATACATATCTATACATACATGTGCACACGGATCACACATATAGCACGACAGGCCCGATGACAACGAAAGCCCGGTGCCCACTCCCTCCCTCAGCAGCAACAGCCAGTGCTTCAAGCCGCGTGTGTCCCTTTCAGGCCTCGTTCTCTCCTCCCCTCCGCCCCTGAGAGAGAGAGCAGCTCCCTCGGTTACCCCTCCTCTGAGCTACGGCTCCTGCAGCCGCTTTTCTGTCCCTCGACCCCAGGTGGGCACAGGCTCAGGCTGGCCCGGTGACCTGTCTGTCTCAGGGACGGGCTGGGGAGTGAACCTGGGCTGAGCCAGGCCAGGGCTGTGTGCACGTGAGGATCCCGCCGCCAGGACAGCCCCCCCCCCCTCCCCCAGGCAGGTGGCAGGTGCAGGGGGTGGAGGCCGCAGAGGAAAGGGGACCAGCCCCGCCGCAGGGAGCCCCCTTGCCGAGCTCACTCCCCGCCCGGAGTTCTCAGAGTTGCTGCCGTGGGGATGGCAGGTCCACCTCCAGCTCCCCCCGGGGACTGGCCGCCCTGCAGATTCTGGGGTCCCATCCCACACCCACCGGATAAGAGTAAACATGTTGGCACGGAGCCCAGCCGTCCGTGCTAACAGGCTCTGACATTGGAGATGTGGTTTGCTGCGTGGTAGAGTCACCCAAGGGCTTGTCTTTATTTTCGATATGTTTTTAGAGAGAGGGGAGAAGGAGATAGAAGCATCTACTGGGGATCAAGCCTGCAACCCGGGCATGTGCCCTGACCAGGAATTGAACCATGACCTCCTGGTTCATAGGTCAACGCTCAACCGCTGAGCCACGCCAGCCGGGCGAGAGCTTTTACCTCTGCCCTCAGGCTGTGCTCCCCAACAGTTAGTCAGCCTCTGGGGTGGTGCCCTGGCAGCAGCATCCCTTCAGGTCTCCCCGGGTGACCTGCGGGTGGGCGGGCAGGGACAGGACGAAGCCCTGAGCCCTAGGGGAGCCCTCCCAGCCGACCCTCAGGGTCTCCGAGGAGCCACGGTTCCTACAGTTTTCCATGGGGCTCACTCAGGCAGCGGTATTTCCAAACCCCTTTGGCATGTCCTGCCCTGGCCGGTTAGCTCAGTGGATAGAGCCTCGGCCTGTGGACTGACGGTCCCGGGTTTGATTCCGGTCCAGGGCACGTGCCTCAGTTACAGGCTTGATCCCCGGCCCTAATTGGGGTGTGTGCGGGAGGACCCAGTGGGCGTGTCTCTCTCATCAATGTTTCTCTCTCTCCCACTCTCTAAATATCAATGGGAAAATATCCTTAGGCGTGAACTAACAACAAAAAAGACAGGCATTTTCTGGCCCCCCCTCTAGTAGAAGGCACCCCTCCCCCCCCACATCCTAGCCAGGTAGCTCGGTCGGTTGGGGCATTGTCTCCATAGGCCAGCCGTGGGCAAACTACGGCCCGAGGGCGGGATCCGGCCCGTTTGAAATGAATAAAACTAAAAAAAAAAAAAAAAAGACCGTACCCTTTTATGTAATGATGTTTACTTTGAATTTATATTAGTTCACGCACACACTCCATCCATGCTTTTGTCCCGGCCTCCGGTCCAGTTTAAGAACCCATTGTGGCCCTCGAGTCCAAAAGTTTGCCCACCCCTGCCATAGGCCAAGGTTTCAGGCTCCATTCCCGGTCAGGGCACATATAAGAATCAACCAATGGATGCATCAATAAGTGAAACAGCAAATAAATATTTCTTAAATCAATAAAGGAAATTTAAAAAAAAAAATAGAATCCCCGAAAAAAACATATAATCCAGGAGTTCGGGGCCACGGTCTCTCGTCTGGCCCGCTCCTGGCTTGGAGGGAATCTTCAATAAACCCCACTTGACTTGAATTTCATTCCCGTTGGCCTTAAAATCTGTTCTAATTGAACCCAGGCCCCAGCCAATAATAACCCCAACCAGCAACACAGGACCAACCCCGGGACCCGTCCCCGAGAGCCCCTCTTCCCTGACTTCTTACTGAGCCACAGCAGCCTGGCCTGGCTCGGTTCCCCACCGAGCCCCTCTCCTGGGATCCTGGCCCCTCCTGGCCTCATTGTCCCAGCTTTAATGAACGTCCTCCAAGAAAAAAGAAGAACCCCCCACTCTTTGTTTTCTACTTATTTCCTCAAGAATGTTGATCAGATTCTGAAATCACCCTGTTTGTTTTCTGCCTTCCTCTCTAAGTAAGTTCCACGAAATCAGAAATCACATTATCTTGTTGGCCGCACCGCTGGAGGACTTGTGGTAGAGTCTATTCTGAAATAATTGTTGAATGCATAGCGAGGAACCGACACAGGACAATTCAAGGCTGGGCGCTTCCTGGGATTCCAGAACCTTCTGTCTTTCCCGCCGAGCATTGGGGAGAGTTCTCCGTCTCACCGCCACCGAGCGGACCACAGGCCACCGAGGAGCCACATACCCTCTCCATCCAGGTGACCTCACATATTGTTGAGTTTTCAAAAAAAAAAACTCACGGAAAGCACCCAGAATGAGTCAGGCACGTCATAGACGTGAGGCAGCTGTGGGCTGGGAATTAGCAAACGATTTCCAATCCTGAGGGGCTTGGCTCCGGCAGCTTAGAGTGAAAGAGACTCAATGCCGTCCATCACTCTAACTTCAGAGGGAGCCGAGGGGCGGATGACATGGTGCCCATCTGGTCTTCCTTCTCACCCCAGAGGAAACTGGGCGTGACTTCGCCTTCCACGGGGCGGGGTGGGCCCGTGGGGTGGGCCCTGGCCGGATCAATGAAAGGGGTGGATTTAGCGCCGTCTCCCAAGCAGCCCCATCTGGATTTTATTTGATCCTTACTTTCCTAGGATCCTTATTTCCCGAAAAGCGATATATGGCCGTTTACAAATGACAAGTGAAAGCGAAATCTGTTTAATTTTTTTTAAAACATATTTTATTGATTTTTTTACAGAGAGGAAAGGAGAGGGATAGAGAGTTAGAAACATTGATGAGAGAGAAACATCGATCAGCTGCCTCCTGCACACCCCCTACTGGGGATGTGCCCGCAACCGAGGTACATGCCCTTGACCGGAATCGAACCCGGGACCCTTCAGTCCGCAGGCCGACACTCTATCCACTGAGCAAACCGGTTAGGGCTGTTAAATTTTTTAAAATATATTTTTATTGATTTCAGAGAGGAAGAGAGAAGGAGAGAGAGAGAGAGAGAAAAACATCAATGATGAGAGAGAATCATGGATCGGCTGCCTCCTGCACGCCCCACACTGGGGATCGAGCCCCGTAACCCGGGCATGTGCCCTTGGCTGGAATCGAACCTGGAACCCTTCAGTCCGTAGGCCGACGCTCTATCCACTGAGCCAAACCAGCTCAGGCTCGAAATCTGTTTAATTTTGAATTTCCTTGTGTGATTTGAGGACCCAAGAATGTCAAAATATCCCTTGATTGAAGTGGGAATGAGCTGGGAACAATTAAACGGGTGATTGATTAATTAAATTCTAAGATGGCCATTCTCTTGGTGCATAGCCACACATTTCGGGAGCGTTTTAGTCTATAATTTGTGTTTGTTTGTTTTTTAACTTATTTTTGGTCTATGTAGCAGTGACTATAAATACCTCTCATTTCTGGACTAGAAAGTGAATAAATTCTACCTTTTCCACAGAATCAAACATTTGCAATTGTGCCTTGCAGATGTTTAAATAGCAACATAAGTTTCTTTTTTCTTTTTTTAAAATATATTTTATTGATTTTTTACAGAGAGGAAGGGAGAGGGATAGAGAGTTAGAAACATGGATGAGAGAGAAACATTGATGAGCTGCCTCCTGCACACCCCCCACTGGGGATGTGCCCGCAACCAAGGTACATGCCCTTGACCGGAATCGAACCTGGGACCCTTCAGTCCAAAGGCCGACGCTCTATCCACTGAGCCAAACTGGTTAGGGTATAAGTTTCTTTTTTTAAAATATTTTTTTATTGATCTCAGAGAGGAAGGGAGAGGGAGAGAGAGAGAGAGAGAAACATCAATGATGACAGAGAAAGGAAATTAATGGGCCATCATCTTTTATTAGATTGTAATAAGGAAATAGTAGTGCATAAAAATCATATCACGAAAATATCAACCATTTATAACACTGAGCTGTCCCAATAGAATTTAATAACCACAAAGATAGCACAATGCTCCAGCCCTAGCTGGTTTGGGTCAGTGGATAAAGCGCCGGCCTGCGGACCAAAGGGTCCCGGGTTCGATTCTGGTCAAGGGCACATACTTGGGTTGCAGGCTCCTCCCTGGCCCAGACACGTGTAGGAGGCAAGCAATCGATGTGTTTCTCTCTCTTGGATGTTTCTCTCTGTCTTTCCCTCTCTCTTCCACTCTCCCTAAAAATCAGTG
Source organism: Myotis yumanensis (assembly GCF_028538775.1). Taxonomy (NCBI): domain Eukaryota; kingdom Metazoa; phylum Chordata; class Mammalia; order Chiroptera; family Vespertilionidae; genus Myotis; species Myotis yumanensis. The sequence continues at coordinate 10,186,770 of NW_027223771.1, read as the reverse complement.
GGAAAATATCCTTGGGTGAGGATTAAAAATAGATAAATAAATAAATAGTGCACAATGCCCCAATTGCATTAAGTCCAGGGTTCGATTCCGGTCAAGGGCACATGCCCGAGTTTGGGGCTCGATCCCCAGTGGGGGCCGTGCAGGACGCAGCCAATCAATGATTCTCTCTTATCATTGACTAGAGACCCGGTGCACGAAATTGGTGCAAGAGTAGGCCTCCCTCCCTCCCCACCAGCTGCCGGCACCGGCTTCCCTCTGGCACCCGGGACCCGGCTTCCCTCAGCCCCAGCTTTCTTAAAGCTCTACGTGAAAATGTCTGCACTTCTACACGTGACAGCAGCTCAAGAAATAGCTCCTGAAGGAGACCTTCTGCTCTCCTTCCTTCTGGAGGATGGAATTTAATATCCTATCAATACTCGCTTCTGTCCTTTCATCTCGGAAGATGCATCTGGTGTCAGCAGTAAAGCCGACAACGTCCGTTTTTATCGTTAATGAACTTGTCACTTTGCTTGCATCCTAAAGGCTCACCGCGGGATTTATTGCCGAGCCGCCATGGAAATGCTGAAGGGGAGATTTGCAGGCTCTGCCCAGCTCTGAATTTAGCTCGGTTGACCCCGTTATAAAAAAAGAGGAGCCAACAGCTACATTGATGTGAAAGACAACTCATTCGGTCACTCCACTCGCAGATGACAATGTTCCTTTTTTATTTCTGCTGTTTATTTGGCTTCTGAATCCCCTCCCCCCCCCCCTCTCTCTTTAAATATATTTTATTGATTTTTTACAGAGAGGAAGGGAGAAGGATAGAGAGTTAGAAACATCGATGAGAGAGGAACATCGATCAGCTGCCTCCTGCACACCCCCCACTGGGGATGTGCCCTCAACCCAGGTCCATGCCCTTGACCAGAATCGAACCCGGGACCCTTGAGTCTGCAGGCCGACGCTCTATCCACTGAGCCAAACAGGTCAGGGCTCTCTCTCTTGTTTAATCCTCACCCGAGGATATGTTTTTATTGATTTTAGGAAGAGAGAGAGAAACATCTATGTGAGAGAGACCTCGATCAGTTGTCCCCCATACAGGCCCCGACAGGGACTCGAACCCACAACCTTTTTGGTGTACAGGGTGATGCTCCAACCCACTGGGACACCTGCTCAGGGCCCTCCTTGCTTTTTTTTTTTTTTTAAATATATTTTATTGATATTTTACAGAGAGGAAGGGAGAGAGATAGAGAGTTAGAAACATCGATGAGAGAGAAACATCGATCAGCTGCCTCCTGCACACCCCCTACTGGGGATGTGCCCACAACCCAGGTACATGCCCTTGACTGGAATCAAACCCGGGACCCTTCAGTCCGCAGGCCGACGCTCTATCCACTGAGCCACACCGGTTTCGGCCCTCCTTGCTTTTAATATGGAAGCATCAGCAGCGCTTTGGTGAAGCGTTTTGTATCTGCAAAAGCACATTCGAGAGTAATTGCCACACAAGTAATCACCACCAACAACTATTTTTTATTTATTTAAATAAGTTTTTATTGATTTCAGAGAGGAAGGGAGAGAGAGAGAGAGACATCCATGATGAGAGAGAATCATGGACCGGCTGCCTCCTGCACACCCCCTACTGGGGATCGTGCCCGAAACCGGGGCAAGTGCCCTGACCGGGAATCGAACCGTGGCCTCCTGGTTCCTAGGTCGACGCCCAACCACGGAGCCACGCCGGGCGGGTGAGACTTAGTTTTTGAAGGCAGGACACTTGCGTTCGCACCCCTGCTCACCATTTCCCAGCTCGCTAGAGATCTCGGGCGAGCTATTTAGCATTCATTTGTGCATCCAACAGTCATTTCGCACATCTCCTGCGTGCTCAGTGTACTGGGCGCACACCCGGGAGCAGCTGCTGGAGCTAATTTTTATGGAGGGAATTAGACACACTGCAGGGTAGGCAATTAATTACAAATCGTGACAAGCGTGGGGAGGGGAAGAGAGGGAACGGGAAGGGAGGGGAGGGGACGAAGCCAGGACGGAGCCAGGCAGAGGGAGTGGAGCTCCCAACCTCGACCCAACTTGGTGCTGTGATCGCAATAAAACCGAAGTGTCCTGGGAGTTCAGAGAAGGCCGCGGCGGGCGGGCGAGTGCCATTCGAAAGGAGAGGAGTTGGTGAATCGCAGAAAGAGCTGTCCACGATGTACCTGCTATATTCTATACTTATTTGCTTGGATTTTAATGAGCCCAACAAATGACACATCTAGCTTTTCACTTAAAAACAGTAACAACTTAGTGTTTCTCACAGGTTATGTAAATAATCATGGTTCTCTTATTTATTTTAGAGGCATATATACATTATATCCTATATAATATAGGATATATTTGACCGGGCATCAAACTGTGACCTCTTGGTTCATAAGTCCACACCTGACCACCGAGCCACGCCGGCCGGGCATCTTAGTTTATTTTTTTTTAACGCCTCATGAATTTGCGTGTCACCCTTGCGCAGGAGCCGTGCCAATCCCTGTATCGGTCCAATTTTAGGAGATGTGCCGCGGAAGCCAGCCTCTGTGGTTAGTGATGTAAACCTGGGAGGTCTGAGGCTACAGTGGCGCTCGCTGTGGCGGAGCTGACAACCATTTAATTCCAGTGTTTCACGGAGAGGTACCGTGACCTTCAGCCACCCGGTACCAAGGCTCCTCTCCGTAGAAATGCAATAACACCCTACGCTGTTCTGCCAACACTGTTAGGGGGGGGGAATTGCATAAGTGTCTGTGTGCCCCATCAATTCTTTAGGGCAAAATAGAAACCTGCAGGGCAGGGGCAGTAAATGCTCTTGCCTCCCTGTGCAGAGGTGTCATGAATGACTCACCCGGTCACCAACTTGTCCCTTTTTAAAATATATATATTTTTATTGATTTCAGAGAGGAAGGGAGAGGGGGACAGAGAGATAGAAGCACCCACGATGAAAGAGAATCACTGATCGGCTGCCTCCGGCACACCCCACAGTGGGGATCGAGCCCACAACCCAGGCCTGTGCCCTTGACCGGAATCGAACATGACCTCCTGGTTCATAGGTCATCTTGTGTCCCTTTTCTTTAAATCCAGTTAAGAAGACTCACTTCAGCCCTAGCTGGTTTGGCTCAGTGGACAGAGCGTCGGCCTCTGAACTGAAGGGTCCCAGGTTCGATTTCCGTCAAGGGCACATGCCTGGGTTGTGGGCTCAATCCCCTACTGTGTGCAGGAGGCAGCCGATCGATGATTTTCTCTCATCATTGATGTTTCTCTCTCTCTCTCCCTCTCCTTTCCTCTCTGAAATCAATATATATATATATATATATATTTTTTTTTAATATATTTGTTTTTAAAAAAAGAAGACTCACTTCAGTGGGTTTTGTTCCCATTTTTCTGGTGGTACTTGGACCTAGGAAAAAAAGTCAAAACTTTCCGTTTAGATTCTTTGCAACCAGGTTTAGATTCTAAACCGATTTGCAACGTGGTACTCGGCGTGACATTCCTTCACACAGGGAGTCTGAGGGGATCACCTCCATGAAGCTCTCTGTGAAAGCTCGCGCCACGCTCTGCCGCCACGGCTTAGAGGTGATGCCGCAGAACCTCTGCAGCCACACGAAGCTTCCTAGTCAATTATGGACGGAAGGGATGGAAGGGAGGGCCCGGCAGGCTGTGCTGAGGGCCTGCCCTGGCAGCGTCGGTCAGCGTCTGTGGCAGATGGAGTCACGGGTGTTTCCAGGTGTTAATTGGTGGCGTCTGAGGCCAATGCATGTCATCTCAGTGGACGGCCCGGATGAGGGTGAGTCCCCCCGGTCACCTGCTTGGTTTAAGAAGGAGGAAACTGGCCCGGCCGGTGGGGCTCAGTGATTGAGCGTCGACCTCTGAACCAGGAGGCCACGGTTCAATTCCTGGTCAGGGCATAGGCCCAGGTTGTGGGCTCGATCCCCAGTGTGGGGCGTGCAGGAGGCAGCCGAGCTGTGATTCTCTCTCATCATTGATGTTTCTGTCTCTCCCTCTCCCTTGCTCTCTGAAATCAATTATATATATACTAGAGGCCTGGTGCACGAAATTCATGCATGGGTAGAGTCATTAGGCCTGGCCAGCGATCAGGGCCCATGTGGGCCTTCCAGCTGCTGGCTGGGGCCTTCCTTCCCTGGCTGCTGGCTGCCGGCCTGGGCCTTACTTCATTCCGCACTGCCCCCTGGTGGTCAGTACACATCATAGCAAGCGGTCAAACTCCTGGTCAAACTCCAGAGGGGATACTTTGCATATTAGCCTTAGATAGATAGATAGATAGATAGATGATAGATAGATATAGATAGATAGATGATAGATAGATGAATGAGGAAACTGGCCCAGAGGGAGGGTACTGGCCCAGTGGCCTGGCTGACCTGGGACCAGGCATCCTGTGCGGTCGCTTGACCCCATCACCCCAGGAGGCCGCAGGCTGCTGGGAGGTATCCTTGGCGGGGGCTGAGCCAGGGCCACATCCCACCCCTAGCGACTATGTGGTCATGTCACAGTTTTCTTTCTTTTTTTAAAAAAAGAAAATATTTTTATTTTCCTGGGTCATAGGTCTAGGCTCAACCACTGAGCCACACCTGCCGGGCTTCATGTCACAGTTTTCTCTCTGTCCGTCTGTCGCCTGCCTCTGGGTGCGGGTGTTAATGAATGGCAGGTACCCCTAGGGGTATGCAAGGCCTTGCCCAGGGTTAGCCGAGGGCACACTGACACCCGTTGCCACGCTGGCCTCTGGACCTCCCCTAACGCCAGGGTCGCATTTGCCACCTGCCTGGTCTGGAGGCGGGGCCAGGGCTGGAAGTGGACAGGCTGGGACCAAAGGTGGGGCCGGGATCTAGCTGGGCGGGATGGGGGCGGGGCTGTAGGTAGACTAAGGGACAGGAGGGCGGGGCTATAGAAGGCGGGGCGGGGCTTTGGCGGGTGGGGCGGGTTAGATGCAAATGAGCGGAACTGAAAAAGCATTAACTACGAGTAGATGAGGCGGGGCCAAACTGTGACTGAGTGGCCTGAGGGCGGGGCTAAAAGGGACGGGGTGGGACTATAGCGGACGGGGCGGGCCAGATGCAAATGAGGCGGAGCTGAAAAAGCATTCACTACAACCAGATGGGGCGAGGAGGGGTGGGGCCAGCGCAGGGGGCGGGGCTATAGCGGACGGGGCGGGCTAGATGCAAATGAGGCGGAGCTGAAAAAGCATTCACTACAACCAGATGGGGCGAGGAGGGGTGGGGCCAGCGCAGGGGGCGGGGCTTGGCTGTGGCGAGCGGGGCGGGCCAGATGCAAATAAGGCGGAGCTGAAATTCACTACAAACAGACGGGACGCGGAGGGGCGGGGCCAGCGCGGGGGGCGGGGCTTGGCTGTGGCGAGCGCGGTGGCTCCTCAGGCGCCGCGAGCGCAGCGGGAACTGAGGGGCTGAGCCCGCGTCCCCGCGCGGCCGTCCTGAGGCGACTCCCGGGGCGATGGCGGCGCGGGGGTCCCGGCCCGCGGTCCTCCGCCTCCTGCTCCTCGTCCCGCTGGTCGCCGGGCGCCGGGGTCCGGCCGGCGCGGGGGGCGGCGCGCCCGGAGGTGAGCCTGTGGGCGGCGGGGGGCGGGCGGTCCGTGGAGATGCGCGCGTGGCCACTGAGCTCGGGGAGAGGCCGCCCCGCGGGTCCCCGGACGGCCTCGCGGGGGCCGCCGGGCTCCGTGGCGTTGGGGAGCCCGCCCTGGTGCCCCAGGAGCGTGTGTCCGTCGCGGGGTGCGGTCGGAGGCACCCCGAGTCCCCCCGGGCCGCCGGCGCGGAGCCCGTCCGCCCCCCGCGGGTCAGGCGACCCCGACGGGGATGGAAAAGGCTTCGGTTCCCCCGGAAGTTTCCGAGGCCGATCGCGGGGAGCCCGGCGGGGGGACCCGCACCCCGACAGGGGGGTCCGCTCAGCAGGAGACGCGCCGGGTTCCCACGTCAATAGCTTTATTTTATTTTATTATTTTATTTTATTTTATTTTATTCATTTTATTTATGACTTTATTTTATTCTATTCTATTTGTTTTATTTTATTCATGTTACTTTATTTATTTTCTGGTTTTATTTTATTCTATTTATTTTATTTATGATTTTATTCTATTCTATTCTATTTATTTTATTTTATTCATGTTACTTTATTTTATTTTATTTCACTCTTTTTTGTTAATCCTCGCCCGAGGATATTTTCCCATTGGTTTTTTTTTTTCTTAGAGAATGGTTTTGTTCTTTTTTTAAAATATATTTTTATTGATTTCAGAGAGGAAGGGAGAGGGAGTGAGAGATGGAAACATCCATGACAGAGAACCATGGATCGGCCGCCTCCTGCCCGCCCCACCCTGGGGGTCGAGCCCGGAACCCGGGCCTGTGCCCTGACCGGGAATCGAACCCGGGACCCTTCCGTCCGCAGGCCGGCGCTCTACCCACTGAGCCACACCGGCCAGGGCGATAGCTCTGTTTTTCTAAGTGTTGTTCTTTTTTTAAAAAAAGTTTTTTTTTAATCCTCACCCGAGAAGGTTTTTTTTTTTTTTTTTTTTAATATATTTTATTGATTTTTACAGAGAGGAAGGGAGAGAGATAGTTAGAAACACCGATGAGAGAGAAACATCGATCAGCTGCCTCCTGCACACCCCCTACTGGGGATATGCCCGCAACCAAGGTGCATGCCCTTGACCGGAATCGAACCCGGGACCTTCCAGTCCGCAGGCCGACGCTCTATCCACTGAGCCACACCGGTTTTGGCGAGAAGGTTTTTTTTTAATTGATTTCTTTTCCTTTTTTGGTTGTTAATTCTCACCTGAGGGTATTTTTTCTATTGATTTTTAAAAAGAGAGCGGAAGGGAGGGAGAAGAGAGAAACATCCATCCATGGGTTGCCCTTGCAGCCCAGGTACCTGCCCTTGACCTGGAGTTGAACCCGTGACCTTTTGACCTTTCGGTGCCGCTCCCGGAGCCTCCAGCCGGGCCGGGCTGTGAGCCTGGTTCTTAGAAAGAGGAGGTTGGGCAGAAGGAGGACCTCTTCCGGGGGTCCCTCCCTCCGGCTTTGAAACGGGGGGTTTCCGATGGCAGGAAGCAGTCGGTCCGGAGCAGAGTTACTGCTGCAGACCGCGCTGCTTAACGGGACGGAAGAGGGATGGCGTGGAGGGCGTTTTAAACAAAGGAAGAGAGTCCTGCCCGGCCGGGGGGGGCTCCCTGGATAGAGCGCCGGCCTGCGGTCCAAAGGGTCCCGGGTTCGATTCCCGGTCAGGGCACAGGCCCGGGTGGCAGGCTCGATCCCCAGTGCGGGGCGTGCAGGAGGCAGCCGATCCGTGGTTCTCTCTCATCATGGATGTTTCTCTCTCCTTCTCCCTTCCTCTCTGACATCAATAAAAATATATATTTAAAAAAAAAAGTCCTGTGCAGGGAGCGAGTCCCGGTTTAACGGGGGCGGGGGTGGCAGGGGGGAATGTGGGGGGCAGGAATGGGATTGCGGAGCCGCACAAACCTTGGGCTCACGTCATGGCTCATAATGTGGCTCGTCTCCGCTGGCTTCTTTCTTTAAAAAAACACACACACACACACAAAACAAACGGAAAACAAACCGGATTAACACTCCTTTCCTCCGAGCTGTTTGCGGGGTTAAATGATGCGGATGAATTGCCAGGTGCCGTGGCTGACGTTCCTTTTCCCTCTGTTTTAATATAACGCGTCACAGCTGAGTGTTCCACGGGGTCAATAGCGATCCTGTGTGCGTGTGCATGTGTGTGCGTGTGCGTGTACGTGTGCGTGCACACGGGTGTGTGCATGTGTGCGCGTGTGCGTCTGTGCGCGTGTGCGTCTGTGTGCACGTGTGTGCGGATGTGCATGTACGACTGTGTGCGTGCATGTGTGCATGTGTGCGCCTGTGTGCATGTACGTGTGTGTATGTGTGCGTGTGTATGCATGTGCGTGTGCATGCACACGGATGTGCGCGCGTGTGCGTCTGTGTGCATGTACGTGTGCGTGCACGCGTGTGCAGATGTGCATGTACGAGTGCGTGCACACGGTGTGTGCACGTGTGCGTCTGTGTACATGTGTGTGCGTGTGTGCGTCTGTGTGCATGTATGTGTGCGTGTATGTATGTGCGTGTGTGCGGATGTGCGCAGTACGTGCGCACGCATGTGTGTGCACGTGTGTGCGTGTGTGCGCATGTGCATGTGTGTGGGTCTGCGTGTACGTATGTGTGTGTGGTGTGCATGTGACACATGTGTGCGTGTGCGCGGGTGTGTGCATGTACGTGCGTGTGCACATGGGTGTGTGCGTGTGCATGTTTGTGCGCGTGTTCACGCATGTGTGCGGATGTGCATATGTGGGCATGTGGGCGCATGCACGCGCGTGTACATGTGTGTGTGCATGCATGTACATATGTGTGCGTGTGTGCATGTGTGTGTTCGCTGTTACATCCGAACCAGGAGAGCCGCTCGCTTCCCCCTCGCTGACCGTCAGGCTGCGGTTCTGTTTGCTCTTCCCTCCGTCCCCCGCGAGCCCCCGGGGCGGCGCCCTGACCCTGCCGGTCTCCGGGCGGGAAGGCCTCGCGGGCGGCGGGAGTCCGGCCGGGTCGGTGGGTGAACACGTGCACAGCCCTGTCCTCCTCCCACCCCGGCGCTCACACGCCCAGATCCGAGCTCGTGGGAAGTGACCGCTTCAAGATCGAAGGGACAGTGAGCGGGGGAGGAAGGGCACAGGGGCTCCTGCGTGTCCGCACGCTGTGGGGTACAGTTCCCTTGGAATAGGGGGGCTGGACGGCGCTGTCTGGCGGGAGGGGGCCTGTCACTGCCTTTCCTTTGGCCTGTTGCTCGGCCTCGCTGATTCTTTCTTTCTCCCCCTTTAAAAGGAGAGGGCAGCCCGGCCCGTGTGGCTCAGTGGTTGAGGGTCGACCTAGGAACCAGGAGGTCACGGGTTCGATACCCGGTCAGGGCACAGGCCCGGGTTGCAGGCTCAATCCCCAGTGGGGGGCGTGCAGGAGGCAGCCGACCCATGATCCTCTCTCATCATGGATGTTTCTGTCTCTCCCTCCCTCTCCCTTCCTCTCTGAAATCAATAAAAACATATTAAAACAAAAAAAAGGAGAGGGTAGTTGGACCTGCATGGCTCAGTGCTTGAGCGTCGACCTATGAACCAGGAGGTCACGGGTTCGATTCCCGGTCAGGGCACAGGCCCAGGTTGTGGGCTCCATCCCCAGTGGGGGGCGTGCAGGAGGCCGCCGATCCATGATCCTCTCTCATCACTGATGTTCCTATCTCTCTCCCTCTCCCTTTCTCTCTGAAATCAATAAACATATATTTTAAAAATAAATTCAACGAAATGAGAGGGGTAGCCGTGATTTGGCTCAAATCAGCTAGGGCTGCCCCTCTCATTTTATAGTCATTTTCAGAAAAGGTTTTGTGTGTTTTTTTTTCATAATCTATAAATTAGATCTAGGAAGTCATTTTTGATAATTAGTATATGAGTGTTTAGTACTCTGATTTCAGTACAGAACATTATTTTTCTTCTGGTAGCATTATTCTCCTCCCCTAAAAATTGGAATTAAATTCTTTCCGATGAAATCTTTAAATTTAATATGAAATAAACGTGTCTTGGCAATGAGAATTGGTAAACAGTGGAATGGTTTTGAAAAGAGTTTACCCCCTTTTTTTTTTTTAAAGGAATTTGCCCTCCAGAAAAGCAATCTGCCAATGGGCAGAGCATCGGCCCACAGACTGAAGTGTCCCGGGTTCGAGTTCCGTTAAGGGCACAGAACTCGGTTGCAGGCTCGATCCCCGGCCCTGGTCGGGGCACGTGCAGGAGGCAACCTATCGATGTGTCTCTCTCACGTGGATGTTTCTATCTCTCTCTCCCTCTCCCTTCCTCTCTGAAATCAATAAAAATGTACACATATATTTTTAAAAAGATAAGACGGGTCTTTTAAACCGACGTGGCTGTGACTGGGGACAGTGATTTGTGGAGATGAGATGGTTATTAGTCAGTTATATTTGTCCGCAGTGCAGTTGTGTGACATGTTAAATGGTCGAAGCTTTATTTTTAGTGCATGGAGTCGGCCGCGTTCCGTTTCATTGAAAGGAAAATAAAATAATTAGTAGGAAATGAGGCCCTGATCGGTGTGGCTCAGTGGATAGAGCGTTGGCCTGCGGACCGAAGGGCCCCGGGTTCGATTCCGGTCAAGGACATGTGCCTTGGTTGCGGGCACATCCCCAGTGGGGGGCGTGCAGGAGGCAGCTGATCGATGTTTCTGGCTCTCTATCCCACTCCCTTCCTCTCTATAAAAAAATCAATAAAATATATTTTTAAAAAAAGAAAATGAAAACTATGGAAGGTTTTTTCCTTCTCACCTTTAGTCATTTTCAGAAGTTAACAAATGCACACAAAGAAGCTGTCACCTCTACTTAAAATTTTTTTTTTAAATTTATTGATTGATTTGAGAGAGAGAGAGAAGCATCCGTTTGCTGTTCCACTTACTTATGCCGTCACTGATTGATCCTTGTACGGGTCCTGACCAGGAATGGAACCTTTGACCTCTTGGTTCATGGAACCACGCTCCACCAACTGAGCCACCTCCCCGGCCAGGGCTGTCACCTCTACTTTCGTTAGGATTACACCCAAAAGGGTATCTAAGTGCCTCGTGAAAGGAAATAACTTTTTCACGCAATTTAATCTGCAACGAACAATTATTTCGGCTTCCTGGCAGATACTAAGTCTGCGCCATGAGCTAGAGCTAGACCGAGCATCTGAAGGGTTTTATTTTTTTAAATTATTTTCTAAAATATATTTTTATTGATTTCAGAGAGGAAAGGGAAGGGAGAGAGAGATAGAAACATCGTGATGATAGATAAGCATTGATTGGCTGCCTCCTGCACGCCCCGCACTGGGGATCGAGTCCAAAACCCGGGCTTGTGCCCTTGACCGGGAATCGAACCCGGGACCCTTCAGTCCATAGGCCGACGCTCTATCCACTGAGCCGCACCAGCTAGGGCTTGAAGGGTTTTATTGATCTGGGTATCTCTGGATACATTTTAGACCAGAGTTTATGAATATAGCCAGTCAATGGAAGTTTACAGTCATTTTCAGAAAAGGTTGTTTTTTTTTTAAAAAAACTATAATCTATAAATTAGATCTAGGAAGTCATTTTTGATAATTAGTATATGAGTGTTTAGTACTGTGATTTCAGTACAGAACATTTTTTTCTTCTAATAGCATTATTATTCTCCCCTAAACATTGGAATTAAATTCTTTCAGATGAAATTTTTAAATTTAATATGAAATAAGCATGCCTTGGCAATGGGAGTTAGTAAATATTGGATGGTTTTTTTTTAAAGTTTACCTTTTTTTTTTTTTAAGGAATTTGCCCTCCAGAAAAGCATAGGTATAGTTTTTTAATGACACTAACTAGGACAGAGAGGTTTTTTCTCCTTATTTTTATTGTTGACACTGTTACAGATGTCTCCATTACCACCCTCCCCACCTGCTTCGCCCGCCTCCACCCAGCCATTATTATCACTATTTTTTAAATATACTTTATTGATTTTTTACAGAGAGGAAGAGAGAGGGATAGAGAGTTAGAAACATCGATGAGAGAGAAACATCCATCAGCTGCCTCCTGCACATCCCGCACTGGGGATGTGCCCGCAACCCAGGTACACGCCCTTGACCGGAATCGAACCTGGGACCCTTCAGTCGGCAGGCCGGCGCTCTATCCACTGAGCCACACCGGTCAGGGCCAGCCCAATATTTTTAATGATCCTTTTCTGCTCGGTGAATAAAATTGTAATTTAAATGTTCTGTTTCTATTTTGGGGAGCATGATATTGTCTCTCCTGTGTTTAATTCAGTGACCTTCTGCTCTTTTTCTTCTAACGTAGAATTGTAAACTATAACCTTTTATAGGTAAAAGGTTAGGGACTAAGTATAAATATTTGAACTCTGACAAAAAAGACAACGTGAACTCTAAAAAAATATGTATGTGTGTTTATTGATTTTTAGAGGGAGAGGGAGAGGGATAGAGATAGAAACATCGGCCAGCTGCCTCCTGCACGCCCTCTCCTGGGGGGTCGAGTCCACACCCTGGCTTGTGCCCCGACCCACTGGGACTCAAACCTGTGACCTCCTGGTCCCTGTGGGTTGACGCCCAACCACTGAGCCACACAGGCCGGGCTGAACTTTTTTTTTTTTTTTTTAATATATTTTATTGATTTTTTTTTTTACAGAGAGGAAGGGAGAGAGATAGAGAGTTAGAAACATCGATGAGAGAGAAACATCGATCAGCTGCCTCCTGCACGCCCCCTACTGGGGATGTGCCCGCAACCCAGGTACATGCCCTTGACCGGAATCAAACCCGGGACCCTTCAGTCCGCAGGTCGACGCTCTATCCACTGAGCCAAACCGGCTCTGGCTGAACTTTTGATATTATTTCTGTTCCTTCTTATTTTACGGTCCCCGGGGTAGATGTGGAATTGGGGAAACTATTGTCCCTCTAGCTCAGGATTCCTCCACTGGGGCTGGGTGGGTCTTTGTTTTGAAGACTGTCCTGGCTTTGTAGGTTGCGTGGCGGCATCCCTGGCCTCTGTTCACGAGATGCCAGTAGCGTCCGCCCGAAAAGGTCCCCAGATGTTATCAAATGTGCCTTAGGGAACAAAATTGTTCCCCTCGTCTCCCCCACCCCTCTCCGCCACCACCAACACAGCCACCTTGATTTTTTTTTTTTAAATGCATTTTTTTTTTTTATATATTTTATTGGTTTTTTACAGAGAGGAAGGGAGAGAGATAGAGAGTTAGAAACATCGATGGGAGAGAGACATCGATCAGCTGCCTCCTGCACATCTCCCACTGGGGATGTGCCCGCAACCCAGGTACATGCCCTTGACCGGAATCGAACCCGGGACCTTTCAGTCCGCAGGCCGACGCTCTATCCACTGAGCCAAACCGGTTTCGGCCACCTTGATTTTTTTTTTAAAAAATCTTTAGCCCTGGCCTGTTTGGCTCAGTGGTTAGAGCGTCGGCGTGTGGACTGAGGGGTCCCGGGTTCGATTCTGGCCAAGGGCACATGCCCGGATTGCAGCTCGATCCCCACTAGGGGGCGTGCAGGAGACAGCCAATCAGTGATTATCTGTCAACATTGATGTTTCTATCTCTCCCTCTCCCTTCCTCTCTGAAATCAATAAAGAAATATATATTTTTAAAAAATCTTTATTGTTGAAAGTATTACAAGTGTCCCCTTTTGCCGAAACCGGTTTGGCTCAGTGGATAGAGCGTCGGCCTGCGGACTGAAAGGTCCCAGGTTCGATTCCGGTCAAGGGCATGTACCTGGGTTGCGGGCACATCCCCAGTAGGAGATGTGCAGGAGGCAGCTGATCGATGTTTCTCTCTCATCGATGTTTCTAACTCTCTATCTCTCTCCCTTCCTCTCTGTAAAAAAATCAGTAAAATATATATATAAAAAAAAAAACAAAAAAAAAACAAGTGTCCCCTTTTTCCTCCATTGGTCGCTTCTAGCCCATCCTGTCCCTGCCCCAGGCCTTCACCACCCTATTGTCTGTGTCCGTAGGTTATGCACATCCTATATAATAAAAGCCTGATATTCTAAGTGTCCGGTCTTCTGGTCGTCTGTTCAACCAACCAACGTGCAGTGTGCTAATGATATGCTAAGGCCGCTCAACCGCTCGCTATGACGTGCACTGACCATCAGGGCGCCCACAGTCAATAAGGAGGGAATATGCTAATTGACTACCACACCCTCAAAGATGGCGGGGCCCAGTCTCCTCAGCCCCCCAGCCGCCCAGGGCTGCCCGAGGCGCAGGTAACCAGGGCCAGCCGAGGCTTGCGCTGCTGGCAGTGGCAGCAGCAGAGGTGTGATGGGGGCATCGCCTTCCCCTGATCGCCAGGTCGCCTCCCGCCCCTGAGGGCTCCCCGACTGTGAGAGGGGGCAGGCCGGGCTGAGGGACCCCCCTCCAGTGCATGAATTTCCATGCACGGAGCCTTTAGTAGAAAATATCATGAAAATCCTAGAATGGGGCGGGGATGGACCACACACCCTCTGCATTTCACCTGTAATACTTAAAATAGTGACTGGATGCCCTAACCGGTGTGGCTCAGTGGGTAGAGCGTCGGCCTGCGGACTGAAAGGTCCCAGGTTCGATTCCGGCCAAGGGCATGTACCTTTTTTGCGGGCACATCCCCAGTAGGAGATGTGCAAGAGGCAGCTGATGGATGTTTCTCTCTCATCCATGTTTCTAACTCTCTATCTCTCTCCCTTCCTCTCTGTAAAAAATCAATAAAATATATTTAAAAAAAAATAGTGACTGGTAAGAACTTATCTGTCACATTGAAAGTGTTGGCTATAGCACAGCTTTCTCCTCGCTAACAAAAACGGCTGATTATGTTCACTGCTGCATTAGCTCGCCTTTGCTTAAAATAGCCTTCCTGGGACTGTTACAAAAGGATTAAAAAAAAAAAAAAGGGATATAAGTCACTTTTTATTAACTTAAAAAAAAAAGGTCCAAGGAGACCTAGAGGGGAACGCCTGGCTTATGAGTTGGGGATACAAGAGCCTCTACCCTCTTAGAAAGCTTTCAGATATATTATCTTATTTTATTCTCATGACGGCTGGCACAGACGAACGGGCACGCCATTGGCAGCAACTCGCAAGATTGGAAATGCGTGTACCCTTGACTCAGCAGTTCTAAGAGTCGGTGCCATAAATTCTTGTGTAAGTGTGGAAAGAAAAGGCGTACAAGGAAGGTAACGACAGCATTTTCCCACTGCGGTGCTGTCAGAAATAACCCCAAACCGGGGACTATAATAGACACGCCCGTCGGTGGGGAAAGCTTACGTAAATGACAGCACACCCGTGGCCCGGACCGCCTTGCCACCTGTGAAGAGAGACTGGAGATGGATAAACGGGTACCGACATCGAGCACTGAATGAAAAAAAAAAAAAGAGCAAGTCGCAGAACTTAAAGAGAAGACTTTTGTTATTCCTCTGTGTCTGCGTTTTTAAAAATGTCTGTACATCAAACTGAGCAGTAGTTACCCTAGAGCAGCGGTCGGCAAACTCATTCGTCAGCAGAGCCAAATATCGACAGTACCACGATTGAAATTTCTTTGGGGAGCCAAATTTTTTAAACTTAAACTATATAGGTAGGTACATTGTTATTAACTTAATTAAGGTGCTCCTAAGGCTTAGGAAGAGCCACACCCAAGGGGCCAAAGAGCCGCATGTGGCTCCTGAGCCGCGGTTTGCCGACCACGGCCCTAGCGGAAGGGAGATGGGGGGCATAACATCAGAACTGTGTCTGTTTGTTTTTATTTTATTTTATTTATTTATTTATTTATTTATTTTTTAAAAATATATTTTATTGATTTTTTACAGAGAGGAAGGGAGAGAGATAGAGAGTTAGAAACATCGATGAGAGAGAAACATCGATCAGCTGCCTCCTGCACACCCCCTACTGGGGATGTGCCCACAACCAAGGTACATGCCCTGGACTGGAATCGAACCTGGGACCTTTCAGTCCGCAGGCCGACACTCTATCCACTGAGCCACACCGGTTTCGGCATGTCTGTTTGTTTTTAAATGGATCTTTACTAGAGGCCCGGTGCATGACATTCATGCACTGGGGCCGGGTGTCCCTCAGCCCGGCCTTTGCCCTCTCGCAGTCTGGCACCCCCTCGGGGGATGTCCACCTGCCAGCGTAGGCCCGATCCTAAGCCGGCAGTCAGACATCTCTCTCACAGTCCGGGGCTCTCGCAGTCTGGGACCCCCTCGGGGGATGTCCACCTGCTGGCTTAGGCCCAATCAAGTCAGACATCCCTCTCACAGTCCGGGGCTCTCGCAGTCCGGGACCCCTGCTCCTTACTCTCCGCCTGCAATGGAGGCAGGAGAGGCTCCCGCCACCGCTGCTGCATTCGCCAGCCATGAGCCGGCTGAGCCCGGCTCCCCCTGTGGGAGCACACTGACCACCAGGGGGCAGCTCCTGAGTTGAGCGCCTGCCCCCTGGTGGTCAGTGCGCGTCATAGCGACCGGTCATTCCTCCGTTCAGTCGATTTGCATATTAGCCTTTTATTATATAGGATTGATTTCAGAGAGGAAGGGAGAGGGAGAAAGACACAGAAACATCAATGATGAGAGAGCATCGTGGATCAGCTGCCTCCACGCACGCCCCCTACCGGGGATCGAGCCCGCGACCTGGGCGTGTGTCCCGACTGGGAAACACACCGTGACTTCCGGGGGTGCCGCTCGGCCGCTGAGCCACGCCGGCCGGGCGGTTCCTTAGAGTCTAAGTGCCTCTGTATCGAGTTGAGTGCTCCTTAAGGAACTCAGCATGTTCCCGCTCGAGTAATCGGATTAACTAAGAAATGTATCTGAACAGAGTGGTCCTCATCGATCGCAGATGTTTGTATTAATATTGCACTTGAAAAGGACTATTAATCATAGCCTAAGTAATAGTTTGGGGTTATGAATGATGACAAACTTTTTTTGGAAATATATTTTTATTGATTTCAGAGAGGAAGGAAGAGATAGAAACATCCATGATGAGAGAGAATCATGGATCGGCTGCCTCCTGCATGCCCCCTACTGGGGATCAAGCCCACAACCCGGGCATGTGCCCTTGACCGGAATCGAACCTGGGACCTTTCAGTCCGCAGGCTGGTGCTCTATCCACTGAGCCACACCGGCCAGGACCATGACAAACTTGTGTGTGTGTGTGTGTGTGTGTGTGTGTGTGTGTTAAGTCGAAGTATTTGGCAGGAGAGAAGCCAACATACTAACTTTTGAAAACCTGTGACGCAGGCCTGGCTGAACCGTTCTTTGTGGCCAAACACGAAGACAGTTTGTTCAAGGATCTGTTTCAGGACTACGAGAGGTGGGTCCGCCCCGTGGAGCGCCTGGACGACAAGATCGGAATAAAGTTCGGCCTCGCCATATCTCAGCTGGTGGACGTGGTAGGTGTGCGAGCCCTTCCGGACCCGGCGTCACGCTCCGTGGGGTTGAAATTGCTCTTCGGAGCCTCGGCCTAAGAGGGATGGCCAGGCGGTACCCCCCCAGGGCCCCTGCTTCCCCGGGCGAGGACCCCACGGCCGCCTTGGCCTCTGGGACCCGCTTCCCTGGGGCCTCCTCCTCCTCCTCCCTTCCGGGTCGTTCTCCTGTCTTAGGGACGGGCCAGGGCGTGGGTGCCCTCCCGTCCGCTAAGCTATTTACCTTCTGTCCTCTCCCCTGCTGTCGGGACCACTTGTACTTCCCTGGTCTCTGCACTTACTGTTGTTTTTTTTTTTTTTTACTTTTAATTGTGGTAAAATACAACGTTGATGTTTACCGTCTTGGCCATGTTTAAGTGCACAGTTAAGTGGTATTAATTACATTCAGGTTATTGTATAACCATCACCGCCATCCGCCTCCAGAACTCTCTTCGTCTTCAAACACTGAGAGTCTGAGCCTGTGCAACATTCACCCCCCGTTCAACCTGCCCCCTGGCCCCTGACAACCACCGTTCTGCTTCCTGTCTCTGAAGTGGGCTGCTCCAGGCACCTCCTACAAGTGGGGCCGTGCAGTATTTATCCTTCTGTGGTTTACAGCGGGGCCTTGACTTACGAGTTTAATTCGTTCCCCGACGGAGCTCGTAACTCAGATCACTCGTGTGTCAAATCAAAAAGCGAACGCGTGAGACACGTGGTGCTGGGCTGATGTGGTGGCGTCCACGGTGACGTTCGCTGCGCCACCTAGCGGTGGGGCGTCTGAAGCTGGCTCGTCACCCGAATTTTAGCTCACCACTCAGAGCAAAAAATCGGCGGAGAGACCGCTCGTATCTCGAAAAACTCGTTAGTCGGGACACTCGTAAGTCAAGGCCCCGCTGTATTTCCCTTAGCAGAGCATCTTCAAGGTTAATGCGTGTTGTAGCACATGTCAGACTGTCCTTCCTGCGGCTGAATGCCGTTCCATCCGATTTACATTTCACATTTGCTTATCCATTCGTCTGTCCATGGACACTTGAGCTGCTTCCACGTTCTTCCTGTCGTGAACAAAACTGCAGTGAACGCTGGTGTATGTTTTGTGTGTGTTTTTAATCCTCACCCGAAGACATTTTTCCATTGACTTTTTTAAAATTTGGGTTGTTTATTTTTGCACGCCTTTGTTTTTCTTTTTAATATATTTTTATCGATTTCAGAGAGGAATGGAGAGAGAGAGAGAGAGAGAGAGAGACATCAATGATGAGAGAGAATCATTGACCTGCTGCCTCCTGCACGCAACCCCAGCCTGCAACCCGGGCATGTGCCCTTGGCCAGAATCAAACCCGGGATCCTTCAGTCCTCAGGTCGACGCTCTATCCACTGAGCAACACCAGCCAGGGCTCTGTGCTGAGTGTTGTAACTTACACAGTGTGCTGTGGTTGGTGACTATGAACTTTTCTTTTTTTAAAATATATTTTATTGGTTTTTTACAGAGAGGAAGAGAGAGGGATAGAGAGTTAGAACCATCGATGAGAGAGAAACATCGATCAGCTGCCTCCTGCACGCCCCCCACTGGGGATGTGCCCGCAGCCAAGGCACATGCCCTTGACCGGAATCGAACACGGGACCCTTCAGTCCACAGGCTGACGCTCTATCCACTGGGCCAAACTGGTGAAGGCGATCTTTTTTTTTCTTTTAATATCTATTTTATTGATCTCAGAGAGGAAGGGAGAGAGAGAGATGGAAACATCCATGATGAGAGAGAATCATGGATCGGCTGCCTCCTGCACGCCCCCCACTGGGGATCGAGCCCACCATCCAGGCGTGTGTCCTTGACAGGAATTGAACCCGGGACCTTTCAGTCTGCAGCCCAGCGCTCTATCCACTGAGCCACACCAGCCAGGGCCCGTGTACAGCAAGTACATAAAGTTCCACTGTGCTCATCTCTCAGGTTGTATCTCAGTCAGATCTGGGGAAATGTGGTGGTGGGAGTGTTAAATCTAAAAACGCCGATGGTGAGCGTGAGGGCAGTTTGTCTGAAACGCAGCCTGCGTCTGGAGGAATCATGTGACACGAAGCTGGAAAAAGGGCCCTGCCTTTGTGGACGGATGAACAGAACGCAGGCCCCACCCGGGAGGAGTGTTGGCATAAAACGGAAGAACTCGTATTTAGGGAATCATGGTGTCCGCAGTCGGAACCATCGGCCTCATTTAAACCTCTGTTTTTCAGGATGAGAAAAACCAGCTCATGACCACGAAAGTCTGGTTGAAGCAGGTACGTATCAAACGCAAAAGGCCTCGCCCCCCTGGCGCCCGGCGACCCTGTTACTACAGGGTGTGCGGCACGGAGGGTGTGAGGGAGGGCTGGGCGGGGTGGGTTGGCGGGAGTTTAAGGAGCAGCGAGGTGGCCAGTGTGGCCGGAGGGGAGGGAGCCCCCGGGGGAGAGGAGCAGATGAGGTCAGAGCCATGGGAGGCTGGTGGTGTGGCAGCTCCTTGATTCCGGCAAAGATTCTGGCTTTACAGTACTCTCAGTGAGACGGGAACGGGCAATGAGGCGTTACTTTATTTTATTTTTTTTAATATTTAATTGATTTTTTACAGAGAGGAAGGGAGAGGGGTAGAGAGTTAGAAACATCGATGAGAGAGAAACATCCATCAGCTGCCTCCTGCACACTCCCTGCTGGGGATGTGCCTGCAACCCAGGTCCATGCCCTTGACCGGAATCGAACCCGGGACCCTTGAGTCTGAAGGCCGACGCTTTAGCCACTGAGCCACACCAGTTAGGGCAAAAATATATATTTTTATTGATGTCAGAGAGGAAGGGAGAGGGAGAGAGAGATAGACACATCCATGATGAGAGAGAATCATGGATCGGCTGCCTCCTACACGCCCCCCACTGGGGATGGAGCCCGCAACCCGGGCCTGTGCCCTGACCGGGAATTGAACCGTGACCTCCTGGTTCATAGCTTGACGCTCAACCGCTGAGCCACACTGGCCGGGCTGTCGCTACTTTTTTTTATTATTGTCTAAACTTTTACATATGTCTCCTTTTTCCCCAATTGACACCCCCCCAGCCATTCCCACCCCGGGCAAGCCCCCACCGCCCCAGTGTCCCTACTTTTTAGTACCGACCGCCACTTCCCTGACCCTGAACTCCTAAAAGGCACGGTGCTTTCCTTGGGGTGCGAGTCTCAACTTGACATGACCCCAGCGTCGTTCCCGCGTGGAGGCCGGACGAGGTGTTTGCGTGTGTGGAACACGGAATGCGTCCAGCTGCTCTTTGCATGAAGCAGTCCGGCTGGTCCATGTCGACACAGCTGGAAAAGGCATGTTTCCCTCAAACCCGGACCCGAGATGCCCGAGGCTGCACCTCCTGGGCCCGGCTGGCGGTTGGCGAAGGCGTGCCAAGCAGAACCGTGAGCACACGCCGCCTGGCGCTCCCTGTGCCGCAGGGACCGAGCTCAGAGCCCAGCGCCCACGGGGAAGGCGCCCCGGCGCTCTCTCCGTCGGGAGGGGCCAAGATTTCCTGTCTGGCCGTGGCCAGTCCCTGTGAGGGTTGAGTCCGTTGAAATCGACGCCGTTGTCTTTGTTTCAAAGGAGTGGAGGGACGTGAAGCTCCGGTGGAACCCCGAGGACTACGGGGGGATCCGAGCCATCCGGGTCCCGTCAGACGCCCTCTGGACCCCAGACATCGTCCTGTTTGACAAGTAAGTTACAGCCCGCCTTCCGTGTGTTTCCGAAGGGCACCCCTGCGTGGCGATTGGGCTCTGGTGTCGGCGCCTTCCTTCTGAGAGGGGGGTGGCTGTCCGGTCGAATGACTTGATTTCACATTTTTTCAAAAAAATATATTTTATTGATTTTTTACAGAGAGGAAGGGAGAGGGATAGAGAGTTAGAAACATGGATGAGAGAGAATCATGGATCAGCTGCCTCCTGCACGCCCCCCACTGGGGATGTGCCCGCAACCCAGGTCCATGCCCTTGACCGGAATCGAACCCGGGACCCTTCAGTCCGCAGGCCGACGCTCTAACCACTGAACCACACCGGTCAGAGCCCGATTTCACATTCTTTGGGTTCAAGTCAGTCCTGTTGGTCCCCTCCTTTGTTGCGTGTGCATGTGTGCATGTGTGCGTGCGTGTGTGTGCGTGCGTGTGTGTGTGTGTGCGTGTGCGTGTTCCCGTGCATGTTGTTTCCTGATCACAGAGTGTCCTTTGGTTTGTGACATTTGTGACGCATTTGGGAACCCCAGGAAGGTGTGAGGAGGTAGGGGGGTCACCAGTGGTCAGTCCCCCTGTCCAGCACGTGGAGCAGGGGTGGGCGGGGGCTGGCCCTGCCAAGGCAGTGGATGAGTTAATTAAATGTTCGACCAGCCCTGGCCGGTTCGGCTCAGTGGATGGAGCATCAGCCTGTGGACCAAAGGGTCCCGGGTTCGATTCCGGTCAAGGGCACATGCCTGGGTTGCAGGCTCAGTCCAATGTGCAGGAGGCAGCCGGTCCATGATTCCCTCTCATCATTGATGTTTCTATCTCTCCCCTCCTCTCTGAAATCAATAAAAATATATTTTAAAAAAATGTTCAACCCAAGAGAGCAGGCTAATATATATATATATATATATATATATATATATATATATATATCATGTATGATTTAACAATCTTTAATTCTAATGTGAAAGTTCAATATAAGCCAGTTGTAAGGCTTGGGACTTATTCTTTAAAATATATATATTTTTGCCGAAACTGGTTTGGCTCAGTGGATAGAGCGTCGGCCTGCGGACTGAAAGGTCCCGGTTTGATTCCGGTCAAGGGCATGTACCTGGGTTGCGGGCACATCCCCAGTAGGGGGTGTGCAGGAGGCAGCTGGTCGGTGTTTCTCTCTCATCGATGTTTCTAACTCTCTATCTCTCTCCCTTCCTCTCTGTAAAAAATCAATAAAATATATTTAAAAAAAATATATATATATATTTTGATCTCAGAGAGGAAGAGGGAGGGAGGGAGAGACGGAAACATCCATGATGAGAGAGAATCACGGATCGGCTGCCTCCTGCACGCCCCCCACTGGGGATGGAGCCCGCAACCCGGGCCTGTGCCCTGACCGGGAATCGAACCCTGACCTCCTGGTTCCTAGGTCGATGCCCAACCCTGAGCCCCGCCTGCAGTGTTACTGTGCGTGTGTCCGCGTGTGCGTTTCAGTGCCGACGGGCGTTTCGAAGGGGCCCGCACGAAGACCGTGGTCCGGTTCGACGGCACCGTCACCTGGACGCCGCCCGCCAACTACAAGAGCTCCTGCACCATCGACGTCACCTTCTTCCCCTTCGACCTCCAGAACTGCTCCATGAAGTTCGGCTCCTGGACCTACGACGGCTCGCAGGTGGACCTCCTGCTGGAGGACCGGGACGTGGACAAGAGGGACTTCTTCGACAACGGGGAGTGGGAGATCGTGAGCGCCACGGGCCGCCGGGGCAACCGGACGGACGGCCGCCGCTGGTACCCGCACGTCACCTACGCCTTCGTCCTCCGGCGCCTGCCCCTCTTCTACACGCTGTTCCTCATCGTGCCCTGCGTCGGGCTCTCGCTGCTCACGGCGCTGGTCTTCTACCTGCCGTCCCACGAGGGCGAGAAGATCTGCCTCTGCACCTCGGTGCTGGTCTCGCTGACCGTCTTCCTGCTGGTCATCGACGAGATCATCCCCTCGTCCTCCAAGGTCATCCCCCTCATCGGGGAGTACCTGGTGCTCACCATGATCTTCGTGACGCTGTCCATCACGGTGACCGTCTTCGCCATCAACATCCACCACCGCTCGCCCGCCACGCACCACGCCATGGCGCCCTGGGTGCGCCGGCTGTTCCTCCACCGGCTGCCCCGGCTGCTGTGCATGCGGGGCCACGCCGACCGGTACTCCGCCCGGAGAGAGGAGGCCGGGGCCCGCGGGGGACCGAGCCCCGCCCGGGACGCGCTGGGAGCCGCGCTCGACTCCATCCGCTACATCGCCAGGCACGTGGTGAAGGAGAACGCGGTCCGAGAGGTCTGTGCCCGGGGGCGGCGCAGAGGCGGGTCAGCGGGTCAGGGCCCTCCGAGGCCAAGCGCAGGGCGAGGGCCAGAAATGTGGACGCGCATCCTCGAGAAGATCTTTACTAAATCCGGTTCTGGCCCCGGCCGGTGTGGCTCAGTGGATAGAGCGCCGGCCTGCAGACTGAAGGGTCCCGGGTTCGATTCTGGTCAAGGGCACAGGCCCGGGTTATGGGATCGATCCCCAGTGGGGGGCGTGCAGGAGGCAGCCGATCCATGATTCTCTCTCATCACTGATGTTTCTCTCTCTCTCTCCCTCTCCCTTCCTCTCTGAAGTCAAAATATATTTGACAGGCTGGGGGCGGGGGAGAATGAAAGAGAATTTATTTTTGGTTTATTACCAAATATTTAAATAATATAAATATTCTAACTTAGAAATTGTCAAAATAAGCCAGTTGTAAAATATGACAAGTCGATGTGTGAATGACATTGTGCCATGTCCTTGAGGCCCTGTTGTCCCAGCATCTGTCCCTGAGCGCTGAGCACGGGGGGTGGGGGGTGGGGTGGGGTACTTACAGTGCTTTGGCCTTAATTCAGCAGATTGTATCTTTTTAAAAATACATATATTTTTATTGATTTCAGAGAGGTAGGGAGAAGGAGAGAGAAACATCAATGATGAGAGAGAATCACGGATCGGCTGCCTCCTGCAGGCCCCCCACTGGGGATCGAGCCTGCAACCCAGGCCTGTGCCCTTGACCGGAATCGAACCCGGGACCCGTCAGTCCGCAGGCTGATGCTCTATCCACTGAGCCACCTCGGCCAGGGCAGCAGATTATAACTGAAAATAAGTACACAGTGTTGAATTCTGTATTGAATGTGGGTCTTTTTTTTTATTTTTTATTTTTTGGCCGCAGGTGGTTGAAGACTGGAAGTTCATCGCCCGGGTCCTCGACCGGCTCTTCCTGTGGACGTTCCTCGTGGTCTCGGTGGTCGGCTCCCTGGGGCTCTTCGTTCCTGTGATTTATAAATGGGCCACGATACTGGCTCCAGCCCCAGGCGGAACCGCCAAGACGTGACGCTTCCCTAGTTACCAAAAGGCACGTACAGTGAGTGGAACCTCCTTTCTCGAACTTGATGCGTTCCGAGAGGCTGTCTGAAAACCGGATCATTTTTTCCCCCCATTAGAAATCATGTAAGTTGAATTAATCCGTTCCAGACCCCAAAATGATTCCCTGTTTTAAATTTAAAAATATATATTTTTATTGATTTCAGAGAGGAAGGGGAGGGGAGAGAGATAGAGACATCAATGATGAGAGAGAATCATCGACTGGCTGCCTCCTGCACGCTCCCCACTGGGGATCCAGCCCACAACCCCGGGCATGTGCCCTTGACAAGAATCGAACCCAGAACCCTTCAGTCTGCAGGCTGATGCTCTATCCACCGAGCCAAACCGGCCAGGGCTTAACCTTTCTTATACACAGTACATGTCTCTTGTACTGTTTCATCTAGAAATAAACACTTTAACAGCAAAAAGGACATGAAATGTAAATGGAAGTTTAATGAAAAGGAAAGGAAATGTACAGTTAAAAATGAAACTATAGCCCTGACCGGTGTGGCTCAGTGGATAGAGCGTCGGCCTGTGGACTGAAGGGTCCCGGGTTCGATTCCGGTCAAGGGCGTGTACCTTGGTTTCGGGCACATCCCCGGTGGGGGGCGTGCAGGAGGCAGCTGATCAATGTTTCTCATGGATGTTTCTAACTCTCTATCCCTCCCCCTCCCCCTCTGTAAAAAATCAATAAAATATATTTTTCAAAAATGAAAATGTAACCATAAGTATAAGCAGCCACAAAAGCAAAACAAAACAAAATAAAAAACGCGAAAATATGCACAGCACAGTATCCCGAGATTGTAACAGCGGGAAACGGACTCATATTCGTACATCCTCGCCTCTGTCACCCGAGGGATTGTGACCGACCCCACAGGTACCAGCCCGAAAGGGTAGTCAGGGTGAGAAGCGAGTTGTCGAGATGGGAGGCGTTCGGGAAGCGAGGTTCCACTGTATATGCCTTAGGGCACCCCCAGAATGATGAACACGCCAGCTGTGTTTAAAGTGTCCCGCAAGCCCGAACAGACGAGCAGTTGCTAGCGTCCGTTTATCGTCACAGTCTTGCCCACTAGAAAAATCTATCTGCACGGCTAACGCGGTAACTGACTGAATCGCACCCGATCTCCTCAAAACAGCAGCACGGCGGCCTCTGGCCTGTCCTAGCAAAAATGCGACGTTTGCGTCCTGGCTGATAACGGTTTTGAAATTCGTGATGGTCTGTAATCCACAGCGGGGTCCCTATTGTGATGCCCCGGAAAATTCCTGTCGTATTCGAAGGCGGACTTCAGAACTGGGTCTGCGTTTGGTGAGGCACACGCCTTTACCTCTTCCTGTGCCGTGTCTGCTGCGCCAGCAGCTCGTGGTCAGCGCCGTATCACACGACCATACTCACTGAGCTGGCGCCTCGGTACGATGACCATGAAATACGTTGCAGAGTCTACAGCCAACATTTCTTTTAAAAAATGAGAAATGGGAGTGGGGACCTCCTTTAAGGCCTTCTTTATTCTTTAGATGCTGAAACTGAACAATTGTTATGTTACTCTAGAGGCCCGGTGCATGAAATTCGTGCACTCAGGGACTGGGGGGTCCCTCAGCCTGGATTATGAGAGGGTGCGGGACAGGCTGCGGGACCCCACCAGTGCACGATCGGGGCCCGGGAGGGACACGGGAGGTTGGCCAGCCAGGGAGGGACCATGGGAGGGCTCCAGGGCATGTCTGGTCCGTCTCGCTCAGTCCCGATTGGCCAGACCCCGGCAGCAAGCTAACCTACCAGTCAGAGCGTCTGCCCCCTGGTGTTCAGTGCATGTCATAGCGACTGGTCGACTGTCTGACCCCTGGTGTTCAGTGCAGGTCATAGCGACTGGTCGACCAGTCGACTGTCTGACCCCTGGTGGTCAGTGCACGTCATAGTGAGCGGTTGAGTGGCCTTAGCATCTCATTAGCATATTACGCTTTGATTGGTTGAACAGACGACCGGACACTTAGCATATTAGGCTTTTATTATATAGGACCAGTGACCCGGCGTGTGAAATCGAGCAGCCCCGCCCACCCACGCACGTCCCGCCCACCTGCCCACCTGCTGCCCCACCTTGACACCCTAACCTCTCCACCCAGAGCTCGAGCACACCTGGCCCCGCCCCCGCCCTCTTCGGCCTTCTCTGGCCGCTTCAAGCCCCGCCCTCGGTCCCGCGAGTCACCTCGGGCTGGTCCCGCCTCCTCCGGGCGCCTCCCCGCTTCCGCCCCATCTCCAGAGCAGCGAGGCGGCTCCGCCCCACCACGCACGCAGCCTCCTGCTGAACGGTCGTTACGGCGTGAGGGCGTCACAACCATTAGCATATTAGCTCTTTATTTCATAGGATTTTACCTTCCATTGTGAAATCATACAAGACAACTCCTATTCATTTCAGTCCCCTTGGCCACGTGTTCCACCACCAGTAGAACCATCTTCTGTGTAAATTGTAGTAACATCTCTTTATCTTTTTTTAATTATGTTTTTATTGATTTCAGAGAGGAAAAGAGAGGGAAAGACAGAAACATCCATGATGAGAGAGAATCATGGACCGGCTGCCTCCCGCACGCCCCCCACTGGGGATCGAGCCTGCAACCCAGGCCTGTGCCCTTGACCAGGAATCGAACCGTGGCCTCCTGGTTCCTAGGTCGACGCTCAACCCCTGGGCCTCATCTCTTTACCCTTGACCTTAGATGCGTCTGTGATGATTAAGCGAATCCCATTTTGAAAAACATGTCGGTGGGTACTCCTGACTTGTTCTGTGAGAAAACCATCTTCTGAAACGGGAGGCGGCAGTCTGATTCTGTATGAGCACGTCCTACGTTTCACATCCACGGACTGTTTCACTTTTATCTCTCTCATTCCAGTTAGAATCTGGGAGTCGCAAGGACTCTGGGAGGTAACCTAGTCATCACTGATGTTTCTCTCTCTCTCTCTCTCTCTCTTCCTCTCTGAATTCAATAAAAATATATTTAAAAAAAGAAAAAGAACTTCAGGATTGGCTGGACTGCTCGTATGGATTTTGTAGCTGTTTCTTTCTTTCTTTTTTTTTTTTTAAGGTAGCTGTGATACAGACCCCAGGACACGCACCCACCCACCCACCCACGAGCCAGAGAATAGCTCCTGTGACACCCCACCTCTGCCCCTTCGGTCCCTTTGGGAAATTCACCCCCGAGCTCGGGACTACACCCGACAACATCGTCAGCGTGGTTAGGTTTCCCTGTAAGACTTGCTGTCGCGTGGATCGCTGGGATGGGCGAGTCCGCCGGCCGTGGCTACCAGTTGCACCGAGACTGGAATAGCATTGTTCCTTTCTGTGCGGCAAGGAAGCTTCGTAAATAAAATCTTAACATTTGGGTCAAAAAAAAAGAAAGAAAGAAAGAAAGCAGAATGGTGGTTGGCAGGGGCCGGGGGAGGGGGATGGGGAGTCACTGTTTAATGGGTCTGTGGTTTCAGTTTCACAGGATGGAAAGGGTTATGGGGATCGACGGTGAGGACCATTGCACAGCAGTGTGACCACTGGATACCACTGAGCTGTGCGTGTGAAAAGGTTACGATGGTAAATTGTATGCTAAGGGTGTTTTATCACAATAAAAAGAAAGGGCTTCTCCCCAACTCCCCGCCTCCCCCCCCCCCCCCCCCGCCCCCGACACCCAGTACACCTCAGGCAGGTGCACAGCTCGGCGCTCAGGGGTCGCCCCTGGCCATCAGGGGTCGCCCCTGGCCATCAGCGGCTGCAGGAACAGCCCGGCTGTCCCCAGGATGCACACCAGGATGAACACCCACAGGAAAATGCGGTCGATCACCATGGCCACATACTTCCAGTCGTCTTGAATCTGGAAAAAACAAACAAACCAATCATCAGTAATCAATCATCGAAAGAGGGGAAAAACAGCCCGCAGGAGAAGGCGGCGTGAATACATTTTCAATCCTGAGCACGTGATAGATACATTGCAGCAGCGGAAGCCGCTGTTCCCACCGAAATGCAGGACCCTTTCCCGCCCGGAGCAAGGGAGGGTGGGAGAGAGAGGAACATCGATGAGGAGAGAGAATCACTGGCCGGCAGTCCGAGGAAGTGTACCGTTCTCAGGTGACTCTTTTTTTTGTTGTTGTTAATATATTTTTATTGATTTCAGAGAGGAAGGAAGAGGGAGAGAGAGATAGAAACATCCATGATGAGAGAATCACGGATCGGCTGCCTCCTGCACGCCCCACACTGGGTATCGAGCCCGAAACCCGGGCATGTGCCCTTTACAGGAATCGAACCCGGGACCCTTCAGTTCCCAGGCCGACGCTCCATCCCCTGAGCCACACCGGCCAGGGGTCTCAGGTGTCTCTTGAGGCACCAGAAAAGTCGTACAAAACATCTGTCATGTTAAATCTTTTCTAAATGAGAAGTTTCTCCATGTGTATAGAACCTATTTTGTCTTCCTTTTTTTAAAAATAAATTGCTTTTATTGATTTCAGAGAGAAAGGAAGACGGAGAGGGAGAAAGATCCGTGATGAGAGAGAATCACGGATCGGCCGCCTCCTGCCCGCCCCACACTGGGGATCGAGCCCGCAACCCGGGCCTGTGCTCTGACGGGCAATCGAACCCTGACCCCCTGGTTCGCAGGTTGATGCTCAACCACTGAGCCACACGGGCCAGGCCATGACCGATTTCTTCTAAGTTGAATTCCAGTTTACAGTTTGTTAGAAGAGCAGATACAATGCAACATCATCCACCTTTGGCTCACAGTTCTGGGCAAGAAATTTCCTTTTAACATCCATATCAGGGCAAGTCCCTCATCACTCTCTCTCTCCCTCGCCCGCCACTCCCCCCCCCCCCGGCCCCCCAGGGATACCCAAATAATCAAATACCATCTTCAGTCCGAAGTCCAGAGTTTCATGACGTTCTGTACGATCAACAGAACAGGCTGGCATTCCGAAATAACTGCCTGATAATCAAGTGAAAAGACAGAAGGCCCAGGACGCAAGGAAACCGTAATTGAATCGGGAGGAGAGAGGGTCCGTGCATCAGCTGATTTGGAAGAAATAATCGCATAACAATGAGGCAGCACGGACGCGGTAATCTCGTTAAGGGGCCGAAACGGGGCCGCGAGACGGGATTCATTTCATCCCGCTGAGCGGCCATGAACGTGTCCTGCCGGTGACACTGAGGAGTCCCGGGTGAGGCTGGGATTAGGCTGCATGTGCCACCAGGTCCGAAGAGCTGGGTTTGTATGTGCTTCCAGGACCAAATGGACCCTGCGGCTCCCTCCCGCTCCGCTGGCTGAGCCCCCGCAGGCCTAGGAGACGGGGGTGGGAGGCAGCTTTGGATACCATCCCAGCTCCGCTCCCTTCTAGTCCTGAGAGTCTGGGTAAGTGACGTGACCTTTCCTTCTTTTATTTTAAAAAAATATATGTTTTTATTGATTTCAGAGAAGAAGGGAGAGGGAGAGAGAGATAGAAACATCCATGATGAGAGAGAACCATGGGTTAGCTGCCTCCTGCACGCCCCCTACTGGGATTCAGGCCTGAAACCCCGGGCGTGTGCCCTGACCGGGAATCGAACCGCGACCTCCTGGTTTTGAGGTTGAAGCTCAACCACTGGGCCACACCGGCCAGGCCAAAGTCTAATTTCTTTTCTTTTCTTTTTCTTTTTTTTAATATATTTTATTGATTTTTCACAGAGAGGAAGGGAGAGGGACAGAGAGTCAGAAACATCGATGAGAGAGAAACATCGATCAGCTGCCTCCTGCACTCCCCCTACTGGGGATGTGCCCGCAACCCAGGTACATGCCCTTGACCGGAATCGAACCTGGGACCCTTCACTCCGCAGGCCGACGCTCTATCCACTGAGCCACACCGGTCAGGGCCTAATTTCTTTTCTTTTTTTTTTAAATATATATTTTTATTGATTTCGGAGAAGAAGGGAGAGGGAGTGAGAGATAGAAACAGCCACAATGAGAGGGAATCCTGGATCGGCCGCCTCCTGCACGCCCCACACTGGGGATGGAGCCCACAACCCGGGCCTGTGCCCTGACCGGGAATCGAACCGTGACCTCCTGGTTCCTAGGTCGACGCTCAACCACTGAGCCACACTGGCCGGGCCAGAGTCTAATTTCTTAACCCAGCCCCACGCCTTGCCCCACAGGAACCCATACACGTCTGCTGAACAGATGCCCGACGGCTGTAACAACACGATGCCCTGACACGCTCCTCCTTACCTCTTTGGCCTCATTCTGCGCCTTCATATTCTCCGCGATGTACCTGACGCTCCGGATGGCCTCCTGGATTTCCGGCGACAGGGCCGACCGCGAGAGCACGGCGTCCACGGAATCGGTGCTGGAGCTCCGCGTGAGGTTAGCGGTGAAGTTGGAGATCTTCACGGTGCGGTGGTGGTGGCGGCGGCCGGCCCCGCACGGCCCCTCCGGGCAGGGGCCGCCTTCCTTGCCGTCCTTGGACCCCGCGCGGCGGCGGAAGCAGTTGAGGTTGGCGAACTCGGCGCTGGAGCTGTCGGCTGGCCTGGGCCCCGGGGCATGGCCGCCGCCCTCGCCCTCGCCGCCCGCCGCCGGCCTGGCCATGAACATGACGCGGGGCAGCGCCTGCAGGAACACGGCCCTCACCCAGGCGGGCATGGTGTGCGTGGTGGGCGTCCGGTAGTGCACGTTGAGCACGAAGACGGTGATGACGATGGACAGGGTGACGAAGATCATGGTGAACAGCAGGTACTCGCCGATGAGCGGGATGACCAGCGAGGTGGACGGGATGGTCTCGGTGATGACCAGCAGGAAGACCGTGAGCGACAGCAGCACGGAGATGCACAGCGTCACCTTCTCGCCGCAGTCGGACGGCAGGTAGAAGACCAGCACGGTGAGGAAGGAGATGAGCAGGCAGGGGATGATCAGGTTGATGGTGTAGAAGAGGGGCAGGCGGCGGATGTACAGCGAGTACGTGATGTCCTGGTAGATCTCCTCGCAGCAGTAGTACTTGATGTCGTGCTTGTAGCCGGGGGCGTGGATGATGGCCCACTCGCCGCTCTCCCAGTAGTCCTTGAGGTTCATGGAGGAGCCGACCAGGACCAGCTCGATCTTGGCCTTGTCGTAGGACCAGGAGCCGAACTTCATGGAGCAGTTCTGGTAGTCGAACGGGAAGTAGGTGACGTCGATCTTGCAGGAGCTCTTGAAGATGGCCGGGGGGATCCAGGTCACCTCGCCCGTGTGCTTGACCAGGGCTTTGGTCTTGTCGTCCACTTGGAAGTCGCCCATGGCGCTGCGGGGAGAGAGAGGCGGGGCCCGGTCACGGCACACGCGGGTCAGCATGCGGGACGGTCGAGCTCAGAGCGCCGGGATGTCCACCCACGTCCCGAGGGCGACCCCGGAGCCCCGGACTCTGCCCCCCGCCCCCGGCCTCGGCCACACACACCGTCTGACACCCTCGTCGCGCCTCGAGGGGGTGCTGGCTCATCCCCCCGCACACAGCGCCTATTGCATCGAGACACCCCAAGTGCCCCTTCTCTTGAAGGAGAGAAACAGGACGAAAGTTTGCCGGCTGGAGGCAGGTTCCTAAGTGGACGCTCAACCCCTGAGCCACAGCAGCCGGGTCTGTAAGTAAATTCTGACCGGAACACACAGCCATCCCCACTCGTCTATGGCCTATGGCTACTTTTTTGTTTGTTTGTTAATCCTCACCCGAGGATATTTTTCCATTGATTTTTAGAGAGAGTGGAAGGGAGGGGGAGAGACACCTCGATGGGTTGCCTCCCCCACACGCCCCCGACGACGGCCGGGGATGGAGCCTGCAACCAAGGTACGTGCCCTGGACCGGAATCGAACCCGGACCCTTTAGTCCGGGGGCCAACGCTCTGTCCACTGAGCCGAACCGGCTAGGGCTATGTATGGCTACTTTAAAAATATATATATTTTTATTGATTTCAGAGAGTAAGGGAGGGAGAGAGAGAGAGAGAGAGAGAGAGAGAAACACCAATGATGAGAATCATTGATCAGCTGCCTCCTGCACGCCCCACACTGGGGATGGAGCCCACAACCCGGGCCTGTGCCCTGACCGGGAACCGAACTGTGACCTCCCGGTTCATGGGTCAACCAACGCTCAATCACGGAGCCACGCCAGCCGGGCCGATCCCCTCATTTTACTGAAGAGGATACGAAAGCCCAGGGAACAGGATCAAGCTGCTCGGGCCCCTGCAGAGCTGGCGGCAGAGCCGTGACCACCCAGGACTCGGGTCCCACGTGAGGAGGCGCCGAACCCCGTGGGCTCCGAGGCCGGGTGTTGGCGAGAAGCCGGTCTCGGTGGCGGACGCACGTCCGGCTGTTTTCCAGGGATCCTGGTCACCAGAGGCCTGTGTGCTGACCGGCAGGGTCAGCAGCCTGTCTCTGCCACCGGGGGGCAGAGAGGACCCGGCCTGGGCCTGGGATCGGGCTCAGCGCCAGCCACAGAGGGGCCCTGAGTAAGCACCTGCTGACTGAGCGAGTGACCAGGAAATAAAGGAGGATCTGCGGTCACAGGGCACCAGGGGACCGCTGACGGCGAGGACAGCGGGGGGGGGGGGGGGGGGGGGGCGCTCTGAGCCAGTGAGCTGTGAGCAGGGCGGTCGATTAGAGAGAGGAAGGGCAGACAGACTGGCTGCAGATGAGCAGCTGAGCTGTGGGCTTCACGGGAGCTGAGGGCTCCAACGGGGAGAGCGTGCGGAGGGTAGGAGAGGGCGTGGCGGCATTCGTGTTCTTGTAATCCTCACCAGAGGATGTTTTCTATTGATTTTTTTAAAAAGTATATTTTTATTGATTTCAGAGAGGAAGGGAGAGGGAGAGAGAGAGAGAGAAACATCAACGAGGAGAGAGAATCCTGGATCAGCTGCCTCCTGCACGCCTCCCACTGGGGATGGAGCCCACAACCCGGGCCTGTGCCCTGACCGGGAATCGAACCCTGACCTCCTGGTTCATAGGTCAATGCTTAGCCACTGAGCCACATTGGCCGGGCTCCATTGATTTTTTTTTTTAAACATATTTTTATTGGTTTCAGAGAGGAAGGGAGAGGGAAGGAGAGAGAGAGAAACATCAATGATGAGAGGGGATCATTGCTCGGCGGCCTCCTGCACGCCCCCTACTGGGGATGGAGCCCGCCACCCGGGCCTGTGCCCTGACCGGGAATCGAACCTGGGACCTCTGAGTCCGCAGGCCCACACTCCATCCACTGAGCCAAACCAGCCAGGGATCCATTGATTTTTTTTTAGACAGAGTGGAAGGGAGGGAGGAGAGAGAAAGAGAGAGACAGAGAGAGAGAGAGAGAGAGAGAGAGAGAAACATGGACATGAGAGAAATACATCGATTGTTGCCTCCTGTTGGAGCCCCAACTGGGGCTGGGGATCGAACCTGCAACCAAGGCACGTCCCCTTGACCAGGAATCGAACCCGGGACCCTCTGGTCCGAGGTCTAACACTCTAACCACTGAGCACACCAGCCAGGGCAGCATCCGTGTTTCACTCCCTCCAGACTCCCTCAGAAATGCAGGGCAACCAGGATAGCAACAGGCGAAACCTCCCGCCCGCATCGTCCGCGACGGTGACACGGAACCCCGTGAACCTCAGAGTACGAGCCCCCACCGCCATCAGGACCTGCGTGGGAACACGTGGGGTTAGCTGCGGACGGAGGTCGCAGGGGGCAGCGAAAGGGGGGTTCTCCTGTCCTGGGGGCCCCAGGTGGAAATCACCGAGAAGTGTCTGCCCCTCAAAACGTGGACCCTACTCTGCAATGAATCAGTTTGTGGGAGGGAACAGAGACAGCGGGGCCCGGCCGGTGTGGCTCAGTGGTCGAGCATCAACCTAGGAACCAGGAGGTCAGGGTTCAATTCCCGGTCACGGGCACAGGCCCGGGTTGCGGGCTCCATCCCCAGCGGGGGGCGTGCAGGAGGCAGCCGATCCACGATTCTCTCTCATCGTTGATGTTTCTATCTCTCCCCCTTTCTCTCTGAAAGATATTTTTTTAAAAGATATATATTTTTTAAAGGTATATTTTTTAAAACGACATCTATATATATAAAAGGCTAATATGCAAAGTGTCCCCTCGGGAGTTCAGCGGGGAGACCGGGAATTCGATTGCTGGCTATGGCGTGCACTGACCACCAGGGGGCGGCATGGAATGAAGGAAGGCCCGGGCCAGCAGCCAAAAGGCCCCGATCGGCCCTGATCCCTGGCCAGGCCTAGGGACCCTACCTGTGCAAAACCAATAAAATATGTTTTTTCTTTTTTAAAAAAATATATTTTATTGTTTTTTTACAGAGAGGAAGGGAGAGGGATAGAGAGTTAGAAACATTGATGAGAGAGAAACACTGATCAGCTGCCTCCTGCACACCCCCCACTGGGGATGTGCCCGCAACCCAGGTACATGCCCTTGGCCGGAATCGAACCCGGGACCCTTGAGTCCGCAGGCCGACGCTCTATCCACTGAGCCACACTGGTCAGGGTAAGATATATCTTAAAAAAATAAAAAAAAGACAAAGGAAAAATATCTCTTGGTGACCCACGTGAAAAGAACAGCCCCTGATACGTAAGCTGACGACGCATCCCAGCCCGTCTAGGGCAGTCCTGGTTGCCTCTTGGTCCCGGGACACCGACGAATAGTGTCCACTCTCTCTCCCCAGAGCCGCCCGTTGTTACAAGAACAAGAGAATCGGACCGGCACCAGGGTTTGACATCAGCACTTTGTACCGGGACCCGAGCCCGCGTTTGAAAGGCTTTCACGGAAGGAAAAAGAGGGACCCAGGATGTTGTGTCGGGTGAGTGACCGCAAAGCGTTACCTAAAAAGGCTGCCCTGCGTGACGAGCGTGTGAGAACTCAGGGCACGTTCTGTGCATGCCCTGAGGATTACGTCAGAGAGTGAATTTCAGAAAACAAAGGTGATCGAGAAATGTTGGCATAGGAAGGTAAATGCTGCCCTAACCGGTGTGGCTCAGTGGATAGAGCGTCGGCCTGCGGACTGAAGGGTCCCGGGTTCGATTCTGGTCAAGGGCATGGACCTTGGTTGCGGGCACATCCCCAGTGGGGAGTGTGCAGGAGGCAGCTGATCGATGTTTCTCATCACACTCTCCCTTCCTCTCTGTAAAAAATCAATTTAAAAAATATTTTTTTTAAAAAAAGAAGGTAAACACAGAGAAACCCTCCACGGAGGCCCAGCCCCGAGAAGCCCGACTTTTGACGGGAAGAGACGAGCTGGATGCTTTTCTCTAAATGTCATTTCTGGCCTCAGATTCTAAGGAAATGACTTCTGCTCTTTGCTTCTCCCAAATCCAATCTGAAGCGCCCACCACGTCTCTCGGTGCCGTTCTGAGCACACATCCTACAGGGCCCCGTACACCCCGGGTTTCCGGGAAGAAAACCGCTGTGACATTTAAATCGTGAGATTAAATATCCTGCCTGTGTTCTTTGTTTGTTTTTTAATTTTTTAAAAATTGATTTCAGAGAGGAAGGGGAGGGAGAGGGAGAGGGAGAGAGAGAGAGAGAAACATCCACGATGAGAGAGAACCACGGACCGGCTGCCTCCTGCACGCCCCACACTGGGGATCGAGCCCGCAACCTGGGCCTGTGCCCTGACCGGGAATCGAACCCAGACCTCCTGGTTCATAGGTCGACGCTCAACCACTGAGCCACCCACGCCGACCGGGCAGAATCATGCAATTTTGAATGTTGCGGGGGGTTTTTTTCCTTGAGAAAACAGGAAATAAAACACGGACCAATTCTTGGAGTGGTTAAAGATCTCCCTCCTTTTAGCCAATGGCCAGAAAGGGGGGTGCGGCCAAAAACATAGCTTCCCCAGCCCTGATCTTAACAGTAAAATACATCCGTTTGTATGAATACGACGTAAAAACCTAAACACAAAATGCTTTTTTTTTACTCATTAAGATCAGATTGGACCATATCTATAGGAAAAACGCTTAGCAGGACGACTAGAGATAAGGCACAGGTGGGAAAATGCTGTCTCCCAGCACCCAGGAACGAACCAGCACGTACTGTCAATGATCAGTTAACACCTACGTCTGCCTAAGCCACGGAGCGTACGTGTGGGGAGTGTCTGCTTTTTAGGAAAGACAGGTGCCACCACCGGCAGAGGCGGGCCCTGGACTGTGTGGCTCAGCGGATAGAGCGCCGGCCTGCGGACGGAAGGGTCCCGGGTTCGATTCCCGGTCAGGGGCATGTACCTGGGTTGCAGACTCGATCCCCAGTGTGGGGCGTGCAGGAGGCAGCCGATCCGTGATGCTCTCTCATCGTGGATGTTTCTCTCTCTCCCTCCCCTTCCTCTCTGACATCAATAAAAATATATTTATAACAAAAGAACAAACAAAGAACGGCAGCGGAGGGACCTCAGAGGCTCCCTGAAGCGGGCGGGGAGGTGGGCGGGGAGAGAGGGTCAGGGCTGGCTCATCAGGCGAGCAGATGCCTCCTTCCTGACCCGCAGGACCGGTCGGTCCCGGGAGGGGTTAGGGTTAGGGTTGTGGTGGCAGGTGCCACTCCGCCCCCCCCCCCCCCCCCGGAGTCTCCCTCCCTGCCCTCCCCTCGCTCTATCCCCTCCCTCCCCTCGCTCTATCCCCTCCCTGCCCTTGCTCTATCCCCTCCCTGCCCTCGCTCTATTCCCTTCCCTGCCCTCGCTCTATCCCTTCCCTGCCCTCGCTCTATTCCTTCCCTGCCCTCGCTCTATCCCCTCCCTGCCCTCACTCTAACCCCTCCCTGCCCTCGCTCTATCCCCTCCCTGCCCTCGCTCTATTCCTTCCCTGCCCTCGCTCTATCCCCTCCCTGCCCTCGCTCTATCCCCTCCCTGCCCTCGCTCTAACCCCTCCCTGCCCTCGCTCTAACCCCTCCCTGCCCTCGCTCTAACCCCTCCCTGCCCTCGCTCTATCCCCTCCCTGCCCTCGCTCTATTCCTTCCCTGCCCTCGCTCTATCCCCTCCCTGCCCTCACTCTAACCCCTCCCTGCCCTCGCTCTAACCCCTCCCTGCCCTCGCTCTAACCTGCAGCTGCAGGTTTGGATATTACCGCCCAGGCTGGTCTGCCCGACGCACAGCCGTCTCCAGAGGCAGGCGCAGTGGGCGCTCAGCCAATGCCTGTGGGGGAGCCAGGGGAGGGCGCCCCGTCGGGGAGGCCGGGCACCCGGAGGCGCCCCTTACTTGTTGTAGAGCACGATGTCGGGCTTCCAGATCTTCTGGGCGGGGACGCGCAGGAACTCGGCCCCGTCGTAGTCCGCGGGGTCCCACTTCAGCTTGTAGTCGTTCCAGATCTGGGGGGGGAGGGGGCAGCAAGGGGACCGCGTGGCTTATTTCTCTGGTGCCACCCGCCCTGGCGACTCCCCGCCCCCGCCCCGGACCACAGGGGCCCCATGCCGCGCGGGGGGTGACAGCGGGGAGAGCACCGGGCTGTGGGCGCGGGCCACCCCCTGCCAATCGTGTAAGGACCTCAGTGCTGACTCCCACCAGGTCTGGTCCGTGTGTGCTGTTTTTTAAAAATATATTTTTAGCCCTGACCGGTGTGGCTCAGTGGGTAGAGCGTCGGCCTGCGGACTGAAGGGTCCCGGGTTCCATTCCGGTCAGGGGCATGTACCTTGGTTGCGGGCACATCCCCAGTGGGGGGCGTGCAGGAGGCAGCTGATCGATGTTTCTCATCAATGTTTCTAATTCTCTATCCCTCTCCCTTCCTCTCTGTAAAAAATCAATAAAATATATTTAAAAAATATATATATATTTTATTGCTTTCAGACAGGAAGGGAGAGGGAGAGAGAGATAGAAACATCAGTGATGAGAGAGGGTCATGGATCGGCCGCCTCCTGCACGCCCCACACTGGGGATCGAGCCCAAAACCCGGGCCTGTGCCCCGACCGGGAATCGAACCCTGACCTCCCGGTTCACAGGTCAAGGCTCAGCCACGGAGCCACGCCGACCGGGCTGAGCTCGGGAGTTGATGTCCTTCCCCACCAGGTCCCCCAAACAGGGTGCCAGACACACACAGCACCCAGGCTGGGCAGGGCTGGTCTCTGAGGGGTTCGGGGAGAGGACCCACGACCCGCTCGGGGCCCAAGAAGTTCGGGTGCAGAGGCTGGGAGGCCTGGTCCTGAGCCCCTGAGGGGAGAGCGTGTGCCGTGGGGGCACCGCCTGGGCACTGTGCCCTCCGGCTTCCCAGGCGCCTGGAGGAGGCTCGCCAGCCGGCGGGCGGAAGGTCACGGTCAGGCCAGACCGTTATCTGTCCAGGTCTCGGCCGGGCCTCCCTGGGGAGGGCACGGGGGGGGGAGGGCAGACGAGGTCTTTGTCCTCCATCGGAGCTGGGGGCCCCCACCTCCCCAGCCAAAAACGACCGCAGCATCTGATTCCAACTTCAGGAGGAGTTTTTGGCAAGAGGGAGGGAAGGAGGTGGTCTTAGCCCACCCTAGCGCTGGGGGCCAGGCCTGCAGGCCCGGATCTGTCCCATCTGGGCTTGGGGGACCAGGCCCTGCAGTGCTGGGGCGGGGGTGGGGCACCTTGGGCCCCAGGCTGCGTCCACAGAAAGGAAGCGAGCAGAGCAGTCACCAGGGGGCAGCAGCGCGCAGGGCCTGGCCACTTACTTGCTTGAGCCACAGGTTGGTCTCCATGATCTGGTTGACTTCATCCTGGAAAGGAAGATGAGGGGGGGTGGGTGCAGGGCCACAGCCGGGCCCTGGGGAGGCCTCCCCCGCGCCCCGCGCCCCACGGCCCCGCGCCCCACGGCCACGGCCACGGCCACGGCCTCGCCCGGACTCACCACCTTCACCAGCTGGGACATGGACACCTCGAACTGGATGACGACGGCTTCGGACACGTTGGCCACGGGCCGGATGATCTCGTTGTAGTCCTGGAACAGCCGCTCGAACAGGCGGTGCTCGGCCTCCGAGCCGCGGGCCCCTGAGGGGAGGCGCCCCGTCAGACCCGTGTCCCCTCGCCAGGGACCCTCCCCTCCCCCCTAAAAAACAGCCTCCTCTGCACCCCGGGGCGGGGGGTGACTCCGGAGCGTTTGGCTGAGCCTGGTTTGGCCGAGCCTGGGTTCTGGGTGTGG
Source organism: Myotis yumanensis (assembly GCF_028538775.1). NCBI lineage: Eukaryota > Metazoa > Chordata > Mammalia > Chiroptera > Vespertilionidae > Myotis > Myotis yumanensis. The sequence continues at coordinate 10,147,648 of NW_027223771.1, read as the reverse complement.
ATAGATCTGGTGCGTGTGCTGACAAATGCCCTGTGGGCTGTGTGACCTCAGGCAGGTGGCTCCACCTCTCTGAACCTCAGCTGCTTTCTCTGAGAATGTGTCCGTGGTAGGGTTGTTACAGGGAGGGGCTCAGCTACCGTCAAAGCCCAGGTGCGCTCCTGTCCTCCCTGCTGTGATGGGGCAGGTGCGTGGTCCACACAGGCACAGCCGCTGGCTGCTTCCGGGATGGAGATGACCCAGGGCCCCCCGGGCCCCCCACCCTGGGCCAGGTGTGCCGCCTCCCAGCCTCCCGGGGAGGGGGGGCTGCAGCCCAGGCCCCGGGGTCCCCTCGGTCCCACGCAGGACCCTGTCAGGGTCTGGCCGCCAACCCTCCTACGCAGAAGTTGGGCACGGACATGGCCCCGTGGGTCTCAGGCTGTGAGCCAGGGTTCCTGCGGATGCCGCCTGCACACCCTGGTCGGAGACGCCCTAAACTCTCTGAAACCCTTGGGGACCCCTTCACATCCCAGGATATTTTCCCATTGACTTTTAGAGAGAGAGGAGGGGGGGGGAGAGAGGGAGAGAGAGAGAGAGAGAGAGAGAGAGAGAGAGAGAGATTGGTTGCCTCCGGCATGGACCCAGACTGGGGGGCGGGGATCAAGCCTGCAACTGAGGTCCCCGCCCTTGACCGGAGTCGAACCCGGGACCCTTTGGTCCACGGCCTGAGGCTCTGTCCACCGAACCAAACGGGCCAGGGCCGCCCCAGGCACCTGAGTCCGCTGTCTGCCTCTTCCCGCTTAGAATTTGGGGAGCGGGGAGGGGAACCCCTGGTGAAGTCCCAGTTTCTCCGGGTCTAGAAACGCGATCTGCCTGCTCCCTTCCCGTCCCCCCTGCCGCCCCCCCCCCCAAGAAGGAGGGGCTCCAGGAGCTGGGGGAGGGGGTGCCAGGCGCTCTGAGCGGCCGGGGCCTCAGCGTGGAGGTGGCAGGAGCGGCGGCCCTGAGCGCACGGCCACCTCGCGTCCCCCCTCTTCCCCATCCACCCCCCACCCCGCGACCCTGCCAAACCCTCGCCCCCTCCTACCACCGGCCCCCCGAGGCCAGAGACTCCTGGCGACGGGTCCGGGCCGTTTCTCCGCGACCCGGCAGAGGCGGGGCGCGCGCTCGGGCGGAGCGGCGAGAAGGCAGGAGGCGAGGCCGGCGCGAAAGCTTTCCCCCCAGCACCCCCTCCCTACACCCGGCCCGGACCGCCTGCCCCCTCCCCCAGGGAGCCCTCCAGTCTCAGTTTCTCCACGTTTACGGGCCACGATGCAGACGGTGGAGCCGACGCCACTGGCGCTCCGGGCGGAGGCCGAGGAGGCAGCGCCTACGGGGAGGGCGCGTCCCCCACCCCGCGCGTCCCCGACCCCCTCCTCGCCCCGCTCCCCGCTCGGACTCCGCGTCGCCTCTCGGGGCGCCCGTCCCGCGGCCTCCCCCGCGCTCACCCGGGAGCAGCAGCAGCAGCAGCAGCAGCACAAGCGGGTGCGCCCCGCGCGAGGGAGCGCCCATGGCCGTGCGTCCGGCTTCCCGGAGGCCCCGAGCGAGCGACCGGGAGCGGATTCGGGGGGGAGGAGGCGGCTGAGGCCCGTGGGGCTCCCCGCGCGCCGGCCGCTCGGAGACAAAGGGGGCGGGGAGCGCGGGGCTGGGTGGTTCCCGGCCTCCCGCCCGCCCCGCCCGCCGCGCGCGGGGGAGTCGGGTCGGGCGCTCGGGGGATGCGCTGGGGCGGGTGCGGGAGGGGGCCGCGCCGGCCAATCAGAGCGCGGACCCGACGGCCCCGCCCCGCCCCGCCCCGCCCGCGGGGAGCTGGGCAGCCGGGCTGGGGGGGCGCACCACGTGGGGTCCTGTGCCCCGGCGCGCCCCGCATCGGGTGGCTGCCCCCCGGCCCCCACCCCCGCCAGGGCCCCTCACGCTCCTCGGAAGGAGGCCGCGGGGTGTTGGCGCCATGGAGTCAGTGTTGGGCATTGAGGGGCGATCCCGCCGCTGGGTTTTGGGGATCCGCGCGCGCGGGAGGCGGGAGGCGGGGGAGCGGAGGCAGCCGAGGTCGGGTCCGTTGGGAGCCGGATGGTTGCGGCCCCGCCAGGGGTTCCTGGAGGTTCGCTGTGCGGTTGGGAATGTTTGAAATGCCTGCTCACAGGAAGTGAGACGGAAGAAACAAAAATACGCCCGGCCGGTGTGGCTCAGTGGTTGAGCACGGACCAAGGAACAAGGTTCGATTCCTGGTCGGGGCACCGGCCCGGGTTGCGCGCTCCATCCCCAGTAGGGGGCGTGCAGGAGGCAACTGATCCATGTTTCCCTCTCTCTGCCTCTCTCCCTCTCTGCCTCTCTCTCTCCTCCCTTCCTCTCTGACATCAACAAAAATGTATTTTAAAAAAATAATTAAATGAGCAAAACGGTCAAACAGATACTCCACCAAAGAGGATATTCAGAAGGAAAAAAAAAATCACATGAAGAAGATGTTCCACGTCAGTAGCCACAAGAGAAAAGCAAACTGAAACCAGGCGGAGGTTCGGCCTCACAGGCGCGGTGCCGGCTAAAGCAGAAGCACAGCCAGTCCCAAGTGCCGGCGAGGACACAGAGCAACGGGTCTCCTACTTGGCCGGTGGGAGTGCAAGACGCACAGCCCCTCCTGCAAGCAGGGTGACGGTCTCACCTCAGTTACACGTACACTCCCCCTCGAACCCCTGCTCCCGTCTTCATCTGGAGCAGCGGTTCTCAGCCTGTGGGTCGCGACCCCTTTGGGAGTCGAATGACCCTTTCACAGGGGTCGCCTAAGACCATCGGAAAACACGACTATAATTACAGATTGTTTTTATGATGAATCACGATGCTTTAATGATGTTCAATTTCTAACAATGAAAATCCATCCTGCATATCAGATATTTACATGATGATTCATCACAGTACCGACATGACAGTGATGAAGTAGCCACGAGAATAATGTTATGGTTGGGGGTCCCCACAGCATGAGGAGCTGTATGAAAGGGTCGCAGCATCAGGAAGGTTGAGAACCACTGGTCTAGAGAAATGAAAACTTCTGTTCACAGAGCAGCTCTGCACAATTGCCCCAGACTGGTCACAGCCTAAACGTGTTCAACACCCACGTGACCTAGGAACACACGGTCGGTGGCCTCAGCCACTTGGATCCGAGTCTCAAAGGCATCATGTGAGCGAGCGGAGGTCCCGTACCGTGCGATGCGTGTGAACGGCGTTCCCGGCTCGACTAGACCGAGTGATCAGGAAAGATGGGTGGCTGTGGGGGGCTGGGGTGGAGGGAGGCAGGACCACAGCGATAGCACAGAGGAGTTATCTATATATATAAAAGCCAACCAAATGGACGGCTGAACAGGCTGCGTGGGGCGACCAGGCCGGCAGGGGGGATCAGTGAGGGGCGACCGAACAACTAAGCAGCAGGATGCGTGGGGCGACCAGGCCCACAGGGGGTCAGTGAAGGGCGACCAGCCCTGCAGGGGTGTCAGTGAGGGGTGACCAAATGACTGAGCAGCAGGCTGCGTGGGGTGACCAGGCCAGCGGGAGGTGCAGTTAGGGGCGATCAGGCAGGCAGGCAGGTGAGCAGTTAGGAGCCAGTGGTCCCCGATTGTGAGAGGGATGTCCGACTGCTGGTTTAGGACTGAACCAGCAGTCGGACATCCCCTGAGGGGTCCCGGATTGGAGAGGGTGCAGGCTGGGCTGATGGGGACCCCTCCCTCCCAGTGCATGAATTTTGTGCACTGGGCCTCTAGTCCTATATAATAAAAGCCTAATATGCTAAGTGTCCGGTCGTCTGTCAACCAATCAAAGCGTAATATGCTAATGATATGCTAAGGCCGCTCAACCACTCGCTGTGACACGCACTGACCACCAGGGGGCAGACGCTCCGACCCATAGGTTAGCTTGCTGCTGGGGTCTGGCTGATCGGGACTGAGAAAGATGGGCCGAACTCACCCTGGAGCCATCCCGCTCCCTCCCCGGCCCCAATTGTGCACCAGGGGGGTCCCTCGGCCTGCCCTGCTCCCTCTTACAATCTGGGACCCTCCGGGGGATGTCAGAGAGCTGGTTTAGGCCCAATCCTGCAGGCCAGGCCGAGGGACCCCACTGGTGCACGAATTCGTGCACCAGGCCTCTGGTTTTTATAACGGGCCTCATGTATTCTGATTACACGAACCTAGACACATGTCAAAAATGTACTTTCCTGGCCAACAGGAGATTTTTGTGTGCGTCTAAAACTGTCATTTTCATTTTTTAATTCAGAGAGGGAGAGGGAGAGAGATGGAAATACCAATGAGGAGAGAGAATCATGGATCAGCCGTCTCCTGCACGCCCCCCACTGGGGATGGAGCCCCTAACCCAGGCCTGTGCCCTGACCGGGAATCGAACCGTGACCTCCTGGTTCAGAGGTCAACCACTGAGCCACACCGGCTGGGCTAGAACTGTATCATTTTAAAAAAACAGAATTTACAAAAAGGTATCTTTCCTTCTACAAATATCTTGAGCGCCTACTGTGCATCAGGTCCTGGGAAAAGATAAGGCGGGCCATGAAAATCTAAGAGAGACAGCTTCACCGGGCGATGATACAGCGCGGAGGGACCTGGGCTGTGGAGGGTGAGGGAGGAGAGGGCCAGGCTTTCATGTGGGGAACCAAGGGCGCCTGAAGGAGGAGCAGGAGCCTTTCGTTCATTCATTCAATGCGCGTTTATTGTGCTGAGCTCCGCCGCGGGCCCCGGGGATTCCGCCGCGAACACGAAGGTGCCAGGTCTCTGCTCTCACGGAGGGAGCTGCCCCTCTAGCGGGCGGACATGGACCATACACACGCCCGCAGATGAGAACCCCAGGAGCTGAGGGGCACTGGAGGAAGGTGGCGGGTACCGTGGCCCCGGGGGAGAAGGCTGCGGAGTCCGGGACCGGGCAAGACCTCTCAGGGAGGACGCAGCTGGGGCAGAGCCTGGGAGGCCCTGGGGGCGGGAGGGTTGGGTCGAAGGTCCCGTGAAGGCACAGGCTCAGAGCTGGGAAGGATCCTGGAGTGTGTGAGGGACAGAGAGGGCCAGTGGGCCTGGGGGACCAGGAGGGAGACCGGGGCAGGGAGGGTGCGAGGTAAGGTGGCTGGCACATAGTAGGTGTGAGATGACTGGCGCATAGTAGGTGCTGCTACGGTGCCCGTCCTTGTCCCGATGCAGGGAAGACTGGCCAGAACCCAACCTCCCCAAGCCCCTCCGGCCGGGCTTTCCTGGGTCCCAGCTCGGCCTCCAGAGAGGCCCGCGCAGGCCTCCGTCCTCGCCCCTCCCACGCCGTGGCTGTGGCTGGTTGACGGGTTGACGGGTGATGGTGTCATATTCCTTTCGGGGGCTCCAGCGGCTCTCACCCCGAAGGAAACAGCAGACTGCCCACTGGGGTGCTCCCATCATCTCACCCCACAAACCGGGGCAAAGGGGGGAAGTGTGGGGCCTGGGACATGCAGGGCAGCCTAGGGCCCCCCCGAGGGCGTGTGGTTCTGGAAGAGGGGGGGCAGGAAGAGCCCCACGGTGCCCAGCACACACACGACCACGAACACCCACAGGAACAGCCGGTCGACCACCATGGCCACGTACTTCCAGTCCTCCACCACCTGCGGGCAGAGGAGAGGTGGGTCACTCGGGCGGGCGCGGCGTCCCCCCCCCCCCCGCTCTCCCCTGCCCCCCGCGCTGGGCCCTCACTACCCCGCCTGGACCCCACAGGCCACTGAGGACTTGGGGGAGCACGCTCTGAGCAGGAGGCTGTCCACCCCACCGGCCCCCGCGGCATTGCAGTCACCGATAGGAGATTAGGAACGTAGTCAGAAACCAAACCTGACTGTAAACAGGGGGACAAGGCCTCTCTCTTATTGTCACCCCAAGCCTCCCAAGCTGGCGCCACCCCCAGCTAAATTTGGGCGCCCCCACTTGCTGAGTGGGGTGCGCACGGGGGAATGCAGGACACTTGGAAATACTGGTGTTTAATTTGCTTGGTTCTGGTAACAGCAGCATCTGTGCCCTGGCTGGTCTGGCTCAATGGATAGAGCGTCGGCCTGCGGACTGAAAGGTCCCGGGTTCGATTCCTGTCTAGGGCACATGCCTGGGTTGCGGGCTCCATCCCCAGTGGGGGGTCGTGCAGGAGGCAGCTGATCCGTGATTCTCTCTCATCATGGATGTTTCTATCTCTCTCTCCCTCTCCCTTCCTCTCTGAAATCAATAAAAATATGTATTTTTTAAAAATTTAAAAAAGCCGAACCGGTGTGGCTCAGTGGATAGAGTGTCGGCCTGCGGACTGAAAGGTCCCAGGTTCGATTCCGGTCAAGGGCATGGACCTGGGTTGCGGGCACATCCCTGGTGGGGGGTGTGCAGGAGGCAGCTAGCTGATCAATGTTTCTCTCTCATCGATGTTTCTAGCTCTCTCTCTCCCTCTCCCTTCTTCTCTGTAAAAAATCAATAAAATATATTAAAAAAAAAAAATAGCAGCGTCTGTGAGTTCCTGTAACCAAGACTCAGCCTCCTCTATTGCATCCTCTGGGCCTCTCTCTCTCTCTCTCTCTCTCTCCTCTCTCTCTCTCTCAGAACCAGGTGTGGAGTTGGCAGGCACCTGCCTGGCCCCCATAAATGTGCCTCCTTTGCCGGGGGTGGGGTTGGGGGGGTAGATGCCCCCAGAAAGCCCCGCCCTCCTGGCCTCCCTCCCGCCGGCCTGTGCTCACACCCTGGTCCCTCTGAGTCCCTCCGCGGCCTTTCCCCGGGGGAGGTGGAGTGAGGCTCCAGCTGGACGTGCGGGCAGCGGTGGGGCAGCTGGAGTCAGTGCCCCAGTCCGTCAGGGCCCCGTCCACGGCCTGTGTTCACCCTGGATGACCCCATGGCAGCCAGCCCCGGCGCCCCCCCCCCCCCCCCCCGACCAGCAGGCACCCCGCGGCTCTCCACGCAGCTCGCCCTCCTGGCTTTCTGGGGTTGCTTTTGGGCAGCCCTAGTTTCAGACGGCCTTTATGTGGTGTGTGTGTGCCTGCGCGCTTTCTCCTCTTTTAAAAAATAAAAAACGTTGCACTATTTATAGTGACCAGGGTGAGAGCTGAGGATGGCAAACAGCCCGGGTGCTCAGGGGCCGAAGGGCAGGCAGCTGGACGGGGACAGGGGACCAACCAAACCCATCCCCTGCTCAGCGCAGGGCAAGCGAGTGGAGGGACGTCCGCACGCTCTGGGCACGGAGCTTGCTCTGCTCTGGGCCGGCTGTGTGGCCCCAAGCCGGTCGCCGGCCCTCTCTGGGCCCAGCCTTCCCGTCAGAAAAGGAGGCTTTGAGGACACGCCACGGCACAGGCTCCCGGGAGGGTCGGCGGCGATGCAGGCCAGGCCCCGGCGGAGTCCCCACCACGCGTGTGGCTGGAGCCCGGGGAGCACAGATGGGTTTAACAGCTGGGGGTCCGCCTGGCTTCTTCCCGGGAGAGACTCCCAGCGAAGGGGCTTAGGAACGGCAGGAGGCCGGGGAGTGCCAAGCGGGCGGGGAGCCCGTTCGCGGAGAGCTCAGGACGGTGCCAGCTCGGGCAGGGCCATGGGAGACAGAGGTTCTCGCCCCACGCGGCCCAGGGACCCCCAGAGGTCGCCAGGTTCGATTCCCGGTCAGGGCACATGCCCGGGTTGCGGGCCGGATCCCCAGTAGGGGGCGTGCGGGAGGCAGCCTGTCGATGTATGTTCTCTCTCATCGATGTTTCGATCTCTCCCTCCCACTCTCTTTAAAACCAATAAAAACATATTTTGTAAAAAAAAAAAAAAAAAAGAGCGTTGGCAGCTTAGCTCAATGGTTAGAGCGTCGGCACGTGGACCAAAGGCTGGTGGGTTTGATTCCTGGTCCTGGGCACAGCCTCGGTTGCAGGTTCCCCAGCCCCGGTGGGGGCATGTGCAGGAGGCAACCAATCAATGTGCTGCCTCTCCCATCGATCTCTCTCTCTCTTCTCTCTCTCTCTCCCCCTCCCTTCCACTACCTCTAAAAACATAATCAATGGAAGCCCTGGCTGGTGTGGCTCAGTGGATAGAGCGTCGGCCTGCGGACTGAAGGGTCCCGGGTTCAATTCCTGCCAAGGGCACATGCCCGGGTTGCGGGCACATCCCCAGTAGGGGGCGTGCAGGAGGCAGCCAATCCATGATTCTCTCTCATCATTGATGTTTCTATCTCTCTCTCCCTCTTCCTCTCTAAAATCAATAAAATATTTTTTAAAATAATCAATGGAAAAATGTCCTCAGTTGAGGATTAAAAAAGAAGAAGAAAAAAAGAAAGCACAATCAAAGTCATATTTTAAAAAGCGAGGCCTAGCCCTGGCCGGTGTGGCTCAGTGGATAGAGCGTCAGCCTGCGGACTGAAGGGTCCCGGGTTTGATTCTGGCCAAGGGCACACGCCCGGGTTGCAGGCTCGGTCCCCAGTGGGGGGCGTGCAGGAGGCAGCCGATCCATGGTTCTCTCTCATCATGGATGTTTCTCTCTCTCCTTTCCTTTCAATGAAAATATAAAAAATAAAAATAAAAAGCCAGGCTGGTAGTCGTGTGGAGCGTGTTTCTCACTGCGGGCGGCGCCCAGAACCCCCTGGAGACCTGGCGAAGCCCCGGCTGTGAGCCAGCGGGTCTGAGGGGTCAAGGCCGCCGCCTTCCCACCGGCTCCCAGGCGGCCGGGCGGGAACCCCCAGGGGAGAGCTCGGTCCCACGTTCCATCTGAGCTCGACTCTCCCCTCCCCTCTCCTCGGTGTCATCCCGGACGCTGCCCGCCGGCTCCTCCCCTGTGAGCTGACCCATGGACGGACGCCCAGCGCTCTCCCCTCGCCCCGGAGGACCGTGCGGAAGGCAGGAAGGAGGCGATGCACTGTCCTCACCCCCGGCCCCGGCCCCTGCAGCTGCGGGCTGTGAGGCCAGCACCTGCTCTGACACGCCATCCCCGTGAGAGCTTCCCCAGGACGGACACGCCGTCCCCGTGAGAGCTTCCCCAGGACGGACACGCCGTCCCCGTGAGAGCTTCCCCAGGACGGACACGCCGTCCCCGTGAGAGCTTCCCCAGGACGGACACGCCGTCCCCGTGAGAGCTTCCCCAGGACGGACACGCCGTCCCCGTGAGAGCTTCCCCAGGACGGACACGCCGTCCCCGTGAGAGCTTCCCCAGGATGGACACGCCGTCCCCGTGAGAGTTTTCCCAGGACGGACACGCTGTGCCCGGGATGGAAGTGTGTGTGGACGCGTCTAACGACCACGGTATTCCGTGTTCGGTCGCTGACCCCTCCTCCGCGGCGTCCCCAGTTCAGAGGAGTCGGTGGGGACAGCTACGCGCTGGTGCTTACGGCTGAGAGCTTTCATAACCTCCTTTTAAAAATCTATAACTGGGACCCGGCCCGTTCGATTCCCGGTCGGGCCATATGCCCGGGTTGCGGCAGCCGATCGATGATTCTCTCTCATCCATCGATGCTTCTCTCTCATCATGATGTTTCTATCTCTCTCTCCCTCTCCCTTCCTCTCTGGAGTCAACAAAAGTATACCAGCCCTGGCTGGTGTGGCTCAGTGGACAGAGCGTCGGCCTGTGGACTAAAGGGTCCCGGGTTCGATTCCAGCCAAGGGCACAGGCCTGGGTTGCAGGCTTGATTCCCCCGCCCCGGGGGGGGGGGGGGGGAGGGACGGGCAGGAGGCAGCCAATCCATGAATCTCTCTCATCGTCGATGTTTTTCTGTCTCTCTCTCTTCCTCTCTGAAATCAATTTAAAAAAATAAAAAGGCAAAACTTTATATATATATATACACACACATATATATACACACACACATATATATATTTATATATACACAAATCAACACAAAAACTAAAAAAAAAAAAAACAACTAAAAAACCCCACTAAACCCTGTAACTGGAGCCCTAGCCAGTTGCTCAGTGGTTAGAGTGTTGGCCCCCCAAATTGAAGGACAGAGAGAGACAGTGATGTGAGCGAGACACATCGCTCGGTTGCCTGACCAGGGCCAGGGATCGAGCCCACCACTGAGGTCCGCGCCCTTGACCAGAATCGAACCCGGGACCCTTCAGTCTGCGGGCCGACGCTCCATCACTGAGCACCACCGGCCAGGGCGGCCCAACTCCTCATCTTAGCGTCTGCTCTTGGGGAGTCCAGACCTGTGGGGACCAGGGACCCCCCCCCCCCCCCCCCCCGGGGCAGAATGATCCGAGCTCCATCCACCAGGCAGACGGCGGCCGGCCGGGCCAGCAACTTACGCTCTGGTCCTTGTCGTCGCTCCTCATGTGCCGGGCGATGAAGCTGACGCCCTCCAGCGCCTCCTGCACGTCCGGTGGGAACCTCCCCGACGCCCGCAGCCGGAAATCCCCGGGGATCCCCACCAGGTCGGAGCCGGCGGCGGCGGGGGCCTTGGTGGCCGCGGCTTCAGGATTCACAAAGTACGCGGAGGAGGAGCTCCCGTAGATGCCGGGGGAGCCGGCGGGACCCGCGGCCGAGGCCTCCGACCGGGCCGGGCCGGGCCGGCCGGGCTGGGAGGCCCTGGCGGGGCCCGGGCGCTTCATGAAGAGGAAGGCGGGCAGCTGGTGCAGGAAGCAGCGCTGCACCCAGGGCGCCATGGTGTGGGTGCCCGGCGAGCGGTGGTGCACGTTGAGCACGCAGACGCTGGTGACGATGGAGAAGGTGACGAGCACCATGGTGAACATGAGGTACTTGCCGATGAGCGGCACGTCCAGGGAGGTGGGCGGCACGATCTTGGAGATGAGCAGCAGGAAGACGGTCAGCGCCAGCAGCACCGAGATGCACAGCGTCATCTTCTCGCCGCAGTCGGACGGCAGGTAGAAGACCAGGATGGCCAGCGAGGTGATGAGCACGCAGGGGACGAGGATGTTGATGGTGTAGAAGAGCGGCTTGCGCCGGATGATGAAGTCGTAGGTCACGTCCACGTAGCGGGGGTCCCTCGGGTTCACCGTCCGGCGCCCCGGCAGCGCCAGGATGTCCCACTCGCCGCTGGGCGTGAAGTCGTCCTTGTTGGCGGTCGGCGTCGTGAGGACCATGTCGATCTCCGTGTGGTCGTAGGTCCAGGAGCGGAACTTGAGGCTGCAGTTCTGCTGGTCGAAGGGGAAGTGCTTCACCTCGATCTTGCAGGCGCTCCGGCAGATGGCGGGCGGCAGCCACATGATGCTGCCGTTGGCCTGCACCACCGCGTTGGTGTAGAGAGACACCTCGTAGGTCCCGTCGGCGCTGCGGCGGCGGGCGCAGGGCCCAGAGGGAGGGGAGCAGGGCCGGGCCGGCTGTTAGAACTCGCCCCGAACCCCGCGGGGATGATTCTCACGGGGCACCTCCCCACCCCCACCCCGACCCCCATACCCTCCCTGGGAAGCCTGCTTCACTGGTACTGGGAGGACTTGCTGTTATACCCATTGTACAGGTGGGAAAACCGAGGCCCAAGGTCAGGAACCTGGCATGCAGAACAGCTGAGGTCGGCTGTCCCTGACCCGCGGTCGGCAAACGGCGGCTCGCGAGCCACATGCGGCTCTTTGGCCCCTTCAGTGTGGCTCTTCTACAAAATACCACATGCGGGCGCGCACGTACAGTGCGATTGAAACTTCGCGGCCCATGCGCAGAAGTCAGTATTTTGTGGAAGAGCCACCCCGAAGGGGCCAAAGAGCCGCATGTGGCTCGCGAGCCGCGGTTTGCCGACCACTGCCCTAGACCATGCACTCCTGTTTCATGCTTCTACCGGTGTCCCTACCATCCCTCCGCCTGCCGGAGACACTGACACACACACAGGAAGTCAGCGCTACCACCAACACCCAACACCGGCCAAGCAGCGGAGGGTCAAAAAGAGCCGTGGCCCCAGGCGGTGTGGCTCAATGGATAGAGCGTCGGCCTGCGGACAGAAGGGTCCCGGTTCGATTCTGGTCAAGGGCACTGACCTCGGTGGCAGGCTCCTCCCCGGCCCGGGCCCTGGTCAGGGCGCGTGCGGGAGGCAACCCATCGCTGTGTCTCTCTCCCATCGATGTTTCTCTCTGTCTCCCCCTCTCTCTCCCACTTGCCCTAAAATCAGTGGGAACATATCCTTTGGGTGAGGATTAAAAAAAGAAAGAGCCCTGGCCTGGGGGTCACAGGGCTAGGCCTGGTCACAGCTGGGCCTCCTTGACTTAACCCTTCTGCCCTTAAGTCCCTCCCATGGTCGGCCTTAGCATATCATTAGCATATTACTCTGTGATTGGTTGAGCGGCTGACTGGACAACTGGGCACTTAGCATATTAGGCTTTTATTCTATAGGATGGTTTCCACTGACCTCTCTCCCAGTCCCTTAACCTTCCCTTCTGCTATGACCCACCTGCCGTTAAGTCCCTCCCCTGGCGGCTTTTACATTCTCCGTCACCGTCATTTGGAAGACTTGTTGTTGTACCCATTGCACAGATGGGAAAACCGAGGCCCGGCTTTCCCAGCTGGGCCTCCAGTTCCCCGTCTGTAGCTGAGGGCACTAGCTCTGCTCCTGCCTGACTCCTCCTCCAGCGTGACAGCGAGGAAGTCGGGGTGGAGCCCAGACGGGGTTCAGGCTCCCACCCCCAGCGTCCCCGACACTCACTTGTTGTAGAGCACAATGTCGGGCAGCCAGAGGCGCTTGGCGGGGATACGCAGGACCTTCACGCCCTCGTAGCGGGAGCTGTTCCAGGCCAGGCGGTAGTCGGTCCATTCCTGGGCGGGCGGGCGGGCGGGGCCCGGTCACCCACAGGCCCCTGCCACCCACGGCAGCCCTGGAGCGAGGCCCCCCCCGGGGGCGGGCACCCTCGGGGCACTTACCTGTTTCAGCCACACGTTGGTGGTCATGATCTGCTCACGCTCGTTCTGGGGAGAGAGGGGGGCTGTCAGGCCACGGGTGGGAGGAGCCCCCACACAGAGGCTCTGAGCTCCGGGCCAGGGGGCCACCCGCCCACCCGGCAGCCCTCGGAGGCCTCCAGGGCCGTCCAGACCGAGGGAGTCAGAGACGGACGCCTGCTCTCCCCCCGGGGGTGCCCCGTCCTCCATGGCAGTGTCTTCTCAGGGACTCGCACCCCAGACAGGCCCCCTACTATCTTCTTCTCTATTTTTCATCCTCTTCTGCTAGTGGCCTGGTGCACAAATTCGTACACTAGTGGGGAGGGGTCCCTCCGCCTGGCCTGCAGGATGGGGCCGAAACTGGCTCTCTGACATCCCCGAGGGGTCCCGATTTCGAGAGGGCGCAGGCCAGGCCGAGGGACCCCACTGGTGCACGATCAGGGCTGGGGAGGGACGCGGGAGGTTGGCCAGCCGGGGAGGGACCGTGGGAGGGCTCCAGGGTGTGTCTGGCCTGTCTCGCTCAGTCCCTGATCGGCCGGACCCCAGCAGCAAGTTCACCTACCGGTCGACTGTCTGCCCCCTGGTGGTCAATGCACGTCATAGTGAGTGGTTGAACGGCCTTGGCATATCATTAGCATATTATGCTTTGATTGGCTGAACGGCTGACCAGACAACCACACACTTAGCATATTAGGCTTTTGTTCTATAGGATGGTTTCCACTGACCTCTCTCCCAGTCCCTTAACCTCCCATGACCCATCTCCCATTAAGTCCATCCTATGGCGGCTTTACATTCTCCGTCACCATCATTTTCTTGAACATACTAGTGGCTATTTTCTTTCTCTTTTAAAAAAAAAAATGTTTTTATTGATCTTATTGATTTCAAGGAAGAGAGAGAGAGAGAGATGGAAACATCCATGATGAGAGAGAACCATGGACCGGCTGCCTCCTGCACGCCCCTCACTGGAGATGGAGCCCACAACCCGGGCATGTGCCCTGGCCGGGAATCGAACCCTGACCTCCTGGTTCCTAGGCCGACCCTCAGGGGTGCCCTTTCAATGTCTCCAAAGGCCCCACCTCCTTAGGGAAGCTCGGACTCTAACATGCACCCCCTCCCCCAGGCCGTGGGCGTGCCATGCACTCAGCTGGGCCATTTTGGGGGGGGGGGGGCAGCTTTTCTAATTGTTCTTGTGGAAAGGTGGGTGACCTGGAGCAGGTTACTCTGCCCACTCTGACAGGGGGGAACCTTCATGCATTTTTAAAAGATCTTTTAAAGTCGGGGTATATACAAACCGGGAGGTCAGGGTTCGATTCTTGATCAGGGGCACAGGCCGGGGTTGTGGGCTCGATCCCCAGCGGGGGGCATGCAGGAGGCAGCCGATCCATGGTTCTCTCTCATCACGGATGTTTCTCTCTCTCTCTCTCTCTCTCTCCCTTCCTCTCTGAAGTCAATAAAACTATATTTTTAAAAAACGATCTTTTAAAGTTGAGGCGTAACTTCTACACAGTGCGACCTGCACAGGTCTCCTGGGTACCGTTCCGCCCGTTTAACAAAGGTGTGACCCACGGAACCCAGCTCCCTTCGAGAGGTAGCACACCCCTCCGAGAACGGTGTCCCGTGCCTCAGTCCTGTCCCTCACCCCCTTCTCCCTTCACTGATGCACAGAGAAATGATCCGACGGAGAGGCCAGGACAGGGGCGGGCAAACGATTTGACTCGAGGGCCACAGTGGGTTCTTTTTTTTTTTTTTTTAAATATATTTTATTGATTTTCTACAGAGAGGAAGGGAGAGAAATAGAGAGCCAGAAACATCGATGAGAGAGAAGCATCGATCAGCTGCCTCCTGCGCACCCCCCACTGGGGATGCGCCCACAACCAAGGCACATGCCCTTGACCGGAATCGAACCCGGGACCCCTCAGTCCGCAGGCCGACGCTCTATCCACTGAGCCAAACCGGTTCAGCAACACAATGGGTTCTTAAACTGGGCCGGAGGCCGGGACAAAAGCACGGATGGAGTGTTTGCGTGAACTAATATAAATTCAAAGTAAACATCATTACATAAAAGGGGACGGTCTTTTTTTTTTTTTTAGTTTTATTCATTTCAAACGGGCCGGATCCGGCCCGCGGGCCGCAGTTTGCCCACGGCTGGGCCAGGACCTTGTCCTCGAGTCCCGGCCGGGCCCGAGGGAGAGCAGGGTCACCCGCCCCCGCCCTGCACCCCGGCCCCGGCCCTGCACCCACCACGCTGATGAGCTGGGCCAGGGAGAGCTGCAGCCGGATGGAGATGAGCTGGGAGGAGCTGGTGGCCGGGCGGATCAGGCTGTTGTAGCGGGTCCGGTTCAGGAGGTCGTCCATGAGCCGCTCCTCGGCGTTGGCCACGTGGCGGCAGTCCCCTGGGGAAACACGGGCTCGGACCGCTGGCCGCCCTCCCCCAGCGACGCTGGCGGTGGCCGAGGGGGCGTGAGGGGGGTGCCTCGCCGGGCCGGGGGCCCCGCTGCCGAGCTAAGAAAATAGCCACTGATATGTTCAATTAAATATACGGGACAGCCCGGCCCGTGTGGCTCAGTGGTTGGGCGTCAACTGCTGAACCAGGAGGTCACGGGTTCGATTCCCGGGCAGGGCACAGGCCCGGGTTGCGGGCTCCATCCCCAGGGTGGGGCGTGCAGGAAGCGGCCGGTCCATGATGCTCTCTCCTCATGGATGATCCTCCCTCTCTCTCTCTTTCCCTCTCCCTTCCTCTCTGAAGTCAATAAAAATATTTTTAAAGATCTGGGACAGAGCTCAGCTGGGCTCCCCCGTTCCTCCAGCAGGGAGGGGCCCCCCCACACTCCGGACTCCCAGTCCAAAACCCGTGCGTGTTGAAGCGGCCGCCAGTTCCGTCAGTCCTGCCTCCCAGCCTCTCAGTCTGTCCTCCAGCCCCGTCCTCCCTCACGGCCCTGCCTGGGCTCTTGGGGGGGGAGAACGTGTTGGGGGTGGAGGGGCTCCTTGGATAGAGGGGCACTCGAAGGGAGGCCAGGGACAGCTGAGCAGGGCAGCCCAGGAGAAGGGGGCAGAGAGATGAAAGTGTGCAGGGGGTGGGGGGGATGGCATGGGCGTCGGAGAGCAGGCGGGAGAGGATGGGGAGTAAGGGGGGCTGAGGAGGTGGGGGTGCCAGTGGGGCCGCCAGCTCACCTGTCTTACCAGACTCTCCCTGTGGGTGGGGCCGGGGTGCGGGGGGTGAGGGAGGGGGACAATATGCATTGTAGCGAGTGTGAGGCCGACTCCCCGGGGGTGAACCCCCGGCCGCAGGAGCTGGCCGACACCCCGCCTGCTGTTTCCGACCTACTGCCCATCTGGAGCAGATGCTACGTTCAGTGAAAGAGGCTCCTGGGCACCTTCGCTCCGTCCCTCCCCCACACCGCCTGGGGCTGTCCAGCGGGGCCTGGGTGCCTGGCCTAGATTCTGAGCCCTGCCTCTCACGCCCGAACCCCTCCCAGAGGCCGGGGAGCCCCAGCCCCAGCGGGGTCCCTCCCACTGACCCTCTCGAGTATATACATTTGGGCTGACCGGTCATTTTAATTTATTATTATTTTTCATCCTCACCCGGGGATATTTTCCCATTGATTTTTAGAGAGAGTGGCAGAGAGAGGGAGAGACAGAGAGAAATATTGATGTCAGAGAAACACAGCGATGTGGTTGCCTCCTGCACGCGGGCCTGGGCCGGGAGGAACCTGCGCCCAAGGAACGTGCCCTTGACCGGAATCGAACCCGGGACCCTTCGGTCTGCAGGCCGGCGCTCTATCCACTGAGCCACCCTGGCCAGGGCCTGGCCGGTCATTTTGTAAAGAGGGGTGTGACTTGCCCACGCCCGTCTGCCACGTCTGGGGCGGCTCTGGGTGTGAACCTGCAGCTCCTGGCCCCCCAGTCCCGAGGTTCTGGGGAAGGCGGGTCCCCCATCTCCCAGGGGCTGGTCCGCCCGGGTTCCCGAGGGGCCGTGGCTGCCCTGCTGTTTCCGACCTACTGCCCATCTGGAGCAGATGCTACGTTTAGTGCCTGTGAAAGAGGCTGCCAGGCACCTCTGGGAGGGGTTCGGGCGTGAGAGGCTCCCGCCCAGCCCGCCTGGGAGGCTCAGGTGGGGCGCCTTCGGGACTGTCCTGCCTCAGGCATCTGGCCGGCCCCCAGGGACCCGCCCCACCCTGAGGACCAGCTCTGGGCTCCTGGCTCAGACGCTCAAACACCATTCAGCCCCACGCTCTGCTTCTCAGCTGGGGGAACTGAGCCCAGAGGGGAGGCACGTCCTCCAGGCCCCCGGGGAACAGAGGCAGAGCGGGGCGGGGCCTCTCTCAGACCCAGCTGCCCCCCCCACCCCCCAATAGCCCCCAGGCCTCTCTCGGACCCAGCTGCATCCCCACTGTCCCCCCTATAGCCCCCGGGCCTCTCTCAGACCCAGGTGCCCCCCTCCTGTTCCCCCCTATAGCCCCAGGGCCTCTCTCAGACCCAGCTGCCCCCCCATAGCCCCCAGGCCTCTCTCAGACCCAGCTGCCCCCCTCCTGTTCCCCCCTATAGCCCCAGGGCCTCTCTCGAACCCAGCTGCCCCCCCTGACCCCCCATAGCCCCTGGGCCTCTTCCCTGAGTTGCTGATTCCCGGTAAGGACGCTGCCCCGAAGACACTGTATGGTGTCCAGCGCCCGGCGTGTGCTCAGCGTCTGTGTCTGCACTTGCCTGTGAGCGTGGGGGCTGGGGCGGGGTGCCCGCAGGGCTGCCGTGGGCTGGAACCCACACCCACACCCCAGAACGGAGCCCCCAACAACACACACTTAGGCTTTCCAATCTGTGGGTCCCAAAGAGAGGGGACGGCCCCTCACCCCAGATGCCGGGGGTGGGGTGGGGGGGGACGATGCCCAGAACAGGGCGCAGTCTCGCACCCCAGCCCGGGAGCTGACACTGTGAGTCAGAGAGCCCCCCACCGGGGGCCAGTCACGAGCCAGGGGAGCTGGGGGCGCGGGCCGCCTGTCTCTCTGTCCAGGAAACCGGGCCCCCCAACAGAACCAGAACCGGGTTCACTCTCCCAGAATTCTAACCCGGGTGAGCGTGCACGCCGCTCGGAAAAGCAGGGCGCGTGGGGAAATCTGTGTCGGAAACACAGGAAGATAATCCCCGTTTTGAATGAAACTGCAGAAGGGAAAGGTCATGGGTGTTGTCTGCACGTGGGGTCCCCCCGAGGCCGAGGTTCTCAGCTGGGGTGTGTGTGTGTGTGTGTGTGTGTGTGTGCCCTTCTCCGAGGCCCATAACGGGCGCCTGTATCTATGAAAAGGCAGCGATGGGTTTTTTTAAAAGTCGGGGGTTTTCACCTGTTGCAAAAAGCTCACCCAACCATGACTCCGGGGAGAAGCTACCTAAACGCAGGTCCAGCCCTAACCGGTGTGGCTCAGTGGATAGAGCGTCGGCCTGGGGACTGAAGGGTCCCAGGTTCGATTCCGGCCAAGGGCATGTGCCTGGGTTTCGGGCACATCCCCAGTGGGGGGTGTGCAGGAGGCAGCTGATCGATGTTTCTCTCTCATTGATGTTTCTAACTCTCTATCCCTCTCCCTTCCTCTCTGTAAAAAATCAATAACATATATTTAAAAAAAATAAAAATAAAAAATAAACGCCGATCCAGGCTGCATGGCCAGAGATTCCCACCTGTAGGCCCGCGGGCGGGGCGGGAATCTGCTGGGTGAGCCCCACGGGGTGGGGGTTGGGGGACCTCCCCATGGAACAAAGGGGGAAACTGAGGCCCGGGGAGGGGAAGGGAATGGCAAGGAGGGGGGGGGGTCGCCAGCAGGTGGCGGTGCAGCCACGGTCCCCGGCGAGAGCCCCACCCTGTCCTGCCTCCAGCGCCCCGCGGGGTGTCCTCGCCCCCGGAGATAAAACCCTGGTCCTCCAGGCCGATCGGGCGCAGAGGACCAGCTGGGGCCCGAGGGGGAGCCCACGGCGGGGAAACTGAGGCCCGGGGAGACAGCCCTCGCCACACCCGGACTCTGTCTGCAAGTTGCGGGCCGATTGGGGGTCTCCTCCGGGGTGGCCGCTGCCCAGGCCCGCCCCCGGGGTGGGGGGTGTGCCCGGAGGAGGGGATGTTTCTAGGAGATTCACCCCAAACTGCACCCGTCCCGGGTCCAGGACTGGCCGGTTGGGCGGGGTCCCTCCCATCAGCGCTGAGCTCCCGGGGTGCGCGGGGCTTGCTCCCGGGGTGCGGGGCCCACAAGTCGCGGGGAGGCACCCGTGGGAGCCGGAGCCGGTGTCCGGCGCCCGCAGCCTCCCCTCGCGCGGGGCCGAGGGACCCGCCCGCGGACGGACGGACGGACGGACTTGGAGCGCGCGCCCCGACCTGCCTCCCCCGGGCGGGCATCCATCCCCAGGGCCCCCCTGGCCCCGCGGGGAGGGTCGATCCGCACCCCAACCTCGCAGACCCGCCCCGCCTGCGCGACCAGGACAGCCTCGGCGACACTCGCCCACCTGTGGCCGGTGCCGCGGGCTCGGCGCCCCGCGCCCCCCACCTTCCCCCGGGGACTCACCGCGCGCGCAAAGGGCCGCCAAGAAGAGGACCAGGGGGTGCGCGCTCCTCATGGCGGGCGGGGCCGGGGAGGCGGCACCGCGGGCTCCTGTCGGACCACGGGCGGGACCACTGGCCGGCGGCGGCCGCGAGTGGGGGACCGGGCAGGGGTGGCCGCGGAGAAGGAGCGCGCGTGGGCGCCGGGGCCCCGCCAGGACCCGCCCAGCCGCCCAGGTCCGGGGGCGGGGGCCGACTCGCTCGGGGCGGGGCCGGCTCAGGGGAGGGGCGGGGCCGACTCTCTCGGGGCGTGGCCGGCTCAGGGCGGGGGCGGGGCCGACTAGCTCGGGGCTTGGCCGGCTCAGGGAAGGGGGCGGGGCCGACTCTCTCGGGGCGTGGCCGGCTCAGGGGAGAGGCGGGGCCGACTCGCTCGGGCCGTGGCCAGCTCAGGAGAGGGGCGGGGCCAACTCTCTAGGGGCGTGGCCGGCTCAGGTCCGGGGGCGGGGCCAACTCGCTCGGGCCGTGGCCGGCTCAGGAGAGGGGCGGGGCCAACTCTCTCGGGGCGTGGCCGGCTCAGGGCGGGGGCGGGGCCAACTCGCTCGGGGCGTGGCCGGCTCAGGTCCGGGGGCGGGGCCGCGGGACGGGCTCTGGGGGTCATAACCCAGGGACAGGGCCTGCGCCCATTGTACAGATGGGAAGACTGAGGCAGGCGCCTGCGCAGAACCCTCTGTTGTCGGGAAGTGGCTGCATTCCATCCCAGAGAGGAAAGATCTAAAGTCCGGGTCCCCGGGGATTTGGGGGGAGGCAGGAGCCGGGCAGGGGTGGGGGCGTGAGCCCGGTGGACTGCGCGCAGCGGTCTGCAGACGCCAGGGGCGGGGGGCGCTTAAGGAAGGTGTGGCCTCTGGGGTGGGGGGTGCGGAGACCTCAGGCCAAGCTGGTCAATCAGCTCTTTTTTCCTTTTTTCTTTTTAAAATCAGTCCTTTTTAACCTCTGAACACCCTCCCTCATACATTAGCCTCAAATACATGGTAGGGCAAAAATACATTTACAGTTGTTTCTATGGAAAATATTATAATCATTAGTAAATAATAACACAAGAATGCACTTTATGTTTTGCTACTCACAACTGCAAACCTACTTTTGCCAGACCCTGTGCAATGTAAATGCTATGTAAATAGTTGCTATGCTGTAATTTTCAGGGAATAATGACAAAAAAAAAAAAAAGGCAGTACATGTTTAGCACAGACACAGCCATTGTAGACCTAAATACGTAGTAAACATGAGCACCATATTCTTTTGAATATGTGGATGGGGGATCCATGGACACAGAGGGCCAACTGTACAGAGAAACCAGAGAGAAAGGTGGAGAATAGAGCCCACAACTCGAGATAAAAAAAAAAAAATTAAAAAATAAAATAAAATCAGTCCTTTTAAGAATGTGGTGTGGCAGCTCCCCGGGAAACCACACAGAGGCGGAGAGGTTGGGGGAGAGGCCCTGGTTGAGAAATAGAGATATAAGCACCCTGGACGCCCGCGGCATGGGCATCGCCTCTCTCCTCTAAGATGCTTTACGACGGGGCGCGGTGCTTAATGGGCCGAGGCTCCTCCTGGAGGGAGGACAGGGTTTGCACGCGGAGCGGGTGGCCACGCAGCTCGGCCTGGATCCGATGGATCGGGCTGACCTCGATTCATTCTATGTCAGGTGAATGTCACCTCCAGCAAAACAACAACAAATCTATTATCTTTTTAAAAAAATATATTTTTTATTGATTTTTTTTACAGATAGGAAGGGAGAGGGAGAGGGAGAGGGAGAAGGAAACATCAATGAGAGAGAAACATCGATCAGCTGCCTCCTGCACACCCCCTACTGGGGATGTGCCCGCAACCAAGGTACATGCCCTTGGCCGGAATCGAACCCGGGACCCTTGAGTCCACAGGCCGACACTCTATCCACTGAGCCACACCGGCTAGGGCCCGATCTATTATCTTAAACAAGTGGTTCCTGGCTCTGAGGCCCTCTCGATCCGGTTGAGATAGATTGGTAAATAAATAATAACTAAATAGATGAAATACATGAAATGAAAGGGTTAGGTCGGTCCCTGTACCAGCCTGAAAGGGCTCTGGGACACCTCAGGGCCTGATTCCTCTTTCTCAAGGCAGGTGGGGAGGAAGCCACAATGTGCCTGGCCCCTACTGCGTGCAAACTGCTTCACAATTAATTCTCTTTTTTGTCCTCAAAAGAATTTATTGCTCCCACTTTAAAAATATATATATATTTGTATAGATTTCAGAGGGGAAGGGAGAGAGAGAGAGAGAGAAACATTCATGATGAGAGAGAATCATGGATCGGCTGCCTCCTGCCCGCCCCACACTGGGGATGGAGCCCCCAACCCGGGCCTGTGCCCTGAGCGGGAATCGAACCCTGACCTCCTGGTTCATAGGTCGACGCTCAGCCCCTGAGCCACGCCGGCCAGACGCCCCCACTTTTTAGTACAGAAAACCGATGGGGAGGGAGGAAGGTGGAGCTGGGGTTTGAACCCTGGACCACCAGGCAGCAGCGAGGGCAGCTGGGGCAGGAGGTGGCGCTGCTGTTTCCATCTCCGGCTGGGTCTGGCCTCTGGTGCGTCCCAGCGGGTCCTTGCTCCCTGACCCCCGGCTCCCTGCTCCATCTCTCCCACCTGCTCCCTCCGCTGCGGGCACAGCTCGCTCGCCAAGTGCTCATGGGAGCGTGGGCAGCAGCAGCTGAGGCCCCTGAGCCGGCGGCAGCAGCGTTGGTGGCTCTGCAGCTGGGGCTCCGGGACCTGGGTCAGGGCTGGCTTGGACCAGAGACCCTGACCCTGTGAGTGCAGACCCCAGGGGTCTGAACAAAGAGCAGCCGGGCCCCTCTGCTGCGGTCGGTACCCCCTCTTCCTCCCTCCCTCCCCTCCGCCTCCCTGCACAAGCCCCTACCAGGGCCCGGACCAGGGAGGAGCCTGCAACCAAGGCACATGCCCCTGACCGGAATCGAACCCGGGACCCCTCGGCCCGCAGGCCGACGCTCTGTCCACTGAGCCAAACCGGCCAGGGCTTATTGCCCTGACCGGTTTGGCTCAGTGGCTAGAGGGTCGGCCTGCGGACTCAAGGGTCCCAGGTTCGATTCCGGTCAGGGGCATGTACCTGGGTTGCGGGCACATCCCTAGTAGGAGGTGTGCAGGAGGCAGCTGATCGATGTTTCTCTCTCATCGATGTTTCTAATTCTCTATCCCTCTCCCTTCCTCTCTGTAAAAAAATCAATAAAATATATTTTAAAAAATACTTTTATTGATTTCAGAGAGGAAGGGAGAGGGAGAGAGAGAGAAACATCCATGATGAGAGAGAATCATGGATCGGCTGCCTCCTGCATCGAGCCTACAACCCGGGCCTGTGCCCTGACCGGGAACCGAACCCTGACCTCCTGGTTCCTAGGTCGACGCTCAACCACCGAGCCGCGCCGGCCCGGGTTTAGCCTCTTTAGGTCCCACCTATCAGCCATCTCATGCCGCACTGGTCTCCGCCTGACTTATCTCTGTGAGCACATTATAACCAACTCCTGGTCCCTGAGTGCTCCCTGCGTGCCAGGCCTTGATAGCCGGATGAATCAAGATCGGATCAAGCTATTAAAATGCTCTCTTGAGAGCACACGCAATCGGCCACAAGATTCTGGAAAAAAAAAAGGTCCTTTTTCCTTCGGTCCTGACCTGAGCCAGAGCTGGGCCCCCACGTAAAGATTCCAGGGTCCCCCTGGGCATTCACACCGCTCATCTGGAGACCAGGCCCCGGGATCCGTCCGCTAACACGGCTCTGGGCTGGTCCGATGCTTGGCCCAAAAAATTAAAAAAAAGAAAAAACAGCCCTAACCGGTGTGGCTCAGTGGATAGAGCGTCGGCCTGCGGACTGAAGGGTCCCGGGTTCGATTCCGGTCAAGGGCATGTACCTTGGTTGCAGGCACATCCCCAGTGGGGGGGCGTGTAGGAGGCAGCTGATCGGTGTTTCTCTCTCATGGATGTTTCTAACTCTCTATCCCTCTCCCTTCCTCTCCGTAAAAAATCGATAAAATATATTTTAAAAAAAGAAAAGAAAAAACAACCAATGAATGCATGAATGAGTGGAACAACACATTGATGCTTCTCTCTCTCTCTCTCTCTCTCCCTCCCTCCCTCCCTCCCTTCCTCTCTTTAAAATCAATAACTAATAAGTTTTTTCGAAAAACAAAGCATTTCCTTTCTTCCTAGGGGACCCCCCTCTCATTTCTCAGACCTGCTTCTTATTGCTGTTGGGCCTCCAAGCCTGGTGTCTGTTCCACCCCTCACCCTCCACACCCGTGCGCACACACACGCGCACCCACACGCACCCACACACACACACACACGCACACACACGCACCCACACGCATGCCCCAGCTGGCTGGCTGGCAGCTTCTCCAGGGCTCTTGACACCCTGTCCCTGACTCCTGCTCCTCACCTGCACCCGTTCCTCATGGCCCTGCCCCCCCTCCAACCGCCAGCTCCTGGCCAAAGCCCGTGACCTTCCGGAGCTCAGATCCGCATGCGCTTCCCTGCGTGAGCTCCTCCGGGGGCCTTCGGAGTCAGCGGGATCGGATCTGCATGACGCTCGGGGCCTTTGCAAGATGGGCTCGGCCTGCGTCTCCGCCGGCCTCTGTGGTCCTCCTGAGCCACCCGGGTCCCTGCCGGGCCCTCGCTCCCTGGCGGGTGCGAAGGCCCCTGTCCCGGAGGGACAGCTGTGCCCCCACTGGGGGCTTCCTCCCACGTGAGGGACCCCCATGCCAGTCCCGGCTCCGTCTCCTCACGACTCATCCCGTGTCCGGGGTCACCTCGTCCAGAAAGCCTCTGGGGACCGCCAGGCTGACGTGCACCCCGCCCCGTCCTCCACCATCCCCTGCACCCCGGCTTCCTCCCAGCCGAGCTGCTCACCCCCCCCATACTCCACGAAGGCAGCTGGCAAGTCCCACATCCGCCGGGGTTTCTTTCTTTCTCTTTAATATATTTTTGTTGATTTCAGAGAGGAAGGGGGAGGGAGAGAGGAACATCCATGATGAGAGAGAATCATGGATCGGCTGCCTCCTGCACACCCCGCACTGGGGATCCAGCCCGCAACCCGGGCCTGTGCCCTGACCGGGAATCGAACCCGGGACCTCCTGGTTCATGGGTCGATGCTCAACCACTGAGCCACACTGGCCGGGCACTTTTTTTTTAAATCCTCACCTGAGGATATGCCCTTCTATTGATTTTTAGAGAAAGAAGAAGGGAGAGAGAGAGAGAGAGAGAGAGAGAGAGAGAGAGAGAGAAACATCAATGATGAGAGAGAATCACGGACCGGCTGCCTCCTGCACGTCCCAACTGGGGATCGAGCCTGCAACCTGGGCATGTGCCCTTGACTGGAATCGAACCCGGGACCCTTCAGTCCGCAGGCCGACGCTCTATCCACTGAGCCACACCGGCCAGGGCCGGGCTAAAAATATATTAAAAAAATTTTTTAAGAACAAACAAAAACCTTCCTGCAGCCCAGGCTCTGAGTCCAGGGGGCAGACCCGGGTCCGGGCGGCGTGGGCACGGCCGGCGTCCCTGGCGTTTCTGTGAAACAGGACCGGATGCTGAGGCCCAACAGGTGGGAATGCAGAGTCAGCAGGTAAACGCGAGGTGTCGGGGGCACCCCAAGTGCTCCGCGGGCTTCCTACCTCTCCGCGTCCCCTGCCGCGGACGGACGCCCGGGCGCGCTCAGCTCGGGGAGAGAACGAGGGTAATTGAAATTAACTCGGCTCCCGTCATCCCTGCCTCGTCCTCCTAATCACCGGAAAATCGGCTGCTGGCCGGGCAGGAGGGCCCCCGGCCAAGGCCCCGGGGAGCCCGGGCCTCAATTACTTCTCGGCAAATTGGATTTCTAGCCACGAGGCCAGGAGCTGCCAGATGGTATTAGGCCAAGGCCTGGCCAGATGGGCCCAGCAGCTAATTCAATCTGGCTGCCCAGAAACAAGGTGTGGAGGGCCTGTGGGCCGGGAGGGGCAGGCCCAGTGCGTGTGTGGGGGGGCGGGGGGCGGGGGTCGAGGAGGGGGGCAGCTAGGCCTCCCACCGCACCTCCCCCTCCCCCAGAATCCTGGGCCTGGCCCCTGGCTCTGTGGTGGGTGGCAGTTTGGTGCCGGGGCAAAACACAGCCGGGCACCCCTGGCCGGTGTGGATCAATGGATAGAGCGTCGGCCTGCGGACTGAAGGGTCCCGGGTTCGATTCCCAGTCAAGGGCACATGCCTGGGTTGCGGACACATCCCCAGTGGGGGGCGTGCAGGAGGCAGCCGGTCCATGATTCTCTCTCATCATGAATGTTTTTTTTTAAATATATATTTTATTGATTTTTTCACAGAGAGAAAGGGAGAGGTATAGAGAGTTAGAAACACCGATGAGAGAGAAACATCGATCAGCTGCCTCCTGCACGCCCCCTACTGGGGATGTGCCCGCAACCAAGGTACATGCCCTTGACCGGAATCGAACCCGGGACCCTTCAGTCCGCAGGCTGACGCTCTAGCCACTGAGCCAAACTGGTTAGGGCTCATCATGAATGTTTCTCTCTCTCTCTCTCTCTCTCTCTCTCTCTCTCTCTCTCCTCCCGCCCCCTTTCCTCTCTGAAATCAATAAAAAATATACATATTTTTACAAAGGGGAGGAGCCGTCGCCCACGGGCTCCAGGCCTCCTGGAAATCATAATGCCTTGAAGGGAGAGGGGTTGAGACGCAGAGTCAGAGAAGCCGAGGCCCCCACTGTGGTCCATTTGAGGAAAGATGGTGGCGGTTGCAGGCAATGATGTGTTCGAGGCTGTGTGTGTGGAGGGGGGGGGAGGGGCCAGAGCTGGCCGCCTGCTGGGCAGAGGGGAAGGGCAGGGAGGAGAGGAACACAGGACCCAATGTGTCAGAACTCGCTCCGTCCCCATGACCTGTGTCCGGAGGTAACCGTGTCCCTGAGCTGTGCTCCTGCCCCACGGGGGGCGGGTGGGGGGTGGCGGGCTATGGAGGGAGGAGGCGATCAGGAGGAGATGAGCCCGGTGGGTGGGAGACTGGGAGACCAGGAAGCGCTCAGAGGCCCGGGAGGGGGGGCGGGGGGAGGCCCAGGACCTTTCATCTCTGCAGCCAGTGAGCTGGGAGCCGGGTGGGGTGTCCCCCCAGGGCTCCCCGGCCATATGGCTCGGGCCTCGGGGTGCACCCAGTGAGGCGTGGGGAAGCTCCGGGAGGACAGATGTGCCTGTTGACATTTGGGAAATGAATGCCGGCTCTTGCTGGCTCGCTGGGTGCTGGGCCTGGGGTCCTGGTTCCAGGGCATCGGATGGGCAGGGGTGGCCGGGAGGGCAGGAGGGCATCAGCCGTCACCTGGGAGAGTCCCGTCCCGTCTGCCGGCTCCCGATGCCGCCGCGGGCCCTTACGTGGAGCAGAAACGTGTTTCCTGAGGGGGTCCCCGTGCAGCTGGGGAGGGGGCTCCTTACGGAGAGGGCTCCCTGGGCTCGGAGCTGGGAGACACAGAACGGAACCGGCCACTCCCTTCAGAGCTGCAGGTTCCCGGCTGTGAGATGGGGGTAAACCCTTTCTCTCTGTCTCTGGTTCTCCCTGCCCCCCCCAAAACACCCCAAAACAAAACAGCCAGAGAAACAAGCCCCAGGTGGTTCTCAAAGACAGAAGAACTTGACTTGTGCCAGAGAGCGGGCCGTGTTCTTGGCCGCCTTGACAAAAGCCAAAGGCATCAGGGGGAGAGGCCAGCAGCCCGGCCAGCATGGCTCAGTAGTTGAGCGTCGACCTAGGAACCAGGAGGTCAGGGTTCGATTCCCGGTCAAGGGCACAGGCCCGGGTTGTGGGCTCCCTCCCCAGTGTGGGGCGTGCAGGAGGCAGCCGATCCGTGATTCTCCTTAATCATGGCTGTTTCTCTCTCTCCCTCGCCCTCCCTCTCTCTCTAAAAATGAATTACAAGGAAATACTTAAGAAGATGGTTTTGAAAATAAAATTAAAATTAAAAAAGGAGGCGAGGCCGTGAGCTGCAGCCGGGCGCCGGCGGGCAGCGTGGAGAAGGCTCCGGAAGCTGTGCGTTGGCTCCATCGGCCGAGGCAGGCCCGGCGGGGCTCTGGGTGCAGCCATAAATCAGAGCTTTGTGGCCGGACGCCTCGCCTCCCCCTGCAGACGGCCTTCCCGCAGGGACACGCATCCCCCTTCCCCGGCCGCGCAGTTGCCATTTATACAGATTAAGTCCGACCTGACATTCTGAGCGAGGGAACTGTTAACGCTCCCGCCTCCCCCCACTCCTCCTCCCCCGGGAAGATGAGCTGGGGGCGGGGGGCCTGACCGGCCGGCGACCCCAGGAAGCTGCCCGGCCCCTGCTCGGCCCCCACATCTGTCTGGCGTGGGGCGTGGAGGCCCCGGGAAGCCAGGCCCCTCTTTCCCTGGCTCATTTACCTTTTTTCTTTTTCTTTTTTCTTTTTCTTTTTTTAAAATATATTTTATTGATTTTTTACAGAGAGGAGGGGAGAGAGATAGAGAGTTAGAAACACCGATGAGAGAGAAACATCGATCAGCTGCCTCCTGCACACCTCCTACTGGGGATGTGCCCTCAACCAAGGCACATGCCCTTGACTGGAATCGAACCCGGGACTCTTCAGTCCTCAGGCCGACGCTCTATCCACTGAGCCGAACCGGTCAGGGCCTTTTTTCTTTTTCTTTTTGCGAATCCTCCCCCGAGGATGTCTTTCCATTGATTTTCAGAGAGAGTGGAAGGGAGAGGGAGAGACCGAGAGAAGCATGGATGTGAGAGAGACACACCGATTGGTCGCCTCCTGCACGCGCCCCGATCAGGGCCCGGGGATGGAGCCTGCAACTGAAATATGTGCCCTTGATCGGAATCGAACCCAGGACCCTTCGGTCCGCAGGCCGACGCTCTATCCACTGAGCCACACTGGCCAGGGCATCCTCGGCTCATTTCTCGCCGCCGAGGACGGGTGGACTCGGGTTTTGGTGACGATGGCCAATGGGTTCCTTGGTGCTACCCGATGGCCCCTTCGAAAGAGATGCGGGTACCCGGCCGGCGTGGCTCAGTGGTTGAGCGTCGACCTAGGAACCAGGAGGTCAGGGTTCGAGTCCTGGTCAAGGGCACCTGCCCGGGTTGTGGGCTCCATCCCCAGTGGGGGGCGTGCAGGCGGCAGCCGGTCCACGATTCTCTCTCATCATGGATGTTTCCATCTCTCTCTCTCCCTCTCCCTTCCGCTCTGAAATCAATTAAAAAATGTATTTAAAAAACAGACAAAAAACACCCTCAAAACATCTACTTCTGCCCTGGCTGGTGTGGTTCAGTGGATAGAGCGTCGGCCTGCGGACTGAAGGGCTGGGTTCGATTCCTGGTCAAGGGCACGTGCCTGGGTTGCAGGCTTGATCCCTAGTGTGGGGTGTGCAGGAGGCAGCCGATCGATGATTCTCTCTCATCATGGATGTGTCAATCTCTCTCTCCCTCTCCCTCTCTGAAACCAATAGAAATATATTAAAAAACAAAACAAAAAACACATCTACTTCTGGGGGGTTGGGACCCTTTTTAGGGGCTGGGGGTGGGAATGACTCTGGACCAGGCGTTCACATCTATCTCTGTCTCCCAGCTCAGGGCTAAATGGCTTCTTCTTCTTCTTTTTTTTTTTATTGCTAAAAGTATTACAAAGGGTATTACATATGTGTCCTTCCCCCCCCCCCCCCCGCCCTTGACAATCCCCTGACCTCCCCTACCCCCCAGTGTCTATGTCCATTACTTATGCTTATATGCATGCATACAAGTCCTTCGGTTGATCTCTTACCCCCCTCTCTCCTGCCCCCCAACCCTCCCTGGCCTTCCCGCTGCAGTTTGACACTCAGTTTGAGGCAGCTCTGCCTCTGTATCTATTATTGTTCAAAAGTTTGTAATGGTCTTTATTATCCATGAATGAGTGAGATCATGTGGTATTTTTCCTTCATTGACTGGCTTGTTTCACTTAGCATAATGCTCTCCAGTTCCATCCATGCCGTTGCAAATGGTAAGAGTTCCTTCTTTTTAACAGCAGCATAGTATTCCATCGTGTAGATGTACCACAGTTTTCTAATCCATTCATCTACTGATGGGCACTTAGGCTGTTTCCAGATCTTAGCTATGGTGAATTGTGCTGCTGTGAACATCTGGTTACATATATCCTTTCTGATTGGTGTTTCTGGTTTCTTGGGATATATTCCTAGCAGTGGGATCACAGGGTCAAATGGGAGTTCCATTTCCAATTTTTTGAGGAACCTCCATACTGCCTTCCATAGTGGCTGCACCAGTCTGCATTCCCACCAGCAGTGCACGAGGGTTCCTTTTTCTCCACATCCTCTCCAGCACTTGTCGTTTGTTGATTTGTTGATGATCTAAATGGCTTCTTAAAAACCAACGCTGTGCCCGCTCTTTCCAATGTTCCCCGTCAACTGGGCGCCTGGAATTCAATCTGGCGATGACTCATTCGGATCAGGGATGGGCTCCTCCCGCCCTGATCCCTCTTCTCCCTCCAGCCTGGTGCCGGGACGGCCCCCGGACCCCTCCCTCACCCGCTGGGAGGGGTCCCCTCCCCCCCCTCCATCTCTGTCTCCTGCACCCTCACCCGCAGGCAGGCCCAGCCTCCGGCCCTCTGAGCGATGGGGAGGGTTTGCCCCACACCCTTCTGGTCCTCACGCTTCTCTGGGCCACACCCTAGCAAGGCCCTGCTTCATCCTTCCGCCCATCCGCCCATCCGTCCGTCCGTCCGTCCGTCTGTCCATTAAAGCATCAGGGAGAGCTTACTGCCTCTCCTAGGCCAGCGCCCCCCCCCCCCCCCCCCAGTCCCCCTCCTTCTCACGGAAACCTCAGCGCAGTTTTCCGGGCTCTAACCGCAAGTACTGGAGTTGGAGACATTTCCTGTGCGGGAGGGAGGGGCATGGGGGCGTCTGGTGTCAGCGATGGGTGGGGAGGGGACATAGGGCCCAGAGTCCCGGCTGCAGGCTGAGCAAAGAGGCCATTTCCCCCCCGAATTCCAGTGTGGAGCACCCCACGGGCAGGGGAGGAGGCAGAAATACAAGCTCCCCTGCCCCTGGCGAGCAGGAGGCAGCCGGTCCATGATTCTCTCTCGTCGTCGATGTTGCTCTCTCTCTCTCTCTCTCTCTCCCTCTCCCTTCTCCTCTGAAATCAATAAAAATATATTTAAAAAAATACATATCCTGGCCTGGCCGGTGTGGCTCAGTGGATAGAGCGTTGGCCTGCGGACTGAAGGGTGCCGGGTTCGATTCCGGTCAAGGGCACATCCCCGGGGTGTGGGCTCCATCCCCAGTGGGGGGCGTGCTGGAGGCGGCCGATCCATGATTCTCTCTCATCATGGATGTTTCCATCTCTCTCTCTCTCCCTCACTCTTCCTCTCTGAACTCAATAAAAAAAAAAAAAAAAAAAATATATATATATATATATATATATATATATATTTAAAGATATTTTATTGATATTTTACAGAGAGGAAGGGACAGAAACATCCATGAGAGAGAAACATCGATCAGCCGCCTCCTGCACACCCCCCACTGGGGATGTGCCCACAACCACAGTACATGCCCTTGACCGGAATCGAACCTGGGACCTTTCAGTCTGCAGGCTGACGCTCTATCCACTGAGCCAAACTGGTTAGGGCACAATAAAAATATATTTTAAAAAAAGATGAAAAGAAAGAGTGGAAAGAAGGAGGAAAAGGTGACCTGAGGATAAGGTGACAGCAGGTTCTGGTGTGGCAGAGACACACACAAGTATTTTATTTTATTTATTTATTTTTAAAAAATATATTTTATTGATTTTTCACAGAGAGGAAGGGAGAGGGACAGAGAGCCAGAAACATCGATGAGAGAGAAACATCGATCAGCTGCCTCCTGCACGCCCCCCACTGCGGATGTGCCCGCAACCAAGGTACATGCCCTTGACTGGAATCGAACCTGGGACCCTTGAGTCCACAGGCCGACCCTCTAGCCACTGAGCCAAACCGGTCAGGGCACAAGTATTTTATATATATATATATATATATATTTTTTTTTTATTGACTTCAGAGAGGAAGAGAGAGAGAAACATCCATGACGAGAGAGAATCCCGGATTGGCCGCCTCCTGCACGCCCCCCACTGGGGATCAAGCCCACAACCCGGGCCTGTGTCCTGACCGGGAATCAAACCCATGACCCCTGGTTCCTAGGTTGATGCTCAACCACTGAGCCACACTGGCCGGGCAGCCCTGCACGAGTGTTGCCAGTGCCCCTTCACGCTCTGGAAAGGGTCTGGAAGGGTCTGGATGTGAGTGATAAATCCCATGATCCTCCTACCAAAGAGGAGATGACCCAGGGGCACCCCGCCCCCCTATAGGTGTGGATGGGGCCCCCTGCCCCTGAGGGAGGAAGACTGCACTCGCAGGCTCAGCTCCACGGGTCTCTGGTGCCACCTACAGGCCGCCTGGGGAAATGCCTCTCCCTTCCGCTCCCTCCACCCTTCTCCCCATCGGTTCTCAACCTGTGGGTCGCGACCCCTTTGGGGGTCGAACGATCCGTTCACAGGGGTCGCCTAAGACCATCGGGAAACACATCTATAGTTACATATTGTTTTTTGTGATTAATCACGATGCTTTAATGATGTGCAATTTGTCACCATGAAATTGGGGGTCACCACAGCATGAGGAACTGTATTAAAGGGTCACGACATGAGGAAGGTTGAGAACCGCTGCCTATGGCCTTGAACTTGGCCAAAGGCGTCCAGGGCCCTGAAGCTGGACGCCCTGGGGGGATGGTGCAGACTGGAACCAGTAGTGAAGCCGGGGTTACGGTTATGGTTACGGAACCACATGGGCCCAGCTGGGACCGACAGAGCCAAGCTCCTCCCCTCTCCCCCACCCCGTCCTGCCTAATGTGGTAAATGGGAAACCAAGGCCCCATTCGGACCTAAACGGGTGGGATTGGGAAGCACACGGCTAGAACCTTCCTGGGACCCTCACCCCCATGCCTGTCTTCCCCCGTCTGGAACGCATGCGTTTGGATAGTGGGGAAGGCCGGGCACGTAAAGTTACTAAGCTCCTACTATGCGCAGGGGCGCACAGTAGGCACTTCCCATACCTTATCTCCAGCCTCCTGAATAGGTTGAGAGGGAGGGATGTAGGAGCAGAGTGGGGGCTTGTCTTGCTGGAGCTCGAACCCAAGGGTCTTTGACTCCAAATGTGGCGCTGTTTTGGGGTGTCTGACTTGAGCAATGTTTGCAAAATGCAAAGCACCCCATGGAAATCTAACATATTTTTTTTAAAAAATACATTTTTATTGATTTCAGAGAGGAAGGGATAGAAGCATCCATGGTGAGAGAGAATCGTGGGTCAGCTGCCTCCTGCATGACCCCGAGCCCGCAACACGGGCATGTGTCCTGACCGGCAATCGAACCCTGACCTCCTGGTTCATAGGTCGATGCTCAACCTCAGAGCCACGCCGGCCCGGGTTCTCCCGCCTTCTTCATTATTGTTGGGGATGTGCGTACCCTGAGCTGGTAAAGGTTTCCCATCGGCGGCCTCCTTTAGGAATTTTTATTTTTATTTTTTTTAGATCAAGAAGCTGAGGCTCAACACGGTTAATTATTTCACAGGTAGCAGCGTGGCCCAAGTCAGAACCCCAATGAGTCCAGGCCACCTCGTTCCAGGGTCCTGGCCCCCAGCCACCATCATACCCCGTGTCAGCAGCACAGAATTCACGCGCACACACGTGCAATTGCATTTTAAGAGGGTGCCTTTGTGTGTGTGTGTGGGGGGGGGGGTTGGGGGGACGGCGACATCCCACATAATAAAGCCATTGAGTTAGATATTAACTGAGGACACATAAAAGCTAATGAACTTTGGAAAACAGGAGACATCAGAGCGTGTTGCTTTGTGAATGTGTGTGTGTGGGGGGGGGGGGGGGGGGCGGGGATGGGTTAACCTATTTTGCTAACAGACCATCTGCTAACCATCAGCCTGAATTCAGCAGTGCCCTGTTCCCTCGGGACACACACACACACACACACACACACCCCGAGGTGCTGGCCTGTGACACCCCCAGGAACCCAGAAACCACCCTGAGTCCGTAGGTAACGCAGATCAACCGAGAAAGCAAATGGCCTCAGAGACCAGCAACATCATAGCCCAGTTGCCACCCGTCATCGCAACACCCACGCCGAGGGGATGCGGCAGAGACGACACAAGCACAGGTCGTAGTCAGCCCACGGATCTCGGATCCTTCTTGCAGTTCTGGGCGTACTTGTGCTGTCCCCCGACAAGCCTGTCAGACCCCAAGCCTCGGGGCCTGGGACCCAGGGCGCCCATGGGCAGCTGGGCGCCATTCACAGGGAGGGCGCGCCGGTCCCTGGGGTGCGTTGGGGGGCGGGGAAGGCATCCTGCAAGGAGCAGGGTGGGGAGACCAGATGGCTTGTCCCTGTGCGTGATTCAGACCTTCCTGTTGTAGAGAAAGGATTTTGTTTGACGGGAATTCCCAGAATGGCTGACACGCCCACCTGCGGGCGGGCCCCAGCTCTGCCCGGAGCCTGTGGTGAAGGAACGGTGTGTGTGGCGGGGCTGTGCCCACTTGTACGCTCAGTGCCACTCAGAGGTGCTGAGAGCTTCGGGGACGGGAAGAGGTCAGGGACTTGCCCCGAATGGACCCCGTGGTTCTCGCGCCCTGGGAGGGAAGCAGTTTGGGGTGGACCCGTTTCCCGTCTTTGCTAGACGCTCGACCCATCTTGACCTCTCATTTCTTTTCTTTTTTTAAATTTTTATATTTTTGCTGATTTCAGAGAGGAAGGGGAGGGAGAGGGAGAGAGAGAGAGAAACATCAATGATGAGAAGGAGTCATGGACCGGCTGCCTCCTGCACGCCCCACACTGGGGATGGAGCCCACAACCCGGGCCTGTGCCCTGACCGGGAATCGAACCCTGACCTCCTGGTTCACAGGTCGCCGCTCACACCAGCTGGGCCGGGCCTCTTATTTCTTAATCTCCCAAGCAGATCCGTGTCCAGGGCTGGTTTGGAGGTGATGACAGGGTGTTGACTGGGTGGCGAGATTGGGGCGTGCAGTTGGCACAGACAGCGGTCCCCCCTGCACCCCAGAACTGAAGGAATGAATCTCAGAGCCTGGTCTCAAAGGCACCAAAGCACAAGGGCCGTGTGATCGCTGAGGACGACCCGGGAAGTGGGTCTGAGAGTGTCTGTATTTGCAAACGGAATTGCCGCGCCTGGACCAGCGATCGCCACCAGGCTGCCAACAGGAGAAGGGAGCAAGAGCCAGAAGAGAACCAATGGCCCTCACCAGGCCGGCGTGGCTCAGTGGTTGAGCATCATAACCTATGAACCAGGAGGTCAGGGTTCGATTCCCGGTCAGGGCACGTTGGGGTTGAGGGCTCGGTCCCCAGTGCGGGGCGTGCAGGAGGCAGCCGATCCATGATTCTCTCTCATCATGGATGTTTCTCTCTCTCTCTCTCCCTCTCCCTTCCTCTCTGAAATCAATTAAAACATATTTTTTTAAAAATTTCTACTTAGGGTACAGGGAAGGCTTGATGAAAGAGACGGCCTTGGAGTTGCTGGAACAGCAGAGCATGGAGTGTGCTATCCCTGGGAATTATTCCACAATCAAGTTCCTGGAACCCCCTCCCTTCCTTCCCACTCCCAGTTCATAGTGGTGTCTCTAGTGCTAGGGCCAAGGCCTCCCCTTCCCCCCCAATAAATACAACTTTATGTGCAGAAGTATTTTCCTGGGAAGAAAGGTCATAGCTCTTATTAGATTCTCAAAGGGGTCTGTGGCCCCTGGGAAGGCTAAGAAGCTGTAGAGCAGGATATCTAAGAAGTAAATACAAATAAAAGCTTTAAAAAATACATTTTAAAAAATGGCCCTAACCGGTTTGGCTCAGTGGATGGGGCGTTGGCCTGCGGACTGAAGGGTCCCGGGTTCGATTCCGGCCAAGGGCATGTATGTTGGTTGCGGGCACGTCCCCAGTGGGAGGTGTGCAGGAGGCGGCTGATCGATGTTTCTCTCTCATCGATGTTTCTGACTCTCTATCCCTCTCCCTTCTTCTCTGTGAAAAATCAATAAAATATATTTTAAAAAAATGATCTGATCTTTTTAAAAAATATATATTCTTATTGATTTCAGAGAGGAAGGAAGACGGAGAGAGAGAGAGATAGAAACATCCATGATGAGAGAGAATCATGGATCAGCTGCCTCCTGCACATCCCCTACTGGGGATGGAGCCTGCAACCCAGGCATGTGCTCTTGACTGGAATTGAACCCTGGACCCTTCAGTCCACAGGCCGGTGCTCTATCCACTGAGCCAAACCAGCTAGGGCTTAAAAACATTTCTTTAATTATTATTATTATTCTTTTTTTTTTAGAGAGAGAGGGGGGAAGGGAGAGGAAGAGAGATAGAAACTTCCATCGGCTGCCTCCTGTACGCTCCCCACTGTGGATTGAGCCCCAAACCGCGGCATGTGCCCTGACGGGGGAATCGAAACAGCAACCTCTTGGTGCACGGGACGACGTTCAATCCACTGAGCCACACTGGCCCGGCCAAGTGAGAGCGTTTAAAATGTTCCTCGCTCCGTGGATTAATTAATATCGCCTGTGCTGTTCTGCATTCTGTCAGCTAAGGGACCAGTAACCACTGGGAGATCATGCAGTGGGAGACGTTTAGGGGCTGGGGAGGGCTGGGGAGCTCCAGTCAGGACCAGGGTAAGAGGAAAACGCAGGGCCCCTGGCTGGAAAATCACAGAGAATTTCAGAATATACAGCAGAGCATTGAACCAAGCACAAGGCCCTCTGAGCAAGGCCCCGCCTCCAGCACGCCTTCCTGGACACACCAGGGGTGCGTGCCCAGGTGTGCTGTGTTGCTTTGCACTTCCATGCAGCCCTTCATCCATTTGTGGGGCCTTTTTTATTTTAATATATTTTTATTGATTTGCAGAGAGGAAGGGAGAGGGAGAGAGAGACAGAAACATCCATGATGAGAGAGAATCATAGATCAGCTGCCTCCTGCACGCCTCCCACTGGGGGCCGAGCCTGCAACCCCGGCATGTGCCCTGCCCGGGAATCGAACCGTGACCTCCTGGTTCATAGATCGATGCCCGGAGCCACGCAGCGGGGCCATTTGTGGGGTCCCCAGGATGTGTGTCAGGGGCTGTGTCCGAGCTGCGGCTGCCAGATCCAGGAGCATCCACTGAGTCACACTGGGCGTCGACATGGCCAAGGCCTTGATCTGGGTCCTGGGGATGCGGCTCCATTGGCGTTGGAAGAAGACCGTGAACAAAGGGACGGGGGAGAGGTCGCGCGGTGGCAGGTGCGGGCGGGAGGCAGGGTGGCAGGTGCGGTGGTGGCACTTTGACCTGGGATGACCTCGGAGCCGGCCCCACGGGGGTGATTGCGCCACGGCCAGCGTGGGAACCGGGGCAAAGGCTGCACAGGAGGGAGAGGATGGACGCCGAGCGAGCGGGGGTCGCGGATGCGGGGAGCGTGAACCGACCGCACCAAGTGGTCGCCGTCAGTAGAGGGCGCGACAGAACCCGGAGGAGAGGGGGCGGGGCGCGAGGGCCGCGTGCACGCTTGGGGGCGGGGCTTGATGCGGGGGCGGAGCCAGGCTTGCGTCGAGGGGGCGGGACGAGGCCTTGCGTCGGGGGCGGGGCGAGCGGCCTCTGCTGGTGGCGTGGGCGGGGCTTGAGGCGTGGGCGGAGCCGGGCTTGCGTCGGGGGGCGGGACGAGGCCTTGCGTCGGGGGCGGGGCGAGCGGCCTCTGCTCGCGGCGTCGGTGGGGCGGGACGAGCGGCCTCTGCGGGTGGTGTGGGCGGGGGCTCGAGACGTGGGCGGAGCCGGGCTTGCGTCAGAGGCGGGGAGAGGGGCGGGGCGAGAGGCCTCTGCTGGTAGCGTGGGCGGAGCCGGGCTTGAGGTGGGGGCGGAGCGAAGGGCGGGGCGCGCGACGAGTGGCCTCTGCTGGTGGTGTGGGCGGGGCTTGAGACGTGGGCGGAGCCGGGCTGGCGGCGGGGGGGCGGGGCGAGGGCGGGGGGGGCGGGGCGAGGGCGGGGCGGGCGGCCTCTGCCGGCGGCGGGGCGGTGTCACGTCGCCCTCCTCAGCCGCGGGCTGCCGCCTCCTGCCGGCCGCGTCGGTTACAAAGGCCGCTGCCGGGCCGGCCGCCCTCACCCTCTTCCGGCCGTGACGGCGGCGCGGGCCGGGCTCCCCGCCGGAGATGAGGGAGGATGTCGGTGTCGGGGCTGAAGGCTGAGCTCAAGTTCCTGGCCTCCATCTTCGACAAGAACCACGAGCGGTTCCGCATCGTCAGCTGGAAGCTGGACGAGCTGCACTGCCAGTTCCTGGTGCGGCCGCCGGGCAGCGCGGCCTCGGCGCTCACGCTGCACTGCAACATCACGGTGCGGGCCGGGCCGGGCCGGGACCGGGGCCGGGGCCGGGGACAGGCCGGGGGCGGCGGACAAAGACGCCCGCCCGGGGGCCCGGCCGCCGCCGCCCCGCGAGGCCGGGGGTGGAGGCGGCGCGGTCTGGGCGCCCCGGGCTGGGCCGCTGCCGGTTCGCGGCCGCATCGCCGCGGGGCTGGGGGAGGCGACGGGGGTCCGGGCGCTGAGGGGCCGCCGGGTCGCCGCGGGCGGGCGGAGGGGACGGGCGGGGCGGGCGGCCGGGGCCGCCTCAGGGCTCAGGCCGCGCAGCCCCCGCCGCCTCGGCACGTCCGCGCTTCGGGAGGAGCCGACCCGAGAGCCCGAGGCGCCGGGGGAGGGCGGGAGGGGCGGGGGAGGGGAGGGAGGGCGGCGCGCAGGTGCCCGAGCGCGGACCGGCCACTTCCGGCCACGGGCCGGGGGGTACCCTCGCGCGTACTTTGGGGGACGCCCCTGAGAGCCCGGGGCTGGGGGAACCGGCAGGGGGGGGCGACCTCCTCCTCCTCCTCCGAGCGGGCACCCACCCAGCTCGGGGTCCCTCCCGGGAGCCGGGGGCCGAGGTCGGGGAGCGACCAGGTTCCCCTTAAAATGGGGTTCCCGGGTCTCGGGGTGAGGGTGGGGGGTGGGGGGGGCAGGTGTGTGTTTCCGGAAAAACCAGTCCGGGTGGCGCGGCGCCGGGGGGAGGGAGGGTTTATTGAGCATCTAGCGTGCGGGCCCCCGTTCTGCAGAATCGGGCCGAGCGCCGTGTTGTTGTTATTATTGGTTTTTTGGGGGGGGGGGGGTGTCGGGGAGGGGTTGGCGGGGAGAGAAGAGGTTTCCACAGCAAAAGGTGTGACTCAGGGCCGTGATATCATCGGGGAAAAGCCCCAGGCAGCACTCATTCTGGGTTTTTTTGGGGGGAGGGTGGGGGAAGTGGGGGCGCCCCCGAGGGAAGCCTGGCGGTGGTGGTTGGGCTTTCACACAGATGAGCCCGGTTTCCCCCCCTCCCCACCCCGCAGAGAAAAATCTATCCGAAAAAATAAACACACAAACAAACAAAAACCCGGAAAACAGCTCGGCCGGTGTGGCTCAGTGGTTGGCTCCCGGTCAGCGCACCACGTGCCCTGGTGGCGGGCTCGATCCCCAGGAGGGGGCCTGCCTGGGGGCCTGCGTGCAGGGGGCAGCCGACCTGTGATTCTCGTCATTTTTTAAAATCTTTATTGTTGAAAGTATTACACGTGCCCCCCCCCTTTATTTTTAAGAATTATTTTATTTATTTGTTTGTTTACTTATTTTTAAATATATTTTTATTGATGTCAGAGAGGAAGGGAGAGGGAGAGAGAGAAACATCCATGATGAGAGAGAATCGTGGACCGGCTGCCTCCTGCACACCCCACACTGGGGATGGAGGCCACCACCCGGGCATGTGCCCTTGACCGGGAATCGAACCCGGGACCCTTCAGGCCGCAAGTTAACGCTCTACCCACTGAGCCACACCTGCTAGAGCTTGATTGATTTTTATAGAGAGAGAGAGAGGAAAGGGGGGAGAGAGAGACATTGATTTGTTGTTCCACTTATTCATTCATTGGTTCATTTTTTAAAAAATATATATTTTTATTAATTTCAGAGAGGAAGAGTGTGATAGACACATCAATGATGAGAGAGAACCGTGGATCGGCTGCCTCCTGCACGCCCCCTCCTGGGGATCAAGCCCGAAACCCGGTCATGTGCCCTTGACTGGAATCGAACCCTTGACCCTTCAGTCATCGGCCTCCTGGTTCATAGGTCAACGCTCGACCTCTGAGCCACTGCGGCTGGGCCGTTGGTTGATTCTTGTTTGTGCGCTGACTAGGGGTCGAACCCACAACCTTGATCTATGGGGCGGACACTCTAATCAACAGAGCTCCCTGGTCAGGGCCTGCGTGTCCCCCCATCGACCCCCTCCAGACCACCCCGCCCCGCCCTCACCTCCCCACTGTCTGTGTCCGTGGCTGTGCACATGTACGTGCACACAGGGCCTTCGGTTGGCCACCTCCCACCCTCCCCGCTTCCCTCCGAGACCCTGGACTCCGTCCCCGCTTCCATGGCTCTGGGTCCACTCCTTCCGTCCGTTTATCGTGTTACTTAGGTTCCGTATATGAAGGCGTGATTCTCGTCATTGATGTCTCTCTCTCTGTCCCTCTCCCTTCCTCTCTGACGTCGATAAAAACATATTGATTTAAAAAAAAACACACACACAAAACAAACCACCAAAGCTTGGGAAAAGTGTGGCTGAGAAGCCCAGCAAGAAGGAGAGAATTTTCCAGCAGCGGGAACAGGAAGTAGGAGCACGAGGTGGGCCTCAGGGGTGCTGCCCAGGGAAAGGCAGGGCTGGTTCGAGGGACAGGAGACGGGCGGGTAGGCTGCGGGGAGCCACCGAGTTGCTCAGGGAACTTGGGAAAGGCCTTTGCCATCCAGGAGCGGGAGTGGGTCTCCACAGGGGGGGCCTTGTTTATTTATTTATTGTTAAATATGTTTTTATTGATTTTAGAGAGAGAGGGAGAGAGAGAGAAACATCAATGATGAGAGAATCGTGGATCGGCCGCCTCCTGCACGCCCCACACTGGGGATGGAGCCCGCAACCCGGGCATGTGCCCTTGACCGGGGATCGAACCCTGACCTCCTGGTTCACAGGTGGACGCTCATCCCCTGAGCCGAGCCGGCCGGCGACAGCGGGTGCTTTAGGGGAGGCGTGTGTGGTGCTGGGCTGGGCTGGCACTGAGTGCCCGGGGCACAGGGGTTCCCAGTGACTGTGATTGTCAGGCAAGCTGCCACCGCGAGGCATCATCTCACCTCCAGGCCTCAGTCCCACAGACGACACGCACAGGATGGTGGCTGATGACCTGGGTGAGGAAGCGGAGTGAGAAGAGAATGGGAGCCCGGCCGGTGTGGCTCCGTGGCTGAGCCTGGACGTAAGAACCAGGAGGTCAGGGTTTGATTCCCCGTCAGGGCACAGGCCCGGGTTGTGGGCTCGGTCCCCAGTGGGGGCGTGCAGGAGGCAGCCGATCAGTGATTCTCTCTCAACATGGATGTTTCTCTCTCTCCCTTCCT
Organism: Myotis yumanensis; assembly: GCF_028538775.1. Lineage (NCBI taxonomy): Eukaryota > Metazoa > Chordata > Mammalia > Chiroptera > Vespertilionidae > Myotis > Myotis yumanensis. Next base: position 10,106,794 of record NW_027223771.1, on the reverse strand, counting down.
CTCTGAGATCAATACAAATATATTCTAAAAAAAAGAAGTGGATGACACACCCGGGAGGAGGGTTTGGTGGGAACTAGGGTAGCGGCACCACAGGGAGACGCTGTTCAAGCCGCGATGCTGGGCCCTGTCTGCATGTTGACCAAGAGGCACCGCGTGCAGCTCCTGTGACGTGTGCGTGAGCGGCACCTCACGGGTTGTTTCTCGCACACGCACACGCACACGCACATGCCAGTTTCTGAAAAATCCTTGAGGCTTCTGCACGCAGTTTGTCCCGTGTGGCGTGTGCTCCCCCCCCCCCCCCCTTTCGGTCTGTCCATGTCTGACCACCCTCAAGGGTTAGTTAGGAAATGGAGCAGAGTCAGTTCATGCTCCTATTTGTCACAGTCCTCGCGACCTGCCACCTTGGGTATGTTTTCTTGTTTTCTGTTGTAATAGTTTTGGACGCTTGCCTTTTTTTCCTAAGTTACTGTCATCTTTGTTATGTTATTTGGCTTTTGAACAACAATGATGGAGTAGGAGCCACAATAGGAACATTTTCTGGGGGAAGAGTCCACAGAGGTCGGAGAACCACGTTCCCAAGGTCTCTTCGTGGACCTGACGTCTCTTTCTTCTCTCATCTCGTTTCTCAGTTTGCTCAGGGGAAGTCCTCCCAGCTCCCCTGGCTGGGTGCACCGCGGGGTCTCTTTCTAGAATGGGCCTGAGTCTCCGGGGCCGGGCCTCCTGGACCTCGTCCGTGCTCATACAGCCCCCGCTCCTCAGCGGGGCCCGCGTGGCTGGGGGTAGCGGCATGGCTTAGCTGCCGTCATGGGAGCCACCTCTCTCTCCGGGGGGGCCACCTCTCTCTCCTGGGGGACCACCTCTCTCTCCGGGGGGGCCACCTCTCTCTCCTGGGGGACCACCTCTCTCTCCGGGGGGACCACCTCTCTCCGGAGGGCCACCTCTCTCAGGTCCCGTTTCATTCTGGCAGCACCTTGGTTTGAAGACAGAACGGACGTGTCTTTGTGGGAGCAGGTGGGCACATCGAGGGGCTCTGCTGTGAGAACTTTCAGCTTCCATGTCATCTGGGTTATTAGGAAAATTTAAAATTTCTTTTTAAAAAATATGTTTTTATTGATTTTTCTTTTTTTTTAATCCTCACCCAAGGATACTTTTTTCTCCATTGATTTTTAGAGAGAGTGGGAGGGAGGAGGAGAGAGAGAGACCCTGTGAGAGACACATCGATGGGTTGCCTCCTGGACACACCCGACCAAGGCCAGGGATTAAGGCTGCAACCGAGGTACATGCCCCCGACCGGAATCGAACCCGGGACCTTTAGTCCGAGGGAGGGCCAGCGCTCTAGCCACTGAACCAAATGGGCTCAGGCTGTAATCTCCTTAAGCTGCTCATTCCCCTCCCTCTCAGCCTGGGGCCTCTCGCTTCTCTTTCTGTTTCTCTTCATCAGCGTTTCCCAGTCCTGTTAGGCAGAGCCGCTCACATGGTCATCAGGTCTCTGCTCAGCCTGTCCACTCCTGGCTCCTCCTCCTCAGAGGAGGCCCCTCCTCCCGTCCTGGGCTGGGCCTCAGCTACTGGAATCAGAAACTGAAGGACCAGCGTGTTCTGCTTCCTGGGGATCTGCAACTTCGAAGCCATCGGAAGGTCCTCTGGCGCCTACAGTTTCTCACTTCTCCCTCCGACTTCTCCCCGCGCGGATCCCGGAATGGGGCGAGGGGGCGGGAGGACCGACTGCAAAGAGAACAGTGTTAGGCAGCGGTGCTTCCCTTGGCCTTTTTTCAGTCTTTTTTTTTTTTTTTTTTTTTTTTTACGGTGGCAGGGAGAACGTCCTATAATTATGCTTTTCATCTTCCACTCGGCAAACGTTCAGTAAATACAGGGTTTCCCAAAAAACGCACGCCCGCCCTGAACGATGATAAGTCAGTGGTTATTGACATACAGGTCGTTTTCAACAGTTAAGAGACGGACAGAAATGAGTCATTAGCTTGGTCAGTGCCTGTTTCCAAGCCGAGGACCGTCCTGGCCCGGCCCTGCTGCCACCGCGAAGCCGTGGGATCGCAGACATCAAGCAGCGTTCCCGCCGTGTGCGTGTGCCCTCGGCTCGCGGGCGGTGGCCGGCTTTGTCCCGTGTCCCCCTCTCGTATGTGTCCCCATCAAGACGGTCTAGAGGCACATGAGGATAAATCTTCTTTCTTCACAGCTTAGCCTGGCTCCACCCATTATTTCAAATCAGTTAAACGAGAAAAAGAGAGAAAATTAAGGGAGTTGTCAGTTGTCAGAGTGCACACATTCTCTCGGGGACACCCTGGTCTATTGCCTACGCGGTCACGGTCTGGCTCTGTGCAGTTCGAACAGAAAACTTGCCTGTCCTGTACGTTAACCGCCACGAGTCTGTGATGGACACGTGCACATGTGAAGGGCCACGTGGGGCGTGATAGGAAACCTGTGATCTGACCTCAAGTTTGTATGAGAGCTGCCTTTACGAAGTGAAAAACCAAACGTGTTATTCTCTAGGCCAGGGGTCCTCAAACTTTTTAAACAGGGGCCAGTTCGCTGTCCCTCAGGCCGCTGGAGGGCCGGACTATAGTTTAAAAAAAAACTATGAACAAATTCCTATGCACACTGCACATATCTTATTTTGAAGTAAAAAAACAAAACGGGAACAAATACAATATTTGTATTTGCATGTGGCCCGCGGGCCGTCGTTTGAGGACCCCTGCTCTAGGCAAAGGGATTTGAGCTGAAATGTTTTTCTGTTTTGTAAACGTGCCCTGATCTTAAATATGACGGGCAAAGAGGGCTATTTCAACCTTGGGGAGTCTTTTTCCTAATAAAATAGGACGTCGAGATGTGCAAGACGGTCGGTCGTGCAAACCTACATCCCATTGCCAGTCGGTGCCAACCTCCAGGTACGCTCACACCTGGAGGCCCAGCAGCGTTGGGCTCCCCTGGGCAACCCTGTGGGAGCCAGTTATTTAACAACGTGGCAGCTCGTTCTCCCTCGTGGACTGACTGCTCGTGTCTGGGACCTGCTGGCAGGGATTGGGTTAGAGCAGCGGTTCTTAACCTGTGGGTCGCGACCCCTTTGGGGGACAAACGACCCTTTCACAGGGGTCGCCTAAGGCCATCGGAAAACACATCTATAATTACAGATTGTTTTTGTGATGAATCACTATGCTTTCATGATGTTCAATTTGTAACCATGAAATTGGGGGTCAACACAATATGAGGAGCTGTATTAAAGGGTCGCGGCGTGAGGGAGGTTGAGAACCGCTGGTTTAGAGAGACCCTCCTCCCCCCAGATGTAAACTAGCCTGTAAACAAACCTCGTTATTTGTGTGGATAAGTCTACTTGTGGTGGAACCTTTTCCTTAATTAAACTTCTGTTCCTCGTTGCCCAAAGCCTCCCTTCCCCAGGAGCGAGATACTAAATTTTAAAATGTTAGAGCTTCGAGTTCATGGGAGAGAAAAAGGCTTATTCTCAGTAGCCGGGACCTTGAGCAGATCACGCCTGCGTTTTCTATGAAATAGATCACTTTTCTGCCCCCGTGAGAGCACATGTAGGAAAGCTCTGTGTGATGTGATGACGGTTCTGTCCTCGCTGGCTGGCGAGCACTTCATTTTGAAAACGCTTCACAGTGATTTTTCATGGAACTAAATCGGGGCTGTCAGTTTTATGTGTTTCTAGTCTGACACCGATAGGAGTAGCCCAGGCAGGTCACACGGAGGACAAATGGACGAAACCTGACCAAGAGCCCACGGCCTTGTCTCGGGCCTGCCCTCCTGGGCCGGTCATCTTTCTAAAGGAAACGCAGAGAAATGCCGGGAATGATGGCAGCTGAGTGTCCTTCAGGCCGAGGAGTCCTCGTGTTCACGCATCGGACCAGTTTGTAACGTGGAGTCAGGTTCCTAGTCCCCCCCCCCCCCCCGCCCCATGCCCCTCCTCGGAAGGAACAGGTCCACGAAGAGGAGAGGGAGGTGTCCGTGCGGTGATTGGCGTGTCCCTTAGCAACGTGACCTTCTTGTTAAACTTCCTTAGACCTGGGGAAGGACGGTGTGAGACAAGGGTCAGCAGGTCCAGGGCTGGGGAGGTGAGTGGGGACCCCACCCCGAAGGTAAGGCATCGCCTGAGAGCCAGAGTGACGCGGCCCCTCCCAAGGCTGTGGGCATGGGGTCCGCGCCGTCCCCTCAGAGTCCTGGAGGATGGGAGGCTGAGCCAGGAGCCCGTGGGTCCTGAGCATCTGGGTGGGGCCCCCCAGCCTTCGTGCCTCGGTGGAATGTTCTAGAATGCTCTGACGCGACCACACGTGCTCTCGGAGCACTTACACATCCCGCATCACGGGAGTTTTCACTTCTGTTGGTGTCACTGTGTCTGTGGGCTCCGGCCATGTAGATACTCAGCTGTTTACCTGCAAAATGATGAGCAGGGAGCAATTCCTTCTTATCTTGTAACTTTCTTTTTATGTTGTCAGAGCATTTGGGATTTTATGAAGGTTCTGTGAGTTTATTTCATTCTCCACGTCACACTGATTGGACAGCAAAGTGTGACAGTAACGGTCCCATAACTGGTCTCCAGAAGAATAAAAAAATTAATTAAAAATCCATTAAAAGAAATTTGTTTTTCCACACATGGATTTTAATATATTGCTTTTCTTCCCCATATGTGTGTGTGTGTGTGTGTGTGTATTTTAATTGATTTCAGAGAGGAAGGAAAAGGGAGAGTTAAAAACAATGATGAGAGAATCATTGATTGGCTGCCTCCTGCATGCACCCCCCCCTCCCCCCCGCCACTGGGGACTGAGCCCGAAACCCCGGCTTGTGCCCTGACTGGGCTTCCCCGGGTATATTTCGCTGAGATCTGTGGTCACCTGACCATTGAGTGGTCTGGCTGAGCTGCATGTCCAGGTCGGTCTGTTCTGTGTGTAACCAGGTGTCTCTGTTACAGGAGTCGTACCCGGCGTCTTCACCAATATGGTTCGTGGACTCTGATGACCCAAACCTGACGTCAGTTCTGGAACGTCTAGAAGATTCTAAGAACAACAGTTCGGTAAGAAAATAAGTCCTGCTCCTTTCTCTTTTTCTACGCTGGAAAGTCATGTTGTAGTTCCAAGCCTGCAGCCCGTCTTCTCACAAGGGCACAGACAACTTTCCGAGCCGTTCTGCGTGAGGAAGCCAGGCGTACGATACTGTCTGGAGCCTGGCCTGGCCGCTGTTGTGTGAGAAATGCGTCTCTCCGCTGGTTTATACACTTTCCCTGGGTGGACACAGGAAGCTGTTAGCCGTAGGACACAGAAAAGTGTGTGGTTTTTTAATGAACTGGTTTCTGTGTGAGGCTCCGTAGTACGTGATGAGTGCAGGACACAGGCAGGTCTGTCCGCGGGGAACTGGTCGCCGATGAGGACTTCGCCAGGGCCCTGCCTCCGGGCTAGTCCCTTGTTTCTCTGCCGCCTCTTCCTCCTCGTGTTGTGCCTTCGCTGGGCACCCTCCACGTCATTCTCTCGGGGCTGCAAGTGGCAGTCTGACTTCTTTCACTCCTTGCCGGGGGGTTCCCGTTGTCGCATTGCTGTGTCTTCAGGGCCCTCTAACCCACGCTTCTTCACTGACCTGTTTTGTAGCTTCGTCAGCAGCTGAAGTGGTTGATCTGTGAGCTCTGCCGATTGCACGAGCTTCCCAAGCACCTGGATGTGGAGCTGCTGGACCAGCCGCTGCCCACGGGCCAGGTACGGTAAGCTCCTCCCATCTCCTCCCATCCTCCCATCCTCCCATCCCATCACGAGCTGGAATCATGGCCTCAGGCAGAAGGAACAGGACGCTTCCCTCACTGACTGTGCGGCTTATTGGGAGGTCCTTTCTGCTGTTGGGTGCTTTGTCTGCCTTGCTGGAGGCACCTTCGTGGTTAGTGTCCCGGTTCCATCCCTGCTCTTGCATCCTTTGCCTGCAAGGCCGTCCGGCAGGCGCCCCCCGATGGTGTCTCCTCCACGCAGTGTCCTAGGAGCCATTAGGATGTGGGAATGTCTTCCCTGTGCTGAGAATTCTCGAGTTCTCTCCCGAGTCTGTGAGAGCCCCTCACCCCGGAGCCTGTGGTTCTGCCCCGTCTCGGGGCGGCTCTCTGAGCTGGCGGTACAGCTGCCGTCTTGAGCTGCTCTGTCTGCTCTGGCCGCTGGTCTGTTGTTTGCTGACCTGGGGCCACCTCCCTGGGCTCACCGTTCACATTTTGCCCGAGTGCACCCTCAGGTACAACCCCGGGAAGGACGGAAGGCTGGCACACTTCCGAGTTCTCCCTTCCCGGAAGGTGGCCGCACATCGGTTCCGCTCTCGGTTCTGCCGCTCATGAGCTGCATGACTTACCGGTCACTGTGTGCAGCAGCTTCCCACCCAAAATGGGGGGTGGAGGTGGTGCCTGTGTTTTGGGGGCTCCGAAGGTGACACGGTGCGGGGGGGTGTGCAGGAAATGCCCAGTCAGTGAAGCTCTTAGTCGGCCCTCAGGCTTGACTGGCGGTTCGGCTGAGTGTGGAGTTCCGGGTGGGACAGAACTGGCCTCGGGTGTGGACTGTGCAGCCAGCGGTGCTGGGAGCCAGGTGCCCTCTGAACCTCACCTGTCTCCGCGGGAGCTCGAGGGCCTGTCTCTTCCGAGGTGTCAGCCGCGGGCGTAGTTAGACCTTCTCACTGTTCCTGCGCTCGGCACGGACGGGCCTGTTCAAGTCGGACTCTGGCGTCTTCTCCGTGGGTGAATGTGTGTTTTTCCCTCTGTGGTTCCTCTCCTTCCACTTTCTTTCTTTGTTCATTTGGAAATCCCTGCTCGTGGGATTGTAGACCTCTTTGCTTGAGTCTTTGTAGCTTGGATGCTATGTCTCTATTCTCTCTCTTTGTCTTTTCATTTCAAATTCTAGAAAATTTTCTTATCTTTCAACGTTTAGAAACGTTATGAGGTCATGTCCAGTGTTGTTTTGGGTGTTCGCTGCTGCTGAGCCAGCTACCCCGGGACCCGATGGCCTAAAACTATTGACTCCGTGCCTCGAGATGGGTGGGGTGGCCTCGCTGGACAGAGCTGCTGCTGGCCTGGCTGTGCAGTCAGACCGGGCTGGGGCCCTGTGGACACACTGCCCGGGGGTGTCCCGCAGGGCTCAGGAAGGTCATAGAATTCTTGGTGTTGTCTCCCAAGAGCACAGAAGTGGGAGCTGCCAGGCCTCTTAGAGGATTACGTTGGGAACCGGCCCCGCGTCTTGTCCACCACGTTAGTGGTTCAAGTCAGAGCCCAGTGGACTGTGGGAGGGGTGAGTGCTGGGACTGGGGCTCCCGGGGTCCTCTCCAAAGGGGACCCGTGCATCTAAGATGATGATTCCCACTCACGGCGTTCGTTCTGTTTCTGGGCTTTACCCGTAGTTTCTGTGCAGGCGTCTTTGACACTCTAGTCCTCGCCTCTCTAGCACCTCAGTTGTCTCTTTAAACTTACAGTTGAAAAATAGTTTATTTCGGTCTTGTTCTTTTTGCAGACTTTTCTCAAGTATCCATGTAGCCTATGCTGTTCATTCCTATGTAGTTTTGCCCTTCTTCTTTTCTCATTCATGTTTTAGAGAGATACTGAGGGTTGATTGGGAGTGTTTGCTGTTGACAACTTGGAGGAGGAATTTAAGCTAATTCATGGTTTAGGATAATTATTTAAATGAAGGAAGCCATTTAAGTGTAAATTTTTTTTAAATTTTCAGTTAGAATGTCTTTAACTTCTTTAGAGCTGCTTTATATTTGATTAATTGCCTGTGTTATTCCTAATGCACCTGTTAACCTTGAATTGTTCAAAAATGTTTCTTTTAAAAAGCCGGTAAGTGTTTGTCATCAGAGCTGGATTTAGTAGATGCTTCACTGTAATGAGTTCCCTGTGGGGTCAGTGCAGGAGAGTGGCCGTCGGGCCCTGATGCCTCCCGGATGCCCAGTGTGTATGGCCCGCGTGGCCTGGCATGTTCTTCTTTCCTTGCAGAATGGGACCACGGAGGAAGTGACGTCAGAAGAGGAGGACGAGGAGGAGATGGCGGAGGTGGGTGTCTCCGTTAGGGGACGTTTTAGCAATTTCTCTAGTCTCGTTATGGACCAGTGTTAGTGTGGAATAATGAAAAGCACATTGTTCTTGGAACTGAATGTAATTGACGGCTTTAGTTGTATATAAAACCTGGCTTTACCTCTAATGTATGCTTTTGAATAAATTGCTTCTCTTATGTCTCAGATCTGATTTTCTGGAAAATAAGGACTCTTAACATTTAGCACTAAAATTATGTTTACATTGAATAGTAATCACTACTTAACCTGTAGTTGTTTTAAATATTTTTATTGATTTTTAAGAGAGAGAGGAAGGGAGAGGAATAGAGAGATAGAAACATAGATGAGAGAGAGACATTGGTCAACTGCCTCCTGCACGGAGATCGAGCCCACAACCCAGGCAAGTGCCCTGACTGGTAATCGAACCCTGACCTCCTGGTTCATAGGTCGAAGCTCAACCACTGAGCCACACTGGCAGGGCTGTCATTGGTTATTTTTGAGAACGGCTAAGTTTCAGAAGTTCTGTGTTTGAATAAAGAATTGGAGAGCATTTCAGGGGCTACTCATTAGAGATACTAAAACTACCTCATGTTGAAAAACCATCTGGGAATTTTGTAGAGCAGATTCCCAGGCCTTGAGCGGAGGCTGGTGTAGTTGCCCGTCACCGATGCGATGTCAGCCGTGTGCAGCTCTGAAGCTTTGCGTTTAGTCAAACTCCGAGTGAAGCTCTGCGTGTCTACACTGATCGGATAAAAAGGTCTTTGGTTTCGTGGTCTTGGCTTTAAAACCTGTTTTGGGGTTGCATCTTAGAACTAATTGGATCACTACCTTATATTCTTGATTTGGAAAACTTTAGATCTAAAATAGACTGCTTAGACTGCCTGGGACTGAAGACCTAGGTGTGGGCTTGTTTTGTTTTGTGAGTCTGAGAGACCATTCCTGACCTTGTCTAATTAGAAGGAGACTTTGTGATCGTTTGTGCTTAGTTTTCATGCAGGTTGACTGGGTGGAACAGTAACCCCCGGGTCCTGTGCACAGTGAGGCAGGCATCGTCCTCACAGAGCTGTGTGCTTCCGCTTCCCTCACAGGGCGACGTAGAGAAGGGGCAGCACGTCTAGGAACCTGGCAAGCGGGGAACCGGCCGTGGAGGGTCAGGTCAGGGTGGAGGAGGAGAAGGTGTCCAGGCCATTGAGAGAAGGTGTTTAAAGGCCCCGAACTGCCCCGGGCCTGGGCGAGCGTGGGGCTGGATGCTGTCCTCTGGGGGAGAAAGACGCCTGATGCGTGGAGTCAGGAAAAGGCCAGTGATTGGCTAGGAAGGGCAGGTGGCCGAAAGCCTTGACTTTGAGTCAGACTGTTTCTGTTCGGAGCGATTGTTGATAGGAAGGCTTCACACGGAGAGTAGAGGGCTGGGATGTTGCTTCACAAGGTGCTGATGGCGAGTTTGTTCTGTGCTGTGGGCACTCAGTGGAGAAGACGTGTGGCTGGGACTGTGGCCGAGGCTGAAGGCGGAGGAGACTCAGCTCAGGGCACTTGGGGAGCTCTGACGACACGTGTTTGGAGGCGCTCAGGGGGGAGGGGCTCCGTGAGGCCTGCGCGTGGACAGGGCTGCATGAGAAGGGACTCGGTTGGGCGAGGATGGGCGGGGTCACTCTCCTGGTGTAGAAGCCACAGAGGACGAGTCTGCTTGGAAAATGGAGATGGCGGAGCTGCCAGAACAAAGTACGAACACAGGATTCTGGAGGCCTGGATGCTAAACTATTCAAATCTCTTCCTTCATAGGAGGTTGAAAAGATGGCTTATTTGATAATAGCTAATAAATATGCTTTACTCACATTCTAGTTTTATATCAAAATACAAGCTATGGACAGGGAACCTTTTAATGGAATGTGAGGGCTTTTATACCCCTTCCCGTAGAATACATGGATTCTCTCTCTTCTGCTCCCTCTCGAGTCAGGAATAGTGAGAGTTTTGCATAAGCGTGAGCACACTCATACGTCTCTAACGTCCGCAGGACATAGAAGACCTGGATCACTACGAGATGAAGGAGGAGGAGCCTGTCAGCGGGAAGAAGTCGGAAGATGAAGGAATCGAAAAGGAAAACCTGGCCATATTAGAGAAAATCAGGAAGACTCAAAGGCAAGACCATCTAAATGTATGTGTAAAACCCTAGAACCCGGGCTTACGCGGCTAAGTAACGTCGTTGTAGGTGATAACATTCATTCAGGCACAGCCCCAGCTCCCTCTCCAGCCGCCGTGTGGTTATTGGTTGATTGACCTTCAGCTGTTGATAGCCACTCTCACCCTGTCACCTGCCTGCCCCTCTGTTTTCATTCCGTCTCTAACAGTGCAGCTCAGTCCTCCAGGCAGCGCTGCCCTGGCTGGACCAAACGTAATGTTACCTTTGCTGTCACGTCTTCGATGGTGTGACATGAACACTCTGGTGGCAGGCACACCTCATGGGTTCCGTTTCCTCGACTACAATGCGTGTGGGCGCTATGGACCTTCTGGGTGATTGCTCTGAGGGAGAAATGAGAGTCCTGTCCATAAAAGGCCCAGGCAGAGCAGGAAAACATCAAGTGAGCGTCAGGTTTCTGTTTGAACACCTCCTCCCTCCTGCCTTGAATTAGAGCTACTTTTTAGCCCATGAACCTGAGGGCCCCTGTGCTGTCTGGGGCAGCGCCTCGGACGTGAGGAGGTGAATATCATGGAAGAGATGCCAGCTGGTGTAAACGGGCGGATCGCTCGCCCTCCTTCAGCCTTACCTACTGTGTCAGTTCAATCGGCAAATCTTTTTTAGAGCAATGAGAGTAAGCCATCCTGGCCCTAACGAGGGATGCGTGTCATCGTACATGTGTGTAAGGCATAGAGCAGGGTCCTCAAACTTTTTAAATGGGGAGGTTCACTGTCCCTCAGACCGTTGGAGGGCCGGACTATAGTTTAAAAAAAACTATGAACAAATTCCTGTGCACACTGCACAGATCTTATTTTGAAGTAAAAAAACAAAACGGGAACAAATACAGTATTTGTATTTGCATGTGGCCCGCGGGCCGTAGTTTGAGGGCCCCTGGCATAGAGTGTGCCACACCGATGAGCTGGGGGTCACGTGGGCGGTGGGAGGTCACGTGGGCGGTGGGAGGTCACATGGGCTGAGGGAGGTCATGTGGGCAGTGGGAGGTCGCGTGGGCGGTGGGTAATCCCTTACTGTAGGCTCATCAGTCGCAGGACATGTACCCTCGGTTGAGGGCAGCTGGTGATGAGGGAGACTGTGCTTGTGGGAAATCTGTGTCTCCCTTTTAATTTTGCTGTGAATAAAAACTACTTCACAAAATAAATCCTTAAAAGACATGAAATGGAAAACGGGTGGGATTTGGAACAGACAGATGCTGAGCTCCAGGCTACGGCCAGGGCCGTGGCATCTGGACATTCGGGGGCGGGGGGGGGGGGGGGGGCACACGACACACCTTGCAGGTGTGAAGGAGCAGTGAGTGAGCCAGGCTTGCCCCCGGGTTTATGTCCTGTTGAAGCTTCCTGATCTTTGATTTAATTTAATTAACTCTCTTGGCTGCTGAACGTGTTCAGTGGGGATCCCTTTTCAATGCCGTTGGGAACGTCCGTTTCGGCTCAGAGACCAGGGTCCTCAGCCGTGGGACTGGAAGGTCCTGGTCAGCGTGTCTCTGTGTTCCAGGGCGCGGTGTCCGGGTCGGTGCAGGCCTCAGACAGGCTCATGAAGGAGCTCAGGGACATCTACCGCTCGCAGAGCTACAAGGCAGGTGAGCACGCCCTCCGGCTCGTCCGCGCCTGTGCAGGGTCCGAGAGTCCGGTTGGCTTCTCGTAACGACAGAACCAGAACTGTGTACTGACTTCCTGTGAGGGGAGTGAAACATAAATGTGACCGAGTTATCAGAAGATGTGGGTGAGATGGGGTGAGAGTACAGCACCCCCACCCTTATCCAGGGTTTCAGTTACCCACAGTCGATGGGGGTTGAGAATATTAAATGGGAAATTCCAGAAGTAAACAGTTCATAAGTGTCATTTATGGAGAGAGAGAAGCAAACATCAACTTGTTGTGACATGTATTGATGCATTCATGTGCCCTGACTGGGGCTCGAACCCACAACCTTAGCATATCGGGTTACCCTAAGCAACTGAGCTACCCGGCCAGGGCTGATCCAGGAGTTTTAAATTGCACACCGTTCTGAACAGTGTGTCTAGAAGTTTATCTGTAGAAACCTATTAGCATACAGTTAAATATTTGAATCATGGCTTATCTTTAAATGTTAAATAACTTGTTTCTGCAGCACTGTTTGGAGTAGCAAAAAATAAAAGCTAATCAGATAAAGGGTGGCATTGGTTAAATTACGCTGTGTCTATAAAATAAATTACTGCAGAAACGGTAAGAAAATTGACAGTAGGTTTCCATGTACCAAGTTGGAAAGATGCCCCAGAAAGTTGACGAAAGGAGATGAAACTGTGTGTGTGGGGCGGGGGGGGGGGGGGGGGGCGGGGGCGGGTCCCCATTGTTGTAGAAACGTTTGCGTGTGCGTGGAGAAAGGTGCCTGGGATTTTACAGGATTTCTTCTCCCACTGGCAGTTGATGGTACATAGTTTCTCAGCTCGTTAAAGAAGCCTCTTCGTTAGCGGCTCTAACCATCTGGGAAGGGCGTGAGGTGCTCAGCGCTGGTGGCAGCAGTTCCCATGTAGCTTCGTTCCGTTTCAGTGGCACCGTTTCTAGCTTTGGGGGCTGTTGAGTGTCTAGATGAGTAACTAACACACTGTGTCTTTGCAGGGTTTTACTCAGTGGAACTCATAAATGACAGTTTGTACGACTGGCATGTGAAGCTTCAGAAGTAAGTGGCTGTTCCTGCTGCCCTCGCGGGATTGGCTTAAGGGCAGCTGTCCCATGGCGATTCCCCTCCTCATTTGAAACCATTAGAACGGCTTCTACTTGGCGCTTTAGTCGTTCTAGAGCAGTGGTTCTCAACCCTCTGGCCCGTTAAATACCGTTCCTCATGTTGTGACCCAACCATAACATTATTTTCGTTGCTACTTCATCACTGTCATGTAAATATCTGATCTGCAGGATGGTCTTAGGCGACCCCTGTGAAAGGGTCGTGGGACCGCCAAAGGGGTCGCGACCCACAGGTTGAGAACCGCTGGTCTAGGGTGTAAAGATGAGCTGTTTCCTGGGCTGAGTGACAAGTAAGGTGAGGAGGAAGGAGCAGAGGAGGGGGCGGCTGTGGGACAGTGTCTGCTGGAGGCGGGTGGACACAAGTGGATTGACCAACCGGCCAGGTTGACTGGTAGCAGCTTGTCTTCGAAGGAGGGGGTCTGTGTGAGACCTGAATACATAGGTGTCATCACACAGGTTTAGGTTTTGTCGGTGGTTTCATCTTTCCTGGTCTTGTCCATGGTGATTGACCTCCGTGACCCCCTGTCTAACAGTGCAGTTTTAGGAAAGGAGATGGCATTTGTTTTGAGTCCTTGAGAAAATTATGTACATGTGACACGGCCATCTCCTCTAGAACGACTGCTCACCCTGAGTCACCAAAGGAGAATCGATTGAGAATATTGTGATACGTTTTTTGTTGGTTTTAATCCTCACCTGAGATACTGTTTCCACTGATTTTTCGAGAGAGTGGAAGGGAGGGAGGAAGAGGGGGAGAGAGAGAGAGAGAGAGAGGGGGAGACATTTACATGAGAGAAACACATGGATTGGTGCCTCCCCTGTGAGCCTCGACCAGGGATCAGACCTGCAGCCGGCTGCGTGCCTGTGCCTGGGACCAGGACCCTTCAGTGCTCGGGCCGACGCTCTAGTACTGAGCAGCACCGCCCAGGGCTGGAATCCCGTGGTCTCTCTCTCTCTCTCTCTTTTTTTTTTCTTTAAATATGTTTATTGATATCAGAGAGGAAGGGAGAGGGATAGAGAGAGAAACATCAGTGATGAGAGAATCATCGATTGGCTGCCTCCTGCACGTGCCCCAGCGGAAATTGAGCCCGCAACCTGGGCCTGTGCCCTGACAGGAATGCAGCTGTGACCTCCTGGTTCATCGGTCGACGCTCAGCCACCGAGCACACCGGCCGGGCCGTGGCCTCTTTGTGAACTTTATCCCCAGGAGTTGGGGTTGCAGGGTTTGTTTTTCCACAGAACAGCTGTCGCCCTCGTCTGCTTAGACTTACCCTCGGGCTCTGTTGCAGCCCTTGGGCCAGCTCCTTTCTGAGGCTGGTGAGTAAAGAATCCGACTTTTTTGTTTTTTAATTCTTAGGGTTGATCCTGATAGTCCTTTGCACAGTGATCTTCAGATCTTAAAAGAAAAAGAAGGCATAGAATATATTTTGCTTAACTTCTCTTTTAAGGTAAGAAAATTGTGGCTGCACTCCATGTGCTGCTCGTGGGAATGCGTGTTTGTACAATTGCTTTGGAAAACAGTTGGGATTTCTGGGAGCAGTGCCTGCGTTCAGGGGTCCCCGGGCGTGTGCCCTGCCAGACGTGTGCTCGGTGCACGGGGGCCTGTGAGGGCGGCCCTGGGCACGTGGCCCCCATGGGAAGGTTTCCATGAGCGAGCAGAGCGACGAGCCCAGATGGTGGCTCTTAAACAGAAAGTGGGCAAAAGACGCCCCCAGTGCACAGGCCATTCCTGAGGAGCTCGAAACAGGTAAGACCCGTGATGCTGTCTCGGCCATGCAACCTCAGGGAGGCATGCTCACCCTCCAGTGGGGAGGAAATTGTCCTCGGAGTGAAAGAGTCTTAGAGATGACAGTGGAGGTTTTAAATCTTTTGTTTAAGAAGAAATGGCACGTGTTTTCAAGGAGGGATGTGTGACCTGTTTTCACGTTGAGGAACGTTCGTGCCTCAGTTGTCGTCCAGGCGTGTCCGTGTGAACACCTGGCTCTCGGTGCGAGCGTGAGGGCGGTGCTTTCTCTTCCCTCCACGAGGACTGCGTTCCGTAGTGATAGCTCCCCCCGAGCCTTACGTGAGGGGCGGAGGTGGGGGGGCAGGGGTGCCTGGAGTTGGGCTGCGTGTTCCCTCAGTTACACTTTCTGTTTGGGAGCCGCTGGGTGAGACGGATGCTTGGGGAGCGGCTCCCTTCCCTCCGGCCGGTTCTCCAGGAGGCGGTGGTGGTGGCCTGTCCCTTCTGTTCGGTCACAGGAGCTGCACAGCGTGGAGGTGTTTCTCTGGGTCCCCGACCTTGTTCTTAGGGGTCAATGCTGTTTCCCCTCAGCTGCCACCTTCGCTGCAGCCCCTGGGGGAGAGCGCGTGTCGCTGTCTCGGGGTTCGGCTGGGTGTCTCCTCACGTCTCGGAGGTTCTGCCAGGGCTGGTTGTCTAATTGGAGCAGCTGGTCAGCGTGTCAGGTTTTGATCTTGTAGGTGCTTCCTGTTTGTCCTTCTCGCTCGGCTCTGGTTCTTATTCTTGGGTTTTTTATGTTTATTCCCGTTCCCACTCCCGTTCACTCCTTCGCTGCCTGGCAGTGACCAGGCGTGTCCTTAGCTCGTCGGAGGCGACAGGCAGTGGTCAGTTCGGGTTCCCCTTCCCTTGTCCGGCCCCGGGAGCGAGGCTGTGTCTGCATCTGGTCTGACCGAGAGCTGCAGGTCGTGCTTGGGCCGTGGCGCTCACCGAGGTGTGCGTGCGCGTTGGCTTCTGGTGGCCTCGTTCTCCAGGTCCCGTCTCCTCCCCGAGGCCCAGCCTTTCCTGTCCCTTCCCGGGGCCGTGGGAGGAAACAGCTGCACTTGGGCTGCGTCTGGGGAGTGTCGTCACGGTCAGGGTTCCAGCTGGAAGCTCCTTGCTCCCGGCCCTCGGGCGCCCTCCCCGCGTGCGGCCTCCGCTGTTGCTCTTGGAGGACGGGGAGTGCGCACGTGTGCGAAGCCCTTTCTCGTTTTGTTAAGTTTTCAGACGTTATCTCTCCAGACGCTGCCCGGTCCTGTCCCTCCTCCTCTCTCCGGGGACGCCCTGCGGATGGCAGCCTCTGGCCCGTGACCCTGGGTCCCGTTTTCTGCCTTCTTATCTCTCTTGGCTTCATGGTGGATATTTTTAGATCTATTTCCCAGTAACTGACTTGTTCTTCCATAAATCTTCACTGTGGCGAAGCTCACCCGTGAAGCGACTAGTTTCAGTTGTTGCATTTCTAAGGTTCAGTGTTTCTGTAGTTTGTCTTTCTATTGCAGTTCTCTGCCAGGGTTTCAGTCTTTGCTTTGCTTGTATATATGCAGCATCGTTACTTTAGAACCTGTGTCTGATAAATACTGACTCCTCGTGCCTGTTGTTTGCTTCTCGCTCTCTAATCTTGTCGTCTCTGGGCCTCATGGAGCTTACCTGCAGCGACAGCCTTACGCACGACAGACTGGGGAGCTGGCTGGAGCCCGGGCGCTGCTCTTCTCCAGCGAGGGCTCCTGTCGCCCTGCCAGGGGCTGGGCTCGGGCTCCAGCAGCCCAGGCCCCCGCAGGCGTTTCGGGCTGAGATGACCAGAGCGGAGGCGCCTCCTTGTCAGCAGGGAGTCCTTCCGGGTCCCAGCTCCGTGCGAGGGCCTGAGCCCCGCCGGCTTCACCTCCCTGCCCAGGGATGTCTGTCGGGAGCCTGCAGCTTCCTCCCCTCTGACCTTCCTCCGTGTGGTGGGAAGAAGCCCTGCTCTCCGGGCCCTGTGTCTTCTCGGCCTGAGTACGAAATGATTGACATGTTGTCCACCTTCTCTCGTTCCCGGTCAGAGGCTGGGTCCAAACGGCCGATCCGCATTCTGGACTGTTCCTTGACCCGGTTCCGTGGGAGGGGGCAGCTCCCATAGTCACACCTTCACCAGCGCCCGGCTCTGTCGGGAGTGATCTCAGCCTGGTGTTGGTTTGTTGGGCTTTGATTCCGTTCTCTTTCTGGTGCTATTTCCAGTGTCAGGACCCTCACTCATCATCAGGTAACAGGTGTCTTTATGGACTGAAATCTTCTGAGTAATGTGGTGTGAAAGGTGTTCTTCGAATCATTAACTTGCTCATTTGCTTTTAGGATAACTTCCCATTTGATCCTCCGTTTGTCCGCGTGGTGTTGCCGGTTCTCTCCGGAGGGTAAGTGTCGGTGGCCTTCCTGTTGCCGTGGGCACTGGAGCTCCCGAGGCCGGACGCCAGCTCGCCGGGGCTTCTGGAGGGCGGGGCCGGGGGCCTGAGAAGCGGCATTTCTCAGCCGGCTCAGGCGCAGCTCCCGTTGCTCGTCTGGGGACCACAGTTTGGGAACCACTGGTACCAACCACTGTGTGGTGCACGGGCAGAGCTTCTAATGGCCCCTGTTTGTAACCATTTCACCATTAAAAACCAGATGTTTTTAAAATATGAATTGTGATGGAGTGTCCAGAGAAAGTGAGATTAGAGAGTGAGTCCCACGGGCCTGTGGCTCCCGGGCTGTGGGGCGGCCGTCGGATGCCTTCGGGGGGTGGGCACGGCTGGAGAGCAGGTGGTAGTTGTCGGGCGCTTTCATCCAGGCTGGGAGGGGCCGAGTGTGCGCTGGGTTAGGGGCGAGGTGCCCTGTAGACCAGGGGCCCTCAAACTACGGCCCGCGGGCCACATGCAAATACAAATATTGTATTTGTTCCCGTTTTGTTTTTTTACTTCAAAATAAGATCTGTGCAGTGTGCACAGGAATCTGTTCATAGTTTTTTTTTAAACTATAGTCCGGCCTCCAACGGTCTGAGGGACAGCGAACTGGCCCCGTTTAAAAAGTTTGAGGACCCCTGGTCTAGACCCTCCGAGTAGGAGCGGCTGAACTACTTTGAGAATTCTGAAGTAGCTGACCAGATAAATGTACAAAAATATTTTTATCAGATCGTTTTGAAAGTTGATATGAACTTGACCAGCATAGATTTTTCACATTTTTGTTGTGAAAATGCCAAGAATGTTAAGAATTTATGATCGTAAACAGTTTACCACCTGGTTGTGGAGACAGACACACAGCCAGGAACGCAGCTGCCCCTCAGGTCTCAGCAGACACAGCCACCGACTCCACGGGCCTCTGCACAGCGCACAGCAGCCGTCACGTAGCTTTTTAAACACAGAGCTGACTGTGATGCCGTTTTCGGTTTTAAGGTCTTTCACATAGTTTCTCTTTACGGATTCTGTTTTCCACACGGGCTGTTGTCCCGTCCTTCACAGGAATACGGTCAGGTTCCTCACTCTGTGAAGTCATTCGGTTTATTCAACCTCGGATGCTTTTGGTCGGCTGGAGTCACAAGCCCAGGCCGGATGGTCTCGGCCAAGTTTACCGGGAGGACCGCCTGGCGCTGGGCAGAGGTGCAGGAGAAGGAACCGCGGGGACAGAAAGGCCGGGCCCAGAGGACGAAGCAGTCGCGTGGACTCGGTCCTCACACAGACCTGAGGGTCTTACTTACTGTTTCCAAGATTCCTACAGCTTTTCTTGTCTAAGATCAGTCCCTTGATTTTATTTGTAGGCGTGACAGTTCACGTATTTTTTAGTTTAAAAGAACATTAAAGGAGGAATGACATTCTTTTGTTTGAGGAACGTCAAAAGGCAGAGGAATCTCGATCTGCACTCGATCTTGGCGAAAAGCGAGACTCGGTGGAGGGTCTTGATCTGAAGGTCATTCCTGCGGAGCCTGGGCAGCCCCAGGGTCATCTGCTCAGAGAGCAGCTCAGAGCCAGGGCGGGAGCAGGGGGCACAGAGCGGCACCATTCGACCCTCACAGCACGAGGGATGGAGACGGTTAGACCGTGACTGCAGGTGCTCAGGGTCACAGATACGTGGAACGTACGTGTGCTCGAGGGAACCTCGCTGTCTAGGAGGGGGTCTCCGTCCCCTCCCGCCCCGCCCCTGGGCACGGAGGCCTGAGTTCCTGCTTCCTGGTAGCCGAGGCGTCTGTGAGTGTCCTGTTACCCAGACCTGTTCTGACTCTGAACGAGGCTGCGTGGGCTGGCACTGGGAGCGTGCATTACCCACAGTCCGGGCACCCGGCACTGTGTTTGTTCCCGCCTGTCTCCTAGTCTTCACATGTTGCGTACTTTCTTAGTAACGCACGTCAACCTAGGAAGGAACACGGAAACCTAGAGAACGGTGTATGATTCCTGTTTTCTTTTAAGGTACGTGTTGGGTGGTGGCGCGTTGTGTATGGAGCTTCTCACAAAACAGGTGACTTTTTTCTTTTCTTTTCTTTTTTCTCAATCTTCACCTGAGGATATTTTTTTTCCATTGATTTTTAGAGGGTGGAAGGGAGGGAGGGGAGGAGAGAGGGAGGGAGGGAGAGAGGGAGGGAGAGGGAGAGAGAAACATCGATGTGAGAGAGACGCATTGATTGGTTGCCTCCTGCACACACCCTGACCTGGGCCCGGGATGGAGCCTGCAACCCACGTGTGTGTCCTTGACCAGGAATTGAACCCGGAACCCTCCAGTGTGAGGACCGAGGCTCTAACCCTGAGCCACTGGCCAGTGCGGCTCTTTTCTTAAAGTGCCCGTGGCTCCACCCTCCACACGGGTTCGATTATGTAAATTAGACTGAGTGGAAAGGCTCTACTTGAAGGTTTTAATGTTCTTTCTTTTAATAGCAGCCACTTTAATAGTGAAAAAGCTGTGCAACATAAACCAGTAAAATGACATTGCACTGGGCTGTCTTATCTGTGCTAAGACAGGAAGTGAGTTATATTTAAGGTTATAATTTGCTCATGTTGGGCATTTAAAACAGGTTTTCTTTTTTCGTGTGTGTGAGATTTTAGAAATGGTTCAACTTTTCTTTCTTTTTTTAAAATATGTTTTTATTGATTTTTAGAGAAGGAGGGAGAGGGAGAGAGAGAGAGAAACATCCATGATGAGAGAGAATCATGGATTGGCTGCCTCCTGCACGCCCCCCATGGGGATCGAACCCGTAACTTGGGCCTGTGCCCTGATTAGGACTCGAACCCGGAACCCTTCAGTCCGCAGGCCGGCGCTCTATCCACTGAGCCACGTGGGCCAGGGCTGAGCTTCTCTTTCGCTTCATAAGCACAAACATCTCAGTGCTCATCTGCGGTTGCTGAGTGCTGCCGGCTGCTGTCGGCTTTCCCGCGCTGAGAGCAGCTTTCCCCCCCCAGGGCTGGAGCAGCGCCTACTCCATCGAGTCCGTCATCATGCAGATCAACGCCACCCTCGTCAAAGGCAAAGCCAGGGTGCAGTTCGGAGCAAATAAGGTACTTTTCTCAGTGACGTCACCTACAGACAGGAAGTGAGTTATATTTAAGGGGATAATTTGCTCATGTTGGGCATTAAAAACAGGTTTTTTTTCCGTGTGTGTGTGAGATTTTAGAAATGGTTCAACTTTCTTTCTTTTAAAATATGTCTTTATTGATTTTTAGAGAAGAAGGTGTCCACCGCTTCCCCGTCTCCCGAGGCATCTCCTGTTCCTTTTCTTTGTCCTTTTTAGATAAACATGCTTGGCTTCATTTTGTTACTGGTGCTTTGTTATATGTGCTTCGAAGTTTCCCCAAAGCGAGATCCTGTTATAATAGTGAATTCCCAGCGAGCATTTACGTGCTAAGCTCTGATCTAGGCATTTCACGTGTGTTGACCCTTTCAGTCCTCATAACCGAGGAGCAGGTTCACTCTCGTCCTCATGGTGTAGGTGAGCAGCTTGAAGGGCCCAGAGGCAGGTCGCTGCCTCAGGTGATGGGGGCGGAGCCAGGACGGGAGCCAGACAGGCGGCCGTCAGTCGCTGCTTTGAACCAGAGTTCTGTCCTTTGTCGCTGACTATCAGAATCATCTTTCCATGGCTGGTTTAGTTACCTGTAAACACAGGCGTGGGCCAGGGATGGACTCTGGGGTTAGTGTGTGTTGGGAAAATACCTGCGTGATGGAAATCTGCCTGACCTGACGTTTTTTAAACATTCAGCCGTTCCTAAAGGTCTGTGTGAACTGTGTGTTCAGTGCCAAATAGCATTAAATCTAAATATGTATTTATCACCGTAGTACAGGGCCCATCATGAGTCCACTAGAATCCTAACTCAGAGGAAGCAAAAAATTGAAAAGGCTATTTTTAAAAAACCGTTTATTTGGGATAATATTTAAAATAACTCATTTTTATTTTTAGCTCTTTTATCAGCTATTTCTTTACACTGGAACAAAATACCATTTTGTATAAAACCTAGAAGTTATTTATTGAACACCAATGAATTGCTTAACTACTTTTAGCTAGTTTTTTTTTTAACAGTGTTTATATTTCAGATGCTTTAAATGTACCAACAGAATAAGTATATAATACCAGAATTTTATTTTTCTAATGACAAGATTGATGCTTATTGTATAGTGTCTAAGGTAGGACACATGCAAAAACCTAAAAAGTCCTCTGTAAGTTGACTGTCTAGAAATACTGTTGGTATTTCCTTATGGAGAAAATACAGAGGGCTTAGAGCAGTGATCTTTCTGACTGAAAGAGCATCTCACCAATAACCCGCCATGTAAGCTCAGCTCTGAAATACAACTGTCTGGATGGTTTAAGCCTCTCCCAGCTTATAACCATACAAATCCAGTATTCTGTCTTTGTTTAGTGCTATGGTCCTGGAATCAGTCAATGTCAGTGTAATTGCTTTACACTTTTACATTTCCATGACTTATAGTTTTGTTAACAAATAAATAAAACCATTTTGCATAGAATGCTATCAGGCAGCTAAGAAATGTTTGCATATTAAAGTCTGTCTTGGCAGGTAAATTTTTTAAATTGTCACGATGAAACCTTCCTCTTCCATTTTTTTTTCTTGAGAAACATTTGTCAGTTAAGAATATGGAAACTTTTCATGATATAAGTTTTACCTTCCAGGATTCTAAAGTCATCAGGGAATAGTCTGTTCACTTTAAAAATGCTGCTATCCAAAAAGTGAGGTGCTAAATGGTATTTAAAAATACGCTGTCGTGTGTGTGTGTGTGTGTGTGTGTGTGTGTGAGAGAGAGAGAGAGAGAGAGAGAGAGAGAGAAAGCGGGAGAGGGAGAGAGAGAGAGGGCTATAGTATATAGAGAATATAGTATATAGAGAGTATATAGAGTGTTCAGGAAAGTGCTGACAGGTGCTGAAATATTGGGGTGGGCTGGCTAGAGATGGGAGGGAGACTATATTTACTATAAATACTTACAAATGAATTCATAAACCAAGTAAGAACATTTTTAAAACTAACTGGTGCCATACAGATCATATATGTTAAATATGCTGCAACTAAGGTTAGAAGACAGTGAAAAGACAAACACCCATCTACGTAAATCTGGGAATTAAACACACTCTAAATCATGGCTTTTAAAAAGTCATATGAAAATTTAAAAGTACGTGGACCTGAGCCCCCCCCCCCCGCCCCCCCCCCCCCCCCCCCCCCCATGGATCGGCAGGAAGGAGGGTCTCACGTTTTTATACATTATTTTGTTTGGTGCCACTCATGGGCATTCTTTAGGCTTTAACGTCCGAATGTCACTTACATGTGCAGTCCTTAAAGCTCAGTGCTTTCCTGTCTGAAGGTAACAGCTGAGCATTTGTTCTGGACACGGTTTAGGAGGGAGAGAGTTAGGGTTCCCCTTAGGTCCGTAGCCGCCTGTAACTCGCTTCACCCTGTGGCGGGCACGTGGGCACTACAGGGTGTGTGCTGTGCAGCGGCAGCAGGACTTACCGGGAACTGCGAGGCGTGTCCATTCCTGTTGGACCACAGCTGGATTTGTTATTCTTCTCAGATGTTAAGGAATCATGAACTTGAGCACGGAGGGTATTCAGTTAAAAATTGCTTTGAAATGGAAATAGAATTGGTTCCTGTGCTCTTTTAAGCACAGTGTGACACATCCATAAATTATTTGCCATGATTTTCATCTGCTTAGAGTTTTGATTTAAAATGTATATTTCTCTTTCAGAATCAATATAATCTAGCAAGAGCCCAGCAGTCTTATAATTCCATTGTACAGATCCACGAGAAAAACGGTATGTTCAATCCCATATGTATTTATTGCCATTTGTCTTGCATCATGTACTGCCGATATTTATCCTGTTTTATTGTTGGTTTTGCTCTCCTATCTTGTCAAGTGCAGTCACCCCTGAGAAAGCTCCACTTGGGGACCCACACCCTGTGCTTCCTTCCAAGTCGTGGCTCCAGATACTTGGCCTGAGAGCCTCTGCTTCAGAGTTAGGATCCCTGAGCAGATCCCTGAGCAGATGGGTCCTCTGACTCCTCTGAAGTGTGTGGAGTCGGGACAGGAGCTCAGTGTCTACCTGTGGCGGGGCCCGGGCCAGCGCAGGTCCTTCAACGGCGATGAATCAGCAGGGCCTGGCCCGCCCCTCCCGGTGGTGGCTGCTGCTCGCCGATCCTGCACGCTTGTCACTCAGGCTAATTCTAATATCGAGCATATTTCATAAGCTTCACTGGCCTCACCTAAACTTTGCTGTGTTCTCCGCGCATGTTTGCGCCTTGTCTCTGACTGAGGTAATAGATTGACTTGGAACCAGACCTGTTTTCCGTGCCGTTTCTGTCACTCGCCGGCTCTGTGGCCGCGAACAGTCCTGTGGCCTCTGCCTGTCTCCTCGACTCAGATTGGCACGAGGTCTGTCTTCCAAACTCGAGAGGAGAAAAGGGCAGAGTGCGTGCGGCCTTCGTAGCTCAGTGCTGGGGGGATGGTCGTCGCTGTCGAGCTGGGGGACGGCGCGTTCTGTGTGCAGAGGACAGGGCGCGAGGAAAAGAAACGCCAAGTCCTTTTCCTTCAGGAGAATTGACGGTAACCCTTCTCTGCTGTGCTGGGCCGGTGCCAGCTTGTGGCCGGGAGCTGTGTTTTGTGCTCAGGTCATTTTAATGCCGACGGGAACTTGTCGCTTGCGGTGACTGTTGGATTCTGAGAGGCTGGCACGGCCCACGCGGAGGTACTGGGTCTGGGCGCAGACCAGGCCGAGGGGAGCCCACAGGACAGCGGGGCTGATGCTCCTGCTGGTGGGGGGTCGCCCTCGGCGTGTAAAGAAGCAAACCTGTGAGGCATGAAGCGAGGTTTCCTGTATCCAAACCGTCTTCAGGTTCTGAAGCGGGAAAGGCTCAAACTTGGCAAGTCTGGGCTTCCTAACTGTCCTCTCCAGCCCCGCGTCAGGGTGTGTGGGCTGTGAGGGCAGAGCCAGGAGGTGCCTTCGTCTGGCTCCTGCTGAGGGGTCTCGGGTCCCGTCGCTGGGTCCCTGCCCACGGCTTCCTCGCTGCTGGTCGCGGCGTCTCATCCACCGACCACAGCCCCGGGCCTCTGGCTCTGGTGCCAGGACTTTGTTGGGGGAGAGTGTTCTCAGGGAGGGTTACTGTTAAACACGGAGTCTGAGTGGGATGTGAAGCCTAGCTTTAGTCCAGTATTCCACACTTACCTTCAGCAAATCCAGTAATTGGAGATCGTATGTTGAAAGCTCAGGTACAGTTTATTCGTAGAAAATGACTGTGTACAGACGGTCTCCAGCGGACACTGGTTGGACTCAGGAGTTTTGACTTCATGAGGGTGTGGAAGGATACGATTCAGAGGAACCATATTTTGGATTTGAATCCGGATCTTTCCGGGGCAGCGGTGCACGTTATGTGATGGTCTCGAGATGCCGGACAGCGGCCTCGAGCCGCAGCTCCCGCCGGGCAGGGAGCGCGAGTCGCCCGGTGCTGCTCGTGTGCTTCTGGGTGAGCGCGCTCTGCCCACCGTGGGCTCAGGCGCGCATCGGGCGGGCAGGGACCCCTCTGGCAATCAAGCAGCCTCTGTGTTTTAACGTGGAAGTGCTGTTCCCAGCCCGTGTGAGTTTACCTTTGCAGTAGTTTTAACCATGAAAATGACGCGTCGAGGACGTAGCCAGCCTTAATAACATGTCCGTTTCAGAACTAAAGTGTCTCCCCACCTGTTTCAGGCTGGTACACGCCTCCGAAGGAAGACGGCTAGTGGATGGACTGCCCCAGGCTCGGACCAACGTTGCTTTAAAGAAACCTTCCCACCGTGCAGACCAGCTTCGAGTGCCCATAACAGCAGCCCCGACGACGTTAGCTGATAGACACTTTAGTGGATACTCTGTCACCTGACATCCTGCATAAGTTACAGCCTCTCATTTGCTCATTGTAGGTATCTTGGACTCAGCAGTGGGGCCTTTCCTGTATTTTTCTTGATAAATACATACACTGGCCACTCCTTATCATCTCTTTTTCTTGAAAAATGAAATCTGTTAGCAGGCAGGTCAGCACCAGGTCCTGGAGTTGCAGCCGTAGGTGACGCCTCCCTGTGAGCTCGTGCGCTGCGAGGACTCGCAGTGTGCTGTCCCCTTAGAGCCAATAAAGGTGATTGGGTGTTCCTGTCGGTTTAGGAAATTGAAGGTCTTCTCGATCACAGTAGCCTTTTCCGGTTGCCAAAATAAGGACAGAAAACCTGCTCCAGGAATTGTTATACTTTTTATGGCCTCTCTGGGGCCGTTTCCCACAGATATGCTCTTAACTGAATTGCAAGGTGGGGCCACGCAAGCACGTCAGCCGTGGTGGTGACTCCACTGGGCATCAGGCTTGCTGGCTGAAGCTGTTACTGGCTCAATATGTCTGATGAAGATCTGCAGTCTAGATCTTGACGTTATTTAAAATACTAAGTCATTTTACATTTCCATTTTATTAACGGGATGTTGCAATCGTTTGTAAACTAATAAGCTTATAAAGTGATTGGCACACAGACAGACTCCTAAGGACAAACAGATCCCTCACTTTTAGACCTAAAAATTTTTGCTACAGTCATAACATGGCTTTTACTTAAAGACTAATAGGAACTCTACACGTTAATTCTTTTATAAAACCTGACTCAGATCAGCACCCTCTCCATTCTCTTGCCTTACCTGAATCAGTCCTGTTTGATTGGAAGTCGATTTTTTATATACCCACGTTTGATTTAAAAGTAAGGTCTAGTTATTAAGCACTTTTAAAATGAAATCCAGAAGCACATTTTCTGCACAAATCACTTACAAAGTTCAAAAGTGTTTCTTAGGCACTTGCTCCGAGAGTCAGTTTTCAACTTTGTAAGCCACCTGGGAGAGAGACCTGCACGGCTGCAGGGCCGCAGCGTGTGGGGCCGCGGGGGAGGCTGTCCTGGGTTTGCTCACGTGGTGACATTTGTGCTCAGTTCTGATACAGTGGCTCAGACAACAAGGCAGAATTCTTTAAAGCATTACAGTTCCTTAAACCTAAGGCTGGATCTTGAATACATTATTGAATTCTTTAATATCCTGATGGCTAGCAGGTTGACAGCTGCACATTTGGCATGCTTTGTTTTTATTTGGAGTTTATTTTTCATTGCAGATTTATTTGGCAATGTACAGTAAATTTTGTAAACTTGCATCAAGTTTATGAATAAAGAATCATTTAAGAAATAACGCTGTCCTTTGCCCTCATTAGAGGTGCCCTTTGCTCGGGTCCGGAGTTCTGTGGGGTCTCTGGAGTAGGAGTGCGGGGCGATGGTGAGGAGAGACGCTGGGAGAGCGGGTTGGTTTGACAAGAGCGACAGCCCAGGACGGTGTGTGCCCGCCGATGTAGCCGCCCAGGCCTCCCTCAGTCTTCGCTCCCCCACACTCGTTCTTCAATAGAAACGTCTCCTGGCTGCCCCTAGTTTCCCCGTCAGTCCTCCGCTCCCCCTGGGGGTCCCCGGGCCGCCTCACACGAGGCCAAGTTCGCACAACAGGAAGCCCAGGGCAGGAGCAGCTCCTCTGGGCTCCGCTGGAGGCTCGGAGGTTTGTGTTGGTTCCACCCGGATGGAAGCTGTGGGTGGATGCGGTCCTGCTCCCTCCTCCCAGGCAGTCCTGTCTCCAGGGTCTCCTGGGGGGTCTTCAGTCGCCCTCCCCCTGCCCCTCCCCCCCCAGCAGCGCCCTCCCCTTTCCTGTCCCAAACCAATGCCTGGATCTCCTTGGACCCCGGTTCTCAGCATGTCATTTGGGGAACCCGGGAGACCCCACGAGGCCCTTTTAGGAG
Organism: Myotis yumanensis; assembly: GCF_028538775.1. Lineage (NCBI taxonomy): Eukaryota > Metazoa > Chordata > Mammalia > Chiroptera > Vespertilionidae > Myotis > Myotis yumanensis. The sequence continues at coordinate 10,079,859 of NW_027223771.1, read as the reverse complement.
GCGTTGAAGGTCAAAAAGGATTTTCCTGATAAAACATCAGTTGCCCTTTTCAATCTCGCTCGCTCTCAAGCGCACAGAGGAGTTTTCCGGGGCCCACGCGCCTGATACGGCCACAGCCCGAGTTCCCGGGCCAACCCAGCTAGCTGCCTTCTCTTAAGCCAGACGGAGGTTTTCACTATTGGGGGGGGGGGGGGGCGTTCTTTTTTTCATAAAAATGTTCTTTGTTAATGTGAAGTGGACTTGTTACTTTAATGTTACAGTGTTTTAACATGGCCGATATCAACAGGCATACCCCACGCGAACAGGTGCGAGCCCTGCCCTGGCCGGTGTTGCTCAGTGGGTAGAGCGTGGGCCCAGGGAGGAAGGGTCCGGGTTCCATTCCGGTCAAGGGCACGACCTCGGTTGTGTGCGTTGCTTGCGGGAGGCAACCCATCTGTGCATCTCTTCTCTCTTGTCTCTTCTCCCTTCCACTCTAAGTCAATGGACACATACCCTCGGGGGAGGATTAACAGCCGCAGCAAAGGAGCGCGTGGGAGTCCCGAGGCCAGGAAGTTTGAAACCCACTAGTGAGACCAGTTCCTGGGGAGGAGCCAGGGCTGGGCCAGCCGGGCAGCGGCGGGAGTAGAGGGCGGGGGCGGGGGAGGGGGGGGGGGAGACAGGGGCAGCTGCACCTGCTGTGCTCGCTTTCCATCGGAATCGGGCAGCTCCAGACCCATGCAACAGGCCCGCTGAGCACGAGGTCCGCGGTGCAGGCGGGGGACCGAGGTGCAGGTAGGGGATCCCGGTGCAGGCGGGGGACCGCGGTGCAGGCGGGGGATCCCGGTGCAGGCGGGGGACCCCGGTGCAGGCGGGGGACCGCGGTGCAGGCGGGGGACCGCGGTGCAGGCGGGGGATCCCGGTGCAGGCGGGGGGACCGCGGTGCAGGCGGGGGATCGCGGTGCAGGCGGGGGGACCGCGGTGCAGGTAGGGGATCCCGGTGCAGGCGGGGGGACCGCGGTGCAGGCGGGGGATCGCGGTGCAGGCGGGGGGACCGCGGTGCAGGTAGGGGATCCCGGTGCAGGCGGGGGACCGCGGTGCAGGTAGGGGATCCCGGTGCAGGCGGGGGACCGCGGTGCAGGTAGGGGATCCCGGTGCAGGCGGGGGACCGCGGTGCAGGCGGGGGATCGCGGTGCAGGCGGGGGATCCCGGTGCAGGCGGGGGACCGCGGTGCAGGCGGGGGATCCCGGTGCAGGCGGGGGACCGCGGTGCAGGCGGGGGATCCCGGTGCAGGCGGGGGATCGCGGTGCAGGCGGGGGATCCCGGTGCAGGCGGGGGACCGCGGTGTAGGCGGGGGATCCCGGTGCAGGCGGGGGACCGCGGTGTAGGCGGGGGATCGCGGTGCAGGCGGGGGATCGCGGTGCAGGCGGGGGATCCCGGTGCAGGCGGGGGACCGCGGTGTAGGCGGGGGATCCCGGTGCAGGCGGGGGACCGCGGTGCAGGCGGGGGACCGCGGTGCAGGCGGGGGACTGAGGTGCAGGCGGGGGACCGCGGTGCAGGCGGGGGACCGCGGTGCAGGCGGGGGACCGCGGTGCAGCGCCCGTTGCCACGCACGAGGGCGGCTTCTAAAGCAGACACCGCCCGTGGAAAAGCTGAGCTCGTGGTGCCAACAGGCTTTGGGCTGAGGACGAGCCAGAATCTGCCTCCGGGGACGCGGGGGGCGAGGGCGGCGGAAGCTTTGCTGTGCCTGCGGGACTGACAGCTGGAAGGCTAGTTCTCAAGGACCCGGCGGAAGTCCGCTGCCGGAAGTCCCGCCCCATCCGGAAGTGGCGCGCGCCTGCGCAGTGTGCACCGGCCGGAGCTGGAGCCAGAGCTGGAGCTGGTGCAGCTTCCTGACCCCTCGGCGCAGCGGTGCCGCCGCGGGAAACTGCGGGGCGGGATGGAGCCGGCGGGCGGCGGCGGCGGCGGCGGTTTCCCCGCGGACTCCCCGGGCGCCTTCGTGCTGAGCAACCTGGCGGAGGTGGTGGAGCGGGTGCTCTCCTTCCTGCCCGCCCGGGCGCTGCTGCGGGTGGCCGGGTGAGCGGCGGGGCGGCGGGCGGGTCCGGGCGGGGCGGGGCGGGGGCGGGAAGGACGCCCGCTCCGCTCACCGCCTTTGTGGTCGCGCCCGCAGCGTGAGCCGCCTGTGGAGGGAGAGCGTGCGCCGGGTGCTGCGAGCCCAGCGCGGGGTGGCCTGGATCTCGGCGGGCCCGGCGGACGCTGGCCCCCCGCAGGAGCACTGCCTGGTCCGCGCGGCGGCCGCGGAGCTGCAGGCAAGTGGGGGACGCGGGGGGCGGGGCGGGGCGGGGCGTTGCACGGGCCGATGCAGCGGGGGGTGGGGGGGGTGCGGGGGGTTGCACGGGCCGGTGGATTGTGGGCGGGGGGGGGGGGATTTGCACGGGCGGTGCGGGTGCTGGTCCGGCCGGTCTGTGAGCGCGAACTCTGGTTGTACCCCGGTTTCGCTCACGGGGTTGTTTTTTAGAGTTCGGGGATCATCTGCTCGTGGCCTGGAAACATTTTGAAGCCTCAGGCTTAGTGGCCGCATCTCCTTAAGGAGGTGCCGCGGTTGCTCCGGACCCTCCCGCACCCGGAGCTTCCCTGCGCGCGGACCCCTCCTGCCCGGCCTCCCTCCCCGGTGGCGAGTGTCGCTGTCACTGTTGGTGCAGGAAAGGCGGCGGCGCCTCTCAGGCGTAAACACAGCCGAGAGCTCGTCCGAAACCTAAAGGTTTCCTTAAGCCCAGACCCCGAGTCCTCTCCGGTGTGTTTCTGGGCCCCGGTTTCAGCTGATGGGCGACAGCTGGGAGCCGGGGGCCGCCTCTGAGCGCAGGTGGCGGAGGCTGCGCGCTCGGGGAGGAGCCCTCGGAGGGTGATTCCCCCCCCCCCCCCCCCGCCCCCGTACTTGGGTGCATGTTACCCGCAAACCCGGACGCAGCGCAACCACCGTCAGGGTCAGGATGTGCGGCTCACACCTTCCCACCGCCTCACCCTCGTCTTCCGTTTCCCCTTTTGCCACTTGTCCCCGGGACGTCCGTCAAAGCCAAAGGATTCAGTTTATAGAGTTTTATGTTGCATTTATTTGTCCTGATTCTTTAAAAAAAAAAATATATATATATATATGTTTTTAAATTAATTTCAGGGAGGAAAGGAGAGGGAGTGAGAGAGAAACATCCATGCTGAGAGAGAATCAGGGATCGGCTGCCTCCTGCACGCCCCCTACTGGGGATGAGCCTGCAACCCTGGCCTGTGCCCTGATCAGGAATCGAACCCTGACCTCCTGGTTCTTAGGTCGGTGCTCAGCCACGGAGCCACGCAGCCAGGCTTGTCCTGATTCTTGATTCTTTGTCCTGGAGCCTTTTCTCCAGGCTTTTCCTGGACTCTCACAGCTCGGACACACGTGTTCATGGCTGGCGGGTTTTGCTATAAAGCTTCCGACGTTGCTTAGGTTGACACTATGTATCGTTGGCTGATGCTGTGCTGTCATCATCGCTGATGGTGGTCACCTTTGATTTTTTTTAATTATCATTATTTTTAGTGACATGGTGTCAGCCAGATGTTGCTTCTGTAAACTTAACTCTTCCACTGCAGTGAGTGTTTGGTGGGGAGATACTTCGAACCTGTATGTTTAGATCTTGTTTCAAAGTATTCATTTATTTACGTCTATATAGACTTTTCGTCCCTTTTATTCAGTGGCACTTGGGGGGATCCCTGGCTGGTCTGGTTCAGTGGATAGAGCGTCGGCCTGCAGACTGAAAGGTCCCGGGTTCCATTCCGGTCAAGGGCACAGGCCTGGGTTGCAGGCTCGATTCCCAGTGTGGGGTGTGCAAGAGGCAGCCCATCAATGATTGGTTCTCATCATTGATGTTTCTCTCCCTCTCCCTCTCCCTTCCTCTCTGAAATCAATAAAGATGTATTTAAAAATAATAATGAACTATCTCTTGGGGGAGACAATCTTAAGTGGAAAAGGAAGCGAGCTGCAGAGAATATACGAGGCAGTGTGTGTGTCGGGGTGATCGTACGCACACTGGTCGCTATGGTGGAAGTGGGGCCTGGAACATCTAATGAAATAAGGAGTGTGATGCAGGAACACCTTCCCTCTTGCTCAGCAGCTTCTGTTCCTGCACTGCCTGCTCAGATAGAGCAGGTGGCCTTTGGTTTCTTTTGTTTCTTTGTTTTTTGCTGGTACTTAATGTTTTCGTTTAAGAGCTTAAATCACCATGAAAACGAACTTCTTGAGTGAGTCGGGATGAGCCTGCCTGGAAGAAACAATCGATGTTTCACGAATGACTGAGCTGAAAATGCGAGCGCATGAGTGAAAAAATGAATGAGCAGTGGAGGGGCCCAGAATGCCAGTGCTGACCGACCGGAGGGGGGCGAGAGGGGGGCAGCCGTCACTGGAACGGGGGTGAGACTTTAACCCCAGAAGCACTCGTGGGTTCCTGAGCTCTAATCCCCACTCATTTCCTCTCTGCAGAACGTCCACATCCTGCCGCAGACCGTCCTGTACATGGCCGATTCGGACACGTTCATCAGCCTGGAGGAGTGCCGGGGGCACAAGCGAGGTGACTATCCGCAGGCCGCCTCGTGGGTGTTTCTGTTCCTTCCGTGTGTTCTGTTTGCGAAGCATAGTGACCTCCATCTGGGGTAAAAACCGCCATTCTGGCTTCTGAAGACATTTTCTTGCTTAAATAACAGGGAAAAGTAAGACTGCTCCCCACTCCAGAGAGGCCATAAACTCTGCCCCAGACAGAGCTGTCAGTGCTGACGCCGGGCCTCGAGATACGGTCTCACGACCTTGTCTCAGCAAACACGACTTTTTCTCAAGAAGGTCCGGAGGTCTCGTTCCAAATTTGGAAAACAAAGAGCTGAAAAACGTATAAATTGGAAAGACTTCCACCATATTGGGCCCCAGAATCTGAGAAGCAAGAGTTCCCCTGGGCCCGCTAGCGCTAGCGAAAATGAACAGGACTCCAAATAAATTTGGCTTATGGATTAAGGCGTCTTCTGATTTACAGGATAACATTTGCAGTTCAATGTCGTCTCTGTCCTGGGAGTGACTTTAGTTCCCGAGGCTCTGGGCCTGCTCCCTGTGGGATGCGGGACGGCGTTGCCTGTGAAGGGCTGTTTTTGCTTCAGAGATTGGTTTCTGAACCTGGCGGGACCCTGGCAACAACTTCTTTAAATAGAAAAGTGTTTTCCTCGTTTTGAAATACTCCCATCCTCCAGGCACTTCTTTTTATTACTGAAACAGGATGTGTTTCTGTGGCTATTCAAGCCTTTTTGTTGTTTGTTTTCTTTTTTTTTTTTTTTTATTGTCGTAAGTTTTACATATGTCTTCTTTTTCCCCAATTGACACCCCCCCGCCCCAACCATCTCTACCCGGGGCAAGCCCCCACCGCCACGGGCAAGCCCCCACCGCCCCAGTGTCTGTGTCCATTGGTTCTGCTCATATGCGTGCATACAAATCCTTTGGTTGCTCTCTAACCCCACCCCCCACCCCCCCATACCATTTGTCTCTGGATCTATTCTTGTTCATCAAATTATGTTGATCATTATATCCCACATATGAGTGAGATCGTGTGATATTTATCTTTCTCTGACTGGCTTATTTCACTTAAGCATAATGCTCTCCAGTTCCATCCATGCTGTTGCAAATGGTAAGAATTCCTTCTTTTTTACAGCAGCATAATATTCCATCGTGTAGATGTACCACAGTTTTCTAATCCATTCATCTGCTGATGGGCACTTAGGCTGTTTCCAGATCTTCGCTATGGTGAATTGTGCTGCTGTGAACATAGGGATGCATATATCCTTTCTGATTGGTGTTTCTGGTTTCTTGGGATAGATTCCTAGAAGTGGCATCACTGGGTCCAATGGGAGTTCCGTTTTTAACCATTAGAGGAAACTCCATACTGTCTTCCATAGTGGCTGCACCAGTCTGCATTCCCACCGGCAGTGCACGAGTGTTCCCTTTTCTCCGCATCCTCTCCAGCACTTGTCGTTTGTTGATTTTATGGAGGGAGATTTTATGATTCAAGCCTTTCATGGTGTTAGGTGATGGGGAGCCATTTACCAAAGGTATGGATAGATGCAGTGCGACCTTCGCTCGCAGCCAGAGGCAGTAGCCTGTGTCCCAGGAGGGGCACCCTGAGACCCCCGTTAGCCTGGGCTGTGGATTACCTGCCCTTGGAATGCAGGGGCCTGTGTGTGCAGCGTCTGTGCTGAGCAGAAAGGTACAGTAGCACGTCTGCAATCCAGCTGCTGCTGCAAAGTTTAACGGCTTTGGAGCGAAAGCTGTCCGTGGGCAAACGGGTGATGCTCAAGGTCAGTGTGGAGTTAAAATATAAAACAGGCCCCACCCGGGAACACATGTGTTTTCATCAGCATTTTAATTAAAAAAAATATATATATATACATATTTTAAAAATATATTGATTTCAGAGAGGAAAGGAGAGGGAGAGAGAGAGACAGAAACATCAATGATGAGAGAAAATCATGGATCGGCCGCCTCCTGCAGGCCCCCCACTAGGGTTCGAGCCTGCCACCCAGGCATGTTCCCTGACCGGAATCGAACCTGGGACCCTTCAGTCTGCAGGCTGACGCTCTATCCACTGAGCCACACCAGCTAGGGCTTTTTATTGATTTCAGAGAGGAAGGGAGAGGGAGAGAGACTTAGAAACATCAATGATGAGAATCACAGATCGGCCGCCTCCTGCACGTCCCACACTGGGGATCGAGCCCGCAACCCTGGGCCTGTGCCCTGACCGGGAATCGCACCGGGACCTTCTGGTTCCTAGGTCAGCGTTCAGCCACGGAGCCACGCCGGCCGGGCTCTATCAACGTTTTGAGACTTCCTTACACCGCGTTCTGGTGTGAAATGGCTCCAGCTTTATTCAGTGTTGGCCTTTGTCAGATGGGACCTTGTGCGACCTTGCGTGGGTGACCTTTGCTCCTTGTGTCCCTTGTTGTGCAGCCAGGAAGAGAGCGACGACGGAGACCGCCGTGGCCCTGGAGAAGCTGTTCCCGAGACAGTGCCAGGTCCTGGGGGTCGTGGCCCCGGGGATCGTCGGTGAGAGCGGTGCCCCCGGGCGGCCTCCACCTTACATTCCTGCGGGTCCTGTCCGGGGGGGCTCCTTGTAGCTTAAAGCCCAAGATACATAGAAGGTGGTTCATTGGCACATCTCAGCGCTGTCTGTATAAACCAGCTGTACTGCATGTCTGTCTGCTTTTTTTTTTTTAATATATTTTTATTGATTTCCGAGAGGAAGGGAGAGGGGGTGAGAGAGACATCAATGATGAAAGGGAATCATGGATCGGCTGCCTCCTGCACGCCCCACACTGGGGATCGAGCCCGCAACCTGGGCATGTGTCCTGACCAGAATCGAACCAGTACCCTTCAGTCCTCAGGCCAGTGATCTATCCACTGAGCCAAACCGGCCAGGGCTCTTTCTTCTTTTTTTTAAGCTATGTTTTTATTGATTTCAGAGAGGAAGCTAGAGAGAGAGAGGAAGAGAGAGAGAGAAATGTCAACGATGAGTCGGCTGCCTCCTGCACGCCCCACACTGGGGATGGAGCCCGCAACCTGGGCATGTGCCCTGACCGGGAATCGAACTGTGACCTCCTGGTTCATAGGTCGACGCTCAACCACTGAGCCACACCAGCCGGGCACTGGTCCTGTTTTTAATTAGGGCCTCACCCTTAGGATCTCCTGTAACCTTACTTTCCTCTTTAAGGTCTTCTCTCCGTATACAGTCCCAGTGGAGGTTAGGACTTCATATGAATTTTGCAAGAGATACAATTTTGTCCCTAACCCCCACCTTTAAAATTCACTACGTATTACAAACATATTTCCATGTCAGTTAGGATGTCTGTCATTCTGAATGGCTACATTTCATTATATAATGTAACTTCTTTTAAAAAATATTTCAAGAAAAACCATCTTTAATATATAATGTAACTTTTAATCTTAATGCCAGTGTAGAGCATTTCAGTTTTTCTTTTTCATTTGTTACTAAAAACTCTCTGATAGAAGTATTTCTGTGAGTGTGTGTGTGTATACACTTTACGTAATGATCAAATATTTTAGCCCAGGATACATTTTTTAAAGCGGAATTGCTGTGAAGAAGTATTCATTCCCCTCCGCCCCAGACACAACTTTTAATTTAGAAAAACTTCCAACGTATAGAAGAGTTGGAAGAATCATAGTACAATACACACCCCCACACTGTCCATCTAGATTCACCATCTAAAGGAATGTTGCAACACTAGCTTGTTCTGTCTCTGCTTATAAACACACTAGAGGCCCAGTGCACGGATTCATGCACATTGATAGAAAATTAATTAGAAGAGATATTTTAGAGGCTGGGAAGGGACCGCGGGAGGGCTCCAGGGCGTGTCCAGCCCATCTCGCCCAGTCCCAATTAACTGGACCCCAGCAGCAAGCTAACCTACCGGTTGGAGCGTCTGCCCCCTGGTGGTCAGTGCGTGTCACAGCAGGTGGTCGAACAAATCGTTGGACAGTTACCATATTAGGCTTTTATTTGCAAGGGAATCGCAGACATCACGACTCTGTACCCCTAAGAATGTCAGAGCTGAACATGCTCTTGGGTCGTGGCCTGTGAGCCTGCTGGCTGGTGATCCGGGTGGGGCTGGCCACGCGCTCGGTGACGGGATGAATCCCCCGTTTTTACTGACTGTGGACGAAGCTGCTTCCCTTTTCTCCTAGTGACGCCCATGGGCCCCGGGAGCAGTCGGCCTCAGGAGATAGAGATCGGAGAGTCTGGGTTTGCCCTGCTGTTCCCTCAGGTGGAAGGAATAAAAATACAACCCTTTCGTTTTGTCAAGAATCCAAAGAATTTATCGCTAGAACGGCGTCGCTTCACTGAAGCCGGTAAGTCGCTGTCGTGACGGTCCGTTCCCCGTCTCGGTGGTGGATTCTGGGAGGGTCTGAATGCAGCTCACGCCCCCGGAGGTGAGGGCGAGTCGGACTAGCCATGAACGAGGCTGGTGCGGTGCATTCTGAGTTTTAGAAAAAGTGAGTTCAGCCCGGCCGGCGTGGCTCAGGGGTTGAGCGTCGACCTAGGAACCAGGAGGTCAGGGTTCCATTCCCAGTCAGGGCACAGGCCCGGGTTGCGGGCTCCATCCCCAGTGTGGGGCGTGCAGGAGGCAGCCGGTCCGTGATTCTCTCTCATCGTGGATGTTTCTCTCTCTCCCTCTCCCTTCCTGTCTGAAATCAATAAAAATATGTTTAGAAAAGAAGGAAAAAGTGCGGGTTCAGGCAGACTGTCGAGCGAGGACGCATCAGGCAGAGGACGCGTGGCCGAAGCAGGCGGTCCCCAAGAGGCCACCGCGAGGCGTTAGAGAACGGCCTAGCGTCTCAGCTCTCATGCGAAAGCGTATGAAGCGACACGCTAGCTACTCCGCGAAGCGAGGCCTTTTATCTACATCTGCAAATGAATCGATCGATCGGCACTAACTGGTTAAAAAAAATCTTGTTGGCGTAGAAACTATTCAGTGGTGACCCCCGGTGTGTGTGCGCGCCAGCCGCCCGTGGAGATGAGCCTCCGTTATTGGCAATGGCTCTGAACCCCGTGGGGGTAAAAGATTGTGCAGCCGCCAAGGGGAACATCTGGGAATGGTTCCTCTTCTAATCAGAAGAGGAAAGGAGCCCTGGCCGGTGTGGCTCGATGGATAGAGCCTCGGCCTGAGGACTAAAGGGTCTCGGGTTCGATTCCGGTCAAGGGCACCGACCTCGGTTGCAGACTCGATCGCCAGCCCTGGTTGTGACGAGGTATTTGGGAGGCAACCAATCGATGCATCTCTCTCACGTCGATGTTTCTCTGTCCCCCTTCTCTTCCGCCATTTAGTTTTTGTTTTATTTTTTTAATATATTTTTATTGATGTCAGAGAGGAAGGGAGAGAGAGAAACGTCAATGATGAGAGAGAATCACGGATCGGTTGCCTCCTGCACGCCCCACACTGGGGATCGAGCCCACCACCCGGGCCTGTGCCCCGACCGGGAATCGAACCTGGGACCCTTCAGTCCACGGGCCGACGCTCTGTCCCCTGAGCCACACCGGTTAGGGCGGGTCTTAGGTTTTTAATGGGAGAATGCTGCCCAGATGTGGAGTCGTGTTACAGTTTGAACAGTCGGGGGGCTTGTATATACTAGTAACCGGAGAGCATGTCACTCAACGCGCGGAAACGGAGTTTCCCTGGAGTGACGGTGCCCTCCCGTCTGCAGGCGCCTCTCACGTGCCCTTCCTCCCCCAGGCCTCCTGGACAACCCCGAGCTGCGCGTGGTGCTGGTGTTCGGCTACAACTGCTGCAAGGTGGGGGCCAGCAGCTACCTGCAGCGCGTGGTCCGCGCCTTCGGCGACACCAACGTCGTGGTGGCCGGGGGCCAGGTGGACAACCTGGTGTCGCTGACCTCTGACACGTACGTCCGCCGCGCGCCCGGGGCAGCCCAGGGGTCTTGTTACCGCGGGTTTTCTTGGTTTGTTTTTATTTTATTTTTTCCTCCGGCTTTATTGTCAGACACGCCGTATGAACACAGCACAGCAGACAGCAGGGGTCCTCTTGGGGAAAAAAATACAGCAAGGAAGGGAGAGGTTCCAGAAACTTTATGGACCGAGCAACATAAAGCTAAAAATGGTCCTAACCGGTGTGGCTCAGTGGATAGAGCGTCGGCCTGCGGACTGATAGGTCCCAGGTTCGATTCCGGTCAAGGGCATGTACCTTGGTTGTGGGCACATCCCCAGTGTGGGGCATGCAGGAGGCAGCCGATCCATGATTCTCTCTCATCATTGATCTCTCTCTCTCTCTCTCCCTCTCCCTTCCTCTCTGAAACCAATAAAAAAATATATTAAAAAAAAAAAATAAAGCTAGAAACGCCCTCCATGATTGAATATTTATAGCTGAATATTTGGGGGAAAAAGACACCAAAGATGTAAATAATCCCAAAAAGCTGCACTTAGGAGACGTCACTGTGTGCAGGGACAGAAGGGCAAGGTGACTGTTAAGGCAGCGAGAAAGGTCAGGGTCCCCTTCTAAACACTCAGGGGTGGTTCAAGAATCTTGGTGGAGGTACATTTGCCCTTTTGTACTTGTTTTAAAATATATATATATGCTATTTTTAAAAAATATATTTTTATTGATTTCAGAGAGGAAGGGAGAGGGAGAGAGAGATGGAAACATCAGTGATGAGAAAGAATCACTGACTGGCTGCCTCCTGCATGCCCCCCACTGGGGATTGAGTCCGTAACATGGGCATGTGCCCTTGACCGGAATCGAACCCGGGACCTTTCAGTCCGCAGGCCGATGCTCTATCCACTGAGCCACACTGGCCAGGACTATATATACTATTATACCTGTGTAAATTTTATTGATTTTAGAGAGAGAGAGAGAGATAGAAACATCAATGAAGAGAGAGAATCACTTACCGGCTGCCTCCTGCACGCCCCACACTGGGGAATGAGCCGTGACCTCCCGGTTCATAGGTGGGCGCTCGACCCCTGAGCCACGCGGGCCGGGCTGATCTCTCCTGCGAACACGTGGCACGTTCCGTGTCGTCTCGTGCTCAGCGGCCCGTTCTGCTTGCGTCCCCAGGTGCCCCCTGGATGTCGATGGCACCGGCGTGGTCGGGCTGTCGGTGAGCGGCCAGCGCGTGCAGAGCGCCTCGGTGCTGCTGAGCGAGGACGTCAGCGACGAGAAGGCCGTGGAGGCCGCCATGCAGCGCCTCAAGGCCGCCGGCATCCCCGAGCGGGACACGGTGGGCTTCATGTTCGCCTGTGTGGGCCGCGGCGCCCAGTTCTACCGGGCCCGGGGCAACGTGGAGGCCGATGCGTTCCGGAAGGCCTTCCCCGGCGTGCCCCTGTTCGGCTTCTTCGGCAACGGCGAGATCGGCTGCGACCGCATCGTCACGGGCAACTTCGTGCTGCGGCGCTGCAGCGAGGTGCGGGACGAGGACCTGTTCCACAGCTACACCACCGTCCTGGCGCTGGTGCACCTGGGCGCCTCCAGGTGAGGCCCGCCCGGCCTCCCCGCACCTGCTGGGCGCCGCCTCCGGAAACGTGGGGACTGGGAATATATGTCTTTGAAACGAAAATAACTATGTATCTGTTTTGTAGCTCGGACGCTCTAGGGTTTCTCGGGTGGTTTCTAACGTCAGAGGAAGGGGGGCTCTGGCATCGGGCGCAGACCCGCCGGTCGTGGCCCTGGCCCAGGCCCCGTGGCTGCCGGGCGTGTCACGTAACCAGACGCCGGCACGGGAGCCGGGGAAGGGCCGTGACGGGATGGGCGTCCGTGGCTCCCTCTGCAGGGCGAGCAGGTCGTGGAGCAGAACCACGAAGACACTTTTCTCCCTGAATAAAGGAGGAAACCGTTGGGATGGCCCGAGAGATCTTTCTCCGCTTCGAAGCTTGACCAGATTCTTTCAGCTGCGACAACAGAAAGGTGACGGACTTGTTACGCCTTTGATAAACACGAGAGAGTTATTTTTGTCTTCCTGCTCCCAGGTGGCTCAGCGAGATACGTGGCCAAGGCGCATCGGCAGTATTTTATTTTCCGATGAGGAGGTTTTCTGCCCCCCCCGCACCCCCCCGCCCCCAGGTCTTCGCTGCAGGATGACTCACACTTGCATATCCCGCCTGATGTCCGGTCACTAACGATGACTGACACTTGCGTTGCCAAGGCTCGGTGGTCCCACAGGACGGCGGGCAGCGCGGCCGGTAGATGGAATCCGCGGCTGCCTTTCCCGCTGGTCTGTCCTCAGTCTCTTCCCCCGTTTTTACCTCGAGAGATTGTCCTCTTCCCGCCGACGTTTGTGATAAAGTTACTGGAAGTTTCCTCCGGTTGACAGTGACTCCATCTCGGCTCCTGAAGAACAGAGAGAAGTGTGGCGGCCAGAACCTCTGGCCTCTGAACCGTGAGGGGCTCTTGTTATGTCACATCGGTGCTGTTACCAAGGAGACGGGGCCGCAGGGTCTGAGTCCTGGGTGTGATTACACGGCACGCACGGAAAATGCCGTGTGGATCTTTGTTCCGGGATAAATAGCACAGGAAAAAGAAATTGAAAACTGAGAAATTTTTTAAATATGAGCCGGGGCGGGGCGGGGCGGGGTTGGGGGTTTGCGAATGAATGATGTTATTTTTCCAGATTAATATATAAAGTGTTTTGTTCCTCCTCACAGGGGAGCCCGTGCGGGGCCCTTTGCTGTTCTCTGTGGGGTTCATGCGGGTTCCTCTTTATAGCCGAGCCGTTGGGCTGGTTTTGGATGGAAGATTCCTTAGGCGACAGGGCGATCATTCCCTTCGTGGGGACAGAAAGCAGAGCTGAGCCCGTAGGAACCGCGTGGCTGTGGATGGGGTGGCCCTGTGGTGACATGACATACAGTGAAGCCGGTTTTGCCATTGGCTGCTTGGTGGAGAGTTAAGTTCCCATGGCATCTCATCACCGTGGTAACAGAACGACCCTGAATGCTCCAATGTGACTCTCAGTGCTGCGATGTTACGCGTAGTTTTCCCGCCTCTCAGAGGCCTGAGGTCGCATGGAGAGGGAGGGAGGGGAGTCGCCATCGCACCGAAGTTAGAATGAAATAACGTGGTACAGTTGTGAGTCAAGGCTGGTCTTAAATAAAAGCAGTCATTACAGGAATAGTTACCGTTTCAGCTAAAAACATAAGTGAATGTCCCTAGAAGCAGCCACTGTTGCAGCCGCTTGTGAAAAGGAGGAGGAGCCCGTGAAACGTGGACGCGAGAAGAGAAGGGGCCCCCGGTGTGCGGGCAGCGTCTCCCGCACCGGACGGCCTTCTCGTGAGTGAGGGCAGACCGATCGGTGGTTTGTTTAATCGGGACATTAAAAACATTCACCCCCCCATGTGCTTCCCAAGCTCCATCTTCCCGCAGCCGCGGGCGGCGGCGAAGGGAATCTGTTCCCAGCCCCTTTCCCAAGCGGACGTGAACTGCTCGTGGGCCCGTGGCCACCCCGGGAGGGACAGGGAAGGCAGGCCCGTGACTCTGACTGGGAAACGGACACCTGCTCGTCGACGACGCGGGGAATCATCCGGGACCTCTTCCCACCAGGGTCCCGTCGGCCAGCTCACCTCGCAGGTCCCTCCCGCGGGCCTGAGCCCGGACGCCAGGCAGACACCACGTTCCCAGCCAGTCAGAGGCCGGAGAACAACAGCTCTGCCGTTTGTCAATACTGTGCACGTTCAGCGCGGGGACCCTGTGGAGGATGTAAATAAATTCTACGAGTCCACGTAGAAATTGTCGAGAAAAAAAAAATCTCCTTTTGTCACCTGACGCCCACCCCGTAGGACCGAGGTGAGCCCCACCGCACGGCACGTGTTCATGGGACGAGAGCTCCTCTGGATCGGAAACGGCGCGGTTTTCAGACTGGCCTGGTTGTCCTTTGTAGAGACTGGGCGAGGGTCTGCTTAATAAAAATCCTAAAATACTAACTGATTTGGCTCAGTGGATAGAGCGTCAGCCTGGGGACTGAAGGGTCCCAGGTTCGATTCCGGTCAAGGGCATGCACCTTGGTTGCAGGCACATCCCCAGTGCGGAGTGTGCAGGAGGCAGCTGATCGATGTTTCTCTCTCATCGATGTTTCTCTCCATCCCTCTCCCTTCCTCTCTGTAAAAAATCAATAAAATATATTTTTAAAAAATCAAAAGAATCAAAAAAAAAATCCATTAGAGGTTTTCTTCCAGTTTCTTGGAATTATGAATCTCGCCTTTTTTGCAGGCTGTGACGACAGTCACTAGAGAACTTTTTTTTTTTTACATTGTTTTTTAAAATTGTTTAAAGTATTACAATATCTCCTTTTCCCCCAATTGACCCCACCCCAAGAACAACTTTTATACAAACTGTTTATAAATGGAAACACTCCTTCACACTTTGTACCGAAACCTGAAATGACGTTTATCGGCTTCGGCCGCTTTCTATTTTCTAGTCGCATATTCTTGTCGCCCGTCTCGGCTGTGCTGTAGGGCAGAAACGGTGCGTGTATAAGACAAAAACACTAAAAATCCACTCGGGGACACGCTCTTCACGTGAAATCGGAATTAATTTTGTTCATTTCACAAGGACGTTATCACTGATGCTCAGTCCTGTGATTTTAGGACTTTTAGAATCCAACCCGGGGCCCTTGAGTCCGCAGGCTGATGCTCTATCCACTGAGCCAAACCGGTTAGGGCTCTAATGGATTTTTAAACACAAATGATCAGATGAAGAATTTTGAGACAACTTTCTTTTTTAATCCTCACCCAAGGATATTTTCCCATTGCTTTTTAGAGAGAATGGAAGGGTGGGGGGACAGAGAGAGAGAGAGAGAGAGAAACATTGAATGTGAGAGAGACACGTCAATTGGTTGCCTCCAACCTGCAAACCCAGCTAATGTGCCCTTGACTGGATTCGAACCCAAGACCCTTCAGTGCGCGGAATGACGCTCCAACCAGCAGAGCCACACTGGACAGGGCCGCACCGTCTTCCTGAAAGTCGCTGTTGCTTCTTGCTTTCTATTAAGTTTCAGGGTAACTTCACAGTTGGAGAAAATGGGACATTATTCCGGCCTCATGGATTCTTTATCTGCCACCTAATACGATGAAAAGCCTTGATTCTGCACGGTCGTGCCCTAAAAATTGGAAGCCTCACGGGGGGGGGGGGGGGGGGGGGGGGTTGGAACTTTGAAACCTGAGCAGGAATGAGAACAACGATCCTCGATGTCTACCAGTAGCCGCCTTGAGAATTAGCGGGCCCGCCACTGGCAGCCGTCAGCTTTTGGGGTGGGTTTCTTCTGAGCTGTAGATCCTGGAGACCAACTGCTTTTAGTAGCAACCGTTTCCATCAACATTAACAGGACGACGTAGGGGCGGCCTCCCTCGGCCGTGGTGTCTGTCTCCTCGCCAGGCGAACCGGCTTCGTAGCCCGTCTGTGCTCAGCCTCACAGTGAAAAGGTGGGTGATTTCTTAAGTGAGGTTTGTGTGTGCGTGTGTGTTTTCAACAATATTTTTATTGATTTCAGAGAGGAAAAGAGGGACTGAGAGAGCAACATCAATGATGAGAACATGGATCGGCCGCCTCCTGCACACCCCCCCCACCCCCCCCCCCCCCCCCCCCGGGCATGGAGCCCGAAACCCTGACCTGGTCATAGGTCGACGCTCAACCATTGAGCAACACCTGCCGGGTGAGGTGACTTTTGAAGCCACCAAGCCGGGCACTCCTTACACTTAAAGAGTGTCCACCTTTTCTCTCTGGTTGTGAGGACCTCTGCCTCCGGCTGCCTCCGCGTTAGCTCACGGGGAGAAACGGCGTCGGGCCCACGCGGCTTCCGCCGGACTGACCTCAGCTCCCTGTCCGCCAGCTGCACGGGCAGGAGCGGTGGCCGCACACCTTGTAGCAGGACGGCCTGTCCCTGGGGGGCAGCAACTTCGGCCTCATTTAGGGAGCAGAGAAGGACGAAGTCTTTTTGTTTCTGTGACCTTCTGGCCTTGGTTGTCTGCTTCTGTAACAGAGTAGCCACGATCAGTTTCACTTTGATATTTCCTTCTTCTGTGTTTTCCATGACCTAGAGCAGCGGTTCTCAACCTTCCTCACGCCGCGACCCTTTCATACAGCTCCTCATGCTGTGGTGACCCCCAATTTCATGGTGACAAATTGAATGTAATTAAAGCATCGTGATTAATCACAAAAACAATCTGTAATTATGGATGTGTTTTCCGATGGTCTTAGGCGACCCCTGTGAAAGGGCCGTTCGACCCCTAAAGGGGTCGCAACCCACAGGTTGAAAACCGCTGCCCTAGAGAATAAGAAGGAAGAGGTTCTCCCATATTTTCTTTATATGCCCCCCCCCCCCCCCAACAGGCCTCTTATCTCGTTCCCGTGCGCACACCCCCTTCTGTCTGTGCTGTGAAGTCCAGGCGGACCAGCCAAGTCCGCCCCGCCAGTCAGACCTTGGCAGTGGTGTCAGTGCCCCCTTCAGGTCGCATAAGGAAGTGTCCCTGCCTTTCGCCTTTTTCTATTTTCTCTGTTATCCAAAGTGCTAACAAGCCTGCGGACCTTTTATTTTTTTTTCCCTTCCCCATTTTGCAAAGGATAAAGGAGAGGGTAAGGGGGGAGGGTTGCTGGGGCGAGTGAGTCTCAGCCACGAGAACAACAGATGGCGAGAGAACAGGAGCAGCACAGGACTGAAGGGCCGGGAGCTGGTGAGGGCTTTTTAGTGCTGGCGGGCGAGTCCCTCAGCCAGTGGCCGCGAGGCCGCCCCCCGCGCCTGCGGGAGTGGAAGTGCAGACGAGAACCCGGGTCTGGGAGCTGGACTCCACTGGGTTTAAATCCGAGACCCAGATGCATGATTTTTATTTGTAATTTTTAAAAATATATATTATATTTTTAATTGATTTTTACAGAGAGGAAGGGAGAGGGATAGAGAGTTAGAAACATTGATGAGAAAGAAACATTAATCAGCTGCCTCCTGCACACCCCCTACTGGGGATGTGCCCGCAACCAAGGTACATGCTCTCGACCAGAATCGAACCCGGGACCCTTCAGTCTGTGGGCCAACGCTCTACCCACTGAGCAACACCAGTCAGGGCTTTGTAACAAGTCTATGAAAGTATTACATACGCCCCCCCTTGTCCCCCATTAACCTCTTCCAGTCTGCCCCTGTCCTCACCACCCCCCCCAGGCCCCTCACCACCCCCTGTCCGTGCCCACGGGTCATGCCTACATGCACACAAGGCCTTTGGTCAATCTCTCCCCACCCCCCACTCCCCCACCCCCCGCCCCTGCCTTCCCTCTGAGGCTCAGCCGTCTGCTCGTGCCTCTGTGTCTCTGGGTCAGTTTGTCTGGTTCACGAGGTCCCACATGTGAGGGAGACCAGGGGACGCCTGTCTTCCTCTGGTGGATTCCGCCCGCGTGACGCTCTCAGCCTCTGGTCCTCCTTTGTGGAGTGAGAACAATGCCAGCTGCCTCACCGCGGGTGTGAGCGCTGGTCGGAGTGAACACGTGTGAACCATGAGCCGCGGGGCCTGGCACGCAGGGGCAGCTGAGGTCGGGATGGTCCCGCGACGCTGATTTCTTTCCGTTTGCAGAGATGGGCTGATCCATAATTATAATCTAAACTAGAGGCCTGGTGCACGAAATTCGTGCAGGGGGTGGGGGGAGGATCCCCTCAGCCCAGCCTGCATCCTCTCTGGGACCCCTCGGGGGAAGTCTGACTGCCGGTTTAGGCCCAATTGTGGGGATTGGGTCTAAACCGGCATTCAGACATCCCTCTCACAATCCAGGACAGCTGGCACCTAACTGCTCACCTGCCTGCCTGCATGATTGCCCCTAACTTCCCCCCTGCCAGCCTGATCTCCCCTAACTGCCCCCCCTGCCAGCCTGGTCGCCCCCAAATGCTCCCTCTGCCGGCCTGGCTGCCCCACGCAGTCTGCTGTTCAGTAGTTTGGTTGTTCCGCACTAACCCCCCTGCTGGCCTGGTCGCCCCCAACTGTCCCCCCTGCCAGCCTGGTCACCCCCAACTGTCCCCCCTGCCAGCCTGGTCGCCCCCAACTGTCCCCCCTGCCAGCCTGGTCGCCCCACGCAGCCTGCTGTTCAGTCATTACTGTTACCGTGATGGCATCCCGGACAATTTGCATATTCCTCTATTATTAGTATAGATGTGACCTGGGACGTTGGCTGTGGGTCTATATTCAGAGCACACAGGAGACGTGAGCAGACCTCTCAGAGGGGAGGGAGCTGCAGGCTTTCTGTGTGGCCAGGGGCGTGTCCTGGTGCAGCGATCATGGATAAACCTTAGAGCAGCACATGCCATGATGCTGTGATTTTCATAACATACATATGAGCTAAAACACCTCGTCCTTGGGAGAGACAAATAAGCAGGCAATTAATATGAGCAGCGGAGACCAGTAACTCATAAGGCAAAAGTGAAAAGTGAGGGATTTTTACCCTTCGTTGTGACATCTTTTTTACCCTAAATTTTTTTAAAAGTTGCAATTTAATATTTGAGTTCCACACTCTTTTCCCAATTAAGCCAGCAGATTCTCTCTGTAGGAAGCCGCCAAAGGTATGTTATATATATATATATATATATATATATATATATATATATATATATTTTAATTTTATTGATTTTTTTACAGAGAGGAAGGGAGAGGGATAGACAGAAACATCGATCAGCTGCCTCCTGCATACCCCCCACTGGGGATGTGCCCACAACCAAGGTACATGCCTTTGACCAGAATCAAACCTGGGACCCTTCAGTCCGCAGGCCGACGCTCTATCCACTGAGCCACACCGGTCAGGCTGGTGTTATATTTTATTGTAAATGTGTTTTTATAAACAAAGATCAAGATGTTGTTTTTACGTGTGCAGTGGTTTCTAACAAATAAGTGTTGACTGTCCGATGGAACATTCTGGGGAAAGAATCTAGAGGAAAACCTTTTGAGGAGAGAGGCTGTTGGTGAGGGATTTGGGGGGGGGGGGGGGGAGAGACAGTGACAGGACGGTCTGGCGTTGTGTGTTTAAAGCCTCGGGGTTCTGGCCTCCCTAACCTTTTCCTAACGGGAATCGAACACGGGATGGTGCTCCCCCAACTGAGCCACTCTGGCCAGGTGACACATGGTTTTCTCTGGGGAGAAAGGGTGACTTGTATCTCACTGCTGATACATTCATGTGAAAGGAGTGCTTCTTTCAAAACCCATAGGTACGTCCTTAGGGCCCACTTTTTTGTTGTTGTTGTTGTTAGATCCAAATCCCTAACATGTTACCACAGCAGTCTCACTTAGGGCTTTAAAAATGCATTTCAGTCCAGCCAGCGTGGCTCAGTGGTTGAGCGTCAACCTAGGAACCAGGAGGTCAGGGTTCGATTCCCGGTCAGGGCACAGGCCCGGGTGGTGGGCTCCATCCCCAGTGTGGGGCGTGCAGGAGGCAGCTGATCCATGACTCTCTCTCCTCATGGATGTTTCTCTCTCTCCCTCTCCCTTCCTCTCTGACATCAATAAAAATGTATTTTAAAAAATAAATAAAAGCAGCATTTCGTTTGGAAGCTACTCGCTGCGGCTAATCCTCCCCTGGGGGTTTGAAAAGAAGAGCAGGACAAGTTTGGGGAAAGCAGAATGGCATCCTATCTGATTTAGGTTTTCCACACCCTAGAGAACTGATCAAAGTGAGGGGAAGATTTGAGTTTGGATACCTGCTGTGAAGTGGGACGCCACCAGGGGGCAGCACACAGAGCTGACAAATTATACAAGTTTGGGGATATTTTTGATTTCTCATGACCGCATAAAACGGTGGCACCTACATTTTTTACAAACTCCGATTACCTCCCACCCCCAATTAAAAGCACTTGAAAGGCACGTGTTAACGATGTTAGCATATGCTTCCCAGTCTTAGGGTTCTTTATAGACAGAGATCATAGAAAAAAGTTCTCTAATGAACAACATAAACTGATGAACAAAAACAGATCCAGAGCCCTGGCTGGTGCGGCTCAGTGAATAAGAGCATCGGCCTGAGGACTGAAGGGTCCCAAGTTCGATTCCGGCAAAGGGCACATGCCTAGGTTGTGGGCTCTATCCCCAGTAGGGGGCGTGCAGGAGGAAGCCGATCAATGATTCTCTCATCATCGATGTTTCTAACTCTCTATCCCTCTCCCTTCCTCTCTGTAAAAAATCAATAAAATATATTTTAAAAAAATATACAGTGGGGGCCTTGACTTACTTCGTTCCCTGACGGAGCTTGTAACTCAAATTACTCGTATGTCAAATCAAAAAGTGAACGAGTGAGACACGTGATGCTGGGCTGATGATGTGGCGTTCACTGTGACGTTCGCTGCGCCAACTAGCGGTGGGGTGTCTGAAGCTGGCTCGTAACCCGAATTTTAGCTCGCAACTCAAAGCAAAAAATCAGCCGAGAGATGGCTCGTATCTCGAAAAACTCGTTAGTTGGGACACTCGTAAGTCAAGGCCCCACGGTATTTAAAAAAACACACAAAACAGATCCAGAGACAGAGAAGCATCGATCAGATGCTCAAACCTCAGGGGGAAGGTAGAGGAGGGTGGGGGTAAGGGGGAGAGATCAACCAAAGGACTTGTATGCATGCACATAAGCCTAACCAATGGACACAGACACCAGGGGGTGAGGGCATGAGCGGGGGGTGGGGTGGGGGCAGTGGGGGGATAAGGACACGTATGTAATACCTTAATCAATAAAGAAAGGGGAAAAAAGTGCCCTTACAGTAGGTAGCATTGCATCTGAATCAAAAAATCGTATCAGACGACAAAGATTCCAGGGAAACAGAAGTGGCGTTCCAAATTCTCTGTCCGCAACTTTCAAAATGCTTGTCCCACTCTTTTAAAAAAATATATATATATTTTTATTAATTTCAGAGAGGAAGGGAGAGAGGTAGAAACATCAACGACGAGAGGGAATCATTGATTGGCTGCCTCCTGCACGTTGGACCGAGCCCGAAACCCAGGCATGTGCCCTTGACCGGAATCCAACCTGGGACCCTTCCGTCCGCAGGCCGGTGCTCTATCCACCGACCCACACTGGCCAGGGCTTGTCCCACTCTCTTAACCAGCATTGTACCTGGATGCTTTTCAATGGTTTGGATCAAATCCTCAGTGTTCTACTTGGTGGACAATTTGGGCAGGTGATGCCAAAGCTTTTTTTTTTTTTTTACAATTTTTCAAGGGTGGTTGAAATGTTGCCACCACCTGTCAGAAAACGATACCTCCTTCCCCAGCACCATCTGTCTTCCCAAGTTGTCTTGGCCCACCGCCACTTTTTCCAGTCCACATTTCTTTTTTCTTTTTTTTAAATATATATTTTTATTGATTTCAGAGAGGAAGGGAGAGGGAGAGAGAGATAGAAACCACAATGAAGAGAGAGAACCATGGATCGGCTGCCTCCTGCACGCCCCACACTGGGGATCGAGCCTGCAACCCGGGCCTGTGCCCTGACCAGGACTCGAACCCTGACCTCCTGGTTCATAGGTCGATGCTCAACCACTGAGCCACGCCAGCCGGGCCAGTCCACATTTCTTGTAGAAAACTAGAAAAAAATCCCTCTGGCAACCCAAGTAGCTTCTACAAATATCACCACCAAGGCCTTTTTACTCTCCTTGGAAATTCCACCATTAGATTTGCGTAGGAAACATTGGAAGATGGCGGGGGAGGGGGGAGTTATTTCTCAGCTCTGCACAGTTAGATGCCCCACGATGAGATGTGGAGACAGGTATTCCTGTGTCTAAGGAAGGTGACCCAAGCCTGAGTTTGGAAAGCTTCCAACTTTAGTTTCCTTTAGTTGGAAAGGCTGAAGGAGCCCTGGCTGGTGTGGCTCAGTGGACAGAGCGTCAGTCTGCGGATTCTAGGGTCCCGGGTTCGATTCCAGCCAAGGGCACATGCCCAGGTTGCGGGCTTGATCCCTAGTAGGGGGCGTGCAGGAAGCAGCCAATCATTGTTTCTATCTCTCCCTTCCTCTCTGAAATCAATAAAAAAAAAAAAATATATATATATATATATATATATAATAAAAGCCCAGCAACTGTTACGGCAGAATGATCGGAACGGACCGATTGCTATGACATGCACTGACCACCAGGGGGCAGACACTCAACGCAGGAGCTGTCCCCTGGTGGTCAGTGCGCTCCCCCTGTGGGGAGCACTGCTCAGCCAGAAGCCGGGCTCACAACTGGCAAGCGCGCAGTGGCTGTGGTGGGAGCCTCTCCAACCTCCGTGGCAGCGCTAAGGCGCAGCGAGCAGGCAGGCGGTAAGGAGAGAGGGGTCCCAGACTGTGAGAGGGCGCAGGCCAGGCTGAGGGGCCACCCCCACTCGTGCCGCCCAGTGCATGAATTTCATGCACCAGGCCTCTAGTATATACAATACACACACACACACACACACACACACACACACCAGGCCTCTAGTATGTATAGATAGATAGATAGAGGCCTGGTGCATGAAATTCATGCACTCGGAGATATATATATATATATATATATATATATATATATATATATATACACACACACACATACATATACATGTATATTTAATAAAATGCTGGAGGAGGCCAGGATGGCAGATATTCCTGGGAGGCCAAATGGACCAGACAGACCCCCGAATAAAACAACAACACCCCCCCAAACAAACAAAACCCGGCTTTAGAGGAGGCGTGAGAACCGGCCATGGTCGCTGTCTGTCCGCGGAGCCCAAGGGAAAAGGCCAGGAGCGCATGATTTTAGGGTGACTTCATGGAAGCTACACATCATCCCCCAAAGCTGCCACGAATCCGAGGCCGCCACCTGCCGCCTGCGGGCACCGGGCAGCGGCGCACAGGTGCGCGGAGTCCCCGCCCGGCCGCCCCCCATCTCCCGCCCCCCGCCGCCCCCCCGCCGCCGCCGGGACACCCTCCTGCGCATCACGCGGCGGCACCCGCGCTGCATGGAGGTCGCAGCGGGGGCGGGGGTGCGGGGCAACCAGCAGACACCATGTCTAAACAGGCTCCTTGCGGGCGGCCCGAGAGGAAGCGCGGAGACAGTGTGCCCCCGGGACTGACAGGTACCCGCACCCGGGCCACGGAGGGGGGGGGTGCGTGCGCCTCGGACCTCAGGACGCCGCGCGGGAGCCACAGGGTCCCCGAGGGCCTCGCACCTGTTGCCGCCCGGCCCGCCCGCCTCCCACTCCCCTCGGACCGCGGCTCACGACCCTCCTGCGTCCGCGCCCGCAGCCGGCGGCGCTCCGGGAGTCCGTGCGAGGTTCTGGACGGCGCCTCGGCCGCGCGACGGGAGGGGGTCGTGCGCGTGCGCGAGGGAGGGGGCGGGGGGTCGTGCGCGTGCGCGGGGCAGGGGGCGTGCGCGTGCGCGGGGGGAGGGGGCGTGCGCGTGCGCGTGCGCGTGCGCGTGCGCGGGGGGCGCCGCGGCCAGGGGTGGGTGGGCGCCTGCGTGCGCGTCGGGAGGGGGGGCACACGGGGGGGAGGGAGTGCGGAGGCCGCGCGGCCAGCGTGCAGGCGCCACGGCGCAGGCGCGGGCCCCGGAGAGCGGGCGGCGCGAGGCGTGAGGAGAGCCCGGCGCGCGAGCGGTGGCGGCCGCCGCTGCAGAGGCGCGCGACGCGGAGCCCGGCAGGTACGTGTCCCCGCAGCTGGCGGGCAGGGAGGCCTCCTCACGCGGGGCCGGGGGGCCGGGGACCGGGGGGCCGGGGGGGCTGGGAGGCCTCCTCAGGCGGGGCCGGGGGGCCAGGGACCGGGGGGCCGGGGGAGCTGGGAGGCCTCCTCACGCGGGGCCGGGGGCCGGGCTGACCGCTGACCTTCACCCCGCGGCGGGTGCGTGCGCCGCCGGCCTGGAGGCAGCCGGGACCCGCCGGTCGCCCCGCGTCCCCGTCCGTCTCTGCAGCCGCCGGGTCGGTCCGGCCGCGGAGCGTGGCGCGTCCCCGCCTCCCGGGCACCTCGCGTGTCGCCGCAGCGCGAGGCCGGGGGACCGGCTGCGGGGCCTGGCGCGGCGTCCCCGGCTCGGCCGCTCCGCGCGGCGCGGTGTCGCCACCTGTTGGCAGCTGGAGCCCGGGGGCCGGGAGCCGTCCCGTCCGTCCGTCCGTCCGTCCGTCCGCTGTCGCTCGGCGGCGGCTTCGTCTCCCGGAGCCCGCGGGTTCCTGGGCGCCGAGGCGGGTGGAAGCGGCTGGTCAGCGCCGCGCCCCCGGGACGGGTGTGCCCTCGGGAGGAGGCGCCGTGTCCCCCGAGACGCGGGGTTTGTCGTCGTTTCCCCCCAAATCCCCTGGCGTCGGAGAAGCCGGGGCGCCGCGGGGACACGGCCACCGAGGGGCAGGGCAGCCAGGGCCCGGGAGCACGGTCCCGGCGCCGCGGCGCATCCGGAGGGGACGCCTTTCTTTCTGTTTTATTTTCATTTTTTAAGTTTTATTATCCCCAAGGATACATTTCCTTTTTCTTTTTTAAATTGATTTCAGGGAAGAAGGGGGAGGGAGAGGGAGAGGGAGAGGGAGACGTCCGTGGTGAGAGAGGATCATGGACCGGCCGCCTCCTGCGCGCCCCCTGCTGGGAATCGAACCCGCAACCCCGGCCTGTGCCCTGACCTCCGGGTCATAGGTCACGCTCAACCACTAGGTCAAGGGCACATTTCGTTTCCCTTTTTTTCCTTCTTTTTAATAATTCTTTATTGTTGAAATATTACCTATGTCCCCTTCCTTCCCCCCTTTAATCCCCCGCCTGCCCCCCCCCCCCCCCCCCCCCCCCCGCCATCACCCCCCCTATGGTCTGTGCCCATGGGCTTGCATATATGCACGCAAGGCCCCCCCCATCACCCCCTATGGTCTGTGCCCGTGGGCTTGCATATATGCACGCAAGGCCCCCCCCCCATCACCCCCTATGGGCTTGCATATATGCACACAAGGCCCCCCCCATCACCCCCTATGGTCTGTGCCCGTGGGCTTGCATATATGCACGCAAGGCCCCCCCCCATCACCCCCTATGGGCTTGCATATATGCACACAAGGCCCCCCCCATCACCCCCTATGGGCTTGCATATATGCACACAAGGCGCCCCCCATCACCCCCTATGGTCTGTGCCCGTGGGCTTGCATATATGCACACAAGGCCCCCCCCCATCACCCCCTATGGGCTTGCATATATGCACACAAGGCCCCCCCATCATCCCCCTATGGTTTGTGCCCGTGGACTTGCATATATGCACGCAAGGCCCCCCCCCCCCATCACCCCCTATGGGCTTGCATATATGCACACAAGGCCCCCCCGTCACCCCCTATGGTCTGTGCCCGTGGGCTTGGGTATATGCACACAAGGCCCCCCCCCCATCACCCCCTATGGGCTTGCATATATGCACACAAGGCCCCGCCCTCCCTCTGAGGTCCCATGTCTCTGGATCCACTCCGTCCATCTGTCTGTTTTGTCCCTTAGATCCCACACATGAGTGCGGTCGTGGGATGCGTGTCTTTCTCTGCCTGGCTTATGTCACTCAGCACGGTGCCCTCCCGGTCCTCCATGCCTAGGACACGTTTCTCACTAGTAAATGCGCGTGGGTGCCGTGCTGCACACCCTCACATCATCCCCGCGACCCGCCTGTGACCTGCAGGAGGGAGCTGAGACTTAGGAAGGTCAGGGAACTTGCCCAAGGTCACGGTCAGGGCGGGAGGAGGCTGCAGACTCCGGTGCACGGGGTGGCTGGGGTGTTGGGGCGCGGGCCTCGGGAGACGCCTTTACCCGGTGCTGCTGCTCCATCCACACCTCATTGAGATCGGGCTCATGCATGAGCACACCGTCTCGGAGTTTCCATTTCGTAGGTTCCAGACCGACCTTGTGGCTTCCCGCTAAGAGAAACTGTTGGTGTACAGTGGGTCCATGTGGAATTTTTTGAGGGGGCACTGAGCCTATAAAAAAAAGGGGGGGGGTCCAAGAATGCTTCCATTTGACTCTCCCAAACAAGCAGTTTAAGTTAAAAAAGCAGCCCTAGCCGGTTTGGTGTCGTTATGGCAAAGGCAGATTTAACCAGTGTCAGGCTCATGTTACGTGTTTGAGACGGTGGTGAGAAAGGTGTACGGATTATGTATGTGAAAAGTATTTTCCACCGAAGTTACAGCTGTCAGTGCTAAACTGGCGAGTACTCGCAGGTAGGGAATATAAGACTCTGGAAAGTTCCGGAAGCTGTTTCCTGACTTGGGCAATATGACTGGTTTTAGACCTTCTCGACGTGCCTCTTCCTTACACTGTTCCGTTGACAGGAGAGCAAGGTGCATGGCTGGCTTTGCCCCGGAGAACACTTGTTTTTGGAAAAGCATATCCCCTAGTGCTGACGGAAGTGCTGGAGTCCTCTGCCCTGGGGATCTCCAGTCTGCGATCAGAATGACTCACGTTGAGCCCTGATGTCGCTGGGAAGAAGCAGAAGCCAAGAGAGGTGCTGCTTGATTTGTGGGGAGGAAATGGGGCTTCCCATGGGAGCATCACTGTCTTCCAGTCAGAAATCTCATAATTAAAAAGCACCCAAGGCCCTACCTGGTTTGGCTCAGTGCATAGAGTGTCGGCCTGGAGACGGAAGGTTCTGGGTTTGATTCCGGTCAAGGGCATGTACGTTGGTTGCGGGCACACCCCCAGTAGGGGATGTGCAGGAGGCAGCTGGTCGATGTTTCTCTCTCGTCGATGTTTCTAACTCTCTATCCCTCTCTCTTCCTCTCTGTAAAATATCAATAAAATATATTTAAAAAAAAAAAAAAAAAAGCACCCAAGGCCCTACCTGGTTTGGCTCAGTGCATAGAGTGTCGGCCTGGAGACGGAAGGTTCTGGGTTCGATTCTGGTCAAGGGCACATGCCCTGGTTGCGGGCTCGATCCCGTGTGGGGCTTGCAGGAGGCAGCCAATCAGTGATTCTCTCTCGTCATTGATGCTTCTATCTTTCTTTCTTCCTCTCTGAAATCAATATATATATACACACACACACACATGCACACATATACACACACATATACACACATATACATATACGCATATATACATACACACATACACACACACACTATATACACACACACATATACACACACACATATACACACACTATATACATACACACACACACATATACACACACACATATACACACACTATATATATACACACACACATACACATACACACATATACACATACACACACACACACACACACACACACACTAGAGGCCCAGTGCATGACATTGGTGCACTGGGGTAGGGGGTTCCCTCAGCCAGGCCTGCGCCCTCTTGCAGTCTGGGACCCCTCGGGGGATGTCGGCCTGCTGGCTTAGGCCCGCTCCCTTTGGGGAGCAGCGAGCAGCGAGCCCCACTTGTGGCTGAGTGGCACTCCCCCTGTGGGAGCACACTGACCACCAGGGGGCAGCTCCCACATTGAGCATCTGCCCCCTGGTGGTCAGTGCACGTCATAGTGGTGACCGGTTGTTCCACTGTTTGGTCAATTTGCATATTACCCTTTTATTATATAGGATATGTGTGTGTATATATATATATATATATATATATATATATATATATATATATATATAAAGCACCCAAGAAGTGGACTAGCCTACTCTCTCCCATTCAAGCAGAATTTTATTTAATGCAGAGCTGAGCACCCTTTTGGTGCAGTGGTCAATTCGAGGAACGTAAAATGTTTCTGAACTACCTTATTCTTTTTTTCTTGGAACATATTTATTTATTTATTTATTTAATATATTTTATTGAATTTTTACAGAGAGGAAGGGAGAGAGATAGAGAGTCAGAAACATCGATGAGAGAGAAACATCAATCAACTGCCTCCTGCACATCTCCCACTGGGGATGTGCCGGCAACCCAGGCACATGCCCCTGACCGGAATCGAACCCGGGACCCCTGAGTCCGAAGGCCGACGCTCTATCCACTGAGCCAAACCGGCTTCGGCTCTTGGAACATATTTAAACAGGAGAAGCCATAGGGAAACTGTAGATGCTTCAGCATTACTTTTTAGTCCCCCTCACCAGTGTCTTTTTGTTTTTTGTGGCGGTAGGGGGAGAAACTAACGGTTTTCCCGGCTCGGTGACCAGCATGCGTGGCGGTGCCTGCTGTAACGCACGTTTTAGTTCGTTGCCGAGATAGACACGGGAACCACCACAGGTGTCTTTCCTTGTCTGGCCTGTGAGCCACTCGGTTGTGAAGTAGTTTTTCCTCCTTAATTTAGTGTTCTTTAAGGTGGGGTTTGTTTTGTTTCAGTACCAACAATCTTGAATCACAGAGGAAGTCCACGGTCAGCGTAAGTGAAAGACGTGATTTTCATCCGTGTCTTTTTTCCCTCCTCGGTGGCAGCCCGGCCAGGTCTGTGGGGAGGGGAGACCTGCGGGCTCCCCTGTTGGAGAGCAGGATGTTTGAGGATTTCCAAAGATCCCTCCCCTTCCCCCGTGGCCCGCGTCCTGGGAAGGACGAGGAGTGCATGGACACTCGCTCAGGCGGGTCAGCCGCGGCTGCTTCAGGGACGAGACACGTGGTGACTCCCTGCGTCAGCCTGGGTGTGAGGTCCGGTGCCCGGGCGCCCCAGCCTGAGGCCTGGACTCGGGTCCCCGTGCACCTGCTGTTTGCCGTGGTCCTTGAGCTGCAGCACACGATGGCATCTGTGGGCTCGTGCAGCTGCCAGATTCGTCACCTGGATGCTGGAGGGAGGAACGGTTCTGGGATGAAGTCTCCCCGAAACTGCTGCTCAGCCACGGGGAGGCCCCCTTCCCCCCCCCCTTCCTGCCGCGTCCATGCTGCTCTGGACGACCTGAGTTACCCAGCCGGAGAGAGCTCCCCATCAAAGCACACAGCCTCCCCATCACTGCTGTGGATTTGTTACAGAAATTACTCAGTAGCCAGGACGGCTTGCAGCTCGAGTGTCCACAGCTCATGAGAACAGAGAATTTAATGCGTGTTTCTGTCCTCTGCAGCCCAGGTACCTGGGAGTCTGGGCTGCGACTGGGCAGCTGTTCTCTGGGTTTCAAGTCATAACACAGACTTTCGGCTGCTCTTGGGCTCAAAAGAAACAAATTCTTTCATCCTGTTCCCTCAGCCTCCCGCCCTCATTCCAGAATTGCCATTTCGCCCAGCCAATGCCACCCATAAGGCGAAGTAACAGCCCTCCCTACTGTGGCTTCCCTTACAATCGTTAGGTCTTGTATTTTACCTGAATTAGACGTAGCTTTACAAAATAAGTTCCATGACACGTGCTAATTCTCACTTAAACAGACTACTACAATGTGCTAGTCTTGTCCTTCGAAACAAAAGAGAGAACCCTGTAATCTCTCCAATAGGAAAATGTCCCATTGCTTTGGGCCTAGCCTCAGGAAAGGCTTGGAAATTGCTCTCCTGTCTCTCTCTGTCCTTCCACTGTCTGTTTCTGCCCTGGGCTCTCTCTGCTGTCACCGCCTCCTCGATGTCCTACAAGGAACCCCTGTCCCACCCGTCTGCTGAAACGCAACTCCTGGAGGTCCCCTGGGGCTGCCTCACCCGTCCATGGCTGTTTCTCAGATTTCGCTGCTGGCAGCTCCAAGCCTGACCCTGTTGACTCCTGCTCCTTGAAATGCTCCCGTGGCAGCTCCTTCCCGAGGCGCCTGGTCTGTTGGCTTCCTCCCTGCCTGTGGGGAGGCGTCTGCAGAAGAGGCTGTGTGCGGGCGCTCCCCAGAGTTGTTGGTTTACTGTATGTGTAGATATGTATGTGTGTGTGTGTGTATGTGTGTATGTATGTGTATGTGTACCTGCATGTATATCTATATATCTTATTGATTTCAGAAGGAAGGGAGAGGGGGAGAGAGAGAATCGTGGATCAGCTGTCTCCTGCACACCCCCCACTGGGGATCGAGTCAGCAACCCAGGCCTGTGCTCTGACCGGGAAGGGAATCAAACCAGAACCTCTCAGTTCATGGGCTGCCCCTCCACCCTGAACCATCATGGCCGGGCCCTCCCTAGGGTTGGAATCCTGACTGGAGCACTGACTACGGGTGTGACTCTGAGTGACTCACCACCCCCTGTGCCTCAGTTTCCTCGTCAGCGCAGTGGACAGAAGAGTGGCTGTGTCCCAGGGCTGTCAGCAGGGACTGCGGGTGCCCAGTGCAGAGGAAGCCCTCGGGAAGTGTCACCTGTCAGCGTCCTCCTCAGATACCGTCCGCTCTCAGTTATGTGACTTCCCTGGCCCTTCCCAGTGTGTGCCCACCTCTGAGCCTGTGTCCATGCGGCCCCCCCTCTCGGACCACCTCCACCCCTTCCTGCCCTGCCCCCCTTCCTGCAGGAGACACCCGGTGAGGTCGCGCAATGAGCCTGTCTGCTCGAAAGATTATAAATCAATTACCAGCTGTGATTCACACTTTTAAGAACAGCCTCCTCAGCATGTAACACTGTACTTGACACACAGTAGGAATGTAGCTCGTATCTTTTAGCTGCCAAATGCTGTTTTTCTTGGCTCTTTCAAAACCTACTGCCTCCTAGGTATTGATCAGTCCGAAGGCCCCTCCCTGTAAGCTTATGTGGGAAATTGAGTCAGCCCCCAGGGAGAGCTAACCACCTCAGAATAATTTTGGAACGAGGAAGGATCTATAGAAATCATTTTAAAAATAGGAGCCCAGGGAGTACTTTAAGGCTTTTAGAAAGGAGTTTGAAAGCCTACCAACCCATGAAGCTGTTAGGATTTTATAGTGTTCGGAGCTTTTCCCCCTCGTTCTCATGACGTTTCTCCAAGTAAAATGAGCTCTGAGGATGTACGCGGGAAATGTTTAAACTCTTCAGACCTGTCACAGGCCTGGTCCTGATCCGCTAGGTTCTAGTCCTGCCTTCTTCCCTCTACCTTGCGTTGAATTCATTGACGTTGAATGAAGATCGAAGGAGGGACTGCCTACTTTTCTAAAATTCAGTGTCTCTGATCAGTTGAAGATGACATCAGAAATAAGGAGATGTACACAGTTAAAAGAGTTACAGAAGCTAGACCACGTTACCCCTGAAGTTCTCAGTCTGAATGCAGCAGCACGCACTGGGGCTGGTACGGTCCTCGGGGTGTTTTTGCTGGGGTTGTGGTTAAGTGGCTTTGACGATACGTGGGTTGTTCCAAAAACAACATTCCTGGAGAGAGCTTAGCTGGTTACCGTTGGAGGTGGGCTGGCTGTGCTCCCCAAGGCTGCTCCTGACGCAGCTGCTCTCCGACGGGACTGAAGTAGGAACGGCAGGTGCTCTGTGCTTTGTAAGGGGCCGCCATTGCTCAGGAGTCTTTGTGGCTGTTAGGAAGTTTATCTAGGCTTGTGATGTAAAACCCACCTCCAGCCCTAGCCTGTTTGGCTCAGTGGATAGTGCGTCGGCCTGCGGACTGAAGGGTCACGGGTTCGATTCCGGTCAAGGGCATGTACCTTGCTTGCAGGCTCCTCCCCGGCCCACACCCTGGTCCGGGCGTGTGCAGGAGGCAACCGATCGATGTGTTTCTCTCACATCGAAATTTCTCTCTGTCTTTCCCTCTCTCTTTCACTTTCTCTAAAAATCAATGAAAAAATATCCTTGGGTGAGGATTAAAACAAACAAACAAAACCCCCACCTCCAATGGACTGTCTGTTCTTTCTAAGGCAGGAGCATCCCAATAGACTGAAAGCCACCATGTCATTCAACACCTGCTGGAAAATATCGAGGCTGTTTCTTGTTACTCTCCTTTTTCAAAGATCACAGCCCGGGTTCTGAAAAGAAGCCTCGCACTAAGGCATCCGATTCCTGGAGTCCAGCCCCCGCTGTTGCACAGACTAGGAGTCCTGCCCTGGACAAGGCACTTCTCTCTCCTGGATCCTGACATCCTGTCGTGTTCAGTGGCAGGACTGGGCTTTGTGGTTTAGGGGTCTCCGAATCACTTCTCTTCTGCAAACCACGCCATGCCTTAAACCAGCAGGGCAGATGACCCACACGGCAGGCTTGCTGTACACATTGTACCTCGGTGGTGTTTGCTGGAAAAGTCAAGCGTAGATGAATGGCATTTGGCAGGGCAAAAGCTTAGTGCAGCCGAAACCCTTAATTAGGCACTGCCGGCAGCTCTAGCTGGGTCTGCATCAGAAGACGCAGCGTTATCGGGTGTCACGCTGTAGACATGCAGTGCTTGTGACAGCTGTTCCTCTGCGGCACGCCTGGCCTGGGGCAGGCAGGTGTCTGTGTTGGACCCTCAGCTCCGGGGCAGATAGCAGAGAAAGGCTGGTGTCCAGCTCCTGTGGGTACCAGGTCACTGAGATGGATGACGCTCCGTGGGAAGTCGGGGCCCGTGACTAGGGACACATACTGTCGTCACCCCCCACCCCCCCAATTTTATGTATACACACTGGCACCGTATACTAGGTGTAAGCGTTGTTTTGTGTTTTCATTCCTCATTTTAATATCTCAGTCAGGCTAACATTTCTCAGTTGGGATGTTATGGTTACTATCTTTTTAAAATATATTTTTATTGATTTCAGAGAGGAAGGAAGTGGGAAAGAGAGATAGAAACATCAATGATGAGAGAGAATCATGGGTCGGCTGCCTCCTGCACTTGCCCTGCTGGGGTTCGAGTCTGCAACCCGGGCATGTGCCCTGACCAGGAATTGAACTGTGACTTCCTGGTTCATAGGTCGATGCTCAACCACTGAACCACACTTGCTGGGCGTGTTATGGTTACTATTGCTGCCTAACAAATTATCCCAAAACATAATGACTTAAAACAAACATTCCGTTTTGCTCAGGCTGCCTGGCCTGACCTCGTGGAGCTGGAGACAGCGGTGGTGGTGCAGGGACGGGCGCGGAGCTTCTCTGGGGCTGGGATGGTCCCCTCCCCTTTGCTGGCTGGGAGGCACCCCGACTCCGTGCTGGGGCCCCTTATAACTGACCGCTGCTAACTCTGGGCCCTGGCGTTTGGGATAGCGGAGGAGAAGCCTTCTCTCCGTCTCACACACGTGCTGGTGAGTATGTTTTCGGCCTGATTTTTATTTCCTGTGAGTTTGATTAGCGTGATGTGGCTGATCGTGCTAAGGTTGACTCACCGTCGGGAGAGAACTCGAGGCCGCTTCCTGGCACGTGGTAAGTTTGCCAGCTCAGGCCATGGTGAGCCTTCCTGTGAACAGCCTCAGGGGCATCATGCTTCTCCCCCCGTTTAAAATCTGGGAATGCACTTGTTCAACAGGCATTCTTTTCTCGGCACTTAGACGCGGGGGTGGACTCGGGCTGGAGGTCCTGACGTGCTGATTAGGGGAAGGACCTCAGCGCCTGTGTAGGTCCCCTGGGGCTCCTGTGGCAGAGAACCCCAAACTGGGCCCTTTAAAAAGTAGACATTTATTGCCTCGCAGTTTTGGAGGCCAGAGGGGCACGATCAGGGTGGCAGCAGGCCACACGCCCTCTAGAGCCTAGGGGAGCCCTCCTGGTGGCTCTCAGCAGTCCTGCTGCCTCAGGAGGACACTGTCATGGGGCTTCGGGCCCACCCCGATCCAGGACGACCTTATCTAACTAATTACAGACCTGCTTCTAAGTAAAGCCACGTTCTGAGGTTCTGTGACTTTGGGTGAACACTCCTCAGCCACGGTGCCTCCTGAAATTGGAGAAAGCGCTCGGGTGGCAGAGCCCTAATAAAAGGAGTAACTGCAGCACAGACCACGGAGGCCCTGGTGTGCGAGTGCGTGAGCTGTGAGAGGCCTAGAGGAGCTTGGTTATCGTCAAGGGACACCTGGTGGCAGCAGGGCTCACAGTGCTGTCCACTGGTCCGATCCCCGAAGGCACCATTCCAAACCGGAACAGCTCCCCGCCCCGCCCCGCCCGTGGATCGCCTGCCTCCTAGTTGAGATCACCCCACAGCACTGCTTGCAGATGGGCCTGGTCCCCAGCCCCTGCTGTCCCTGCTGTGTGGCCACCTGTCCCCTGGCCCAGGGCCCTCACAGCTTAGGAACTTCCCATGGACACCGGTGATGATTCCAAAGGCTCCTTTTCTCCGGTTCTCTCCTGTGGGCTGCTCCACCATCATTCCAGTCAGCCCCCAAGTCATCGCCATCTTGGCATTTGTGCCCCG
This sequence comes from Myotis yumanensis, assembly GCF_028538775.1. Lineage (NCBI taxonomy): Eukaryota > Metazoa > Chordata > Mammalia > Chiroptera > Vespertilionidae > Myotis > Myotis yumanensis. Next base: position 10,045,303 of record NW_027223771.1, on the reverse strand, counting down.
AGCTCAGAAGGTCCCAGGAGAGCAGGCCTCCCCAGTGGGGACACAGCACTCTCCTGGCGCCCCTGACTGGACCGGCCACTGAAGCATCTTCAGTTGGGTTAATCCGTGACGCAGCCTGTGTCGGTTTCTTTCTGTCCTCCCTTCTCAGTCGGAGGACAATCATGTCCCTCCTGGTCCCGTTCACTCATAGAAGACCTGGCGGCACAGTCTGCAGAGTAAGCCCACCCCCTAGGCAGAAACTGCCTGTCTCCCCTCCACTGGGCCAGCCCCTGGCTGCTCGGGCTGCACCGGAGCAGAGCATCGGGAGCAGGAGAAGGGAGCCAATTGCCTGGGTGCCTGGTGGGGGCGTCAGATGGACTGGGGGTCCAGGTCCAGGCCCGCCGCTTGCTGACCGTGTTCTTCGCCTCCCGAGCCCTTGTTCTGTGAATTGTCAAGTGTCTGTAATTGGACCTAAAACCATATACTTTGAAGTTATTGTAAAAACTCAGTGAGAATTCCAGCGCCAGGCCGGTTCACTGTGATTGTGGGCAGAATCCACGGCACGTGGACAACATGTGGCGGTCGATGGCACCGTGAAGATTCAGGAAAATGGGCCCTAAACCACGTGACCATAATAATGCCTCTCCCACCAGGTGGTGTGCTTTTCTAGAGCGTTCCTCACTTTCCTGCTCTTTCTCCACCTCGGAGGGAGAATTATTCTTCCTTTTCAAAGTTGATCATCTCTGTGCTCTGTCCCTTCCCACCTGCGTCAGAACTTACATGCCCCATCTCTTCATCTCTGTTGGCTGCCTTCCCTCAGCCCCCACTTCTCAGACACGTCTGAGATCCATCAGTCCAGCAGGTGTCTTCTACGCACGACTGCGCGTTGGGTACCAGGACGTGATGGGCAGAGAGCACACTCCCAGTTCTGCTCCTCCGGCTCAAGCAAGATAGCGACCAGACCCTTCGCAGGGTCTGCTCTGGCCTTGGCCCAGCCCTTGTCCCTGGCCTGGGGCCCTTCGCCTCTGATCTCAGCTCACCAGCTCATCTCACCGTTGTCCACGGTCCCAGTCCTCCACCTCACGGAGGGAGCACAGCTCACCTAGTCGCCTCCTCTGACGGTTTCCTAGGGAGACCGTCCTGCCCCTCTCTCCCCTTCTGGGGAGATTCCTCTCACATCCTGTAGATTCACCCGTGTCTTTGTTCCGAACACTGACTCCGTCTCTAATCCATGTCTGGGGGTGTAATTACTTGACCGTCTTTCCGCTCTGCCCTAAGCTCTGTCAGGGACTGTGACGGTTTCGCTCGTAGTTCTGTGCACGGCCCAGTCTCAGATCTGTCTGGTGGGAGGAGGGGAGGGAGGGAGTGTCTGGCAGGAGCCGCTCAGGTAGAGAGAAGTGAACTGTGTGTCTCCTGCGTGGAGCGAGCAGGATAATGGGGTTAACCCGTGTGCGAAGAGGGCGCAGATCCAGCAGTTGGCTCACAGGGGTGGGTGCAGGTGTGAAGTCATCAGCCAACACCTCCAGGAAGAGGAGCAGGCACTCGCTATGCAGATGAGGAAGGAAGTGGGATTCAGGCCGAGGGAGGGGAAGGGCTTCTGCGAAGCTGTGAAAGAACCAGTGCCGTGAGCGAGGCGGGTGTGACTGGGATGGGGGGGCGTGTGGACGGGCTGACAGCGGCACACAGGTCCTGGAGGCTTCCGCTTCCTGTGGAATCGAGCGTGTCTGGAAGGAGCCAGAGGTGGGCTTGCATTTTTAAAAAGACTTAACAACTGGAGCTCCCTCTGAAAAACTGTTGGGCACTTTCTTACAAGGTTAAGCATACACCTGTCCCGGAAACTGGCAATTCCACTCCCAGTTACTTACCTGAAATTGGGGGAAAAAATGTATATGTATATATATATTCCCATATAATAAAAGAGAAACATGTAAATTAACCACCCCTCCACTACACTCACCAGCCAATCAGAGTGGATATGCAAATTAACCTGACAAAGATGGCTGGTTAATTTGCATACACAGGACCGGGCAGCTGGGGCGGGGCAAGTACTTCCCCCGCATCGCCATGGTGATGCTGGGGAAGTTCTGGCCCCGTGGCCGCTTGTGCACGCACTGGCGCAGGGGAGCTGGGGTCGGGGTGGCGTGCGGAAGCCGGGGAGCCGGGGGCGGGGCCTGGAGCTCCCCCCCCCCCCCCCCCCCCGTAGCCATGGCGCAGGCGCCGGTGGAGGTTCTCGTTCTGTGGCCGCTTGCGCGCGCGCCAGCACCAAAAGGCCTGTGTCCCCGGGACAGGCGTCCTCGGGAGCCAGGCCACCCTGAGCCTGTAGGCCGGCGCCTAAGCCCGAGCAGCCGGGGTCCCGGAACGTGAGAGGGTGCACGTTGGGCTGAGGGGACTTCCCGCCCCCCCCGCACGAATCTCGTGCACCGGGCCCCTAGTGTATATATAAAAGACTTACACAAAAATGTTCATGACAGCTTTTCCATAAGAGCCAAAGCTGGAAGCAATTCAAGTTCCCATGAACAGGTGAATGAACATATAAATTGTGGGATTTCCATAGAATCGGGTGCTACTCAGCCACATACTAGTAAGGAGCAAAGTGCTGATCGATGCAGACGCCTGATGAATCTCACAGGCCATGTGTCGAGCTGAAGAGTCCAGACACAAATAAGCCACGTGGTGTGATGCCACTTACATACAGTGGGAGAGCAGGCAAAGCTGACCTCTGGGAACAGGGGGAGGGGGCTCCGCCCTGTCCTCACTGAGACCCCAGAGGAGGAGAGGAGACGCAGCGTCACCAGGTGGAAACAGGAATGGGAGGAAGAAACGGGGGACACTTGAGATTTTGGAGACAAGCCTTATCATTGAGATTCCTGCAGCTGAAACATAAAATTACCCGGTTTCCTGAGGCTCGGGTGGTGGGAGAGCCTGGGTCCATGCTGGCTCGTCTGCCCTCTGTGTGTGGCAGGATGGTCGCTGTCACTCACGGCTGTCTCTTCATCGCAGGAGGAGCGAGTCCTGCCTGTTGTCCCCAGAAGATAATCTAGGGTCTGCTCAGCATTATGGTGAGGGACTTCCATTTTTAGATGGCCCGAGTGTAATAATTCCTCTGCAATTGTCTGTTTTCAGGTGCCACACGTGTGGGCCTGGGAGAACTCACGCTGGGACATGCTGACCACAGGCTTCCAGGCAGCCGAGCCCCACTAGACCCCAAGGAAACCGTGGCTCTGGCTGCGCCTCAACATGAGCAACCCACAGTAAGTCGCACGGGGCTGCTCCCTGCACTGAGCTGGCGCTCAGTCAGCTGCGGGGCAACCGTGGCTCCTTCCAGCCCTTTGGGGACGGAGACTCCAGGTGGCCGGCTGCACTACCTGACATTATTGTTTATTTGTATTGCTTTCAGAGAGGAAGAGAGAGAGAGAAACATTGATTGGCTGCCTCCTGCACGCCCCACACCAGGGATCGAGCCCCCAACCTGGGCCTGTGCCCTGACCGGGAATTGAACCTTGACCTCCTGGTTCATAGGTCAACGCTCAACCATTGAGCTACGCCTGCCAAGCAGAGCCAAATATTATTAGTCTCAGAAACTCAGTCCCCCAGGAATACCCCACTGGTCAGAAAGCTCTGTGTGTGTAGTTCATAATCCATAGTTTTCTTGGGACCCGCAGAGAAGAACAGACTCAACCCAGAACCTCCTCTTTTGAAAACATCTGGAGGAGCTGGGTCCCCCATAAACATCCACTGGCCGTGTGGCTGTGCGGTCTGAGGGCCTGGGGTCATTCTGTAAATGCCTCGCAGGGAGGAGCGCGGCTGCCTGTGCCTGGCGGAGCAAAGGCAGGGCTTGAAACACCCACAAACCAGAGTCGGGCCTGGCAGCTCCCTGTGGTGTTCAAATGGAAACCCCACTGTTCCCTCGGTTACCCGGACGATTCGAGCAGAAGAGAAGCAGGCGGGTTCGGCTCTAAGCTTCCTGGGTAACTGCCGCTGAGCGTTGCTGGTTCGTTCATGGGGGGAAGAGACCTAAGCGGCAGAGCTCCCCAGTGTAGGCCTGTCGTCCCCCGCGGCCCCTCCTTCGTGGTGGGCGAGGGCCTGCACGGAAGGGGCCTGCCTGTCGCCCCCAGGCCTGCCGCCCGAGGAGGACTTTCCGAGGTGGAGATCATCTCCCAGCAAGGGGACGAGGAGGCCAAGAGCATCGCTGCGGGGCCGCTGGCGAGCTTTGCGTATCGGGACTTGCCCCTGGCCCCCGTCGACCTCTCCGCGGCGGGCTCGCAGCTCCTGTCAAATCTGGACGAAGATTACCAAAGAGAAGGGTAGGTGCTGGGGCACGCGGAGGGCGAGGTGCCGTGTGTGTGTGTGGGCGGGGGGGGGACCACGCAGGCCTTTCCCCGGGACAAAGGCTCTGGGCTTGGAAATACCTGCCGTTGCTAGACCAGCGTCTCACGTCGCTTTGGCTCGGAAGTCAGAGAAAGCCACTGGGTGAAGTTTAAGGATTGACCTTCTCCCTAAGCCCCACCCAACCGCGCTCTGGGGAGCAGGACCCGCAGGGAGCAGGGGCCGCCCAAGGTCACCGAGCCCCTCAGGAGTGGGCTTGGGCTGCACTGCCCTTGGCCAGCCAGCTCTGCTTTGAATCTGAAATGAAGGTTGCTGGGCTGTCTTAGGAGCTGGTGAAAAGTATTGGTTGGAGTCACATTTTTACAGCTTGGGGCCCCTCTGTTTGTTTTCCAAACAAAAAAAAATGTTTTCCCGAGAGAAATTGCCCAACAAAATGTTTTCCCGAGAGAAATTGCCCAACAGTTGTGAAACCTTTTATGAAAACGCCACCCAGTGGCTTTCTCTGAAAATACAATTTGCTCTGAGCGCTGTGCAGAGATTCAGCTGGACACGGGAAAGGGCCAGGCAGGTGTGAGAGCGAGGGGTGCTGCCCTCTGGTGGCCACAAGCGGCAGTGCAGCCTCAAGCCTGTAGGGTCCAATATCTGCCAACAGGAAGGCCTTGAAGGATGCTGGTTGGGCAAGGCCCACGCCTGCAGCCTGTGGGCGTCGGGTCGGGAGGAGGCAGAGGCCCAGCCTTAGCGTCACTGCATTTGCTTCTGAACTGGGCCTCCGCAGAGGCTCTTCCATCAGGAGAGGACAGATGAGGGGCCCACAGGGCAGAGGCTCTTGGTTTGACCTGAGCGTCCAGGTGTGCCAGGAAAGCTGCTCCTGGCGGTGGCAGTGCTGTAGGCAGCGGAACGGCACCAGGTGTCTGACCTCACTGTTGGTCAGACCAAACCTGGGTTCAGCAACCTTGGTACTGGGTTCTGGCTCGGAAAGCATTCAGAGGCAGGCCCCACCTGTAAGAGAACATTTACTTGGTTGATCTCCCAATTCTAGAAGCAATTCCTGGGAGAAATGGGCTTAGGAACCAGTGATAGAGGTAAAGGAAGGGCCCTTGGAGCTTGGGAGTGAGGGAGCTCATGGTCACGTGCCTGGGGCGGGAGGGAGAGGGGAAGGGAAAGGCATGGGCAGGCTGGAGAGTGCCCTGGGCCCCGTCCTGAGGGCTTTAAGGGTGGAGATGGTAGGGGCCCCAGGAAAAGATCTCAATAGAATATTCTGCAGTTTCCCAGGTGTGTCCTCTCAGGGTGGTGGTCTCCACTGACTGGCTGGCACCAGGGCAGGGGTCAGGATTCGGTACAGCGGGCCCTGACCGTCGCGGTGGCTGGTCTTGTGCTTCTCTGTCTGGGCCAGGAGCTGAAATACAACTTGAGGCGCAGATGTTCTCTCTCGGGAGGGAAGGTCAGGGGCCCACACCACCCGGCCAGGCTGTGCTGGGGGGAAGAGTCCCTACAATTGATTGTCCACGGCTGGGCACCTGGCTTTCCCCTGGTGACTCTGTACCTGGCCCATCTGTTGCAGAGACCAAAGAAAAACCAAGCTGCACTTTAGAGAAAAGGAGGGACACTGTTTACTACGCCGGCGGACTCAGGGAACAACTTTCCAAATCTGAGTAAAGACACACGCAGGGGCTTCTCTTTATATCTCCCTGTGGTCTTTGTCCTGCAAACATGGATTATGCTTCTGGTCCTTTTCGCAGGCCTTGCAAGAAGGCCCCCCGGCGTTGGGGTTCTCCAGGCCATATCTGATGGTCTGGCCTGGCGCCAGCGTTAATAACCCTCCCTCCGGGGCAGTGCACACTGTTTTATGGCCTCTGTAACAGGTTCGGCAAGACCAGTATCTGGGAAGGAGGTAGTGACTTAATTATAGATTATCAAGAATGCACACTGAGCTTGCTGGCATGGATTCCAATTGCTAACCCCCCAAATATCGGGGTTACATTGGAATTAGCCCTTTTTAGCCTTCTCACATCGTCCTTGTTCTGCTCACGGCTGCCACCACAGTGGGAGTCAGTGGGTGAAGGGATTTGTCTCGCTGCGGGCTCGGCGGGGCTCACTTGGCAGCCCGAGAGCTTCCCGGAGGAAGGAAGAGCAGGCGCAGGAGGGAAGCCAGGGAAGAGGAAGCGAAGCAGAAGCTCGCTGCGCGGGGTGGGGGAGTGCCCCTCCGCACGCGGAGGCTTCTGGGCTCGGCTGCATCTCCGGGCGTCCCCACATCCCCACTGCCTGTCTGATGCAGAGCACAGGGCGCGCAGTTCTGCTCGGTCTCTGCAAAGCTTCAGTGGAATTCTTGTCAGACACGCCTCTTCCTGCTGGATCTTTCCCACAAGAAACGAGGCACTTCAGGGACCCTGCGCCCCACCATTCACTTCCCTTTAGTTTTAAAGTTTCCCAGAACCTCAGAACATTGGAGCTGGAGCACAGCTCCGAAGTGTCTGGTCTCAATATTCTGCTAGGACAGCAGAGTCCCGGTGTGGGAGGAACTTGCCGAAGGTCACACCGTGACAGAGACACGCGGAGCCCCACCCCCTGGCCCCTGGTGCAGGCCACACCACGGCTTCCCTTGTCACCATCCCTTTCCAGCGCCTCATGTTGAGACCGTGGTTAACGTGCACTGAGTGTGGGATGCCACTGCTGGCCACACTGTCCAGTGCCTGCCCCCTTGTGTCCACCCAAACCCGTGACGGGCAGGCAATGGCGGGGGCGGGGGGGGGCACCACCTGGTCAGGCTGCGGGGCTCGGGGAGGAAAAGCAGACAGACAGCCATGGGGCTCCAGCTGCCATAACAAAGACCACAGACCCAGTGGCTTAAACAACAGAAATTTGTTTTCTCCCAACTCTGGAGATGGGACGTGAGAGCACGGTGCTGACGGGCGTATGGTGAAGGCTCTGTCCGTGGCTGCACACGGGGGACAGAGTGACTCCCAGCTGCGTGTCTTCCTCTTCTTACCAGGGCACTCGTCCCAGCCCGGGCCGCTCTGAGCTCATCTGAACCTGTTACCTCCCAGGGCCCCGCCTCCAACGCCATCACATCCAGGTGTCGGGCTTCAGCATGTGAATATTCGGGGGGGGGGGGGGGGGGGGCACAGACATTCAGTCCAGAACAGCACCTCCCAGACTCGGGTCTGCGGTCTCGCTTGCTTCTCAGTCCTCGGTGGTCCTGGTTCACGGTCCCTCCTGGTCCAAGGGTCTGTTTCAGGTCCGCTCCACTGTCCTGAGCCCCGTTGTCCCCCACAGACGACCTCCTCTCCTCTGAGGTAGACACAGTCATGGATGGGCTGCGCCCACCCCCAGGCCCCTTTCAGGGCGCTCCCCCCTCCTCCCACCTCCACGAGCTCTCAGTGCAGCGGCACCGTCTCCTTCATGGCCCGGCCTCCCACGGTCTCCCTGTACCCGTCCTGGTCCAGGGAGCTGCCACCACCTTGCTCTTCCTCTGCAGCTAAACTCCACAGCCTCTCGGACACGTGCCATGTCCCCCGGCCCCTCCCCTTAGCCCCTCAGTCCCTGCCGTCTGCTTCAGCCTCGTCCACCTGTGGGAAGACCTCTCCTGCCGCCATCAGCCTGGTGGTGTAGGACCCCAGGTTGCCCTCTGAGAGAGCCAGGTCTCCATCCAGAAGTAGATCTCCCGCCTGCCTACGGAGTCCCGTTCTAACCAGGAAAGGCCTGGAACTCGCCTGCCTGCTCAGCCGTTTTGGCAGGAGCTCAGTTGACCTGATTTGTGCACTTGATGCAGTTTGACTTGTGTCCCGTCTTGACCTGGCTTTGTGCTTTCACGTAACCAAGCTCTGGTCCTCGTTCTTTGGCGTTGGACATCACCCCATTCAGCGGGGGAAACTGAGGCACAGGGCTCTCCTCAGGGACCCACCACCCACCTGGGTTTGCAGGAGCCTCCCTCCTGGTGCAGACGGGAAGTTGTACCTTCTCTCAGCCTGGTCGGCGTGCGGGAGGCCGCCCTCGGGAAAGGCCAGAGAGGCTGCGTCTCTGCCGGGAACCTCACGGTGGGAGAGAGGACGGCCAGGGTCAGGTCGGGGGCAGCGAGCTCCAGAGGTTCATGGCGAGTAGGTGGTAGGGGGGGGTCGGGGGGGGGTCTGTGTCAAAATGCATAAGTAAAGTCAGGAGTGAAAGATGATCAGTCTTTGACATCATTTACAGTTTAGGGTTCTAAGGTCTCACACGGGGCCCCACACGGGGAAGCTGGAGGGAGGCCGCGTAGACAAGGGCTGCTGTCCCTGGGGTGAGGCAGGGGGCCTTCTGCCGGAACGTCATTCAGAGGAGACGACGGGGCACAGGGGCGGCATGAGGCGTCAGGCTGCAGAGTCAGGTCCAGGATAGCACATCTTCATAAGCAAAGACTCACATGACTGCAGAGCTGCCAGCAAACAAGGGCTGCAGGCAAAGGGGGCGTGGAGGCCTCCGAGCTGGAGCCCGGAAGCCCTTGGCTTCCCTGTTGTCTTGCTCAAGGACCAGCGTCTCCTCCTCACCTTCCTCCCCCCCCCCCCGCCCCCCGGGGCTGCATCTGGGCTCTCAGGTCGGGTCTGTCCCAGCACCGGCCTGGGGCTCCCGAGGGCTGGGGTCAGCTCCTGCGAGCCCCGGACGGGGTGTTTGTGAGGGAAGGAAGGACTTGCATGAATGAGTGGGTGGGGGAGGCCATGTTACGATGAGGATTAGAAGAGAGGGGAAGCCAGTTCCTTTGGGGAAGTCGGGGGCTGGCCCCAGACCTGCGTGGAGTCCAGGGAGAGCCACGGGGGACCCGGCTCTGGGCAGAACTCAAGGCCTTGGTCCTGGCTGGCCCACCTCTGAGCTAACTCCACACCCTCCACAGAGTCATCCTAAAGAGAGAAATCACTTTGCCTCAGGACTCGTACAGTTTTAGCATCTTTTTAGGAGAAGGAAAAGCCTTTTGTGGTTCAGGGTTAAAAGGCAGGTTCGTCCCTGCCATGACCTTTTGCATTGTTAAGCCTGGACGTTCCTGCCTCGTGAAATCTTTGCGTCATTTTCCCCCAAAGGAGAAAGAAGTTAAAAATGAGCTTTACTAGTCCGTTCTCTCGATGTCCCCAGGACCCATCTGTAAAGCACAGCCCTTCCTCTGGCATCCGGTGCCCTGGGCTCTGGGCTGACCCTGGGGCCTCCACCCTGTGTGTTTTTAGGAGACGCAGGCTTCCAGGGGGTTCTTGACGCCTCACAGAGGAAATAAAGATTCCATTCAGATCACAAGTTCCTTTCTGATAAGCACAGGTTAGCCTCTTTCTCGGACTCCAAGAACTGCAAAGATTTCTGACTGACTAAGAAGGCAGTAAATTCACAGATACATTATTTTTCAGCACAATGAACCCCGTGTCCCCACTTCTCCCAGGATGGGGTGTACACCCGGGCCACCACTGGGTGGCAGCAGAGCCCCTCTGAGCGCCGCCTGGAGGAGGGAGGGAGAGCAATTTAAACTTAGGGTCAGGTCCCCCAAGGAAAGCGAGCTGAATTTACGGGGTTCTAGAGCCCCAGTCATCTTCGGAGCCACCTTGGATCTGGACTTTGGCTAAACAGGAAGGGGGAGCGTGGCCAACCCGGATTTGCCGAACTACAGCTGAGAACAGAGAGCTGGGCAGAGAAGCGCGTGTGCCTGGGAACTAGCCACTGGCTCCCTCCCCAGCCACCCACCCCCTCCTCCAGGCAGCCCTCCAGGCACAGGGAGCCTCAGGCGGGACCAGTTCCCAACACTGAGGACTCAGAGGTGGGAGGCGGCCTTATGGCCAGCTTGATCCAGCAGCACCGTTACCTCCTGGGTCAGGCTTGAACCCGAGGCGGCTTTTCATAGCTGTGTGAGCAATGCCCTGGACCCCACACGGTGCGTGTCCCCCATTGCACCCCCAGAAGGGGCTTGGGGGCTCGCCCCCCGAGTGGGGTGGCAGCTCCTACCTCCTGGCCTGAGCTCGTCATTTCTGAGGGTGCAAGAAGCCTGGATTCTGGGACAAGCGAATGTCAGACTCCGTGACCCAGCAGCACCGGCTTTGCTTCCTCCCCCCTCCCTCCTTCCTCCCCCTGTGCAGGGCTGACCTAGAGCTCTGATTGCAGAACCAAGAAGCTGCTCCTATGGAAACTTTGTTTCTCCAGTTCCCCCGAGGGCTGTGAGAATCACCTCTCACCTCCAGCTGGTGGGTCCCCGTCAGGCACGTGTGCCGAATTCCTGGGCCCGTGTGTGCTGCTGGGCCTTCCTCCTGGACATGGGTGCAGGGACAGAGGATGCCGGACAGGACTTCTGTGGTGATTCTCCCCAGGAGAATGTGAGAGAAGCCCACCCCCATGCAGACACTCAGCGCAGGGGGCTCTGTGGGCGCTGGGCCCATGGTTCTCACAGGTGGATGCTTGTCTGTCTGGAGAAGTCCTACGTGTGAGCTCATTCCCTCTCCTGCTTCCCTTTATTTCTGTGCTTTTCACGAGTGGGCTGGGACTGGGGCTCATTGCACAGCCAGAACCCACTCGCAAGGCCGCAGGCTCCGTGAGGGAAGGCGCTCAGCACCCAGCACGGCGGGGGGGCTAGTGGGCACTTAGCAGTAACTGCCCGTGTGCTGCCCGTGTGTGGCTGGAGTGACCACCGACACCTCCCGTGTGGAGGTAATTTGCCCTTTTCTGAAGCCCGGTGCCCCGTCCTCACAGGAGGTGTATGTGGTCGGTGCCCCGTCCTCACAGGAGGTGTAGGTGGTAGGTGCCCCATCCTCACAGGAGGTGTATATGGTAGGTGCCCAGTCCTCACAGGAGGTGTATGTGGTAGGTGCTCGGTGCCCCGTCCTCACAGGAGGTGTATGTGGTAGGTGCTCGGTGCCCCGTCCTCACAGGAGGTGTATGTGGTCGGTGCCCGGTGCCCCGTCCTCACAGGAGGTGTATGTGGTAGGTGCCCGGTGCCCCGTCCTCACAGGAGGTGTATGTGGTAGGTGCCCCGTCCTCACAGGAGGTGTATGTGGTAGGTGCCCCGTCCTCACAGGAGGTGTATGTGGTAGGTGCCCGGTGCCCCGTCCTCACAGGAGGTGTATGTGGTAGGTGCCCCGTCCTCACAGGAGGTGTATGTGGTCGGTGCCCGGTGCCCCGTCCTCCCAGGAGGTGTATGTGGTCGGTGCCCGGTGCCCCGTCCTCACAGGAGGTGTATGTGGTCGGTGCTCGGTGCCCCGTCCTCACAGGAGGTGTATGTGGTAGGTGCTCGGTGCCCCGTCCTCACAGGAGGTGTATGTGGTAGGTGCCCCGTCCTCACAGGAGGTGTATGTGGTCGGTGCCCGGTGCCCCGTCCTCCCAGGAGGTGTATGTGGTCGGTGCCCGGTGCCCCGTCCTCACAGGAGGTGTATGTGGTCGGTGCCCGGTGCCCCGTCCTCACAGGAGGTGTATGTGGTAGGTGCTCGGTGCCCCGTCCTCACAGGAGGTGTATGTGGTAGGTGCTCGGTGCCCCGTCCTCACAGGAGGTGTATGTGGTCGGTGCCCCGTCCTCACAGGAGGTGTATGTGGTCGGTGCCCCGTCCTCACAGGAGGTGTATGTGGTCGGTGCCCCGTCCTCCCAGGAGGTGTATGTGGTCGGTGCCCCGTCCTCACAGGAGGTGTATGTGGTCGGTGCCCCGTCCTCACAGGAGGTGTATGTGGTCGGTGCCCCGTCCTCACAGGAGGTGTATGTGGTCGGTGCCCCGTCCTCACAGGAGGTGTATGTGGTCGGTGCTCGGTGCCCCGTCCTCACAGGAGGTGTATGTGGTCGGTGCCCCGTCCTCACAGGAGGTGTATGTGGTAGGTGCCCCGTCCTCCCAAGAGGTGTATGTGGTAGGTGCCCCGTCCTCCCAGGAGGTGTATGTGGTAGGTGCCCCGTCCTCCCAGGAGGTGTATGTGGTAGGTGCCCCGTCCTCCCAGGAGGTGTATGTGGTAGGTGCCCCGTCCTCCCAGGAGGTGTATGTGGTAGGTGCCCCGTCCTCCCAGGAGGTGTATGTGGTAGGTGCCCCGTCCTCACAGGAGGTGTATGTGGTCGGTGCCCCGTCCTCACAGGAGATGTATGTGGTCGGTGCCCGGTGCCCCGTCCTCACAGGAGGTGTATGTGGTAGGTGCCCCGTCCTCACAGGAGGTGTATGTGGTCGGTGCCCCGTCCTCACAGGAGGTGTATGTGGTCGGTGCCCCGTCATCACAGGAGGTGTATGTGGTCGGTGCCCGGTGCCCCGTCCTCACAGGAGGTATATGTGGTCGGTGCTCGGTGCCCCGTCCTCACAGGAGGTGTATGTGGTCGGTGCTCGGTGCCCCGTCCTCACAGGAGGTGTATGTGGTCGGTGCCCGGTGCCCCGTCCTCACAGGAGGTGTATGTGGTCGGTGCCCGGTGCCCCGTCCTCACAGGAGGTGTATGTGGTCGGTGCCCGGTGCCCCGTCCTCACAGGAGGTGTATGTGGTAGGTGCCCGGTGCCCCGTCCTCCCAGGAGGTGTATGTGGTAGGTGCCCCGTCCTCACAGGAGGTGTATGTGGTAGGTGCCCGGTGCCCCGTCCTCACAGGAGGTGTATGTGGTCGGTGCCCGGTGCCCCGTCCTCACAGGAGGTGTATGTGGTAGGTACCCCGTCCTCACAGGAGGTGTATGTGGTAGGTGCCCCGTCCTCACAGGAGGTGTATGTGGTAGGTGCCCCGTCCTCCCAGGAGGTGTATGTGGTCGGTGCCCCGTCCTCACAGGAGGTGTATGTGGTCGGTGCCCCGTCCTCACAGGAGGTGTATGTGGTAGGTGCTCGGTGCCCCGTCCTCACAGGAGGTGTATGTGGTAGGTGCCCCGTCCTCACAGGAGGTGTATGTGGTAGGTGCCCCGTCCTCACAGGAGGTGTATGTGGTAGGTGCCCCGTCCTCACAGGAGGTGTATGTGGTCGGTGCCCGGTGCCCCGTCCTCACAGGAGGTGTATGTGGTCGGTGCCCGGTGCCCCGTCCTCACAGGAGGTGTATGTGGTCAGTGCTCGGTGCCCCGTCCTCACAGGAGGTGTATGTGGTCGGTGCCCGGTGCCCCGTCCTCACAGGAGGTGTATGTGGTAGGTGCCCCGTCCTCACAGGAGGTGTATGTGGTAGGTGCCCCGTCCTCACAGGAGGTGTATGTGGTAGGTGCCCCGTCCTCACAGGAGGTGTATGTGGTAGGTGCCCCGTCCTCACAGGAGGTGTATGTGGTAGGTGCCCCGTCCTCACAGGAGGTGTATGTGGTAGGTGCCCCGTCCTCCCAGGAGGTGTATGTGGTAGGTACCCCGTCCTCACAGGAGGTGTATGTGGTAGGTGCCCGGTGCCCCGTCCTCACAGGAGGTGTATGTGGTAGGTGCCCGGTGCCCCGTCCTCACAGGAGGTGTATGTGGTCGGTGCCCCGTCCTCACAGGAGGTGTATGTGGTCGGTGCCCCGTCCTCACAGGAGGTGTATGTGGTCGGTGCTCGGTGCCCCGTCCTCACAGGAGGTGTATGTGGTCGGTGCCCCGTCCTCACAGGAGGTGTATGTGGTAGGTGCCCCGTCCTCCCAAGAGGTGTATGTGGTAGGTGCCCCGTCCTCCCAGGAGGTGTATGTGGTAGGTGCCCCGTCCTCCCAGGAGGTGTATGTGGTAGGTGCCCCGTCCTCCCAGGAGGTGTATGTGGTAGGTGCCCCGTCCTCCCAGGAGGTGTATGTGGTAGGTGCCCCGTCCTCCCAGGAGGTGTATGTGGTAGGTGCCCCGTCCTCACAGGAGGTGTATGTGGTCGGTGCCCCGTCCTCACAGGAGATGTATGTGGTCGGTGCCCGGTGCCCCGTCCTCACAGGAGGTGTATGTGGTAGGTGCCCCGTCCTCACAGGAGGTGTATGTGGTCGGTGCCCCGTCCTCACAGGAGGTGTATGTGGTCGGTGCCCCGTCATCACAGGAGGTGTATGTGGTCGGTGCCCGGTGCCCCGTCCTCACAGGAGGTATATGTGGTCGGTGCTCGGTGCCCCGTCCTCACAGGAGGTGTATGTGGTCGGTGCTCGGTGCCCCGTCCTCACAGGAGGTGTATGTGGTCGGTGCCCGGTGCCCCGTCCTCACAGGAGGTGTATGTGGTCGGTGCCCGGTGCCCCGTCCTCACAGGAGGTGTATGTGGTCGGTGCCCGGTGCCCCGTCCTCACAGGAGGTGTATGTGGTAGGTGCCCGGTGCCCCGTCCTCCCAGGAGGTGTATGTGGTAGGTGCCCCGTCCTCACAGGAGGTGTATGTGGTAGGTGCCCGGTGCCCCGTCCTCACAGGAGGTGTATGTGGTCGGTGCCCGGTGCCCCGTCCTCACAGGAGGTGTATGTGGTAGGTACCCCGTCCTCACAGGAGGTGTATGTGGTAGGTGCCCCGTCCTCACAGGAGGTGTATGTGGTAGGTGCCCCGTCCTCCCAGGAGGTGTATGTGGTCGGTGCCCCGTCCTCACAGGAGGTGTATGTGGTCGGTGCCCCGTCCTCACAGGAGGTGTATGTGGTAGGTGCTCGGTGCCCCGTCCTCACAGGAGGTGTATGTGGTAGGTGCCCCGTCCTCACAGGAGGTGTATGTGGTAGGTGCCCCGTCCTCACAGGAGGTGTATGTGGTAGGTGCCCCGTCCTCACAGGAGGTGTATGTGGTCGGTGCCCGGTGCCCCGTCCTCACAGGAGGTGTATGTGGTCGGTGCCCGGTGCCCCGTCCTCACAGGAGGTGTATGTGGTCAGTGCTCGGTGCCCCGTCCTCACAGGAGGTGTATGTGGTCGGTGCCCGGTGCCCCGTCCTCACAGGAGGTGTATGTGGTAGGTGCCCCGTCCTCACAGGAGGTGTATGTGGTAGGTGCCCCGTCCTCACAGGAGGTGTATGTGGTAGGTGCCCCGTCCTCACAGGAGGTGTATGTGGTAGGTGCCCCGTCCTCACAGGAGGTGTATGTGGTAGGTGCCCCGTCCTCACAGGAGGTGTATGTGGTAGGTGCCCCGTCCTCCCAGGAGGTGTATGTGGTAGGTACCCCGTCCTCACAGGAGGTGTATGTGGTAGGTGCCCGGTGCCCCGTCCTCACAGGAGGTGTATGTGGTAGGTGCCCGGTGCCCCGTCCTCACAGGAGGTGTATGTGGTCGGTGCCCGGTGCCCCGTCCTCACAGGAGGTGTATGTGGTAGGTGCCCCGTCCTCACAGGAGGTGTATGTGGTAGGTGCCCCGTCCTCACAGGAGGTGTATGTGGTAGGTGCCCCGTCCTCACAGGAGGTGTATGTGGTAGGTGCCCCGTCCTCACAGGAGGTGTATGTGGTAGGTGCCCCGTCCTCACAGGAGGTGTATGTGGTAGGTACCCCGTCCTCACAGGAGGTGTATGTGGTAGGTGCCCCGTCCTCACAGGAGGTGTATGTGGTAGGTGCCCCGTCCTCACAGGAGGTGTATGTGGTCGGTGCCCCGTCCTCACAGGAGGTGTATGTGGTCGGTGCCCGGTGCCCCGTCCTCACAGGAGGTGTATGTGGTAGGTGCCCCGTCCTCACAGGAGGTGTATGTGGTAGGTGCCCCGTCCTCACAGGAGGTGTATGTGGTAGGTGCCCCGTCCTCACAGGAGGTGTATGTGGTAGGTGCCCCGTCCTCACAGGAGGTGTATGTGGTAGGTGCCCCGTCCTCACAGGAGGTGTATGTGGTAGGTGCCCCGTCCTCACAGGAGGTGTATGTGGTAGGTGCCCCGTCCTCACAGGAGGTGTATGTGGTAGGTGCCCCGTCCTCACAGGAGGTGTATGTGGTAGGTACCCCGTCCTCACAGGAGGTGTATGTGGTAGGTGCCCCGTCCTCCCAGGAGGTGTATGTGGTAGGTGCCCCGTCCTCACAGGAGGTGTATGTGGTCGGTGCCCCGTCCTCACAGGAGATGTATGTGGTCGGTGCCCGGTGCCCCGTCCTCACAGGAGGTGTATGTGGTAGGTGCCCCGTCCTCACAGGAGGTGTATGTGGTCGGTGCCCCGTCCTCACAGGAGGTGTATGTGGTAGGTGCCCCGTCCTCCCAGGAGGTGTATGTGGTCGGTGCCCCGTCCTCACAGGAGGTGTATGTGGTAGGTGCCCCGTCCTCACAGGAGGTGTATGTGGTAGGTGCCCCGTCCTCACAGGAGGTGTATGTGGTAGGTGCTCGGTGCCCCGTCCTCACAGGAGGTGTATGTGGTAGGTGCCCCGTCCTCACAGGAGGTGTATGTGGTCGGTGCCCGGTGGCCTGTCCTCCCAGGAGGTGTATGTGGTAGGTGCCCCGTCCTCACAGGAGGTGTATGTGGTCGGTGCCCGGTGCCCCGTCCTCACAGGAGGTGTATGTGGTCGGTGCTCGGTGCCCCGTCCTCACAGGAGGTGTATGTGGTCGGTGCCCGGTGCCCCGTCCTCACAGGAGGTGTATGTGGTCGGTGCTCGGTGCCCCGTCCTCACAGGAGGTGTATGTGGTCGGTGCCCGGTGCCCCGTCCTCACAGGAGGTGTATGTGGTAGGTGCCCCGTCCTCACAGGAGGTGTATGTGGTCGGTGCCCCGTCCTCACAGGAGGTGTATGTGGTCGGTGCCCCGTCCTCACAGGAGGTGTATGTGGTCGGTGCTCGGTGCCCCGTCCTCACAGGAGGTGTATGTGGTCGGTGCCCGGTGCCCCGTCCTCACAGGAGGTGTATGTGGTCGGTGCCCCGTCCTCACAGGAGGTGTATGTGGTCGGTGCCCCGTCCTCACAGGAGGTGTATGTGGTCGGTGCCCCGTCCTCACAGGAGGTGTATGTGGTCGGTGCCCGGTGCCCCGTCCTCACAGGAGGTGTATGTGGTCGGTGCCCCGTCCTCACAGGAGGTGTATGTGGTCGGTGCCCCGTCCTCACAGGAGGTGTATGTGCTCGGTGCCCGGTAAGCACCGTGCCCTGGTTCACATCCGTCGTGTGTAATTTTCTGGAACAACAGCCCTGCAAGGGTGGGTGATGGTGCTCCCCGGGGGGTTGGGATACAGGCTCCGGGGTTGCGTCAGAGGCTCAGTCACGGGGCTGCTGTTTGGAGACACCAGTTGCCACAGATGGGAAAGATGGGGAACAGATGGGAAAGTCAGGCTGTTCCCCAGGGTGTTTGTCAACAGGAAGGAGTTGAAGAAGGAACCATCTTTTCAAACAGCTCGATGAGGTGACGTTTGTGAAGTGCTCGGGGCAGCTCGGGGCCCATCCCAAGTGCTGGACAGCGTCTGTCACCAGCAGAAGTGAGGCCCAGGTCAGGGGCAGAGGCTGGGTCCCAGTCGCGCCATGGCTTCCTCGGGCAGCTCTAATCCTGTGGCATAAACACAGCAACGGACAGTAAGCGGGGCCTCCGGATGTTCTGCTCACAGCGGAGACGCCCCCGAGCCTGTGCGTCCAGGCCCGTCAGCATCAGAAGCGGAGCATTTGGGGACGTGGGGTCTCGACTCCGTCCCAGGTTTGCACTGGGTCCCGGTGTGCTCAGCTGACCCATCGGTGAGGCCAGGCGCCCACACACTCCGTGGGGCGTTGGGCACAGCGCTGTGATGGTGTGCATTTTGGGGGGCGGGTGCAGGGCTGTAGTTTCCATCCCTGTGGGAGAGCTTTGCAACCAGAAGGGTTCTAGCCTCTGGCCCGGCAGTGCCACCGTGGTCAGTGCCAGGCAGGAGGCCAGCGGTGCTCTGGACCTCATTCCATGCCTGCGGCCAGACAGCTGACTCCCTGGGACCCCTCCCTCGTTCCTTTGGGGACTTGAGGGGCGAGCATCTCAGTGCAGGGCTGACAGGGCTGTCTGGCCTGGCTGCCTACAGGGCAGGGGGCTTTGCTGTGGCCCCCTGGGGACCCATGGCTGCACTGCCTGTGGGCACTTGCTGGGATGACTTGAGGGTCTCCACAGCCCCTCCAGCTACTGCTCCCCCCCCCCCCCCCACACACACACCCTTCCCCTTCCATGGCCTGGCAGCCACCGAGCCGGATCACACAGCTCTGCCGTGTAAGAGCCGGATCACGCAGCTCTGCCCAGCGGGAGCCCAGGCCCCACAGGAGCCAGCGCAGCTCTGCCGTCCAGGCACCAGACCTGCCCCCCTCAGAAAGGGCTCGTTCAGCACCGGGTGTGGGACGCTGCCTGACAGAGCGGTGACCTGGAGCCGCCTCTTCAGGCCACTCCCGTGGCCTTGCCTCACACGAAGGAGCCTTCAGACGTTTGCCAACGTTCATTTTAATATTCCAGAGCCGTTCTTTCAAGCTTTCACCGAGACTCCTGAGCACATAACGCAGAGGCAGTCACGGCGCGAGGCCCCCCTCCCCCCAGGATTTCTCTGCGGCCTCAGGAGTGACCGGGGGAACCACACATGGAACACGGCCCCCCTGCCGGACATGCCATCTGCTCCTGGTACTTCGGCCTTGGCAGCCCCCGTGGCCTCCTGGCGCTGCCCTCCTGCTACAGGAGATAGAGACTGGGACACGCCTGCCCTCTGGTGGCCGCTCCGGGCAGCACCACCTGGGCACCGGGCTCGGGGTTGGATGGGCTGATGCTGAAGGCGGTGGGAGAACGTATGTTCAGGAATTGAAGTCAGCACAGGCCCAGGCTGTGGGCTCCGTCCCGTGTGGGCGTGCGGGAGGCCGCCGACTCATCGTTCTCTCTCATCGCGGATGTTTCCATCTCTCTTCCTCTCGGAAATCAACAACAGCAAAAGGATGGAAGTCAGCCTGGCCGGTGGCTCCGTTGGATGGAGCATCGTCCCGTACCCCAGTGTACATTGATGTTTCTCTTTCTCCCTTCCTCTCTCTCTAAAGAGGAAAAAGCAAAAATAAAAACAAATCCTCGCATGAGGATTAAGAAAAAATTGCAGTCAGTGCGATTTCTCTTTGGGCCACTACACTCCTTGATGTCGGGAGACGGACACATCCTGTTTTTCTGCTAAAACACCGTTTCCTCGGAGCGTCGGACTCTTCTGAATCTCAGAGGACATTCTGTTAGCAGTTTGCAATTTCCAGACACCCGGTCAGCCAGACGTCTGCTCCTTCCGCTCGGCTCTGTGCTGGAGCCTCGGCGCCCACGGTCGGTCCTGCTCTCCACGCTGCTGCAGCCGAGGAGGCCTCAGCACCCAAACTCAGCCTGGCTGCTCAGCGTGCCGCCGTCCTGGAAAGCGACCTCACAGTGCCCTTTTACTGATAGCTGCAGCGTGCGTGGCTCACACTTCAGGTGGCAGCGGATCTGCATCAGTTTTAGGGGCCACAGACCATCAGACTGGGGTGAGAGGGTGTGGAGTTGGAGCTGGGTCGCCTTTGAGACCTGCAGTGCCTGTGGCCGTGGGAGGAGTTGACAGGAAGCCGAGGGAAGTGCTGAGAGAGGTGTGAAGGGTTAAAATAGGCCCCAGGAAGGGGCAGGACTGTCACCTTGTGGGATGAGAAGGGGGGGAGTAGGTGAGACACGATGGATCAGCAGAGCAGGTCAGCTGAGTAGTGACAGCCAACTTCTTACAATTCAAGGGTCTTTCGTGCACAAAAGCAGCTCAGCTGATAGCACCCGTGGGCGGGCACCTGGCTTCCCTGGGCCTCTGTCCAGGTGGGCAGGGCTGCCCCTCTGAGCTGGAGGCGGAGGCTTCATGCCTCGTCCTTCCTGCCCCTGGACAGACACGCCTGGGGCCTCTCCCCCTCTGTCCCCAGGTTAGTGCCGCCTTCCTGGGACCAGCGTCCTGCACTGGGGCTTGAACCCCAGGCTGCGTCCCCCAGAGCCCGGGACCGCGCCTTTCATTCCGAGATGTAGGAAGATCCGGAAAGACTGGCTGAGCCCATTTCCTGCCGGTACTTGAGCTGTGAGCTTTGTGCCACAGCTGGGGGCTCCGCAGGCTCTGCTGGGCGGACTGAGGAGGAAACCCCTCTAGGAGCCCCGTCCGGGGACGCCCTTGGGGTCTCGGGGGCTGGGCACGGGCTGTCTGCTCCCTTGGGACAGGAAGGAAGGGGTGGCCCAGTGTGTGGCCGAGACCTTTTATCAGCATCACCGTCGTCCTCCTCAGCTCAAGCCGCTGCACGGTGCTTTAGACCAGCGACACCGTCATGGAGCCTCCGTGACGGGCTGAGGAGCCTTACAACAGGGGAGCTGCAGGCAGGGCTCCCTGCCTCCTTCCGGGCCTCTGACCTCCGCGTTCCAGGCCCCTCACAGGCACCCCTTTGCCCCGCATCCTGGGTTTCTGACGGGAGTGGATCAGATGCCCGAAGAGACCCCTCTTCGTATTTCTGCTCCGCAGCCTCCTGACTGAGATGTGTTTCCGCGGGAAGAGGGACGTGAGGGGTTCAGAGCAGGGCCTTCGGCGTCCCCCTCTCAGCGCCTCCTCCCGCTCTTGTCCCCGCAGGTCCACCTGGCTGAGGCCGTGCTGCGGGAAGAGAGCAGCCCAGTGGCAGGTATTTTTGCTCAGTGCCAGTCTCAACAGTGTCCTGGTAGCCTGTGTAATATTGGTGGTGACTCTCCTGACCCTGGAACTGCTAATAGATATAAAGCTCCTCCAGTGTGAGTAGCAGGAGGGATCCTGTGCCCATACTATGATGTCATGTTCCCTGTGCACCCACCAGGGTCCCCCGGCAGCGACCCCGCCATCGCCCTGTGTGGCCGCTCCGTGTCCTCCCAGCATTCCACCCCCCGACACCCATGAACATGGTGGGGAGCCTGCATGCACTTTCTTTTATTCCCACCGGGAGTTTTCTGGGCGGGAACTTCTGTAGCTTGAAGAGTTCCCACGTGTGGAGGCATCTCCCCGTGTAACTGACAGCAGCCGCCACAGGGACGTGCACTTCCTTGTGTTGCCCACGTAAGTGACCGTGAGAGGGGCGAGCCTGAAGGCACCCCGTTTACGGACGGAGTGAAGATCCGGAAAATCAGCCCCAAGCGAGAAGTCCTCCAGCGGGGACTTCAGGCCCTCGGCCAGTTACGGGCAGAGCCAGCGGGCCTCCCACCGTCATCCCAGCTGTTGGTCCCGGTTCCGGGTGCGTGGAGGCCCACAGCGTGTCCGCTGGACATCCTGGCTGCAGGGCTGCCATAGCAGGGGCCCAAGGAGGTGCTCTGGGGAGGGGGCTGAGTCTCCTGGTGCCCACAGCCCCCAGGTCAGAAGGTGGGTCGTTCAAGGCCACAGACAACAGATGAGATTATTCCCCCCGACAGGGTTTCCTTCCTGCCTTTGGCCACACCCAGGACCACAGACCAGTCACCCCAGAGCTGGCTGGGACTTGTTTCTCAGGCGCCTCCAGGCCCTGCCCTAGAGCTTGGGTTCAGGGCTCCTTCCCAGGCCCAACAGGGAGGGGGTCCCGTCAGCTCCCTGGGTTCCAGTCAGAGAATCTCCAGGCGCAAGGTGGCCAGCACAGCGTACACTCGCCCCATCTTCAGTTACACCACACAGTGGGCTCCCCCCCCCCCCCCCCCCCCCCCCCGCCACACGCCCACCCGCCTGCTTTTTATGAGGTCTGCCCCCAGCGAGTCTCTCTCCCTGGGGTGGGCTGAGGGCCTGGCCGACCCTGGAATGTGGCTGAAAATGAAATCTCCAGATCGGCTTTGGTAGGAGACCCAAAGCAGCTCATAAAAGGCTCTTAAATCCCGTAAAACACAATCAGAGACTTAGAGCTCTTCTGAAGCAGCCGTAAAAAGGCCCAGGAACTCATTGGAGAAACAGCGGGGCGAGGGTTTGTTTTCAGAATCAGCGGAGGTCCTCTCAGAGCCCGGGCCTCGCCTCCTCCCACGAGTCTTCCTGTGGCCGAGATGGAAGACCGGCGTCTCCGGGCTCCTTTTTAAGGGTCACGTTGGCCCAACGCCAGGGGAGCCCGAGTCCCCCACCTGCAGCCTAGGATCGCAGCCCTCTTCCCACCACCCCCACTCCAGACCCAGGGTCTGCCACCCCAGGTTCCCCAGCCTCAGAGCTCTGGGGGAGGTTGTGGGGTCCACCTGCCCCTGTGGTGACTCTGGCATCGTCCTTCAGCCCAGGGGACGCTGAGCTGAGTGTGGGCCCCGCTGTGGCCCAGAAGGGAAGCAGCACATGTTCCCAGCGGCATCCTGTGCCCGCTTAGGCCCCACTGCCCGGGCTGTCCTGCCAGCACCTCTCCTACGCCTGTCCCCCGGGGAGCACCCTGCACCCCAGTCTCCATCGGAGCCCCCTGGCCCTGCCCTGTCCCCCGGGGAGCACCCTGCTTCGGGTCCGCCCCCTGGTGAATGTGCCCTGCACGGTCGGAGGCTGACCTGGCTCCTGTATTTAAAGGGCCTCTGGAGCTGGTGCCTCTGGAGCTGGTGCGGGTGGCAGGGGTGGGAGCTGGCATGGCAGCTGTTCCTTGCTGGCACCCTGGCTGCTGGAAGGCCAGCGGAGCCCCTGGGCAACGTGGCAGACCCAGCCACATGCTCTGCCACTTTGGGGGGCTGGCCTCCCCCAGCCCCTGGCTCCCTCTTCCAGTCCTCCTTCCAGCCTGTTCCCTGAAACAGCCTGGCCGACACCACCACCTCCGCCTGCAGAGTGAAAAGTCAAAGTGAGGGGCCTCAGTCCCCTCTCACGTGTGGCTCTGGGGCTGATTGTGGGCCGTCCCGGCAGCTCATCCAGACTGACAGGCCGCCCGGGTCCGAAAGCCCCATGTTTCCCGAAGCCCCTGGAGATGGCAGGGCTGAGCTGGAACCCCAAGAGGCGGCCTGGGGCGGGGAGGGGGGTGTAGAGGAAAGCATGGCCTGGCGGCCCATCCCTCCACCATCTCAGACACCGCCTGACTCCATCCAGACCTGAGCCTTCCCGGCGGCTGGACTCCTCCCGGTGCATCCACGTCCTCGCTCCTCACACGGCCTGTTCCTGTGTTTGTTGCAGTTTCCAGCGCCTTCCAGTTCGCCGGCGTCATTCACTGGATCAGCCTGGTCATCCTGTCCGTGTTCTTCTCCGAGGTAGGCCCTGGGCTCCTCTTCCTCCTGGGGGGCGGGGGGGCGGGGGGGCTGTGGGAGCAGATGGCCCCGGGGCACTGACCTGTGGGAGCAGGACCCCAGCCCTCCCTCTGCCTGCGCACATTCCGGGCAGCTCCCCGGCTGCCACAGGACACCCTGGCCTGTGTTTGAGGAGCGGCTGCAGGCAGGGTCTCCCAGGAAAGTGAGAAGACTGGCTTCCTGCTGTGGGCGTGGCGGTCTGAAGGCCTGGGGAGTTACACATGGAAATCCAGTTCTCCTAGCAAGTCTGTCTCCCTGTCTCTCTCTCTCCCTGTCTCTCTCTCTCCCTGTCTCTCTCTGTCTCTTTCTCTCTTTCTGTCTCTCTGGCGTCCAGAACCCTGGGTGTGGGGTGGGTGTGGGGTATGTGGGCAGCATCAGTGAATCACAGACCCCGCTCCTGCAGCCTGTGGAATCGACAGGTGAACCCAGGGCTAAGGGTCAGACTTGGGGGGCAGATCCCGGGGTCCCGGCAGCTCTCCGAGGTCAGTGTCCTGGAGGTGCCTCGGCCTCAAAGGAGTGTGGCTCCCAGCTGCTGCCCCTGAGTGCTCCCCCCCCCCCCCCCCCATGGCGTCCTGCCCACCAGCTCCATGCAGACCTTGGAGAATGTGCCCTGTGTCTGCTGCCAACAGAAATGTGTGATCAGTTTCTGAGGTTCCCCTGTGGTCCCTCTGCTGTGGTATTTTAAAACCAGCGGGTGCCGTCTGATGGCCCCGAGGTGGGGAGCTGAGCGGGCCGGGCTCCGGGCCGGGCCTGCCCCCCGAGCAGAGACTGGGACGTGCTGGGTCGGGAGGCGGGAGGCCTGGCTGTCCCACGGCAAGGCCACGGCGGCGTGAACCCAGGGCTTCGGAGCTTGTGCTGTGGGCCGGGAGCCCTGAGGACATGAGCGAGGGGCTGGCACCCTCATGGGCACTGGGTGGTGGGGACGCTTCCCGTGCGGGACAAGACTCCAGGTCCGGAACCTCCGTGGGGCAGGGCCGTCACCCACCCCCCTGTGTCTCCCTCAGACCGTCCTCCGCATCGTGGTGCTTGGGATCTGGGACTACATCGAGAACAAGGTCGAGGTGAGGCCAGGGTCCCCGAAGCCGCCCCGGGGGGCTGGGGCCAGTTACACGCTGCTCCCCCGCCCTGGACGCGGGTCCCCGCGAGGGTGGGCCGGAGGGAACAGGAGAGAGAGCGTTCCCAGGAAAGGGGTCTAAACAGTCCCCACACAGTCCTGCAAAACTTATAACTGATTCTGGAATCGTTTTGAAACGTATTTTAAAACCAGCGGGTGCCGTCTGATGGCCCCGAGGTGGGGAGCTGAGCGGGCCGGGCCTGCCCCCCGAGCAGAGACTGGGACGTGCTGGGTCGGGAGGTGGGAGGCCTGGCTGTCCCACGGCAAGGCCACGGCGGTGTGTCTACTGCCCACCTCCTTGCCTCCCACCCATTTTTAGCTTCTTTCTCTGAGCAGACAGGCTTGCCTTGAGGTCTCGGGAAGGCTGGAGCTGCAGGGGCCGAATCACAAGGCTGGGCCCCGCCTGTCCTGGCCCTGCCTCCCAGAACAGAGAACAGAGATCACAGAGATCGGGGCAGGCTCTGGGCCCCAGCTGCCCAGGGGAAGGGAGGGGCCGTGGGGCTGCAGGCCCAGCCCAGAGGGAGGGGAGGCTGGAGCAGCCCAGCCCCTCTGAACGAAGGACCAGCTGGGGGGGGGGGGGGGGGCAAGAGTCACTGGAGGGAGCGAGCTCAGGAGCACGGGGGCGGCGGGGGTGGAGTCCCAAAACGCTGAGCGCAGGGGAGACTGCCCGGGGTGGGCGGGGGCCTTTCACTGGGTGGACAGGAGAGGGGCCGGGGCAGGGGCCGGCCTGGCCTGCGCTCTGGTTGGGGCAGCGAGGACGCCCAGCACTGGAACCTCCTCCCCAGGTGTTTGACGGGGCCGTGATCATCCTGTCCTTGGCCCCGATGGTGGCGTCCACTGTGGCCAACGGGCCCCGGAGCCCCTGGGATGCCATCAGCCTCATCATCCTGCTCCGCATCTGGCGGGTGAAGAGGGTCATCGATGGTGAGTGTCCGGAGGGCTCCGCGGGGAGGGGTGGGGCCGCCCAGCCGGCACAGGGTGGTGGGCGGGGACTCGCAGGAGAGCCCAGCCTCTCGCTGCTCCCTCAGGTCAGTTCAGGAACCGCTCACGTGCTGCCCGGCTATCCCACACAGACACCTGAGTTAGGAGGTCAGAGGTCACTCATGCATTCGACATGACTTTCTCGTTGGCTTGGGTGGTCGCCTCTCACCTGAGAGCCGGCAGCCGGGCCTGCCTGGAACGACTAGCTCCTCACAAGCCAGTGCCCCCTGAGGCTCCCACCGGCTCGTTCGGGTCCCAGGTTGAGGTGCTGCTCTCTGTCCACCAGGGCCCAGCTGGGTGCCCCCAGGCCTGTCCGCTCGCCAACAGCCAGTGTCTGGGAGCTGCTGGCTGGTGGGTTCAGCCCCGGCTCCCTCAGCCCCAGTGACTCACGCTCCGTCTCTGGGCCCCCTCCCTGCCCTCCTCTGCCTCCCCCTCCCGGGGCCTGGCTGCCCTGCTCTGAGCATGTCCCCCAGATGCTGGGTCCTGACCCGGTGGCTCCCGTTTCCAGAAGGTGGTGACAGACCAGCATGTGCCCCCAGAGGAGGGGCCTGGGTGGGAGGGGCGCACACGCACACGCACACGCACACGCACACGCTCGCTCACCTGTCCTGACCAGGAGGGTGGTGCTCTTGGCCCAGTGGAGGTGCTGCCACAGGAGGACAGATCTCAGCCCCACAGGGCAGGGCCACCTCCCACACACTCTCTGGTTGCTGTTGGGCACTCAGGGAATGCGCCTCGGCCCGACCTGCTGGCCGGCCCGGTTCCCAGGTCCTCACGGCCGTCTCTGTCCGCAGCTTACGTCCTGCCCGTGAAGGTGGAGCTGGAGCTGGTCATCCAGCAGTACGAGAAGGCCAAGGTCGTCCAGGACGAGCAGCTGGAGAGGCTGACGCAGATCTGCCAGGAGCAGGGGGTAACGTGGGCACAGGGGTTCTGTTCGGTCTGTGCAGGGCTGAGATCAGAGGTGGGGGGCGGGTGCGTCTCGAAGGCCCAGCCAGGCTGACTCGGCCCCAACACCAGGCCCAGGTTCTTGGCACTGGCCCACGGCACCCACTGCGCTCTCCAGCCTGCACCAGCCGAGCCGGCAGCTCAGCCCTCGTCTTCTGGGCACAGCGTCTCTGACACAGGTTGAAGCCTATCTGCTGGGCTGCTGGGCCCAGACACTCCTGAGTGTCAGCCATGCTTTGCTCTCTGGGGACCGCGGGGAAGACTCGGGGACCCTCCATCCCCAGGACTTTAGCCAGGTCGTGCCCCCCTTTGCCCTCATGTCCTCGTCTGTGGGAGTTTAGGGGCGGGGATGGCAGTGTCCGCAGGCGGGGCTGGGGGGGCGGGCGGGCAGCAAGGCTGCATGCTCTGCAGGACACCTGGTACCGGTGAGCAGGCTGGGAGCGCACAGAGGGACGGCCGGCAGGGAGGGGGGCCTCGTGTCGGCCTCACCGGGCACCGTGGGTCCCTGCTCCCGGGGCGGCTCTCCCGGCTGGAGGAGGCGCTGGAGGGGTGGGAAGCCAGTGGAATGTCCCACAGGACATTACCTATACCTGTATCTATGTATCTATATATACCTATATCTATACATACCTATATCTATACATACCTATATCTATACATACCTGTATCTATCTCTGTCTCTATCTCTGTCTCTCTCTCTATCTCTATCTCTATCTATCACCTATACAGTCTGGCTCATTGGAGCCTCAGAAAATGTAAACTGAGAGAGAGAAATGCTGAGTCACTGGGTAACCACCGACAAATGCACCGTCAGGGACTGTTGCTCATGTTGAGTTGGTCAGAGCTGGTAGCTCCGTGGTACCCAGTCCAGTGCCTCGTGCTTGTCAGGGAAGCGGGAGTGGCCTCAGGGCTGTGGGCCGCCTTCCTCCTGCAGGAATGGCCACCTGGGTGAGGCCGCTGAGGCTGGGAGGGAAGAGCCCATTTCCCTCACTGCCTCCAGGCGCCTCCCAATTCCAGGTCCTGGCATTTCCCCCCGTAGCCCAGGGGACAGAGGGATGTGCACAGGGTCTTACTGGCTGGGCCTGAAGGTGGCGACATCGCTTCTGCCACCACCTGTGGGCGGAGCTCAGTTGCAGTCACACCTAAGGCGCCAGGTGCTGAGGGCAGTGGTCTCGGAGCTGAGGAGGAAGCCGCACCTGCAGTCACCTGATCCATAAGTGAGGCCTGTCCCGTCCTCATGACAGGCCCTCTCTCCCTTTCCATGGAGCGAAAGGCGTCATCTCACTTAGTGACGCTCCCTGCCCAAGTGCCCCCCCCCCCCCCCCGCCTCTTCCTTTAAGAAGCAGGTGATCATCTTGACCCCACGCTACAGGGCTACAGGCGTCTCTCGGGGAGGGTGGGGGGCGCATCCATCAGGCCAAGACCTGTCAGTTGTCCTGCTCCTCTCCCTCCACCCACTCTGGCCCCTCATGGGCAGGGTCATGCCCCCGTCAGGGAGCCAGGGCCACCTTCGCCATCCTTGCGCCTGGTTGTGGACGCCCGGCGCCCCGAGGCAATGCTGGTGGCCGATCGCCCGCTGGGCCTTGCCCCTGAGGCCGCAGTGCCTTCCGTGGGTGAGAAGCAGCAGGAAAGGGCCCTGCCTGGACTCGGGACGCCTGGTGCGGCTCTTTCCAGGGAGCCCCCACTCGGCACAATAGCCTTTGCTACCTGGATTATTCAAGATCTCCGCTGTGGGAGGTCAAGTGTGTTTAAAAAAACATGGGAGTGATTTGTAAAACAGCCGATAGCGTTAATGACAAACTATTTAGCTGATAAATTAGCCGTCAGAGGAATAACGGATGCTATCCTTTCACCGTAATTTAAATTTACGGCAGCTGCCCGTCATCCCACGGTGGGTGGCGAGGGGCCAGGTTTGCACTCGGCTCCCCTGCTCCTAAAGCACAAGCTGGCCACCGTCTCCTGGTGTTTATTGTCCCAACAACGGCAGCCCGAACGGGAGTCAGCACTGGCTGCCGTCCCAGAGCAGACGGGTGTGCAGGCCGGCGGTCTGTGCCGGCAGCACTGACAGGACGGGAGGAAATGGCTGCTGTTGCATTAGACGCCCTCGCGCTCCGGCCAGAGTGCACATCGATCGGCCGAGGCGTGTCCACTGCACTCCTCAGCCCAGACCACCGAAGGCAGAGATGCGCTGGGAGCCCCACCGCGCAGGGGCACCCCGCCCGGCCCATTACAGCCCAGCCCTGCGGGTCCACTCGCTCCAGTAATGGTGCGGCTTCCCCGGGGCCCTGGTCCTCTGATCAGCGATGCTCAGCTAACGACGTGCATTAAGGAGGGTGGTGCCGGCACCTCCTTTCTCCCCGAGTCCAGGGCAGGCTGTCCCCCGAGGGGCCAGTTTGCACGGGAAACTCCTTCATGTTGTCTCCACCGCAGGCCCCGTCCCTCCCAGAGGCCTGCCCAGGGCCCTGCAGTGAGTGTTCTCATGCCCACCTCCCGGCCCCCTCACTGCAGGCTCTGTGTCTGCCGCGTGGCCTTGGGCTGGGCAGGCCCCGGCCTCCGGCTGTCTGGCCTGAAGTCCAGTGGGACACTCGCGGGCAGCGTGCTATCGATTACAAGTTATCAATAATGCATCTGTTCCGAGCGGCCGGGAGGCCATTAGCTGGGCCTGCCGCCTGAGGAGCAGCCTTGGAGAAAGGGCTGGGTGTGCCCATGGGGAGTTCCCATCCGCCTGGCAGGAGGGCTCCCCCCTCCCCCCAGAGGTCAGGGGCTGCCTCTCGGGCCTCTGTGACCTCGGAGTCTCTGCCTGAGGGCCCAGGCCACCCTGGGACACGGCAGCCGATTTCTCACCATTTTAGTGCTGGGTTGTTGAGGTCCAGAGTCTAAGCCTCATCTGAGACCAGGGTCAGGGCACAGCGTGGGAGCGGGGTTGGGGTGCAGCCTGTGAGTGGGGTCGGGGTGCAGCGCTTGGGGGAGGACGCCAGCTAGTCAGTGCCCTGGGTGGTCCCTGCTGCAGATCGTCAGCACAGACACCTGACGGGGCTTCAAACCCAGGCTCCCCGAGGCCTCCAGGTGCTTCCCACAGAGCACAGCTGTTTCCGGTTCCGCCGCGGCAGGGCTCACTTCCTGCCTGGAGGAGGCTCTGCGGTGCAGTCCAGCCTTTGGGTGCTCAGAGCCCCCGTGAGCACAGTGCCCCAGACCGCTGGTCTGTACCCCGCCTGCCTCTCCACAAACCCCACCTTCACCCCCCAGACCTACAACCCTCTCCTCTTGCAGTTTGAGATCCGGCAGCTGCGGGCGCACCTGGCCCAGCAGGACCTGGACCTGGCCGCGGAGCGGGAGGAGGCGCTGAGGGCGCCACAGGTGCTGCGGCCACGCAGCCGCTACCACGTGGTGGAGGACACGGCGACCGAGGGCGAGGCGGAGCCGCTGCAGCCCTCGCCAGGTAGGCTGCCGCGTGGGGAGCCCCTCGCCTCCACCTCCCCAGGTCTGGAGTTTTGTTCCTTCCTCTGGGACATGCTTGTCTCCTCTTGGCTGCCTTTCTGTGTCTGTGCGTGAGGTAGAGCTGCCGTGTCTGCGGGTCTTGGTCGAGTGGCCTCATGTCGGTGCCGGTGGCACCCGAGCGGGCAGCCAGGTGCCCCTCGTATGGGTGTGGGTGTCCTCCTGTGGCTCTGGCACATCCGTGGGAGGGTGACCTCGGTGACCGGTGGTGAGGCTGGCGTGACAGCCGTGAGGAGCTGTTGTGCAGGGGCCGAGCCCACGGAGCAGGATGGTGAGCGGGCTGGTGCTGACGCCTTGGTCGTGAGTGTGTGTGTGGAGGTGGCCGGGTTGTGCTCTGGTCGGAAGCTGGCCACCAGGTGTGTCCGTTCTGAGGCCTCTTGGGAGGTAGAGGCCAAGGCCAGCTGCTGCCCGGCCCTGCCCGGCCCCGGGTGTGAGCTGCAGAGGGGTCTGTGGTCTGCAGGCGGCTGCTCCTCGTGCCGGGCTGGGAGGGGCCTGGGGAGCCTGAGCTGCGGCTGCGGCTGCGGCTCTACTGCTGAGCTCGGGCTGTTTCGCAGGACGTCTGGACACGCCGAGGCCAGCAGCTGTTTGGGGTTGAGAGGTTCTAGGAGGGTCTGCAGCGTGAGCACGACAGGCCGTTTGTAGGGAAAAGCATGAAGCTGTTGGCGGGGGGACAGGGTCTCGGGGAATCACCAGGGCGGGGTGAGCCAGGTTGCACCTGCATGGGGAGGGCTCAGCAAAGCAACAGTGGAAGGAACTGGGAGAGAAAGTGAGAGACACATCCATTGGTTGCCTCCCACACGCACCTGGACCTTTGTTGCAGGTACATGCCCTTGACTGGAATCGAACCCGGACCCTTCAGTCCTCGGTGCTCTGTGCACGGAGCAGACAGGCCAGGGCTTCAGGCGGTGCTCAGCGATGGTCGTTCTGTCGATGGGTTGTAATCTCGATGTGGTGATGGCCGGAGGCCGTAGGTGCTGGCGTGGGGTGTTGGTGGGGGGAGCTGTAGCCTTGACCCACGCAGCCACCTTGACCGGAAGCCCCCATGAGCCCATGTTCAGTCGCCTGGACTCAGGCGAGCATTCCTGGCACAGGGCACGCTCTGCCTCTCCCGGATCGGAGCTCTGGAGGCCACAGCTTGGCCATTATTGTCACATCTAGACCCTTGGCCCCTGATGCCCCGATTGGGCCCCGGGGTCAAGGTCTGGGTTGGAGAGCCTGCAAAGCAGCCACGGCTTTAAAGTAACCCCGTGTACCCAGGAGCGCAGTGACACTGTGCGTCTTCCCGTCTGTCTGCGCCTCCTCCCTGCAGTCCCCGTGGTGGGAACTTCCAGGACAAGGAAGGAGGCGCAATGGGAGGGACGAAGCTGGGTCAGGCTGGACGCTTACTCGGCCGTGTCACCAGCTGGGGCGATGGGTCTGTGCTGCTGTCCTGGGGACGAGGGGTGTCTGAGCAGGCGTGGGGCTCCCACAGAGATGCCAAACATGCACCCCAGGAGGCAGTTGGAAATGCCCCTCCCGGCGAGCCCTGGAGCCTCACCCCTGCTTCCTTCATCTCCTCTTTCCCCACTTCCTCGCGCTCCCTAGAGGGCACCTGCCCCCGTGGCCTCTGAGCCACAGGCAGGAGCAGGAGGGCTGCATGCGATGCAGGGCTCCCATCCTCCAGGGAGAAAGGTGCCCCAGCTGCCTCTCTGCCCAGGAGCTGTGTCGAGGCAGAGGTCTACGTGACGTGAGAAATGAGGCTGGACACGCGGGGGCCCGGGCCCCTCTGGAGATGGGACAGGGCAGCGTGTGCTGCCAACGGTGACCCAGAGGCAGCGAGGGCCCTGGGCTGCAGTCACAGTGGTGCGCCCCCCCCCCCAGGGGTTCACCTGCAGACTCGAGGGCGTCACAGCAGCAGGGGGAGGGTACCCGGGGTGGGTGCCGTGGGGTGCCTGCCTCTCAGCAGCTGTGGCCACACCCACACCCACGCCCACCAGCTGTGCTGAGCCAAACCATCTCTGGCACAAATCATCTATTGGTCTCGAAGCTTCCCCGTCACTCACACCTTCCAGCCCCTGGTGGGCCTGCCGTGTCCTCACCACATCACAGCGCCCTCAGCCCCCCACCCCTGCCCTGTGCCCAGAGCTGCTGGGAAGGGAGGATGGTGTGGCTGGAGGGGGTGCTGGGGATGAGCTACAGGGGAGAGTTCTGGAGGCGAGCTGAGTGGGGAGCTGGAGTGGTTACCTAGAAGGGGGGCTATGTTGCCGCGTTAGAGGGGGTCCCAGGGGACCAGGTACTGGGGCAAAACTAGGGTGTGGAGTGAGATTGTGGAGCAGGTGTGGGGAGTGTGGGCCCAGCTTTGGGGGGTGAGATCAATGCTCAAGTTAGAGTGGGGTGTTAGCTGGGCAGTTTAGAGGGGAGGTTCAGAGGGTGAGCTAGAGGGGGGATCTGGGAACAACCCAGAACGTCAAGCTGGGGGCGGGGGCGGGGGAGGGGCAATTTGGGGAGCTAGGGGGCCCACCTGGGGCTGACCAGAATGGGGAGCTGGAACGGAGAACCACTGAGACTCTAGTGGGCAGGCAGAAGGGAGTTTTGAGGGCAGCCAGGGGGGTGAGCTAGAGGGGTAAGGAAAGGGGGTCTCAGGGTGAGGGGGCAAGCTAGAGCGGGGTGCTAGTGAGGGGATCTGTGGGCAGAGCTAGAGAGGTGAGCTAGAGTGGGGAGCTGAAGGGATGGCCTCTGGTAGGAGCTAAACCAGAGTAGCTGGAGGGGGAGCTGGGGGCAGAACTAGGCAGATGGTCTGGAGGGATGAGAGCTGGAGTGGGGTGAGCTAGAGTGAGGAGCTCCATGAGGAGGCAGAGCAGGGGGACAGGGAAGCGAGCTGGGGGGCCAAGAGATGGGTGCAAGCTGGTGCTGAGCTAGCCGGGCACAGCAGAGGGGCAGCCAGAGGGGGGGGACAGGGAGGTATGGGGCAGGCTAGGAGGTAGCTAAAAGGGGGAGGTGAGGGGTGAGCTAGTGGGGAGTTAGAGGGGCCAGTATAGAATGAGGAACTGGGGGGCAAGCTAGAGTGGGGGTGAGCTAAAGTAGGGAGCTGAAGGCGGGAACTAGGGGGGGGGAGGGTGGGGAGCTAGAGGGGTGAGCTGGAATAAGGAACGAGGGGGGAGATCTAGAGAGGTAGCCAGATGGTCCAGCTAGGGGTCAAGCTAGAGTGGGGTTCTAGTGTGGGGACTTACAGGGGGAGCTAGCAGGACTAGCTAGAGGGGGGGCAGAGTGGGGTGCTAGGGAGATCAAGGAGGGTATCCGCATGGGGGAGCAAGGGGGGTGAGCTAGAGTGGGCAGCTAGGAGGGAAATTACAGGCGGAGATAGAGGGGCAGCTAGGTGTTTGAGCTATGGGGGTGAGTGGGAAGCTGGTTGAGCTGCGGGGATAGCTGGAGTGGCTGTCTAGGGGGTGAACTAGATTGGTGAGCTATAGCGGGGGGCTAGGGAGTGAGCCACAGGAGCAAGCTGGTGTGTGCAATTGGGGTCACAGCTAGAGCAGTGAGCTGAGGGGTGAGCTAGATTGTGGAGCTGGTAAGTTCCTGTGGGGAGCTCAGTGGGGAGGGGGGTGGCTGAGCTAGAGTGGCAGCAAGAGGATGCGCTAGGGGAGGGTACGAGGGTGGTGCGGTACATGGGGAGCAAGTGGGGTGAGGTAACTTGGAGGGGTGAGCTAGAGTGGGCAGTTAGGGTTCATGCTGTGGGCTAGGGCTAGCGGGGTGAGCTGGAGCAGTTTGCTGTAGTTGGATCTGGGGCTGTGATCCAGAGTGGGGAGCAAGACTGGGGAGCGAGTGGTGTGAACTAGAGGAGCTACAGTGAGGAGGTGGAGTGGGGAGCTGGCGGGGAGCTAGAGTGTGGGGTGATCTAGAGTGGGCATTGGGGCGGGTGAGTGAGGACTAAGCCAGTGGGGAAATGGGAAACTGCAGGGGTGCAAGGGGCTAGAGTGGCCAGTTAGGGTGTGAGCTTGACTGGGATCTAGGGGGTGATTTAGAGTGGGGAGAGAGATTGGGGACCTAGGGGTCAGGCTAGGGGTGAACCTGAGTGGGGAACCGAGTTACAAGCTAGACGGGCGCTCGTCTAGACAGCTAGCAGGTGGTAGAGTGGGGAACAAATATGGGGATCTTGGGAGCTGAACTAGATGGAGCTAAAGTGGGGAGCTAGTGAGGTGAGTTAGGGGTTTTTAACTAGAGTGGGGAGCGCGTTGGGGAGCTGGGATTTGAGCTAGAGGGAGGAACTAAAGAGGGAGCTAAAGTGGGGAGTTATGGTCCCAGCCTGACTGGGAAGTCAGGGGGGCACCCCAGAGGGGGAGCTGCTATTCCAGTGAGCTGGGTGCCAGGTGGGCAGCTAGTGTGGGGAGCTCGAGGGCATGGGGTGAGCTATGCTGGGCCGCTATGGGGGCTGGCTGGAGGTAGAGTGTGGTGGGGGGGCAGTTATAGTTGAGAAATAGAGGGGGAGCCCTAGAGTGGATCTAGGGGTGAGCTAGGGGGGCAGTGGGGACCTAGGTTAGTGAGCTGGAGGGGGAGTTACGGGCTGAGCTATTTAGTGGGGTGAGCGCGTGTCCAGCGCTAGGGGCCTAGCTTACTCCTCTCCCCTCCTCTCTTCCTGTTTCTCTGCTACCTCTCACCTCCCCCCCTTGCTTCCTCTGCTCTCACCTCTTGCTCCCCTCCCACCTCTCACGTGCGTTAAAACGTGGTTCAGTGGTTGAGCATCGACCCATGAACCAGATCACAGTTCGAGTCCCCGTCAGGGCACAGGCCTGGGTTATGGGCTCAAAGTAGAGGAGCTCAAGGTGGTGACCCAGGGTGGGGCTGTACAGGGTGACCCAGGGTGATGTGTGTTGGGGTGCGGGGAGCCTAGAATGGGGAACCGTAGTGGGGATGTAGCATGATGAGCTGTAGGGGACTAGGTGTTAGGGGCCAATCTAGGGGGATGAGCCAGAGTGGGAGCTGGAGGGAGACAGGGTGGCAGCTCTTGGTGAGTTGAAGTGGGGTGCTAGAGGGTGAGCTGTGAGTGAGGAAAGCTGGGGGGGGGCGCCTAGGGCGGCGATCTAGAGGGCAGTGTCCTGTCCTCTCCTTTGCCCCACTGCCCCCCATGACTTGTGCGTGGAGATCCTGTGTTGTGTCCGTGCTGCTGTGTGCATGTGCACGTGCGTGTGCATTGGTTCTGGAACTCTCTGACGGTAACATCACCGTCCACTCCCAGAGCTGGTGGGGCTCAGCCCTGCCTGGTGTGGACCCACAGGTCTATAGAGGCGACGTCACAGCACCCCTCCTGTTCCGCAGACAGCGGCGTCCCGGACCCGGCCGTGTGTGTGGTCACCACGGCTGCCATAGACATCCACCGGCCCAACGTCTCCTCGGACCTCTTCTCGGTGGACGTGCCCCTGAAGCCCAGCAGCAGGGGCGCCTGGGTGAGCTCCGCCTCCGCCTCCGAGAGCACGTCCTGCTCCACTGGCAGCTCCGTCACCGGGGCCCAGAGCGACAGCAGCCAGACGCTGTGCTCCTCCCGCGCCTGCAGCACGGCCCGCGAGCTGTCCTCCGAGCCCAGCGCCTCCCCCCTGCCACTGTCACCGCCAGCCCAGCCGCCCGTGGCGGAGACCACCGTCCAGGACCTGCTGTCCTCCCTGTCGGACGACCCCTGCCCGTCCCAGGGGGCCTGGGACCCAGCCCCCTTTGCGCAGCCCAGCCCCGCGGGCTCCCCCCAGACCAGCCCCGAGCTGGCGCACAGGGTCAGTCTGCTCAACCGCAAGAACCAGGAGGGCTTCCCCGTCCTGCAGCTCAAGCCCACCCTCCACTTCCAGGCCGCCGCCCCAACGCTGCACAGGTTCTCCTCGTTGGAACCCAAAGAGCAGAGGCTGCACAGGGTCCCGGAAGCCTAGAGCCCGCTGGGCCCAGAGGCCACCCAGGGCCACACGAGGGACCCAGCAGCCCACCTGGCCTCTCGGGTGCCGCCCGCCTCCAGGGAGGGGACGCCAGGCCAGGAGGACACATGCCTCAGCCCTCGCCGCCCAGAGCGGGTGCCTCTCTGGCTGCTCAGGGGACGGTGGTGCTCGGCTGGGGTTTTAAACCGTTTTTACAAGAACCAGCCTCTGCCATCGCCTTGGCTCCCGGCCCCTCCCCTCGGGAGCAGCACTGTGAGCAGGGGCTCCGGCCCCACCCACGCCCTCTGGTCCAGGCACCTGGGTGGAGCCCACGTCGTTCCTCATTCTCTCATTTCCGCATGAGCCTTTCTGAGTATTTTTAAGACAAACCCTAGTTTCCACCCTCACAGGACGGAAGGGATGAGTTTGGAGGTGGGTGGGCGTGTCCTGGGGAGGGACGCCATTTTGCACACTCAGCTTTGTAATAAAAGCCAGCTGCACTGAGCCCAGGTTGGCAGGCGTTCTCCTTGGGTCGCTGGCCTCGGTGACGCCTGCAGTCCTCTCTGGGGTTGGGGTTGGCTGCTGGGACCCCACCAGGGACCCCACCCTCCGGCAGCCCCGAGGGATTTCCAGAGAAGAGGGCACCTGGGCTCAGGCAGGAAGCTCACCCTGCCGGCCTGTGACTGGACTAGTCCCCCCCCCATCTCCCCTCAGGAGGCCAGAATCCCCCCTTTTCGCTGACAACTGCCTGACCCAGCTCCCTCCCTGGGATCTCGAACTCAGCAGGTGAAAAGCTGAGCGCCACCCTGACGCCCCCATCGGGGCTCCCTCCTCTTCCTCCACAAGCAGTCGCCAGTCCTGGCCATCCTGCCCTCCAGCCCCTTTGTGAAATGGCTCACCTGCCCCTGTGGCCACCCTTTCTCCCTCCGTCCCTGTCCAGGTTGTTCTCAGTGTGTGACTGTCTCATGCGCCCCCTTACCCTTCCCACCCCCCCATAGGAGGTCAGGGTGTCCGCAGGCTCCTGTGGCCCCAGGAAACCCCGATCCCAGGCTGTGGCACCTGCCTGCCTGCATCCCGAGCCCAGAACCCTGCACAGGCCACAGGCGGGGCCAGCACTGGGGCAGATCAGACGGCTGAACTTGGAGATGGGGGGGGAGGGCGGGGGGCGCACATGCGAGGCCAAGCACATCGCTGTCAAAGGCATCTGCCAGTTTTGGGGGTGTCACGTGAGGCATTCTGGGTCCCCAACAGCAAAATTACAGCTCCCACTAAGCGCCCTACTAAGGCCACTACACCTGGGCTTTACTCCCTGGTGCCCTGAGATGGTGTCACGACCTCCATTTTACAGAGAAAGAGCCCCAGGCTCAGCGCCTCGGAAACTCCTAAGGACACGCCCCAGTGAGGTGCCCACACTGGGTCCCAGGTCCACCCCCCGCAGCATGCGAGGTGCGTGCACCAGGCTGCAGAGCTTTGGAAGCCGAAGTCACAGCTTCTGTCACATGACGGGCGGTGGGCATGGCATGACTGACCGTCTCTCGGCCAAGAGCCAGCAGGGCCCGGTGAGTGGCCTGCAGGCCCGGCTGCCCAGTGTCGCTGCCCCAGCGCTCGAGGGGCCTGTCCTGAGCCAGAGGTGAGACCCAACCGCCGGCCAGTACTCGCCCCTGCTGTGGACGTCTTCTCCGGAGAGACCAGACGCCTCAAAGGACGGCCCTGGGGACGCTGCTAGGCAGGTGTCTCCTGCTCCCTGCCTCAGTTTCCCCACCTAGAAATGGGGTCGGCAGCAGAGCTTCGTTTGGGAGCTGGTTTCTCAGGGGTGACACATGGCCGTGCGGTGCATTCTGCTGAGCAGCCCCTGGTGAGAACGGCAGGGCCAGACCAGGACGGGAGAAGGATAACGAGAGGTGCCCCCCCCCACACACACACACAGACAGTCCACGGCCGCAGCTTAGGGGGTGCACACTTACATGCCAGGGCACAGGTGTGGTGTGGAGCCTGGAGGCGAGAGTAAAAGCCTGTGGCTTTCATGGTGCCCTGGGGCCCGCCTTTCAGAGCCCCTCCGGTGCCCCCAGAGGGAGGAGGGCCTGGGGCACACAGCTGTCTCCCGGCACCAGCAGGAGGGAGAGGACAGCAACGGCTCCCAGGCCTTCACTTCCTGGGTGATGGGCTCTGCAGAGTGGGTGCTGCTTTCCCTGCTCTAGAGGGAAACGGTGCCGATGGTCAATTACTGACCTGGCGGGGAGGGGGGGTGGGGGTCAAACCCAGGTCTGTCAGGCTAGTAGACATCACACGGCACGTGGAGAAGAGGGCACCTGGGATGGAGCCAGTGGCACAGCACAGACAGAAGTCGGCCTCCGGCCCAGGCAGCTGCCCTCCCTGTGGACCCTCCAGCAGGGCCCCTCGCTGCCCAGCCTCAGCCCAGAACTGGACGGGAGCCAGGCTCCGAGCCAGCAGTGCTGGTGGCCAGCCCTCGGTCAGCCGCCCCTAATGACGCCAGGGCCCAGGCCTCTAACCCAAACCTTGGCCTTCAGACCAAGTCCCACAGGCGGGGTTTTCACGGGCCGTGCAGCTGGCGTGTGGCGGGGACGACCCCCAGCTCAGGGAGGCCCGGTGCTGCCCCCAGGCCATGTGGGCGCTCACTACACAAGGGGAAAGGGAAGGGCCTCGCCTTCACACGGGCGCTGACAGCAGCTCGGGTGGCACAGACTAGCCGGGGTCTCGAAAGGTGTGGGGCCTCCACCTCAGGTGCTGCTGGGCCTAGAGGGAGCGCCGGTGCCCAGGCACCTGACGCTGGGCCAGCCCTGCTCCTGGCTGGCTCTACGGCCCCCTCCCCCGTCCTCCCACCAGGATCAGGCAGGACGCTGACCCCCGGATGAAGGTGGCAGACTCCCCGGTGCCTGTGATGACGCACCTTCCACAAGTGCTCTGGGAGCCTCAGGACTGGGCAGGGGCCCCTCCCCCTCCACTGCATAGAGAAGGGGTGGGTGCGGGGCCGCAAGGGACGGCCAGTGTGCAGACCAGACCAGTGTCTTCCCTGGGCAGCGTGGCCCAGAACAGGGAGGCCAGGCCAGGCCTGGGGAGGCCCCCACCCCCCATGCTCCTGGTGCCTCTGGACCTCGTCCACCTGCCTGCTGCCCGGGACACACTTCCTCCCGCTGGCTTTGCTGCCCCTTCTGAATCAGCGCAGCTTCTCCTCTCGCTCCCTCCACTCGCCGGGGCCCCTCGCCGGGGCCCAGCCAGGCCAGATGAGGTGCCTCCCCTGTTCTCCCCAAGAGGGACTTGGGGCCTGGAGGGCGGGTGAGAGCAGACTGTGGCCTAAGGGCAGCACTGCTGGACAGTGGGGAAACGGGACAGTGTGTGTAAAGGCTCAGCACAGAGCCCTGGGCATAAGCAGCTCTCCGACATCACATCGACCTGCCGGCATTGTCCACAGGTAGAAGCTAGAAGACATCCTGAAAGATGACCAAGTGCAATTGCCGTTTACACGTGACAACAACGGTGTGTAAAAGGAGACCCAACAGGACAACGGGCTGCATCTGCAGCAGCCAAGAGAACCAGGACCAGAACCCATGTGTCCTGTGACCAGCCTGCTCCGCGCTCAGCCCTCTTGGACCCAGGCCCAGCCCAGGACCTGCCTGTCACCACGGCACCAGGGGAGGAGGCAAAGCTGGTGAAGTGCGGACAAGTGAGCCTCACCAGGGCCTGACCGCACCCCAATCCAAGCCCCACAGAAAGGCAGCGCCAGCTTCCCTCCCAATAAGCCCCCCCTTGATCACTGCCCCGTGCTCTCATGACGACCAGAGGATGGAGTCCTGCAGAAGCTGGAAGATGGGGTGGGGGTGGAGGGCGGGGGGCAGCCTGGTGCAGAGGAAAGGCCCTGCTCCCCAGACCTGGAGTCCAGGCAGGTTCCACACCTGCTCCCTGGCTGCATTCTGGTCAGTCACCGCTCAGCCAATCACTTCGTCCGGAAAGTAGGGGTGATGACACGCACTTTGGGGACGTGACGCACCCCGTAGGTCTCATCAGTGACGTTGGCCAGAAGTTGTGGTTTGTGTGCTAGTTCTACCACTCGCTTTGGGACGGAGGCAAATCACCTCTCCCGAGAGTCTGGTTTCTCACGGGTTCCTACCCTTTCCACCTCCGACGTCCTTTAAACAAAATTACCTTATAAACCAAGGATTATCAGCAGCTCTTCATTTGGGTTTCCCACAAAGTATTTTTTTTTTTAAAACCTAGGCATATACCAAGTTGTGGCAGTATTTCACCCTCGCGGCTTTCTAGAAGGTTCTCAGGTAAGTCGCCTAGAGCGAGCCAGATCCATCTGCTACAATCCAGTCCTCGGTTCCCAGCCTCTCCGCACACTTGTATGCAGATCAAACAGCCCTTCCGGAGGGAGTGCACTGAGGCAGCCAGCCTCCCTCCCAGAAAGAGAAAGAGCACTTACAGCTGGGGTTCCGCGCCCCAGCACCCGCTCCCCGAGCCTGGGGGGAAGGGCCCCACTCTGCCAGCCTCGCCCACAGCTCTGGACCATCTCTGGCCTCGCGGGACCCACTCTGTAGCAAAAGAGCTTTCAGCCAAACCCATCCAGGCACAAGCCACAGGGTTCCTGCCACGGCCTCCCAGTCACTCCCCCTCCTCCCTCCCACCCTGCACTCCCCCGTTTGGTCCTCCTGGGTCAGGTCGCGGCCCTTCCTCACTAAACGTCGATGGCTCCCGGCTGCAGGAGGGAGGCACACACTCTTCTCGGAGCACTCGCTCACTCCTCTGCCTCATTAACAGGAGGTTGAAATGCCAGAGACATTTAACGTCTAAAGGGTCTCACAGCGAGTGATCGTGACACAAATCAGAAAGGTTCAACTCGCAGCTCTAGGCGGGCCCCTTCACCCCCACCCCCCACACACGTACCGCCGGTCACCTCTGCTCTCTTCCCCGTGTCCCGTTAACCCCTAGCGGCTGCACACCTGCGTCAAGGTGGCAGCTCTGTCACAACTCACCTCCTACGGCCCCGACACCTGTCCACACCTTCCTGCAGTGGCCGACCTGTTCTGGGGCTGCACTCGCACAGCGTCCGGCTCTTTGTGACACTCGACCTCAGCCACGCCTGGGGCAGCGGTGTGAGTGCCATGCGAACCGCATCTGTTCACCCGCCGCTGCTTTCTGAGAGCTCACAGGAGGCCACAAGGATAGACAGAGCGTTCTCTGCATGGATTTTAAACATATTCTGTAATAACAAAAGCACAATACGCAAATCGACCGAATGACTGTCTGGACCGGACCGCCACGCTGACACACACTGGCGCCAGGCCAGCCAAGGCGGGTGTGATGCGATTGGTCGGGGGGCCCGCCATCGCCCCGACTGCCATGCAGAGGGAGGCCCAGGCCACCGGCCAGCGGGGTGATCGATCGGGAGGAGGGGGGTCCTCCATGATCGCCCCAAAGAGGGAGGCCCAGGCCGCCACTGATCCTGAAGCCCTGGCCGGGTGGGCAGAGCCTCCCTCTGCTGGGCAATTGATCACAGAGCCCAGAGCCCGATCATCACGGAGCCCAGTGATCGACTGCCCCAAAGAGGGAGGCCCAGGCCTGTCAAGCGATCGCACTCACACCTGTTGCCTGCAGAGGGAGGTGACGGGGGGGGCAGAACCGCACAGATGTCAAGCAGTGGCAGTGGCAGCGGCAGCGGCAGGGTGGGGCCAGCTGCCAGCAGCCGGGGAAGGAAAGCCCTGATAGGCCCTGATCGCTGGCCAGGCCGAGGGACCCTACCCGAGGGGTCCCGGATTGCGAGAGGGCGCAGGCCGGGCTGAGGGACACTCCCCCTCACCCCCTGAATGGTTTCCGTGCACTCACTGGGCCTTTAGTTTATAGCAGCATCAGAAAGCAGCCCCTCCTCCCCTCCCCTCTCCTTTACAGACACAAAGTCCTACAAGCTGACAAAACCTTAACGAAACGGAAAACAATCTAACTTCAGCCGGCAAGCACGCTCCGCAGGACCAGGTGGAATCAGGGTGCCATGACTTTCTGAAGACAGAGGCATCTTTAAGAATAACCACCACGCAGTGTGGCCGGGCCGTGCTTTAACTCCGAACCTGCCCGTCTGTCCCCTCTTAGCAGCTAGGTCAGGTGGACTAGGATGGCGGCGACATTCACGTTCACAGAGCCCTCGATGAACCAGTCAGGCAAAGGAAAAGAATGAATTTTTACTACCTTTCTTCAATTTTCTCTCTTTACAAAGCGAGGATATTTCTGGTAGTATTTTAAAGCTGTGGAAAGACTTTATTATATTTTATTACAGAATTAGAAAATTTCAAAAATAATTGTTTGGAACCACAGTTAAAAAGAAACGTAATACCCCCATAAAAAAGCATTCTGGCACCTGTTAGAATTTCCCCTCAAGTTATGAAATGCAGCTTTCCAACGATTGTTATAACAGCCGTGACTATAATTTCAGCGGATACTCATAATTTTTCTTCTGAACATATGATCATGACTCATTTTTTCTTTAATAGCTCAGTCATTTCAGGAACTACCTGCAAATTAAGAAAAAGAGTAATTAGGCCACTTGAGGCCACTGTGCCTGGTCACCACTTCTCAGGAAGCCCTCGGAGGCCACAGGAAGTGTGAAGCCCTCCTGTGCCCAGGTGCCTCCCTCCCTCCCTCCTCCAGCCTCTCCTCCCTGACACAGGGCTGCAGGGCCAAGAGCCCACTCACTGCCTAGGAGCTTTCTGACCAATCACAACCCTCAGGCCCCGCACGAAACACGAGTCCAGCGTCTCCCGTCTGTGCCGAGTACCAGCTCCCGGCATCTCCCCCCCACCCCCCACTGCACGCCTGCCTTCCCTTCAAAGGCCACATGAAGTCTCGCTCAGTCATGCCTCTGCCAACCTCCTCGACCTTTTCTCCTGTCTGTCCATTTGCTCACCGTTCACCTCACAAGCAGTGCCGTGCTCCCAGGCTCACAGAAACGAGCCGCACGCTGACCACTGAACCATCACTATTAGCACCGAGGCCTCCTGCCACCAGTGCTGGCCCGCAGGACAGGGAGGGGACGGTGAGGGCACAGTGAGGCGCAGGCCCAGGCTGACAGTGTTAGTTACTGACCCGGAGTCTCCCCAGTTCAGTGGCTGCACCGGGACTTTCAGTGTGGAGCTGCCCGTGTGGGACCTGCGGGGGACGGCGCGCAGCCGCGGAGCAGCCCCCGGAGCACTAGCTGAGCCGCGGGTGTGACTGTCCTCACCCAGGCTGCCAAGACATCCCAGCGGCACCCCTGGTGAGTGAGCCTCTCAGTGATTTAGCAGAGCTACTCCCATTAGGTGGAGACAATGTGCTCGTACAAACTCACTAAGGAGACTGTCGACACGCTTCCCCTGAACGGGGCTCTGTCTGCGGCCCATGGAAAGGCCCTGTCCCACTCTCCTCGGGGGATGGGCCCCGAGCGAGCGCCAGCCACGCACAGGACGTGCAGCGTGTGCTGAGCCTGGGAGTGTACGGTTGGCCGAACGAAAAAAGACATAGATGGTGGAGAGAGAGAAACC
The DNA here is from genome assembly GCF_028538775.1 of Myotis yumanensis. NCBI lineage: Eukaryota > Metazoa > Chordata > Mammalia > Chiroptera > Vespertilionidae > Myotis > Myotis yumanensis. The sequence goes on along the minus strand of NW_027223771.1, from coordinate 10,002,210 downwards.
CCCTCAACCCTTTTTGGGGCAGGAAGACCTTCTGTAAGGTTTTTAAAAACTGTGTGTTCTAAACCAAATTCATGTTTCCTTTAGAAAAAGTTGAGCTCTAGCCTGTTTTTCATGAAAAATTTAGTCTAAAAAAGGTGTGTGTTTTTTTTAACACAGCTATTGAGTTATTTTCTGTAAGATCTTAATCCAAAATGGGTAATGCTAATTTTCATTCACAATGTATGAGATTTTTTTTAAATGTCGTTATTTCTTTAAATATTGGATTTTTAAAAGACAGAGTGTGGCCCCAGTGAATACATTCACTAAACCAACATGTCCGCTCCTGTCAGAACAACTGTAATCACCACCGATGTGACCCTCACTCTGATTTCAGCTGAGGGCGCACTGTGATGGGCACGTCCGGGACGTGGTCCTGTCATGTGAGATGCCCTGGTGCTGCCCTCCCGCCTGCAGCACCTGGTGAGCCAGGAAGGCGGTGATGAAAGGACAGGATCAGGAGCCGGCAGTAGTTGTGTTAACAACCTGCTGAGTAATTTCCCCAAATCACAACGCGGGACACAGACAAATGAAGGAGAATGCATTTCGCTTGTAGAGACAAACGGGAAGGGCCTCTGAGGGGAGGGTGCCCGTGCTGACCCAGAGCAGCGGCCCGCTCCATCCCCGCACCGCGTCTGGGCGTTACCGAGCAGCGAGCAGCGCGGGGGTCCGCCCTCCTCTGCGGGGTCATGCCCTTCAGAGTAGAGGCACTCAGCGTTGGGAGCACAAGGCGCTGGCAAAGCCCAGGCAGGCAAAACCCGGCTCTGTCCTGGGCTGCAGGCTCTCCATCAGGCCCACACAGCTCCCTGTGCGAGGGGTTCCTACTCCCGCAAACCCACGTCTCCCAGGGCTGGATGCTACTTCCAGAGTCTCTACTCCCGCACGAGTGATCGCTGCACAAGGTGACCTAGGAGCCTGTAGGCAGGCCCTGAGGTACCAAGAGGCCAGGCCACGCAAGCTGTAACCTTTACATGTGGCCAAGTGAGAGCCAGGTGCTCCTCAACACCCTGCGTCATTCTCTCACGCGGAGGCTAACATGGGAGGCAGCAGCCGAGGAGAAAGAACATGCGAAAAATGAAGACTGTGCCAGTGGGAGTCGTGTTCCCTCCACACTCGTCACGTCAGGAGGGACGGCTTGAACTCAGCGCAGCTCACAGAGCGCACTTGTTGGGACAGAAGCGGGACCTGAGCGCCCCCTCTCCCACCCCCACCCCCCCCCCCCCCCGAGAAGGGGACCTGAGCGCCCACTCCCCCCCCACCCCCCCCCCCCGAGAAGGGGACCTGAGCGCCCACTCCCCCCGAGAAGGGGGACCTGAGCGCCCACTCCCTCCCGAGAAGGGGGACCTGAGCGCCCACTCCCCCCCGAGAAGGGGGACCTGAGCGCCCCCTCTCCCCCGAGAAGGGGACCTGAGCGCCTACTCCCCCCGAGAAGGGGGACCTGAGTGCCCACTCCCCCCAAGAAGGGGGACCTGAGTGCCCACTCCCCCCAAGAAGGGGACCTGAGCGCCTACTCCCCCCGAGAAGGGGGACCTGAGTGCCCACTCCCCCCCAAGAAGGGGGACCTGAGTGCCCACTCCCCCGAGAAGGGGACCTGAGCGCCCCCTCTCCCCCGAGAAGGGGACCTGAGTGCCTACTCCCCCCGAGAAGGGGGACCTGAGCGCCCACTCCCCCCGAGAAGCTGGGGCAGGTTCCCCAGGAGGCTGATGTGACTGTCTTCACAGTACCTGCCAAATAGGAGCCCAGGTTCATGAGATGCCAAGAGCCAGATGGATATTTTAAAGACCATACAGACCACTTAAAGGGAGAAGTACCATGCTCTAGGTAAACATCATGTATTTGTTAGGACAACTTCACCTGAAGTAGCTCAAAATTATGTTCATATATGAATATACACAGACAGACAGACAGACACACAGATGCACAAACACACAATGTCTCCCTATACCAGCTTCCTCCCTGGTCAGCTCAGAGGTGCTCGGACGACAGGAGAGACGACAGCCACCACGCGCAGCGCCAGCTTACCTTGAACAGATCTGCGACTATTCCATAATCTGCCACTTGGAAAATGGGGGCCTCAGGGTCTTTGTTAATGGCCACAATTGTCTGTGAAACAGAAACGAGAAGTTTGGTCTTTGTCAAGAAAACAGACCACGTACATGGGTAGTTCTACGGGCAGGACTTTCACAGTCCGACTTCACATACAGGCCACACGACAGTGTCACTCCCAGGCCCGGAGGAGCCCTCAGAGCGATGGCCACATCGCTCAGGACCGGAGCCTGCAGCTCAGTTAGTCCAGGAAACTACGGCCGGAGGAACAGGCCAGAGGAAGGACGGGGTCAGAGACAGTGAACAAGGGTCCGCTCTGAGCCTCAATTCCAAAGTCACACGGACAAACCGTCCGAGCCGCAGGCTCCGATCTGGGTGGAGGCGTCTCTCTTCTGGGCACAGGGAGCCGGGTTCCCTGCTACTGGCAGAGGCGAGTGCAGTGAACGCTGGGTCACCATTTTCCTGGAGACCCTTGCTAAGCATCTGACAGTTTAATCATCTGAGAGCTTTTCCATCCCTCCATAGCAAAGTTACTTTTTTTTAAATATATTTTTTAATTGATTTCAGAGAGGAAGGGAGAGGGAGAGAGAGAGAACCATGGATCAGCTGCCTCCTGCACGGCCCACACCGGGGATTGAGCCCATAACCTGAGCATGTGCCCTTGACTGGAACTGAATCCGAGACCCTTCAGTCGACAGGCCAACGCTCTATCCACTGAGCAACACCAGCTAGGGCTCAAAGTTACTTTTAAAGAAATAGCACAAAACTGTGGGCAAGGAACCACAGAAATATTTAAGGAAAAAATATTTGGGCTGGCTAGTTTTTCAGATTACTAAAAGAATATTCCTGAATTATCAACTATACATACTAGTAACTATGATAAAACCTTGCTTACACCCCAGAGCTTTCTTTTTACGTCCTTAAAAATCCGTGCTCTTCTTCCTTACAGAGTTTTAAAAGCAGATTGTATTCAACCATATCAATATGCATACTGTTCAGAAGTGCTTTCATTACATTGATTCGCTTGATATAATAACACATCTCATGTTCTTTCAACTGACTCACAATGCTCATTGAAACTGCAGCTATCAGATTTATGAAAGCAGCTATCGGATTTAAGCCAATCACGCCGAAGTCCTGTTTCAGAGCTTAACCAAAAGGACAACCAGGCTGTTGTGTCTCCCACACCAGACAGTGCTGACAGGGGCTGTGTCTTCCTCAGCTAAGCATCCCCAGCATGCGGTGCAAGTACGTGCTGAGTAAACATCTGCCGACTGCGTGGACAGACCAAGTCTTGGCTCAGGTCTATTCCTGTGGGTTGCTCCCTTCTTGCTTGGGCGAGTACTATCCAGTCTAGTCCATCTCTCACCCAATCCAGCCCTGCTGGCCTGGAGCGAGCACTGTCACCAGGATCATCTTGGCAGGCAGTCTTTTATTTTCGAGAAGCAGGATTCTGGGTATGTCTGAACTGGCCCAGCTAAAAATATGTGTCACGGTTGCTGGTGTTGGAGTGTCTTTCCCTCTAATGCAGCAGTAACATTTTCTGAGTTGGCACTGCTGTTTTCAGAACTCAGTGAAGAACCTGCCATCTGACTGTAAAATCTGACTGGTTTTGAGGCAATTCATTTAGAGGTTACAGAAGGTAGTGCATGTATCCTTTCACGGCAGAAGTTAAACCTGTTAAAAGTTTTATTACCTTTTATATCAAACTTCCATCTGAATGGATAAAAGCAGGGGTGTCAGAAGCATCGCTGACTTCATGAAGGACTAAGTCCATCATTCAAACTGCGCGCCGTTATGACGGCTCAGTGTGCCGTGTTCGGAAAGATGCGCACAGGACTCCAGACATGTCCAAGCAGCAAGTTAAAATCAGTGTTCCCTCCGTGCACTGTGTTTTTTAAAATTACTGCAGTGTTAAGACACTTCAACTCAAAATGTGTCCGTCACACGTTACCAACAACCCAAGAAGAGGGGCCTTTCTAATGTGTGTGTGTGGGGGGGTTCTTAGGGAACTGGGTGAAGCAGACAGAGAACGAGTTCTTTTCACCCCACGTTTTCTACCCACAGACTCAGAGCTGAAAGGGACCTCCACACGGGCACCGGGCAGGCCAGGAGCTGAGGTGCACACAGGACACGCGAGGTCAGGCCTTTCTCCAGGCCCCACATCTACATGAACGGTTGGACTCCACGCGCTGAGATCAGTTTTATAAACAGGAAAGTGTATCCACTGAGCAGCACTAATGCTGTGTCATTACCTTGCTGTCTTTCATCCCAGCTAAATGTTGGATGGCTCCAGATATCCCTACAGCGATATACAGCTCCTGAAAGAAGAGAGGCGTATCATTAATATGTACTTATATTATATAAAAGGGCATTCATTAAACTGTTAATCAAAATACACTTACTACATCTCACATGCAGGACAACCCAGGCCAACAAGTTCTACTGTAAAGACCCTGCCGCACTAGCCCTCTCCTAGCACATTCGCAAAGCAGCATCGGAAAGGGTCACAGTTCTGCGAGTCCTTCCGACACACACGTCCACATTAGACTCAACAAGTCTTCAAAGCCTCGCCAGCCCTAGCTGATTTGGCTCAGTGGAGAGAGTGTCAGCCTGCAGACTGAAGGGTCCCGGGTTCGATTCTGGGCAAGGGCACATGCCCGGGTTGTGGGCTTGATCCCCAGTAGGGGATGTACGGGGAGCAACCAATCAATGATTCTCTCTCATCATGGATGTTTCTGTCCCTTCCTCTCTGAAATCAATAAAAACATATATTTTTTAAAAGCCTCTCCATGTGCATCATAAAATACTAATAACATTGTTGCTTCATTCCAACAGTAAATGTCCATAAAATGTAATATAAATGCAGTTTTCTTTAAACCCCCAGGAATTGAATGCTGTTTGTTGACGTTAACCATGTCCCGGAGGAAGTAACAGATTCTGGGCCAAACCAACCCAGACAGGTGGCTCCAGGGCCTCTCCTCCTTTCTAACCAGCAGCAGAGACAGTCGGACAGGCCCACGCGGCCACAGGACCTTCCCGACTGTCCTGCAAACAAGGGTTTCTGAATAAACAAAAGCGTTAGAACAACAGCTGAGCTGAGCCCTGGGCCTGGCTGCTTTCTGAGGTTGGTGGCTCTCAGGCAGAAAGGCGGCAGCTACTGGTAGAGAATGTTGTCGGCTGCCTTCCCGTGGCTCAGGGGCATTTCTGTGCGTCAATAAAATCACCACCACCACGCACCAAACCCCACAGGAGGCCACGGAGAACTCTATGTGGACAAGGCCACCTGCCCTGAGGCACTTTCCTCTGAATCAGATAGCGAGTAAGGAAGAGAATTTGGAGAGACCATGAGAGGCGTGTTGAGGGGAGAACAGCACTTAAGGGCCAAAGAGTGGTGAGAGGAAGAAGGGAGCAGGCACAGAGGAAGGCGGGCGGTCCTGGTGAGATGGAAGCCCCAGCGGCCCCAGGAAGGAGGGAACCCAGAGGGCAAGCCCAGGCCAACCAACAGCTGCAGCAGCAGCACAGCTGGCCGTTCTCAGCTCGAGAACAGGACGGGGGAGGAGTAAAGCCCAGCCAGCAGGAGGACGGGTTACTCTGCGATACAGAGACAGCGCTTCATGGCACACAAGGGCCGGCAGAAAAAGGCAAACCCCTCCTCCTGTCAAAACTGGACAGACTGTAGCTGCAGACTTGCCCACAGAACGGGCTGAGACAGAGCTGCTGCGTCAGGTGGTTCCCCAGAGGCCGCAAGAGCACCCGGCCCTGTGGCTACGAGCCCGGCTCTGGCATCTCGCTGCCCACGGGTCAACCCCAGCCCAGCCCCTGACAGACATGTGACTGTGGGCCAGTCCTCTAGCCTCTGGGGCCCAGATTGCTGGTCTGAAGAACCTGTTATGTGAACCCTACTTCACAGGTGTCTGTGAGGCTTGTCCTTAGCTTCCCGGGACCCCGTGGCCACACGAGTTAAGGTGCGGTTCCCTCAGCGCACAGGGGGCCGCGGAGCGCCGTGCAGAGCTGAGCAGCGTGGACACGGAAGGACTCTGGAGGGAAGTGTGATTCCCATCAGCCATTGCACATCTTCATTTTTATGACAGTAATTTCCCAACAGATGGTAGTAAAGTCACTGGAGAACGGGGTCCTTCCCCCTGATTCATTCAGACAAGCTGTGTGACCAGCAGACTGGCCGGGCAGCCAGAACCCCGTGGTGCCGACACTGCCCTTCCCAAGCGCCCATACGAGGGAGGAGCTGAGAAGCAATGCTCGCTGCGGCTTTCCTGTGTCCACATCGTCCTGTACCTTCCAGGTGGGAAAAGACACCTACCTCACGCTCACAGGCTAACCACAAGGTTCAATAAGAGGATAACAACCTATGAACAGTTCAGGAGACACTCGCGTGTGACGGAGCGCGGGCCTCTTGAGCGGCCCCTGGCCTGGGAAGCGCAAAGGCCGAGAGGCAGGAAGCCGACACCCGCTCTAGTCACCTCTGCCCACAGGACCCCACGTGTGCAGCCGGTGCCGGCCGTCCTGCTGCCACAGGCCTCGGGCCCAGAAGCTTTTACAAGCCGGTTTCACGGGCCGCGGCTTGAGGACAAGCCCACGCGGCTGAGAAACAGGAAGACGCCGGGACTGAAACGTGAGTCCTGTCGGAGCAGGCGTGTGGCCGCGGGTCTGACACGCTTGTGTCGGAGAAATCCACCAACGGTGGAGCCACGGCAGTGTCCTCTGGCGGGCGACGTGGCTGGGTGCGCTCTTCAGAAGAGAGTCCTGGCTTCACTCCTGCTCCGCCCTGACCGTGTGCAGGACACCCGCCCGCCGGGAGTCAGGGCGGAAGCGAGGGGCACGCGGCCGTCCACCTGCACGTGCGACCTCTGTCCGCTCCGCTGACAAGCCCAGAGACGTGTGAGGTAACGTGAGCCCATGTTTAATTCTAACTGTCCTGTAGCCGCATCAGCGTAAGAAGAAGCAGTGAAACTAACTAATGAATTCCTGTTCCGACCACCACATCCTGATGGGAACGTGCTGGACAGGAGCTGAGGAGCCGCCTTCGGGTCAGCCCTGCAGGTGCCTGTGGGGCCTGTGGGCGGGGGGTGAGGAGACAGCGCCTTGAGCCGCGGTGCCCGTGCCGGTCAGAACAAGACCGGCCACGGGGCCACGGGGTGTTCAACTCTGAGAACAGGAGCAGCAGGACTGACCACGGCAGTCACAGTCTCAGGGCGTCTGGACCATCACAGAAAACCAAAGCAGCTGAGCACCCCCGGTTCAATACAGCAAATGCACACTCTGAAAAGAAACTATCCAGTTTTTTTCTCTAGTAGGTTGTGTTTTTTCTTAAAACTCTGGAAGAACCTGAAAAAAATATATCCTAAAAACTCACACGTCTCAAAAAAAAAGGGGGGGGGGCACCTAAATAATCTGAGTTAATAAATTAAAATTTTTAAATACCTGGAACAAAATACCAAAAAAAGAGAGCACAGCGGTCCCCCTTGCAGTTTTGGTTACCCATCAGCAACTGCAGTCCGAAAACATTAAATGAAAAATTCCAGAAACGAACAAGTTTTTCCAGATTTTAAAAATTAAAGTGTAGCTGACAGACGACATTACATCAGCTTCAGGTGTGCGACATCGTGATTCCGCATCTCTGAGCCTCACAATGTGGTCGCCACGGCGAGCCTACTAACCTCCATCACCACAGCCTCTGCGTGTCACTGACCACACTTCACATGCCCGTAACTTACTTCCTTTATAGCTGGAAAGCCGAGCCTCTTAACGCCCTTCACCTTCGTTCACACGTGCTGAGCGCCGCGATGAAATTTCACGCTGTTTCCAAAACATCTTCAGAGGATGTGATGTTTCTGACAATCACACACACTTATCTATTCAAGTAAAGTTCTCATCGCAGTAGCCCCTTACCAGTATTTTCTCAGTATTAATAAGAACTCCACTTGTAGAGTTATCTTTATAAGGTAACTTACTCAATTCCTACCCTAATACCATATATTTCAAGTGAATAAAGGGATTCATTTATTAATTTCTTACTGTGCCTAATTTATCAATTTTATCATAGGAATGTACGTACAGGGAAAAAACTGTATAGGGTGGGGCAAAGGTAGGTTTACAGTTGTGAGTACATGAAACACAGAGTTATTATTATTTTTATCTTCATCTGAGGATATATTTATTGATTTTAGAGAGAAGAGGAGGGAGAGAGAGACAAACATCGATGTGAGAGAGAAACATTGATTGGTTGCCTCTCGTATGCACCACGACCGGGGATCAAACCCATAACCTTTTTGGTGTACAGGACGACACCCCAACCGAGACAGCCAGGGCACAGAGTTTATTCTTGTATTACATTAATTACGAGAGGCCCAATGCACGAAATTTGTGCACTGGGGTGGGGGTGGGGGTCCTTCAGCCCGGCCTGCGCCCTCTCGCAGTCCGGGAGCCCTCAGGGGATGTCTGACAGACGGCTTAGGCCCGCTCCCCGGCAGTCGGACAGCCTTAGCCACGGCCGCTGCACTCACCAGCTGTGAGCCCGGCTCAGAGCTTCTGGCTGAGCGGTGCTTCCCCTGTGGGAGTGCACTGACCACCAGGGGCAGCTCCTGCATTGAGTGTCTGCCCCCTGGTGGTCAGTGCACGTCACAGGGACCGGTCGTTCTGACGTTCCGTCGATCTGCATATTAGCCTTTTATTACATAGGATAGGATTGCATTACTTTCCATATGAACAACTGTAAACCTACTTCTGTCCCATATATAGGGTTTGGCACCACACTGGGGGTCCTGGAAAGTACACTCTGTGGATAAAGGATGACGACCATGTAACAGGAAACGTGGGATGCACTTACCAGTAATACTTAGGATGACAGAAAATTAGTGAGCTAAGATCTCAGCTCAAGAAAGTTGAAAATGAGCAAGTGTAAGAAACCATTTGTTCAGTCACTAATATCTATCTATATAAAAGCCTACACCACCATCAGACGGGTAGCTACGACGCGCACTGACCACCAGGGGGCAGACACTCAATGCAGGAGCTGCCGAGCTACAGTCACTTGGCAGCTGCGGTTCTTGGGTGATGCACTCAGGACCAGAGAGGAGGGAGCCCGATTCCGGGGTTCATCACCCCAGACCCGCCCTCTCTCACTCGGGGGATGTCGGAGAGCCGGTCTCGCCCCAATCCCCGCAGGCCAGGCCCAGGGACCCCACGGGTGCACAAATCGGTGCATCGGGCCTCTAGTAACTCAATAAATAAGGTGAGAGAGAGAAGGGTTCAGGTCCTGACTCTTCCACTTACCATCTATGTTCTTGGGAGTTACTTAACCTCTCAAGGGTTCACCGCATGTGTGAGACGGAGGTGAACACGCGCAGCTAATGGGAGTGTGTGATTATCAAACAACCACGATGTGAAGTGCTCACAACAGAACACAGAGGCCATCAGTGCTGCCAGCATCGCCCAATCATCACAAGGCCTTTAAACTAAACGTTATGACATGACAGCCGCCGACCGTGTGAACGCCACTTTACTGAGTAGTTTAAACTATTAGTCTCTCAGAGAAATTTCTTATTGCGGTGACACAGTTCTCCTGGGATAATGTACTGGAAAAATGTCATTGATTCCTGTTGGTTCCTTTTTTGAATTTAAAGAATATGTATACTTTAAAATTGATTTCAGAGAGAAAGGGAGAGGGAGAGAGAGATAGAAACATCAATGATGAGAGAGAATCATTGACTGGCTGCCTCCTGCACGCCCCTCTCTGGGGATCGAGCCCGCAACCAGGGCACGTGCCCTTGACCGGAATCGAACACGGGACCCTTCAGTCCACAGGCCTACGCTCTATCCACTAAGCCAAACCAGCTAGGGCCTTTTCTGCATTTTTTTAAGGTAAGCTATAAAGTTATAATTTCTGCCCAACTTCCTAGACAGTGATGGTTGAATGTGGGGTGAATTTCTTTATAAAATTCTAACACAATCTTTGTACAGGGATACGTATCCCAGATATACATTATCAAGACATTAAATTGATCATATAAATATATAAGAGGTAAAAATTAGACAAGTTCATGATATAAACTCATACACTGACTCTTTCTGGAATTGGGACAGTATTCTGCCTGCAGAAACTTCAATCTGCTTTACTTTAAACAAAGTAGAAAAATTTAAACATTTAGTTTTTTGTTTACATGACACATGAGTTTGAGTGGAGTGGTTAACTCTGGATCTGTCAGAGCACAAAGGCCAAGCCAATATTGCTTCATCTCTTTAAAAATCAGGTTTAAAGTTTCTTTTCTACCAACAGCCTCCCTTTCTAGACAGAGTTGGGGAAGGAATATAAAAAGCTACATTTCTTCGAAGATGAAAATTTAAAAAAACATCATAAGCAATTCTAACTAAAGTTCAGAGATCGAACGTTACGTTCTCAAAAACAATACCTATCACGTCTCAGACTGGACAACAGTTTTACAACATGGCAAGCTCTCGCTCAACCTTCCTGACTCAAAAGACTACAGAGGCATAACCTTCAACAGCGACTGTTCCAGCTAAAACATAACACAATCCACAGGACAACTGCCGGGTTAGGAGTTAAAGGGAATTTATTATAGCAAATAACGAGTGTCTTTTTGAGGAGTAGATTAACCCAACTACACTTTCTAATTACAGCAAGTCTCCTGCGCATTAATGTTGCCATAGTTCATCTCGCTGTTCATTTAAAGGCCAAGATATTTCTTACGTTTGCCAAGACGTGTTTAAGTCCCTTTTCTTTTTTTTTTTTTTTTTTTTTTAAATTAAATCTTTATTGTTCAGATTATTACATTTGTTCCTCTTTTTTCCCCCCATAACTCCCCTCCTTCCAGCTCCCACCCCACCCTTCACCCTCACTCCCCACCCACTGTGTTCATCCATAGGTGCATGATTTTTGTCCAGTCACTTCCCGCATCTCCCACACCCCTTTTTCCCCCAAGAATAGTCAGTCTATTCCCTTTCTATGTCCCTGATTCTATTATAATCACCAGTTCATTCTGTACATCAGGTTATTTATTCACTTGATTCTTAGATTCATTTGTTGATAGATGCATGTTTGTTGTTCATAATTTGTATCTTTACCTTTTTCTTCTTCTTCCTCTTCTTAAAGGATACCTTTCAGCATTTCATATAATACTGGTTTGGCGGTGATGAACTCCTTTAGCTTTTCCTTATCTGTGAAGCTCTTTATCTGACCTTCAATTCTGAATGATAGCTTTGCTGGATAAAGTAATCTTGGTTGTAGGTTCTTGGTATTCAGCACTTTGAATATTTCTTGCCATTCCCTTCTGGCCTGCAAAGTTTCTGTTGAGAAATCAGCTGACAGTCGTATGGGTATTCCCTTGTAGGTAATTGAGCCTCTTTCTCTTGCTGCTTTTAAGATTTTCTCTTTGTCTTTTGCTCTTGGCATTTTAATGATGATGTGTCTTGGTGTGGTCCTCTTTGGATTCCTTTTGTTTGGGGTTCTCTGCGCTTCTTGGACCTGTAAGTCCATTTCTTTCACCAGGTGGGGGAAGTTTTCTGCCATTATTTCTTGAAATAGGTTTTCAATATCTTGCTGTCTCTCATCTTCTGGGACTCCAATGACTCTGATATTAGACCGCTTAAAACTGTCCCTGAGGCTCCTTACACTATCTTCACACTTTCGGATTCTTTTTTCATTTTGCTTTTCCAATTGGGTGTTTTTTGTCGAATCTTTGGTTTGATTATTGTACTCCTCTGGTCTGCTATTGGGTATAATATTCTTTATTTCAGTCCGTGTATGCTTACTTTCTAATTTCTTTATCGTAGCATCGAGGGTCTCATTAGTTTTCGTGAGGCTCTGCACAAATTTATGGCAAGCCCTCAAAATTGCGATTCTTAGCTCCATATCCTCCATTTCTGTCATGTTTTTTTGTCTCCGCATCTTTTATGCTTTCTTGGTGCACCCCCTTGTGGTCTCTGTGCGCAGTCTTGTTCTAGCCAAGCCTTAATTGTTGTAGTTAACACTAGAGGGATTTGACCCCCAGGTCGACTGGCTGTGGAAATCAGCTGTGTGGAAAACGTCTGCCTTCTGGGGAGGCGCTAATCCAGCCTTTGCCTGAGGCGATCGGCAAATGGCTGTGCGCAGGGTTTGGGCGGGGCGGGATCAACAGGGCGGGCGGAGGGAGCAGTTATGGCCACGCTCAGTCCCGTTCCCAGAGGCTCTGCTTCTCAGAACCCCGGCAGCCGCTGCAAACCTCGGAGAGAAAGCTGCCCTCAGGTTCCAACTGATGCCGGATAATCCCGCTTCTCCCGTTTGAGTCTGGGTCCCTAGAGACTCGCCCGGATCTGGAGCCCAGAGTCTGAGACTCACTCCCGACCGAAAACGACAACCGCGTCCTCAGCCACCAGCCCGCTTTGTGCGCGCACCTCGGTACCTTTGTATTTTCCACACTGCGCCGCCTCTGAGCCTCGATTTGCTGTTCTCTTTCCTTCTAGTTGTAGAGTCTCTCTTCAGCCAGCCTTCCTGTGGTTCTGGGTGATGTCCGTTCAGTCTTTTAGTTGTATTTTTGAAATGGTTGTTTGCGGCAGTGGTCTCCGGTGTTTACCTACGCCGCCATCTTGGTCTCCCTCTAGCCTACTCTCTAAGTCCCTTTTCTTTTTGGAAGAGGCCCCCAATGCAAAGCACAGTGATCGGTGGCTCTTTTCCCGAAGAGCTCCCTCCTGTGCCACACACTCCCAGGCAGGGCGATGGCCAAACTGAGCGTCACACAAAGGGGCCTGACCCACACTCGGGTCTGAAGCTCAGAGCATGTCCCATCCGTCAGCATGTCCCAGTGCTCCCGGCGAGGACAGCACGCAGGACGCACATTCGTCATCACAGTCACACGAGCCGTCTCGGAGAGGCCAGCAACCACACTGTGCTCTACGTACACGACAGCAATGACGACAATCACTCAAAGGAATGGACAATATTCCCACTTACAGACGAGAAGGCACAGCCTCAGGCAGGGAGAGTGAGTTGTCCATGGATCTGCCCACACAGTAAAAGGCAGGATTCTTAACCCAAGTTTTTTAAATTCAGTACTTTCTCTACTATCCCACAATAGCTCTTATTGTGACAGTTCTGGCAGCTTTAATTGAAGTCACTAGTCTATTAAAACTCTAGTATATATGTTTATCTAGAGAAAAATCTCTGAAGCCAGATGAGATGAACAGCTAACTTAGGTTTATATGTAAAAAGTATCATCAATTCTCGCTACCACTAGATTCTGTCCCACGTTACCAAGTACCGGTTGGTACATTATCTCTGGGCTCCTTCCGCCGAGTAGGGACACAAGCTTCACCCTGCAGCTCTCTCTGCCAATCACTCTGGCAAAGGAACTTCTCAGCCAGGCCCCCCACGCGCACCAGCGGCAAGGCCGTCAAGGAGACAGACCCAGAAGAGGCAAGACTTGGAAATTCCTGTTTACTGTTGTTGATGCTTGTTTTAATTTACGTACCTGCATTGAAAACTAGCTAATAGTTTCAGATAAAAAACACTCAGACCTGGCTTTCAATGTCGTCAAGAACTGGCTCCCAATGACTCCTAATGGGAAGTCAGAGCAAAGGCAGCAAACACTTAGCGGAGGGCGGGCAGCGGTCCCCGCCCAGCCTCTGGAGGCTTCGCATGAACGGACCTTCCGAGGCGTGTGCTCATTAGGCAGAGGACGTGAGCCCTGAATTCAGCCAAACATGTTTGAAACCCTAAACCCAGCCTTGGAAATGAGCGTCTCCATGTTCTCCTGCCGGATCCTCTTTCCCCAGGAGGAGCCGAGTGAGTGCCTTCCTCCGGCTCCCTGGTGGGGACAAGCCCAGAGCAGATGGCAGTTCATATGCAAGCAGATGCTTCAGCATGCACTTCACTGTTTTTTACAAAATGTAAACGAATAACCCAGTTGCTCAAATACAAAGTAAAAAAAATTTTTTTTAAAAATAAGGACATTAACTATATTGTGGCTCATAATTGAAAAAGTTTAACTGTAACTCAGAAAAAGTGAAATTTCAGCTCTTTAACCTTTTAGTACTGTTTTTAAATGATGGGTTTTGAGTACATAGGATGCACAGGACCTGAAATAAGGTTTTCTTAAGAGAATTTTTTACAGTAAAGTGTAACTTTTAATATTGAACTATTTTGCAATTAAGTGCTTAGTATTAACTTGAGCTTCTACATTATTTCACACATTTTTCAGTGCGGGAAAATACTCCCCAAGTATACTAAGAATGTGAGAAAGCCAAGTATATTATTAGATACCTTGTTGAAACTATTCAGATTAATTTATATTGAAATATTTGGGTAAATGACACCAAAGTACTTAGATATATAAACAATCTAGTGCAAAGCTTTGCATTTCAGCAGGTTAAATAAAAAGTTTGACTAAAGCCAAAACCGGTTTGGCTCAGTGGATAGAGCGTCAGCCTGCGGACTGAAAGGTCCCAGGTTCGATTCCGGTCAAGGGCATGTACCTGGGTTGCGGGCACATCCCCAGTAGGAGATGTGCAGGAGGCAGCTGATCGATGTTTCTCCCTCATTGATGTTTCTAACTCTCTATCTCTCTCCCTTCCTCTCTGTAAAAAATCAATAAAATATATATATTTTTTAAAAAGTTGACCATCAAATATTTTATCATTAAGGTTTCCCAAGTCAGTCCGAACATGCTGAGTTGTACAGACCAGTAAAGAATGCTGGCGTAGTAAGGAACTCTAAGGTCGTCTAAGCAATCCTCTACACTTACCAATGAGAAAAAAACCGAAGCCCCAGGAACAGCTCTCCAGAACAGGCTTCCAAGTACTACTCTCTTCACTCACCTTGCTGCCACTTTCCCAAAATTACTAGGAAAAGTAGGCCACTGCTTAAGCACAGCCTTTCTTGATGTTTAGTCTAAAATTATGATAATCCCTAGCTGGCTTGGCTCAGTGGATAGAGCGTCAGCCTGCGGACTGAAGGGTCCTGGGTTCGGTTCCGGTCAAGGGCACATGCCCAGGTTGCGGGCTCGATCCCTAGTAGGGAGAGTGCAGGAGGCAGCCGATCAGTGATTCTCTCTCATCATTGATGTTTCTATCTCTCTCTCCCTCTCCCTTCCTCTCTGAAATCGATAAAAATATCTTTAAAATAAAGAAATAAATAATAAGATAAAATAAAATTATGGTAACTTTTATGCCAAGGAGCTCATGAAAGCTACAGAATAACCTGAGAAAAACAGTTTGGAGGTTCCTCAAAAAGCTAACCATAGCCCTAGCCGGTTCTGCTCAGCGGTTAGAGCGTCAGCCCACAGACTGAAGGGGCGCAGGTTCGAGTCTGGTCAAGGGCAGGTACCTCGGTTGCAGCTCAATTGCTGGCTCTGGTCGGGGCACATGCAGGAAGCAACCAATCCATGTGTCTCTCTCACATAGAAGTTTCTCTCTGTCTCTCCCCCTCCCTTCCACTCTCGAAAAATCAACGGAAAAAGTATCCTCGGATGAGGATTAACAACAACAAAAAGCTAAATATAGAATTACCATCTGGCCCAGGACCCCATCCTCGGTGTGGAACCTACAGAGCTGGAAACAGGGACTCAAACAGGTACCTGTGTGTGAATGTTCACAGCACGTTACTGACAATGGTTAGACGGTGAAAACAACAATCCAGATGCCCGTCAACAAGTAAATGAATAAACACAATGTTTACGGAATGTTATTCAGGCATTTTTCGGCCTTAAAAAGGAATAAAGTTCTTACACAGACTACAACACAGATGAAATTGGAAAACACGCTAAATGGAATAAGACAGTCACAAAGGGACAAATAATGTAGGATTCCACTTTTATGAAATACCCACCAGCACAGGCAAAACCACAGAGACACACGGGGATGACCAGGGATGACCAGGGGCTGGGGTGGGAGGGAGGAGCTACTGTCAATGGGTATGGAGTTTCTCTGTTTGGGGCCATGAAAAACTTTGGGTATAGTGATGACGGTTGCACAACACTGTGACTGTTATTACTGCCACTGAATTGTATACTTAAAAAGGACTAAATGGCATATTTTGTTAGATTTCACAACAATCAAAAAGTCATTAGAAAGTGATCACCCTGTCAGAAAACTTCACACAATTCTCCATCTTTAAAAAACTTAACTCTAGACTCATGTTTTTGCCAATTATAAGATTTAATTACTAGAATGTTTAAAAAAATGACAACAACAATAAGGGGGAAAAGGTACTACAGGATCTACATGAATTCTCTGTCCTATCTTTGCAATTTTTCTGTAACTCTAAAACTGTCCAAAAAATAAAGTTTATGGGGGAAAAAAGCCAAGCAGATTTGTGAAGTTCAGCCTCAGTTACAGAAAGATTTCCTTTTAGCACCTTCTAGAGTTGTAAGAATTTCATTAAGTTATTAAAATATTCTTTTGTACAAGATGTTAGCACTCTTATCTTGGCCCCTAAAGTGAACTAAGGGATGGGATTACATATGCTAAATGATCAGTTATCCATTGAATAAACATTGCCTCCTAGTACATGTCTTATGTTCTCTGACATTCATGTGCATGTTTATATCTGAAGCTATTCATGAGAAAGTAAATCAGTTTTAATATGAACCAAAAATTCAGTTAGAATAAGAATAAAAATTTAGACTAGTTCTATTCCTTTCAAGTTACCACACCAAGATAGCTACAACAAAGATTTTCTGTCTACTCTTACTGATTTTCATGTCAGCTGTTAAATTGGACTGACACGATAGGTCAATATATCATATCTGTGGAATGCTTTCAAAGTTACTCTATATGTAAAAAGAATTCAATAGACTCTCCAAACTTACAAATTTTAACTTTATATATAAAATAGTATTGTATAAAAATTTTACTGATACAGTCCTCTGGAATAAATGTTTAGATAAATCAGTCTAACAAAAATGAATCAAAGATAAAATTAGAAGTCAAAGATACAACTAATTTTTAGCAAATAAGTTTTTAACTCCTGCACAACCAGTTTATGCATCCAAACCCCCGTGTATAAACTCTGCAACCTCTCCTGGTCCTTCCAGGCTGCACTGCAGGACTGACCGCCCGCCACACGATTACCTCTAAGAAGCTCCATGCTTAGGGTGCTTGCGGACGCCAGTCCATACAGAATTGCCCTTGGTCCTCTTGGGACTAGAACATCAATTGCTTTCAGCTAAATGCACTCACATATGAATATTTTAGTACAATTTAATGCTTCCATACCAAACCCAAAGGAATAAAGCATCAATTTGTGAACACAGTTCTCTGGGAGTTAAAAGCCAAGCTGGATAATGCAGTATGAAAAGCACACTCAAGCTGCAGCTCTTTAGCAGGTCAGAACAGCAGTCCCAGCTGTATACAAATAACTCTATAAAGTTTGTTCCTACACAGACTTTCTGACATTAGTGAGTTTTCAAAAAAGAGCCCCAGAATCAAAATTTCTTGTGTTGATAAATTCTCCCAAAACTGCTTCTTCATCTAGTAACTTTTCGCTTACTATCAGAATTATAAATGGACCCTGATCTGCTAGTGTAACACCAAAATGTAGACAAAGCAACCTACTACCACGAAGAAGACGCACTGAATGCAAACACCCATTTCCCTGGCAATAGATGACGGGCTCTATAATGACTGCAACATGCTTCTCACCTGACGGTTAGGAAGGTGAAGCCAGCAAGTCTCTGCAGGCGGCGGAACTGCCCCTGGCCAAGGCGCAAAGGCCGTTCTAGTTCTAATCATGGCAGAAATCTGACATCGTATTAAGCTCAACAAATATTAATGTGCTAACAACATCCAATGACATTATCAGACATCAGTTAAAGAAATAAGAATTCAGCAGTATCTGTTCATTATTTCAAAAGAAAAAAAGGTCTTAGCAAATGAGGATTTGTAATAGGAAATGCTGGGCACAATTTTAAGTGTTTGACAGATATTAACTCAGCAAGACTTTATAACTACCAAATCAAACAGTGACTATTTTTTACTGATTTCAGAGAGGAAGGGAGAGGGAGAGGGAGAGAGAGAAACATCAATGATGAGAGAGAATCATGGACCGCTGCCTCCTGCACGCCCCCTACTGGGGATCGAGCCTGCAACCCGGACACGTGCCCTGACCGGGAATAGAACTGTGACCTCCTGGTTCCTAGGTCGATGCTCAGGCCTGAGCCAGGCTGGCCGGGCCCCACAGTGACCATCATCACCACTAGACGGTGACAAGACTGTACAGAGAAGTTCAGGGGTTTGTCCAAGGTCACACAGGAAGCCAGTGGGAACACTCAGAGCTGGACTCGGGCAACCTGGCTGGAAAGTCTAAACCCTTAACCCTTTTTAACTATTACATACGATCTATTGTAGGGAACTTCTTTAATCTGATAAAGAATGTCTACCAAAAACAGACAGCAAACATATCTAGTATTGTAATAGTAGAGGGATTTCCTTGAAAATAAGAATAAAGATGTTTATCATCACCGCTTTAATAATATCCAAGGTCAAGACTTGTCTGTGTCTATGGGTTATGCATATATGTTCTTTGGTTAATCTCGTCACTGTCTTTCATCCACTCCCCCTCCCCTCTGACAGTAGCTGTCAGTCTGGTCCAGGTATCTACGCCCCTTGCACAGCAAAGGAAACCAACAAAATGAAAGGGCAACCTACTGAATGGGAGAAAAGTATCTGCAAATCATATCTCCAATAAGGGGTTAACATCCAAAACATATAAGGAACTCATACAGCCCTGGCTGGTTTGGCTCATCGGACTGAAGAGTCAAGGGCACATGCCCAGGTTGCGGGCTCGATCCCCAGTAGGGGGTGTGTGGGAGGCAGCCGATCAATGATTCTCATCACTGATGTTTCTCCTCTGAAATCAATAAAAATATATTTTTAAAAAATAGAACTCATACAACTGAATAGCAAAAATAATAATAATAATAATAATAATAATCTTATTTAAAAATGGAAAGACATACAGACAGATGGCCAACAGGCACATGGAAAGGTGCTCCACATCACTAAATCTTCAGGGAAATACAAATCAAAACCACACAGTACTGTTACAGCTTTTCAACTTTCTGTAAGTTTGAAATTATTTCCAAATAAAAAATTAATTAACAAATAGAGAGGAACGAAGTCTTTGTTGTAACATAAGCTATAGATTGGTGGTTTCATATCATTGCGTTGGAATTCTTAAAGGGAGCATGAATCCATCAACATACCAGGAAATGCTCCATATATACATGTTCAATAATCTTCTGTATGTTTGTGTAAACTGCTGTGAATGATCAAAGAAAAATATACTTAAAAGTGTCACTAGCCCTGGCCAGTGTGGCAAGAGGCAGCCCGGGCACCAAAGGTCACTGGTGTGATTCCCAGGCAAGGGCACATGCCCGGGTTGCAGGTTTGATCCCCGGCCTCACATTGATGTCTGTCTGTCTGTCTGTCTGTCTGTCTCTCTCTCTCTCCTCCCACCCTTCCTTCCTCCCTTCTACTCTCTCTAAAAATCAATAGGAAAAATATCGTCGGGTGAGGATTAACAACAAAAAGTGTAACTAAATTCATAGAATCTTTTGGATATTATGTTTTCTCAAAATTTTGATAATAAAAAATTATTTTGTGAGTACAATGAAATGTTTCCCCTTACTTGAAAAAACAGGGAACTTCTTACTATTTGCGATGATGCTTTTCAGAACTATTACAAGAGGTTTCTAGTAGAGAACACAGATCAAAATTTAATGAAGATAAATGAAAGGACTGTGTTCAGTTTTAAACACAAAGAAACACGGCATGACTAGCAGACAAGGGAGACGGTTCAATAGCAGGCGAGAAAGTGTGGGGGGTAAGACAGCTCTGCATGTCCACAAGTGAAACCCATGCCAACGGTGGGATTGGCTGCCAAGAACCTAATGCAGCATTTAGCAGCATTAATTAAAATATCATTTAGGAGATAATAATCCAAATCGGCACTAGTCGGAACAGTGTGAAGTAATGCATTCAATCCAGGGCCTCAGGACTCCTGCTTACAGCCCTGAGGGAGTAACTCCTGCGGAGGAAACGATGCACCTGGTTAAACACAGACAGTCCCTGTGTAAGGACACGGAGACCCACCGAGACAGGAGCACCTGAGAGGCCAGCTCTGCAGGGAGGAGGCACGAGGTGAGCCCACCATGCACCTCCACTCGCTCCCGATCGGAGAGCAGCCCCTGGAATGGAACCCGCAGTCGTATCAGCTGAGGAAACACAGAGCCAGTCCCTTGGCTGCCACGGACCAGGAAAGTGAGGGGAAAACCCCAGACGGAACCACAGACTCTGCTCAGAACTTGGTGAGGCGGCATCAGACCTGTGTGCGGTGCCTCTACGCCACTGGCAAGGACGAAAAGAGAAGGCAGTTTGGAGTTTTATTTCTGCCGAGTTCACTGCCTGCTAAAATCAAACATAATGATCTTCAGAGGAATATAACAGAATCCATGATCTCTACATGTTGTTCACCGTCTATAACCCACAAGTACCAGGACGGGACGCTCCAATAAGGTCTGCGCATCCCTGGGGCCCCAAGACCCCTCCAGGTGTCTCCAAGGTCAAGACTTTCAGTGACATCAAAGTGGTACCTGCCTTTTCTTTCATCCTATCACACTGTATAGTGGAGTCTCCTCGAGACTACATCACTTATGAGGAAATCACCACTCTGATAACTACTAGAATGTACCTGTATTTTTGTGTTTCCTAAAAACTTTTAAGGTAATATGTCTTTAAGTATAAATACGAATGTTTAGAGAGCTTAACTCAGTTCGTTCTCAGGACAGTAATGGTGCTCTTACAGTTATAACTGCTGTAAGGTCTTTAACCCCATTACCATCCAATAAACTGACATCTGAAATCCCAAAGGTTTCCTTGTACACACAAGCAAACACAGTATTTGTTGTCCTGGATGGCAATAACATTTAATTTTTGAAAACTTTATATATTTTAAATTTTAAGCCTATTATTTTTTAAACTTTTTAATGTTTTTATTGATTTCAGAGAGGAAGGGAGAGGGAGTGAAATAAAAACATCAATGACGAAAAAGGATCACTGATTGGCTGCCTGCCTCCTGCACGCCCTCACTGGGGACGGAGCCCACAACCAGGGCGTGTGCCGACTGGGAATGAACCGTGACCTCCTGCTTCAACCACTGAGCCGCCAGCTGGGCTGAATGTTTTATTTTACACACAGACATGGTGAGTTTAAAAGCCAAAAATTATTTATTTTAACTTTTCAGACCAGAAAGCAAAGAGTCAATTCTGAGAAAACAACTGAAAGTTTTTGTTGCCAAGGACAAAATTTGAGCATTTAGGTGATAATTAGAATTCTAAAAGACTTGTATCCATGAATATGAGCTTTAAAGTGTCTTTTAATAAGACAAGTGGTGATACTAGTAAATGTGATTTCTTTGATATTGATAAGATATGGTTTGCACATTTGGGAGATGTGCCAACTCAGCAAACCATTATTTTCTAAATAGACAATGCGTAATGTTGCAAGATGGCAAAAGATCCATTCAAAGTGCAATGTAGACCAATGGATCTTAATGTAAGAGAATGAAATGTTCATTGATATGGTTTCAGAATCCACACTTGAAATAACCTTTCCGAAATGACTACTTGTCAAGTTTTGATGTGATGTTAAAGAACAATATCCACAATTTTCTGAAAAGGCTATTAAAATACTCCTCTCACCAATGGTGTTTTTCATAGAACTAAAACACACAATCCAAAAATTTTCATAAAACCACAAAGACCCCAAACAGCCACAGAAAACCTGACAAAGCAAAACGAAGTGGGAGGTCACGCTACCTGACCCCAAACCAGACTACAGGCCGTAGCAATCAAACGACATGGCATTGGCATAAAAACAGACACACAGAGCAATGGGACAGAATACAGAGCCAGAAATAAACCCACACCTGTGTGGTCAGTTAACATATAACAAGGGAGGGAAGAGCACTCTGGGGCATAAAGACCGTCTATTTGTAGATGGTATTGGGGAAACTGAACAAACACATGCCAAAAAATGAAACCAGACCACCTTCTTACATCATATACAAGAATACACTCAAAATGGTGAAGGCTTAAATATAAAACTTGAAACCATAAAAATCCTACAGGAAAACAGGCAATCATAACTCTGACATGTCTCTTAGCAGCATTTTTTCTGATCTATCTCCTCTGGCAAGGAAAACAAACAAATAAAATAAGCATCAAACTAAAAAGTGTCTTCACAGCAAAGGAAACCAAACACAAAGACAACCCACTGAATGGGGAAGGTAGTCGCCAACGATACGCTCAACACGAAATAAAACGGAAGATGGATAGGGAAGGCCCAGCACGGGAAAATATTCACAGTGCATGTGTCTAACAAAGAATCTGTACACAGCTTATATGAATAACTCCTACAAACAGATGATAAAACAAAGCATCCAATTTCGAAATGGGCAAAAAACTGAACAGGCACTTCAAAACAAATTCCAAGAAAATACTTATAATTTTGACTATTGTGAAATTTTGAATGAACATCTGATGAACAGGGCACTGAGATGAGAGACATTTTTAATGGCTGTGAAAATACAGGTTTCCCACTCTCTCAGAGTAGAGCGTTCCAAGGAAACCATCCATTAAGCCAAATGGCATAAAACTAAGCAATTGTCATTCATTTATTTATTTTTATTTTTTAATATACTTTATTGATTTTTTACAGAGAGGAAGGAAGAGGGATAGAGAGAGTCAGAAACATCGATGAGAGAGAAGCATCAATCAGCTGCCTCCTGCACACCCCCCACTGGGGATGTGCCCGCAACCAAGGTACATGCCCTTGACCGGAATCGAACCTGGGACCCTTGAGTCCGCAGGCCGACGCTCTATCCACTGAGCCAAACCGGTTAGGGCTGTCATTCATTTATATGCAGTGGTTCTCAACCTTCCTGATGCCGCGACCCTTCAACACAGTTCCTCATGTTGTGGGGACCCCCAACCATAACATTATTTTCGTTGCTACTTCATAACTGTAATTTTGCTACTGTTATGAATCGTCATGTAAATATCTGATATGCAGGATGTATTTTCATTGTTACAGATTGAACATCATTATAGCATAGTGATTCATCACAAAAACAGTATGTAATTATATATGTGTTTTCCGATGGTCATAGGCGACCCCTGTGAAAGGGTCGTTTGACCCCCAAAGGGGTCGCGACCCCCAGGTTGAGAACCGCTGATTTACATGGATAACTGTGTGCGAGTTCCCAGATCCCCACACTGGCCTGACATCCGGAACTGAAAGTAACACCACGTCACAGTGAACGTAGGGCCACTCCCGCCCTCAGGACGCCACTGCCTGTTACTGCAGAACAAACATTGAATACGATTTTCGCTTTTCACTTTTTTTTCCACAAAAGTCATAAATCCTCTTCAGATTTCTTTCAGTTAAGCAAAACAGAATAATAATGTAGGACTTTCGTGAAAGCAAAGTGGCTTGACCCAAGCTTTCAAAAAGCAAAAATACGTGTATCTTGTTTTGAGATACAGTAAGACCACTCATTTCCCTCCACACGATAAATATGTAAAGTGGCTGAGAATCCTGCTCACTGAAGACTTGCATCCTCTGAGAAATGTGATGATCATTACGTATTTCACTGACTCAACTGTGAAAGCTAAGCATTCCCTTTGTAAGTGTTGGACAGGTTTAACTGAGGAACTTCCTGGGATCGCTTATCTAGGTGGATCCGAATTTTATAAATCTCATGCAACTAAAATACAGAAATGCAAGATTCTGTATATATAAATACAGATTTATAAAATTCAAGATTCTGTGTTCATTACTACAGACTCATTATTTTTGTGGATTGATTTTATAATATATAGGCTTTATACCAAATAAATGTCAATGTGAACTTATAAAGTCCATTTTACAATGAAATGCTGCTTTTACCAATTTTATATTTCGTGTTATAAGATGAATTTGAAAAATCTGAAAAACAATGGTGGATTTAAGAACAGCCAAGCACTGACGGAGTCCCGGAAGTCCACAGACCTTGTGAAGAACACACTCACCATGTAACGGTAACTGCTTAAGCACACGGAACAGGACATAAATCACTGAGGCGAGTGTTCAACAAATGCATACAGGCCTTATCCCCATATAACTTTGCATATTTTATTGCAATACTTACTGGTGCTACTATTTTTCCTGTCTGTCCAACTTGCATGTCATTGGGAACAAAGCCAGCATCAACAGCAGCACGCGAAGCACCAACTAAGGGGGAAAATGGTCATTTTTAAGCCTGATGATTCAGCTAGTTGGGATATCACTGATAATTATAGAACAAAACAAAAACCCCAACACTGATCTAGTACAGTTAGAAATTTACTTTATTAAGGTCTTACGTTATCAACTCCTTCCTTTATCTAGCCCAGCCGTGGGCAAACTAAGGCCCGCGGGCCGGATCCGGCCCGTTTGAAATGAATAAAACTAAAAAAAAAAAAAAAAAGACCGTACCCTTTTATGTAATGATGTTTACTTTGAATTTATATTAGTTCACACAAACACTCCATCCATGCTTTTGTCCCGGCCTCCGGTCCAGTTTAAGAACCCATTGTGGCCCTCGAGTCAAAAAGTTTGCCCACCCCTGGTCTATCCCCTTTATTTCTCAATGATTTTTAGCTTCTGGGTCACTGTCACTTTCTCAAATACTAGTCTTCATTCTTGGAGATTTTAACACCCTGGATTCTTAGTTCCTTAAACGACTCTCCTCCATTTATTGTCGTCCGTGCTACCTCACCCACACCCATGGCCACATCCAACTTCTCTATTACCAATATCCCCTGACAGCTCCCATTTCCGAAGTCTCTCTGTGACCTGCCTCTTCCTGACTGACTTCCATTAGTACTAACTCCAACAATCCTCTAACCTCACTGGGACCCACAATTCTATTCCCTGTTTTTCTCTCCCCTCATATTTTCTACCTTTCCTATAAATGATTAAATACAATTTTAAAATATTAAATGTTCATTTCAATTTGTATGAGATTTATATTAGACCACCAATAAAGAAAAAAACAAGGGCATTCCTGAATCTGAAGTAGGCACTGAAGCCAATATTTAAATTCTCTTAAAAATGGAAAAAACTACTAAGATTTGGCAAATTAAGTGTTACATAAATAATAAAAAAGACTGGAGACACCCACTCCTCACTGAATGCTTTACCATTAACTTGGAGACTAAGAAAAACTGTTTCAGAGAGAAACGTAAAAACTGGAAAAAGTAACATAATTATCAGCCTTGAGTGACACAGATAAATGAAAAAATAAAGAAAAAAGATCTCCATGAAAAGGGAACATTTTTCTACTAAGGAAAACAACTTTACCTGCAGCATGTAGTTGATCCGCCAAATCATATAACAACTTAAAGTTCTCGCCACTCTTCAAACCCCGACCTCAATAAAAAAGAAAAAAAATAGGCAAATATAAACTCCATTCTACAAAAACTTTGCAACTTTGTATACCTGAGTGATCTTCGCATTTCACAACGGCCACCGTAAGCACGCCCCCTCCTCCGAGAAGCCTGCCCGGTCCTCCCGGTGATGCTCCTATACGTCCGAACAGCATTCAATGCCGCTGTAATTAACCAACCAGTTAACTAAGGGGACAACCCATCTTTCAATCGGTCTCCCCACTAGAACAAAAACTCTTTAACTGTGGGATAGATATGGGATCCATATCTATCTCGGTCACTGCTATATCCACGGTATTTAGCACAACTTCACTGAATGGCTGAAGTGATTTGAATGGAAGTCATTCCACTAGACTTCCCACACCCCACCAGCAAGAAGCCCTGCCTTCCTCTTTCCCCAGCACTGTGCCATGGGCCTGGCACAGAGCAGCACCCAACAACAATCATTTCTTGAATAAATAAGGGATGAAATGAGTCAGATATATCTTTTCAACATGTTAAATTATTTCCCCTCAATGCCTCTTGCCAGTGCAAGGCTGTCTGGAAGCTTATTTTGTTTGATGTTTACTTTGGAAAGATTTTAAAATCATAGCCGACTATATAAAATGGGTGTGTGTTTTTCTAAAAACAGGAGCATGACATACAAAAAGAAGCAAGCGTGTGCAACGTTAACAGCTTTGATATTAAACGTGAAGAAACTTTCACAGAGTTATTCATAGAGAAGGACCCTGGAAAGCACAGCAAGTTGGAACAAAGTCGTGTGAAGGGTGAGAATCACACCACATGGCCCAACATTCCCCCCAATTCTTTCTATGACTCACAAGCCAACCGTACTCCTCAGAACAACTTGGAAGTCAGTCAATAAACAAAGATACTAAGCTGTAAAGTTAAGTTGATAAGCTCTGTATTATGCTCCCCTTGGTGCCAGGGACACAGATTTGCAACAGAAAGCCCAACTTGGGTATTAAGCTCATGATTTCATTTTCCTACTTGGTGAAATGGAAATAATACTCACAAGTTACCTACTTCTTACATTTGGGGAAAAAAATCTGTGCTCCTCTAAAATAAACATTAATAAAATCAAAGTATTTTAACTTAACATCGTCCTTTAAAATTAATACATCACAAATCTCACTTACCGCCAGATACCACCACTTTGGCGCCAGTTAGCTCTGGTCGATCACTTTTGGTTAATTTCTGGTCGAGCCATTCTGATATCCCCACCGGGGAAGTACTGGATGCTGCATACATTGATATACATGTATAACAAAACAATGACTATGAATTCCAGTTGTAAAACAACAATTTTTAAGAGAAACACACAAAGAATTAATCCCATGACATTTGTTTGTTGGCTGTTGTACATTTTTTGGGCTCCCACTTACATTCTCTCTGATTTTTTGAAAGACGACGGGGACTAGATTCTAGCCTTTCCCTCATTGGCTGCATGCCTTCTGAGAAGTCAGCTAATTCTGAGATTTACCTATAAACTGACATAACCCTGTCTACGTGGTTCAGATAAGATGCTGTGTCTGTTAAGGTGTAGCACTGGCTGCCCATTTACTATCACATCCTTCCACTCAGCAGAACCTCCAAGGATCACAGCAGGAACAGTGAGAGGAGAGCAAAAACCTTAACATCCACGGAGCACATTCACCTTAACCCTTTGAGTGCCAACCGATATCCTAGGAACTGTGCTAACACTGCCAAGGCATTGTTGCTGATTGTACAGCAGTTCAGGAAATCTGCAATGAAGAGTGAACTACTGGCATCTCACAGTGACACTGCGGGAGGAGCGCCATCACGCCCGGCACGCTAGGGGTTAATGGGCCCTCTCTCCCCCACCCCTTTGATCTACCAAAGCAGCTATCCTGGTACCAAACGTGACATGAAAAAGATGTTCCAAATATTTCTTACTTTGGGGTAAGATTGGGAATATCACGGCAGGTTCTCTGCATTAGAAGTTTAACCAGAGACCATCTCTCGAACAGAAAAACAAACATAGACCGCAAGTGAACGCTCACCCTTCTCAGAACTGGCACCACCTCCACTTGTTGCTGCCGCTTCAAAAGCCGTTCCTCGGACAGAAAACACCTTCACCTTTTCATCGCACTTCACTGTACATAACGCGTTTCCTGAAATACAGGTTTTTGTTTAAAAAAAACACAGCAACCAGGAAAGATAACAAAGAATATTCTTTTGGCTCAGAATTTACTTCACACACACAGGGCAGAAATAACTGTGGGCCACTTGTCTCCTTCCTCTACCAAGTGTAGGGGGAAAGGCCTAACACTGAAGGAACATATCAGAACAGATTGGTTTAACCTTGGGCATATTTAAAAACAGGACAAGCTGCTGACCTGCCTAGACGCAACTAATTGAAATAGGAAATCACACTAATACGGCATTCTCTTCCTAAAAGGAATATAAAGAAAAACTTCCTTCTCCAACAACAACACAATCAGTAATTCCATAGTATGAGCTGCACCAACTGAAGAATAAAGTGCTCTGCCTGCTGAGGGAGGAGGAGAAGTGAAAGATGACAGGGCATAAGGAAGAGAAGTGTGGCCTGGCCGTGTGGCTCAGCTGGTTGGCCATCGTCCATGCACCGAAGGGTCGCTGGTTCAGCTCCCGGTCGGGGCACGTGCCTGGGGTTGTGGGCTCCATCCCCATCGTGGGCCTGCAGGAGGCAGCCGATCAATGCTGGCCTCTCGCATTGATGTTTTTCTCTCTCTTCCTCTCCATTCCCCTCTCTCTAAAAATCAGTGAAACTATTTTTGAAAATAAGAATAAGAAGCGTGATAGAGATTTTAAAAGGTTTTGGGACTTTTCTTATTAAATAGCAATCACACTAAGAATGACCTAAACTATGACCAGATATTTCTCCTCAAACTCTACTAAAGATCAAAGTTCTGATTTGGGAGTGACCATTTATCTTGAAACACACAACTTCAATCAGAAAGAATTAACAACACAGTGTGCTTAGCCAAAGGTCAATCAACCAGAGAGACACTGAAATGAATTTCTTAGCATAGATGGAAGGGAAGCAGCAAAGAAGACTGAAAATGCTATTTAAAAAAAAAAAGAACAAAAAAGAGAGTGTTGCTTTTCCAGGTGTCACTCACAAAATGTATTGAATAAGGAATGCAATTCTTACTGACACTGGATGACCAGGAAGGAAAGAACCGTGCTCTGGATCTATCAGAGAGTGTCCTGTCCTGGTCTAGCTACAACGCGAAGGTTTTTCTCAGGAACCTTTAAGATGGTCCATTCAAAGCACGTGTATGATTTTTAAAAAATCCTGACTTCAAGATTAATTTCTGCTTGTAAAATTGACAAACATTTAACATTTTAAATTAATTACTTTCCTTAGGTACTCACCTGCATAAATAGTTCTCACAAATGTGTCAGGTGACTTGATTGCAATGATGTCAGAAATTGGAGCAACATCAAGTTTGGCTGCGATTCTGGGCAAAAGGTTCTAAAAGCAAAATAAGCAGTAAGTTACACACAGACATGCCGACGAATGGCTCCACACTACCGCGGTAACATTCTCTAAACGCATATTCTACAGAAATTTTAATTCAAGTATTTTATATTTCACATACGTCTTTAGACACTACAACTTTAAGTACGACTTTTTGTATAGTCTTTGTATTAAATAAGAGTCTATCATGACTCTAACTACATTAAGAATTTGAGTTTTACATGTTAATAAACCACCTTAACTCAGTAAGCTGAATTACGAGATGCTACCTGCTTTAATGAACATCACTTACAAAGTGTGACAGTTATGTATTACTGAATTTAGATGAGAAAAAACAGGAAAATACTTAGAAGAACAGTAAAATTCTCAAACTAAGAATATACTTGTATATATTTACTTACTGTATATATACATAAAAAAGATTTCAAGGGGGATAAAAGAAACCTAGGAGAACCCCCATGACCCCAGAGAGAAGGGAAGACACCCTGACAAGACTCCTCTGGAGCCGCCCCCCGCCCCCCCCACCTTTATTAGGAACCTCTCCCTGCAGACCACTACCCTCTGGCGCACGCTCCCTCCTCCGCCCAGCACAGGGCACTAACCAGGTCACAGCTGCTTCACACTAAGGATGTCGCCAACCACCACACAGCTCTTCCCAAATCCCTAAGGAGGGAGAACCTGCCTTTCTCAATATCCATCCGTTACCCAAACAAACCAACTCTTAAGATGGGTGACAAATACAAATGACATTCACACACAGAGATAGTTCAACATGGTTTTTAAAAATAAATTTTTAAGTAGCCTCCATGACAAAACTAGAAAATCTGGAAGTGGCATTCTAATAAATGATGACAAAATCTTAAAAGAGCAGAGTTGTCTCTGACAAAATTCGAAAACATGGAGATCATGTTTTAACAGAAATTGTAACAAAACTTTGCAATAAATTTTAGCAAAACTACCACATTAATTCAGAAAGCCAAGACCAGCTCTCGAAACAAAGTCTGCTGTAGTTTCAGCACAGCGACCTCTAGCCCTTCCGAGTAGTGACATCACAGCCCACCCTCCACCTGCTCACCTTTCCGAAGGCAGACGCTCCGGCACAGATGTGCGTGTAACTGAACTGCTTCTGAGTTGCCAAAACCAATGGTGTCAGTTCCTCTGAGAATCAAACACATCTGATAAGTAGATTTCATAATATTCCCACATCATATAGTCATCAATGAGACATTACGTTCTTATCCACTGGAAAAACCTACCTGGAAGAAGGCCCTTGTATGCATCATTCTGAGCCACCAGAACTTTTGCTACACCTGCTACTTTGCAGAGATCTTGGGCCACCTGTGATTAAAAGTGTTTAATTATCCATCTAACAGGAAGATGCAAACAGAGCCACCACTACAAGTATCAAGAGAGCATAAATCCTTAAAGGGCACTTGTAAGAATCCTTATCAGAGAAAGGGCTTACTCAGAAATAAAAAATATATACCCTTTAACAAAGAAAACCTATGTCAATTGATCTTACAAATTGACCTTAAACAAAAATTCCTGCCTTAAAAATGAAAGTACTAATTGATAAACCAAAATCCACAAAGCTGTCATCAAATTTAGTTGTACCCTGTTCTCTTTACCTTTCATTTCGTGCAAGTTCATCATTTTAGAAAGACTGGAAATGGGCAATGACTAGGTTCTCTCTGTCTCTCACAACAACACAGCCAATGCACTGCAGCCTCGGGGTTCCCAGGGGTAAGAACAGGACCCAGCCACGGTGGTTCACGGCCACAGCCCTTTACTGGCAATGACTCTGCTGATGTTAGAGTCAGTGAGTCTGGGCAAGACCAAAATCTCCTATCAGTCCGTTCACTGGCCACCACTGAGTTCCTGCCCACTTACATACATTTGTCTGTAATGAAATACAGATTCCAACTCCTCATTTTTCCTGTTTGGATCAGGATGGGGCTCTGCCTTTGGACCACTCAGGCTTCCTGTACAGAGAGGCCGCTAGAAGTCCCCCTTCTCAGTCTCTGAAATCACAGCACAGCTGGCTTCCGCTTTAGCGGAAACACGGCAGTCCTACTACAGTCTTCTGGTTGGCCTCCATGCTGACTCACTGATGAGCAGGCATAAAAGGCTGTGTCTCCTGCCCCTCAAAGGGTGGCAAGGCTGGGGGAGGATGCCCTGCACAAGCACCTCTGCCGAATCAAGTGTCACTGGCAGGCAGGCCACCCTGTTCTAGCAAACCACCTTCTTCTTATCAGCAAAAGCTTCGGGTACTGCACAGAGAAATCACCTGCTGCCGGTGATGAACGGCTACATAAAACAGTACACAACTGAAATCTGCCTCGGCTACTAGCGGCCTCCTTATACAGGCACTGTTTTCCTTTAAGAACAGAACGTGACACGGTAATAAAACTGTAACTGAACAGAAGATGATTTCTGCTTTGATTTTTCTCAAAATAACGTAAATAAAATAGCATTTCAAATATTTTAACATAATATTAGAATAATTATTTAAAATCACAGCAAATAAACAATCAAACCCAGAACTTGTATATCTGAAATCCAGTCCTATCCCATCCATCGGCACCAGGGGCTAGTGTCAACCACGTCAGGCTCAGTAGCTGTTAGCAGCTTTAGGAAGAGAAATCCATAACTTAACCCCAAGCCAGCCAGAATACGTTCTTTTAAGATACCAGTGTCATGTAAGAAGTCAGAAGCCACACTGGCATTCTGAGCCTTATTATACCACACGGTCTGCAGCAATGAAGGCATTGAATAAACAGTAAACTCCTGCAAACAGAGAAGGAAACACGCCTTCCCCAGATGCCGTCCCCGAAGGTCCCGAGGGGCGTGGGAGGGACCTGGAGGCTCCGGCTGCATCAGCGTCACTGAAGCGCGACGTCACCTGCATCAGCCAGGGGACCAGGCCCCGCACACCGGGAGGCGCGTTCACAGAGCGGTCACGGCCTTACGCCAACAACAAAAACGAATGCTATTACTGACGCAGACCACACCACTCTCACTGGAAAGCGCAGGACTACTTCCATTTGAGTCCTTACCCCAATTAAAGGAGCATGCATGGTACTGGGTCCAGATTTACCACTTTCAGGAATTAAAAGCAATTAGCAAGTATATTCATCAATACAAAAAGGAATCGGCTATTAACCTCTAAGGGGACTCCAATATTATCATTCTACTTGGTACCTGATGGCACACGACGGTGCCAGGGGAACTAAATCAAGGATTCTACCTCATTTCAGAAGATGGAATGCTCAGTGGGCACCTTGGTTCTCTTCACACACAGTGAGGGTGTGACACTGCCACGTAATGAGGACGGGGCCGGTGTGGGCTACAGTCCTCACCATAATTCTCTGTCGCCATCTTTCCCTGTCTCTTGATGGAGATTATATTTGCTATGATTGACCTTAAAATCTCTTACCTTGTCACATTTGGTTCCAGCTATTAAGCAGGACACTTCACCTCCCAGGCGTGTGGCTGCAGTGATGGTATGTAATGTGATGGGTGCTATGGTGTCGTTTGCATGCTCAGCTATTACCAGGGTACTCTGAAATCGAAGCAATGTGGCCTAAAAGAGGGAGAAAATGGAAAAGAATCTTATAAAACACATTTTTTTTTTACTGATTGCTAAGCATGTGTGCTTTAAAGAAAACTGTACACAATATTCAGTTCTTAAATCCTATATAATAAAAGGCTAATATGCAAATTGACCAAACAGCAGAGCGACTGGTTGCTATGATGTGCACTGACCACCAGGGGCAGACGCTCAATGCAGGAGCTGCCCCCTGGTGGTCAGTGCACTCCCACAAGGTGAGTGCCGCTCAGCCAGAAGCCGGGCGCACGGCTGGTGAGCACAGTGGTGGTGGGATCCTCTCCCGACAAGGACGTCCCCCGAGGGCTCCCGGAAGGCGAGAGGGCGCAGGCCAGGCTGAGGCCCCCCCCCCCCCCCCCCCCCAGTGCACCTGAGCATCACAGACACTGCCGCGTTCACACGGAGGCAGAACGGCTGACGGACAGTCCCCCTGAGGTCTGCCCAAGTCACCCGCCGAGCCTGGGGTCAGGGGTCACTGTGCACTTTCGGAGCCAAACTTCTTGGAGAGGCCCACAGGCACCAGCCCTGCTGCCTCCTCTCGTGCTCCCCGGCAACACGGCGCCCACCTTCCGAGTCACCAGCCACCTGCACTCGCGGAGCCAGGGCACATCTGGCCCTTCTCCCACCGACCTGAGCAGCTGTGCCGCTGCCTCCGCTTCTCATTCTCCGAGAAGCAACCAAGGAGATGAGCTGCTAGAGTTCCTCCGGAGACTAACTGTGGGCAGGAAACTCCACAGGTGTCAGGCCAAAAAGAGCTGGAATCTAACTCCCTCCTCTACCCGACAACTCAAACCTCAAGCAGGAAGAACAGTTTTAACCCACGCCCCCCCTTTCAAAAGTGAGGGTACGGGTGAGGAGGGGGCAGTGTGAGGGCCTTTTTGCTCCTTCACTTGCACACTTAGAAGCAGGAATAACCAATAGTCTCTTCCAGTTCTACTGAAAGAGATGAATATGGACTTAGTCACCTGTCTATTTTTTAACATATCCATTTTGTAGTAAAATATATCGTACATTCCTGTACTTAAACCAAATAACTCACTTAAACCTCTTTCATAATAAAACACGGTACCTGTTACTCATGAGTAGAAATGTCATATGACATTGATTCTAATATTAACAACACAGTCAATTCACTTCCCTTTAAAAACAGACAAGACCCTTGGTAGACACACTGGCTCAAAATTGGCTCTCTTTCTTTTCAAAAGAAATTAAAATTTGCATTTGAATTACAGAGTTCACTCTCTCTCATTCGTCAACGCTAAGCCACGGACTCTGAAAACTGCCCTGTTCCTCCCGAAGTTTCACAGCTTCCGAATCACGACAGCTACGCCTTTCGCTGGCAACAAACACAGGCACAGGGCACGCCGACGACCTTGAAAGCGCTGCTTCACTCTCCACAGAACATGTTTCTTTGGTGCTTTATTAGCCAACAAATTAATTCCAAGTGCAAACGAGGAAAAGAATACAAATAACTCAGGTTACTATCCCCACAGGAATGCTAACCAATTGCCAACGCCACCCATTCTCCTCTCGCGTGTCCCCAGCTCCGACTGTCGACGTAAAACACCGCCTTCCTGACAGATGACACTGAGCGGCCCCCAAGGTGAAGGGCTTTGCTCAAGGGCACCAGTAAGTCCAAACTGGAAATGAACTTAGATCCAAATGCAGGTCCCTTAACTCACACTCTGACAGTTTAAGGTGTTTCCTTTATTTATGATCGTGGTTATAAAGTAAAACTGACCATCTGAACCCTTTGTAAGTGTACAGGTCAGTAATGTTACGTGTCAAGAGTGGGGATTTCAGATGAGCTGGGGTGACGGGAACACATCATAAATGTAAGCGGAACAGGGGCCAGAGTGAAGGGACTCCACTGAGAAACATGGGACAACTTGCGCCTCAAAACTTTAAGCGGAATAATGGTGTAACCTGCCGCTAAAGGGACTACACGTCCATACGTGCACCCACATTTATGGGAAGGGACTGTTCCGCCCACAATAAACAGGAAGCTGGAAAGCACAGGAGGAATGCCGGGACTAGACAAACCAGCTCCTGGCAGCGATCATTGCTCAGGCAACGGATGCTAAGCCTCGGGGTGAAAGTCCGACGAGAAACAGGAGCCCCAGCGTCTCCTGCATCCACGCGTCACGGCTCCACGTATCTCCCTGCAAATCTGTCTGTAAACACGGCCTGCACCCTGACAGCGAGAGTCCACCCTGGTCACCTGGAGCGCACACCGCCCTCCCCCAACTCACACAGGCGCCCCGAGTGCTGCGCACGGCAGCCGAAGTGAAATGTCTCAGAGCAGAAAGTCCGGCCGAGGACACGTTCCCCCAAGAAGCCGAGCATCGCCAGCAACGCTAGCTCTGCAGGACGCGTCCTAAGTTCTCCCAGTTCATGAAACGCCTTTCCCATTACTGCGCAGGGAGGTGAGGGGTGTGTGTGTGTCTGTGTGTGTGTGTGTGTGTGTCTGTGTGCCTCTCTGTGTCTGTCTGTTGTGTGTCTGTCTCTCTGTGTGTCTGTCTGTTGTGTGTCTGTGTCTCTCTGTGTCTGTGTGTCTGTCTGTTATGTGTGTGTGTCTCTCTGTGTGTCTGTCTGTTGTGTGTCTGTGTGTCTCTCTGTGTCTGTCTGTTATGTGTGTGTGTCTCTCTGTGTGTCTGTCTGTTGTGTGTCTGTGTCTGTCTGTTGTATGTCTGTGTGTCTGTCTGTTGTGTGTCTGTGTGTCTCTATGTGTCTGTCTGTTGTATGTCTGTGTGTCTGTCTATCTGTGTGTCTGTGTGTCTGTCTGTTGTATGTCTGTGTGTCTGTGTGTCTCTCTGAGTGTCTGTCTATCTGTGTGTCTCTCTGTGTGTCTGTTGTGTGTCTGTGTGTCTCTCTGTGTCTGTCTGTTGTATGTCTGTGTGTCTGTCTCTCTGTGTGTCTGTCTGTTGTGTGTCTGTGTCTCTCTGTGTCTGTGTCTGTGTGTGTGTCTCTCTGTGTCTGTATCTGTGTCTGTCTGTGTGTCTCTCTGTGTCTGTGTCTGTGTGTGTGTGTCTGTGTCTGTCTGTGTGTGTGTGTGTCTGTGTCTGTCTGTTGTGTGTGTGTGTCTGTGTCTGTCTGTTGTGTGTGTGTGTCTGTGTCTCTCTGTGTCTGTGTGTGTCTCTCTGTGTCTGTATCTGTGTCTGTCTGTGTGTCTCTCTGTGTCTGTGTCTGTGTGTGTGTGTCTGTGTCTGTCTGTGTGTGTGTGTGTCTGTGTCTGTCTGTTGTGTGTGTGTGTCTGTGTCTGTCTGTTGTGTGTGTGTGTCTGTGTCTCTCTGTGTCTGTGTGTGTCTCTCTGTGTCTGTGTCTGTCTGTGTGTCTGTCTGTGTCTGTGTCTGTGTGTGTGTGTCTGTGTGTGTGTGTGTGTCTGTGTCTGTCTGTTGTGTGTGTGTGTCTGTGTCTCTCTGTGTCTGTGTCTGTGTCTGTCTGTGTGTCTCTCTGTGTCTGTGTCTGTGTGTGTGTGTCTGTGTCTGTCTGTGTGTGTGTCTGTGTCCATCTGTGTGTCTGTGTCTGTGTGTGTCTCTCTGTGTCTGTGTCTGTGTATGTGTGTCTGTGTCTGTCTGTGTGTGTGTCTGTGTCTATCTGTGTGTCTGTGTCTGTGTCTGTCTCTCTGTGTCTGTGTCTGTGTCTGTCTGTGTGTCTCTCTGTGTCTGTGTCTGTGTGTGTGTCTCTCTGTGTCTGTGTCTGTGTGTGTCTGTCTGTGTGTGTGTGTGCGTCTGTCTGTGTCTGTTGTGTCTGTGTGTGTGTGTCTGTGTGTCTGTCTATGTCTGTTGTGTCTGTGTCTGTGTGTGTGTCTGTCTATGTCTGTTGTGTCTGTGTCTGTGTGTGTGTGTGTCTGTGTGTCTGTCTATGTCTGTTGTGTCTGTGTCTGTGTCTGTGTGTGTGTGTGTCTGTCTGTTGTGTGTCTGTGTGTGTGTGTCTGTGTGTCTGTTGTGTGTCTGTGTGTGTGTCTGTCTGTTGTGTGTCTATGTGTCTGTGTGTGTGTGTCTGTCTGTTGTGTGTCTGTGTGTGTGTCTGTGTGTGTCTGTGTGTGTCTGTGTGTCCGTCTGTGTCTGTCTGTGTGTGTGTCTGTCTGTGTGTGTGTGTCTCTCTGTGTGTCTGTGTCTGTTGTGTCTGTCTGTGTGTGTCTGTGTCTGTCTGTTGTGAGTGTGTGTCTCTGTGTGTGTGTCTGTTGTGTCTGTCTGTGTGTGTGTGTGTGTGTGTGTGTGTGTCTGTCTGTCTGTCTGTGTGCATCTTGCGGATCTGGCTCTGATACCTGGACTCTTCCCAAACCCAGGCTTTCACCTTGTCTCAGAACCTTTGGGGGGAAAAACCAAAACCACAAAACCAACAAAAGCCTCCCGGGGACAAGAAGGAACTCGGGCTGCAGGAAGGGCTTGACCTTCGCGGGCGGTCCGGGAGCTGCTTTGAATTTTATGGGACCAGGAGCTGAGGGAGGGCTCCCTGCGCAGGGGGGGGGGGGGGGGCACGAGGGGCAGGAAGAGGGGCCGGAAGAGGGGCAGCCCCGTCTCCGGTGGGAACCCCGCGGCGCCCGGGACCCTCCTGCGACCCCGGGGCCACGAGGGGACTCACTGCCGGTCCCGCCGCTGCGG
Source organism: Myotis yumanensis (assembly GCF_028538775.1). Taxonomy (NCBI): domain Eukaryota; kingdom Metazoa; phylum Chordata; class Mammalia; order Chiroptera; family Vespertilionidae; genus Myotis; species Myotis yumanensis. Next base: position 9,964,950 of record NW_027223771.1, on the reverse strand, counting down.
GAGGAACATCCCGCTCAGTCCCGCTCTCTCTCTCAGACGAGGGAAACGGGGCGAACGCACTGATAATAGAAGCGCCCAAAGCGGGGCGCCCCCCCGGCCCCCACACGCAGCAGGCGCGGCGTCGCGCGGGGCCCACTCCCCGCACCCGCACCTCCACGCGGCGCGGCGACCACCCCCGTCCGCCCGCGTCTGGCTCCCCCGGGCCCTCCGCCGGGCCCCTGACCCTTTCCGGACACCCCGGCGGCCACATCCCCTCCCGCCCCGCGCCCGCCACCCGTGGGGAACCGGGGGGCCCACTGAGAACCCCGACGCCGAGCGGAGCCGGCCGAGGCTCAGGGTCACCCCGCCCCTGACCCCGGGCCCGCGCGGCCGCCGGCAGCCGCCAAGGGCAGCCCCAGGCCGCGGGCCGCGCGAGGCCCGTCAGGTCCGTGGCGCCCGTGACCTTCGCCGACACCGACGCCGTCGCAGGGACGGCGGCTGAGGGCCCGGCCCCTGACCCCCGCCCTCCCCGCCGGGCCTCACCGCCCCCTGGAGCCGCCTCGTCGCCACCGCCCGGAACATGGTCTCGGCTCGCGGTCTCCTCAGGCAGCCTCGGTCTCGCAGCGGCTGGACGCGCGCCCCTCTGCCCGTCACGGCAACGCTCGCGAGACGCGCGGACGAGAGCGGACGCTCGGGGCGAGGAGCGCGAGCGGGCGGTTCCCGTCTCGCCATTGGGCGGCCGCGCAGCCAATAGGGACGGCGGAGAGCGAAGGGGGCGGGGCTTAGGAGTGGAGCCGACGCGAGGCGGCTCGGCCACGCCCCTGCGCTGATGACGCCACGCCCCTGGCTCCCAGCCCTCGGGTGTCCCCGCCCCCTCGCTCCGATTGGTCACGGGCGCTACACCTGTCAGGTGCTGACCACACCCCCCCGGCGCGGGAAATGCAGGAAAAGGCTGCAGAAGACGTTGCCCTCTGGGGGCGAACACACAATGCAATACAGTGGGGCCTTGACTTACGAGTTTAATTCGTTCCGAGACCAAGCTCGTTAAGGAGCTCGTTAACTGAAATTACTCAGTCAACTCAATGCAAAAAATCGGCCTAGAGACGGCTGGTATCTCAAAAAACTCGTTAGTCGGGACACTCGTAAGTCAAGGCCCCACTGTATGTACAGATGATGTGCTGTGTGCAACTGGACACTTGCAGCCTCTATAATTTTCTAACCAACGTGACCCCAATAAATTCAATTTATTTATTTTTTATAACATTTTTATTGATTTCAGAGAGGAAGGGAGAGGGTCAGAGAGAGAGAAACATCCATGATGAGAGAGTCATGGACCGGCTGCCTCCTGCACGCCCCCCACTGGGGTGATCGAGCCCGCAACCCCGGCATGTGCCCCTGGCCGGAACCGAACCCGGGACCCTTCAGTCCGCAGACCAACGATCTATCCACTGAGTCAAACCAGCTAGGGCCCAATAAATTCAATTAAAAAAAAAAAAAAGGTGGCCCTCACCTGACTCCGGAGAAAACATCCAAGCAGACATATTCCTACTCTGAGAGGAGGGGTTCGCCGCAGGGGTGATATCTGAACCGGGTTCCGTGGCGAGGAACTTGGTGGGCACAGACAGGGGAGGGTCGTGGGGGAAGGTGTAAGGACAGGGCAGGAGGAGTCAGGATGGCTGGGGACAGGGCTGCAGATGCGGCTGGAAGAGCAGACGGGGGAAGGTCTTGAATGGGGTGTAACTTGGGGCCCCACCCTAGCCCTCTTGTGTCTCGACTCTGCCGTCCCTGGGCAGACCCCCCGACTCCTGCCCACCAGCCCAAACCTCTGACCTCTGCGCCCACAAAACCACCCACCTCCCCCGCATCTTCTCGGGACATCCCTCAACACCTCAGACCCACCTGTCCACAACATCCGTCCTCCCACTTACTTTCTTTAAAATAAAATACATCAGCCCGGCCGGTGTGGCTCAGTGGTTGAGTGTCGACCTAGGAACCAGGAGGTCAGGGTTTGATTCCCGGTCAGGGCACAGGCCCAGGTTGCGGGCTCGATCCCCAGAATGGGGCGTGCAGGAGGCAGCTGATCCATGATTCTCCCACACCATTGATATTTCTATCTCTCCCTCTCCTTTCCTCTCTGAAATCAATAAAAACAAAATAAAATAAATACATCGTTTGAAAAAGCCATTAATTTAACTGTCAGTAATTACTAAGGTCTTGGCTACGTCTCACTCGCCAACCCCGACCCACCTGCTTCAGGACTCCAGGGGGGCGGACTGCTGCCGCTCACCTTGGTTAACGAGCTTTACAACCTTCAGTTCCGTTTTCTATCGATCGGACTCAGATGGCCCGCTTCCCAGAGCTGCTCCGGAGTGTCTGGGTAAGCATTTTGGGGGCAGCCGCCTGGTGATGCGGGAGGCCCAGAGATTCGTCTCAAAGCTGCATTTGCACAGCAGACCCAATTCGTCGCTTAAAATTTGGGAGCTGACGGAGGTTGGACCTGAATACTGTTTCTGGGTGGTCTCCCCCTGGGCTTCAAATGGGCCAGGTGGAAATGGGCCTACATTCTTCATAAAAATATTTTTTAAAAAAATGATTTCAGAGAGGAAGGGAGAGAGAGAGAGAAACATCCATGATGAGAGAGAATCATGGATCGGCTGCCTCCTGCAGGCCCCACACAGGGGATCGAGCCCACAACCCGGGCCTGTGTCCTGACCGGGAATCGAACCCTGACCTCCTGGTTCCTCGGTCGACGCTCAATCACTGAGCTCTGCCAGCCGGGCGGGCCTGTACGTACTTTAAAACCTGCTTCCTAGTTTCAAGGCTCGTCTGTGTCCTCAAGAAGAAATTATTTTGCAACAAGATTCTGCCTTTCTAAATAGAGCTCATGAAAATGGACCAACCTTCCTGGCAACGCCTGCCAACAACGGGATTTCTTTCTTCGTGCTAAAAATACCGACGGAGCGTTTTAATGGGGCCGCTTTCCGACTCCCCTTTCAACTTACCTTTTCCCTCCCAAGTGTTGTCATTTCTCTGTTTGAAAATCATGACCGTAAAACCTCGAACATTCATGGGTTATGCAAACAGCTTCCCTTGGTATATTTTTTAATAATCTCCGCTCTTATTATTACCAGATGTTGAAATCCCCAATGATAACAGAATGACAAACTCTAAGGGTAAGATTATGTGAGCAGGAGAAACGCGATGTTTCCTATTCTGAGATAACAGGTGTCGGGGCCTGGGTCTGTTTCAAGTCCCCCCCCCCACCCCACTTTTAGAGAAATTCTTTAATTTCACGGATCCTCTGTGTCTCTGTTGGTCAGAGTACTGCGAATGCCTTCCTCATAGGGATTTGGTGACAAATGTGAGAGGTCGTATGTTGTATTGGTTACCTATTGCTGCGTAACAAATTACCCCCCAACATGTCGCCACTTGGAACAACATTTTTTAAAAATATATTTTATTGATTTTTTACAGAGAGGAAGGGAGAGGGATAGAGAATTAGAAACATCCATCAGCTGCCTCCCGCACACCCCCCCACTGGGGATGTGCCCGCAACCAAGGTACATGCCCTTGACCGGAATCGAACCCGGGACCCTTCAGTCCGCAGGCCGACGCTCTATCCGCTGAGCCAAACCAGTTACGGCGGAACAACATTTATTATGTCACACGGCTCCTCGGAGCTAGGAGTCATGGCGGGCTCAGCTGGCTGGGTCCGGCTCAGAGCCTCTCACAAGCTGCAAAGTGCTGGCCAGAGCTGCCGTCTCTGGAGACGCCGGTGGGATGGAGGACGCGTGTCCCAGCTCACCCACGTGGCTGGTGGCAGGAGACCTCGGTTCCTCTCTGCAGGGACCTAACCATATGGCTTCCCCCAAAGACTGTGATCAGAGACCCCCACAGAGAGAGACATGAGCTGCAGCCTTTTATATCCCAAACTCAGCGGTGACACCCCATCCTGACTGCTACGTTCCACTGGTCACACGGACCGGCTGCTGAGACCACGTGGGCGGGCGCTGCCCACGGGTGAAAATGACAAAAGCAGGGAAAATTCAAAGCCATCTTGGAGGCTGGCGGCCACCTCGGCAGAAAATAGACACAGTCCTTGCCCTTTAGGGGCTTCCATTCTAGAAGCCCATAGTAGGTGCTCAACAAAATACGTTCTCCACAGGCAGTAAAATCTTAGCTATTTCTCATAGCAATATTTTTGCGACCTACCCCAGCGGTTCTCAACCTGCGGGTCGCCACCCCTTTGGCGGTCGAGCGACCCTTTCACAGGGGTCGCCTGAGACCATCCTGCATGTCAGATATTTACATGACGATTCATCACAGCAGCAACATGACAGTGATGAAGGAGCCATGAAAATAATTTCATGGCTGGGTCCCAACATGAGGAACGGTATTTAAAGGGCCAGAAGGTTGAGAACCACTGACCTATATCCCCTCAGGCAAAGGAAACAAAGAAAAACAAAGAAATGGGACTACATCTAACTTTTGCACAGCTAAGAAACCGTCGACAAAATGAAGAGACAACCTGCTGAGTGGAAGAAGATATTTGCCAATGACCCGTTCAGTAAGGGGTTAATATGCAACCTTTAAAGAGAACTCATACAACTCAGCAACCAACAGCAAACAATCCACTTAAAAGGACCTGAATAGACACTTGTCCAAAGAGGACATGCAAATGACCAACAGACACATGAAAAGATGCTCAATAGCCCTACCTGGTGTGGCTCAGTGGATAGAGCGCCGGCCTGCGGACTGAAGGGTCCCGGGTTCGATTCCGGTCAAGGGCATGTACCTTGGTTGCAGGCACATCCCCAGTGGGGAGGGGGCGTGCAGGAGGCAGCTGGTCAATGTTTCTCTCTCATCGATGTTTCTAACTCTCTATCCCTCTCCCTTCCTCTCTGTAAAAAAATCAATAAAATATATATTTTTTAAAAAGATGTAATAATTACATTAAAAAAAGAGAGAAAAGCCGAAGCCGGTTTGGCTCAGTGGATGGAGCGTTGGTCTGCGGACTGAAGGGTCCCGGGTTCGATTCCAGTCAAGGGCACAGGCTCGGGTTGTGGGCTTGATCCCCAGTGTGGGGCGTGCAGGAGGCAGCCGATCCACGATTCTCTCTCATCATGGATGTTTCTCTCTCTCTCTCCCTCTCCCTTCCTCTCTGAAATCAATAAAAACAATATATTAAAAGAAGAAGAAGAGGACTCTGCTAATCAGAGATACAGACGCAATGCAAGGAATTCCCACTTGGGAAAGCAGGGAAACCCACCCTAACCTGACAATTACAAGTTGGAGCATTCTTTGCAATGTTTGGTTCAGAGGCTGAGAATTGGCATTAAGGATCTAGCTACCGCACCTGTCCGTGAGGAAAGTGTGCAAAGCCAACTGACGGTGTCTGTGGCCATGCAAACGTGGTGACTTATTTCCCCAAAACCACTCGTTCAGGCCTTGGCTGCAGGTGCGGGCACACTCACACACAAGGCTCTGAGGTCCCGGGCCCCTTACCTCTTCGTGAAGCGACTGAGGTGGGGCCTCTGTCTGTTTGCTGATGCCTCACCCACCGTCGATTCTGGTGATGCTTCATGTCACGTACGTACAACATCCAAGGTGACCTTGAGCCTGACACCTTCTGGCATGCACTCTGACCGTCTCCTGGTGTGCCCCAATCAGTGACAGCTCGCCCTCCGGATACTGCACTGGTGTTAAAATATCCATATTCCGCCGAAACCGGTGTGGCTCAGTGGATAGAGCGTTGGCCTGCGGACTGAAGGGTCCCGGGTTCGATTCCGGTCAAGGGCATGTGCCTTGGTTGCGGGCACATCCCCGGTGCGAGATGTGCAGGAGGCAGCTGATCGATGTTTCTAACTCTATCTCTCTCCCTTCCTCTCTGTAAAAAATCAATAAAATATATTTTTAAAAAAAATATCCATATTCCAGGCTCTTGGAGGAGACCTGTGTGATTGGTGGGACTTGCCTACATTTTCAACTTAACCTTGCGTCCCTCTGGCCTTCGTCACGCTGAAGCGAAACTGAAGGTTGACACATCAACACTGACGTCTTGTCCTGAGCCTCATGTAACACGCCTGTCTTCGCCAACGGTCGGACACGGACGCCAGGACTTCCACGGAGCCCGGATGGCTGGCCTTCCCTCCAATGCGCTGACCAGCCTCAGCGGGCACTGGAGACTGAGTGATCTGGGAGCTCTCGGCTGAGAGGGCTCTGGCCTCACAGATTTAATGAAGGACACGTGTTCCTATAGGCTGCTCCTCCATGAGAGAGGGTGGGGGTGATGTCGCCTTACTCAGCGCCTAGGAAAGGGATTTCAGGTGATGTCCAGGAGGGAGTCCCTAAGAAGGAAACTGTCGCCCGGCCGGCGTGGCTCCGTGGTTGAGCGTCGACCTGGGAACCAGGAGGTCAGGGTTCGATTCCCGGGGTCAGGGCACATGCCCGGGTTGCGGGCTCCATCCCCAGTGGGGGGCATGCAGGAGGCAGCCGGTCCATGACTCTCTCTCATTGATGTTTCTCTCTCTCTCCATCTCCCTTCCGCTCTGAAATCAATAAAAACATTTTTTAATTTTTTTTAAAAAGAATGAAATTGTCACTTGGTCCCCAGGCATCTCCACACGTAACCACACACACCATGAAACAGCGATGAGGGTGCTGGGGCCAAGCGGACCCTCCAGACCCCGCCCTCCCGACCCCCGGTCCCCACATTTCGGGCTCATTCCTGCGTCCAGGGGCCTGCTGCTTGGTGCTTCCTTCTCATTTCCATCCCAGCGGTTCCCAATCTTCAGACCAAGATGAAGTGCTCAGCATTTTGCAGCCAAATGAGAAAAATCAGGATGATGTCATGAGCTTTGTCACTGAGCCCAATGGAAAGGACTCTCTATTCTGAAACTGGGTGTTTTGTTGTTTTCTTTTCTTTTTTTTTTATTGATTTCAGAGAGGAAGGAAGAGGGAGAGAGAGAGAGAAAAACATCTATGATGAGAGAGAATCATCGATCGGCTGCCTCCTGCACGCCCCCTACTGAGGACCGAGCCTGCAACCTGGGCATGTGCCCTTGGCTGGAATCGAACCCGGGACCCTTTAGTCCGCAGGCCGACGCTCTACCCACTGAGCCACACCAGCCAGGGCGGAAGTTGGTTTTCTTTCTGTTTTTGGTTGTTGTTTTTTTCCATGTCTCCTTTGGCAACATGGAGCCGTGGCGGTCCCCTGGGATGGCCCTGTTGCTTTTCTCTTGGCTCTTGAATTCCAAAAGTCTGAGAATCACTGTCACACGAGCCACCTCAGTCTGGAGGCCTCCCCTCGTTATGCAGGGCTCACTCTGCCTTTCATTAAAACAAATATGTCAGCCCTGACCGGTGTGGCTCAGTGGATAGAGCATCGACCTGCAGACTGAAGAGTCCCGGGTTCGATTCCGGTCAAGGGCATGGACCTTGGTTGTGGGCACATCCCCAGGAGGGGGTGTGCAGGAGGCAGCTGATCGATGTTTCTTTCTCATCAATGTTTCTAACTCTCTCCCTCTCCCTTCCTCTCTTTAAAAAAATAAATAAAATATATTTTAAAAAATAAAATAAAACAAAAATATCAGTTTGAGTGTTTTCCCTGTAAAGTCAGAATGTAGTCACAACAATTGGTAAATTAAGAAAACTTGCAAAGAAGAAAATAGAAAACTGCTCTAATCCCACTTCTCAGAGAAAATAAACTTAGAGAGATGGCCTTCTCTTCCATTTTTTAAAAAATTTATCGTTGAGCTGAAACCAAGATGGCGGCAGAGGTAAACACTGGAAATTGCTGCCTGGCACAACTACTTCAAAAATACAACTAAAAGACAAAACGGACATCATCCAGAACCACAGGAAGGCTGGCTGAGTGGAAAGTCTACAACTAGAAGGAAAGAGAAAAGCACTGAGACGCAGAGGAGGTGCAGAAGTAAAGTGCAGAGGTACGGAGATGCAGGCGGCAAGGGCTGGCAACTGAGGACATGGCTGTCTTTTTAAATCGGGAGGGCGTCACAAGCCCTCCGACTGCTCTGAACTCCAGTTCCGGGTGAGTCTCTGGGGACCTAGACTCATACAGGGAGAAGCTGGACTGTCTGGCAGCGGGCAGAACTCAGGACTCGAGGGCGGCTTTCTCTCGGGGGTGCTTGCAACGATTACTGGGACACTGAGACCCGGGGCCCCTTAGGGCAGGGCTGAGGATCAGCCATAGCTGCTTGCTCCGCAGGAAGCGCAGAGAACCCCAAACAAAAGGAATCCAAGGAGGACCACACCAAGACACATCATCATTAAAATGCCAAGAGCAAAAGACAAAGAGAGAATCTTAAAAGCAGCAAGAGAAAAAAAGTCAGTTACCTACAAGGGAATACCCATACGACTGTCAGCTGATTTCTCAACAGAAACTATGCAGGCCAGAAGGGAATGGCAAGAAATATTCAAAGTGATGAATGCCAAGAACCTACAACCAAGATTACTTTACCCAGCAAAGCTATCATTCAGAATTGAAGGTCAGATAAAGAGCTTCACAGATAAGGAAAAGCTAAAGGAGTTCATCACCACCAAACCAGTATTATATGAAATGCTGAAAGGTATCCTTTAAGAAGAGGAAGAAGAAGAAAAAGGTAAAGATACAAATTATGAACAACAAATACGCATCTATCAACAAGTGAATCTAAAAATCAAGTGAATAAATAATCTGATGAACAGAATAAACTGGTGATTATAATAGAATCAGGGACATAGAATGGGAGTGGATTGACTATTCTTGGGGGGTAAGGGGTGTGGGGGTGCAGGAAGAGACTGGACAAAAATCATGCACCTATGGATGAGGACAGTGGGGAGAGGGGGGAGGGCGGAGGGGGGGTGGGAACCGGGTGGAGGGGAGCTATGGGGGGAAAAAAGAGGAACAACTGTAATAATCTGAACAATAAAGATTTAATTAAAAAAAAAACTTAAAAAAAATTTATCGTTTAAGTTTTTAACAAAACTGGAGTTATTTTGGATAGGCCGTCTGATTAATGGAGCCCTGTCTAGCTCATGGGGAAATCTTCTCTGTGCTCGACGGTTGGAGCCTCACCCCACTGCCTTCTGTGGGGCCTGAGCTTGCCTGGGTCTGGGCCAAGGGTGAAACCCTCAGGCCAGGACCGCTCCGTAAGCATCAGGCAGCCTCCGTACCAGCCGGGCTCAGCCCTCGTCATGTTCAGCCAGTACTGGATGAGTCTACCAGCCTTTTAAAAAAATATGTGTTTGTTGATTTCAGAGAGGAAGGGAGAGGGATAGAGAGATATATCATCGATCGGCTGCCTCCTGCACACCCCCTACTGGGGATCGAGCCCACAACCCAGGCATGTGCCCTTGGCTGGAATCGAACCCGGGACCCTTCAGTCTGCAGGCCGACGCTCTATCCACTGAGCCACACCGGCCAGGGCAACCCTGCCAGCCTTGAGTGTCTTCTCTCCCTCGCTGTTTGCGGCGCTGGGCACCAGGACTCAGCTAAGAGAGATCCCTGCTCTGGCAGCACGAGGAGCGTTACTGTTTTGTTCTGAAGGTCTTTACAAGCGCAAGGCCTGTCTAAAGTGGCCATAAATAATTTACATCGCCCATAACTCAAGCCGATCAAAATAGACCTCATCACCGTGATGCGGCAAAATCTGGTACAAGCGGCTTTTCTGCTGCCTCCAAACCAATTACACATTCTGAGCAGATGAGAACCCGGCCGGATTCCCTCCCGGGTCGGATTAAGGCCCCTGTGCCGTCACGGCGGTCACAATCTGTGCACGATTAGACATCGGGTAATCCCGCCGGACAAGCGCCGACAACCCAGATTCTATTGTCTCCCTTATTACCTATTTTTGGAATCTGCGGTTAGCGATCGCCTCCAGAAGATGTTCCCCGAGAAAGAGCATCCGTGGTAGGTTCTTTTGGGAAATTGCTGCCTGATGGGCTTTCGCTAGAGCCAAGCGCTGGAGTTATTTATGATCCCACTTTGGTTCAAGGTGACACATGGACCGAACAGGACGCGAGCTGGTTGGTCCTCCTTACGAAGAAAAACACACACGTTAATGTGTGTGAGGAAGAATGAGGCACATCCTTCTAAACCTTTCAGAGATTCTGACCATAACTTTACGAAGAGACACCTCCCATTTGAGGATCTAGGATGAGAAAGGAAAGCATCTATGATCGATAACGGGGCTGTAACCGGCCCCAAAGTCTGCACAACCTAAACCCACAACAGTCCACACACTTGAGCAGATGGGGAAGCTGCCAGACTGCTCAGAGCCACTCCCAGGCCAGGCCAGCTGGCCGGCCTCCGCCTTCTGGAAAGACAGGAAAAATGAAAGTTTCCCAGAAGCTACCAGGCACAGCTCCTTCCCATGGCCCCTCCTCTGCCAAGATCCAGGCTTGGTGGGTCATCTTGGCAGCTCCCTCCAGCGTGGGATTTAAAAAGAAACAAAGGCATATATATATTAGTGGCCCAGTGCACAAAATTCGTGGGGGGGGTTGTCCCTCAGCCTGGCCTGCACCCTCTCCAGTCTGGGATCCCTCCCACAATCTGGCACCGTTGGCTCCTAACTGCTCACCTGCCTGCCTGCCTGATTCTCCCTAACCACTCTGCCTGCCTGCCTGATCGTCCCCAACTTTCCCCCCTTCTAGCCTGATCACCCCAACTGCCCCCCCCACCAGCCTGCTCACCCCCAACTGTCCCCCCTGCAGACCTGATCGCCCCTAACCGCCTCTGCCTCGGCCCCGCCACCATGGCTTTATCCGGAAGGACGTCTGGAAGGTCTCCCGGCCTAATTAGCATATTACCCTTTTATTAGTATAGATTTCAGAGAGGAAGGGAGAAGGAGAGAGGGAGACAGAAACATCAATGATGCAGGAGAATCATCGATAGGCTAACTCCTCCACGCCCCTCACTGGGAATCGAGCCCGCAACCTGGGCAGGTGCCCTGACCAGGAATTGAACTGTGACCTCCTGGTTGACACACAACCACTGAGCCACGCCGGCCGGGAAAAGGCTCCCATATCTTAAAAGGGGGGGGAGGTTCATTTTGTCACCCTTGTATAATGACGCTACTGATCTCCCACGTACAGAAGTGCTGCAGACGGTGGGTTCTTAACGGAATGGTTTGGCATGTGTCTACTATAAAGAAAGTGAGAAGCAAATGAGTGAGTAAGGCCGTTCCCCTCTGGAGAGACTCAAGCAGCACATGTTCATCACAGCCTCATGGGCTAGTGGGTGTGAGTCTCAATCCCACCTCTTAGGAGTTGGATTAACTTGCGAAGGTGATTGGCTCATTTCTGGAATGCTCAGGAGCAGGGCCAGCTTCATGGGCAGGCAGCCGGTGCTTTAAATGAGACCATCTGTGCCCGGCCGGTGTGGCTCAGTGGTTGGGCATCGACCTATAAACCAGGAGGTCACGGTTCGAGTCCCGGTCAGGGCACAGGCCCAGTTGCAGGCTCAATCCCCAGTGTGGGGCATGTAGGAAGCAGCTGGTTGATGATTCTTTCTCATCATTGATGTTTCTCTCTCTCTCTCTCCCTCTCCCTTCCTCTCTGAAATCAATAAAAATATATTTAAAAACATAAATCACACTGTCTGTGATGGCCTAGCCCAGGGCCCGGCCTGAAACAAGTGCTCAGTGCCCCTGTGGCCCAGGAAGGAGGGAGAGGGGCCCAGCAGTGCACTGGGACCCATTTGCTCAGAGGCGTTGGGGGGGGGGGGGGGGGCAAGAGTGCCATGGAGAGAGCAGGGGCTTGGCTATCAGGAGGCCTGGAGGCTGACCCTGATGTGCCAACTTTCTTCCTCTTCCCAGGCCTCAGCTGCGTCTCTGAAACATGGTACGTCCCCTCCCACTCCCCAAACACACGCCCACGTCAAAGCCTCTGGCAGGTGGTGGTGTGAAGCCCAGGCCCTTCATGGCCTGTTCAACACGACATCTCACTGCCTCTGGAGAAAAGTGGAGGCCTGTGGGCGGGAGGTGGGAGGAGGCTGGAGGCAGGAGCCAGAGGGGAGGCCTGGCCCTCCCATCCCCAGGGCTCAGCGGGAAGAGCCCTGGTCTGGGCAGGAGACCTGGCCTTCAGTGACATCGCTGTCTGTCGCCTCCATGCTGGGACAGGTCCCTGGGCCCCTTGCCTCTCTGACACTCGGGGTGAGGATCAATGCAGCAGCTTCCTTTGGGGGTGGGGTGGGCCCTGTGCCCCTGGAGGGATCCCTGTGTGTGTCCCGGGAGCAAGGGGGTGTGAGGGCTCCGTAAGCAGCTCTGCAGGCAGAGAGCCTGGGTCAAACCCACTAGCTGTGCAACCTCTGACAATCTCCTTAACTGCAAGCCTCCGTTTCCCCATCTGTGAAATAGGGATAATTTTTTAAAATTGATTTCAGAGAGGAAGGAAGAGGGAGAGGGAGAGAGAGAGCGATCAATGATGAGAGAGAATCCTGGATCGGCTGCCTCCTGCACGCCCCCTACTAGGGATGGAGCCTGTAATCCGGGCCTGTGCCGTGACCGGGAATCGATCCGTGACCTCCTGGTTCACAGGTTGAGGCTCAGCCACCGAAATAGCGGTAATTTTAACAACAGTAACTCCTTCCTAGGATTGTTGAGGGTAAGGACAACCACGTCTGATGTTAGGCTGCTGACGCTCAGTTAGGCCCAGCGTTCCTCCCACACACGCGATCTAGGAAAAACAGGAGACAAAACATCTCGGTGCAGGGAAAGGTCTCCTGGGTGGGGAACAACTGGAAGGTGCGCCTGTGTGTGCATGCGCAGTGGGAGCCCACGGGAGCTTCCTGGGCGCCAGCCCCGCGCCCTGGGACCGTGCACCCCACCCGGGCACCCCACCGGAGGCTCCCAACACGGAGACACAGCCACGATGAAATCCATCAGAGTTAACACGGATCGCGAGCTTCCTGGGCGCCAGGGATTGTCCTAAGCCTCGTCCGGAGACTGATTTAATCCTCACAGCCGTAGGGGGAGCTATTCATCTACCCATTTTACAGATGGGGAGACTGAGGGACAGAAAAGTAGCATTAGATGCCCGCGGTCACCGGCCGCGCAGCCAACGCACAGATGCCCGCCCCTGGCTCAACCCCTCTGTCTGTTTGTCTGTCTGTTCGTTTTACAGACAAATCCATTCAGAGGCCGCGTTCTCCCCACCCCGACCTGCAGCGACACAGTCGGGAGAGCGCCAGTGGCCAGAGGCGCCAGGAGCGGCCTGTTGGCACCGCGGGGACGCGATGCGGAGAAACGGGACCCGCGAGGACACAGAGGCGTCCAGAGGCGAGGGCGGCGGTCAGAAGCCGGAGCGACCACTGGCCTCCCACCCCGACCCCCCACCCCCGGCGGAAGGGAGGCCCCGACACAGCGCAGGCGGGTGGGCGCTCGGGGCGCAGAGGCCTGGCCGGCTCCCCGCCACGCTTTCCCCCGCGTCCTCGGCTGCAGCCATTCCGGGCGCGCAGCCCAGAGCCTGAGGCCAAGCAGCCCGGGTTTCCAGCAGGAGGGCCAGGGCCGAGGGGCCTGCGGAGACCTGGGCGGGTCCGGGATCCGGCGGAGACCGCGCCCAGCCCCGCGCGCACCGGCTCCTCTGCACCCCGCGCACCCCGCTCCCGGGCCAGCCACGGCCGCCGCCACACCGCGGGCCGGTCTTTGTAATTCACGGGCCCATCCCGAATCCTTTCCACCCAAACCCACGGCGATTTCTCTGAAAGGAATAAACGCCCGGACCAGCCGCCGCACAGTCGGCCCATTTCCCAGCCGCGATCGTGTCTTATTTGCTTTCAAGTTGGGCTGTGAAATGAAACGTTAAGAGTTTACAAAAATCGTTAATTCTGGAGGTGGGAAGCTCCTCCGGCCCCGGCCTGGTTTCCAGACTGAGTGGGTACCGAGGGGAGTGCGGGGAGGAAGGATGGGGGGTGGGGGGGGGGGTGGGGAGATCGGAGTTAAAATACAACCCCCTCCGCCCACTCGTGCGAGTCCAGGTTCGAGTCCGGATCCCGGGGCTCCTCGTGGATTCTGCGCTGCCGCGCTCCCCACCCGGGGCTCCGACTCGGAGAAGTTTTCTGGGCGCAGGGCGGGGCGTCTGAGAACAGTTTACTCGAACCGAACCGGGGTCCCCGACCTCTCCTTCCAGCCGGGACCCAGAGAACAAAGGCGCAGGGAGGAGCGGGGTGGCCGCTGGATGGTGATGATCCGGTCCAAACAGACCCGCCCTCCCCAGCTCTGATCCCCAAAGAGTGAATTTTAAATTTTAATTTTAATTTACGAACGGGAGCCTTTAAAAGCATTTCAATACCCTCCACTCCCCGGTCGGTATCCACCTCCGTGTTCGGGCCACCCCCAAAGTCCCGGCGGCCGCGCAGAGCCGTGGGGGCCGCGGGGACCGGGGGTCGGTCCAGCCCAGACGCCCGGCAGCAGCCCGGAGGCTCCCGGCCCATTTCGGGGAGGGGGCTGCGCCCCATTGTTCACTCCGGCCAATCAGGGGGGCCCCTCTCCCTGCAGCCAATCCCGCGTCGCCCCCGCCTCCCACCCGGCGCGCCCGCCCACCGGCTGCGGGTCCCCATCGCCTCCCCCCAGCACCCGGGTCCTGGGGAGCCTGGTGACGCCGCAGGTCCCGCCCCGCCCGGCCCGGCGACGGCGTGCTGACGTCATGCTGCGTGCGGGCCGGTGTGGTCGGTCCTGCCAGTCCGCGGGGCCCGAGTTAGTTCGCCAAGAGCCGGCGGGGCGCGCGACCCCGGTCCTCCGCCCGGCGCGCTCGGGGCGCCCGCCGCCGCCGCCTGGATGGTGGATCTCCTGCTGCGGTGTCCGGCCCCGGGTGCGATGGGGGATCCGGCCCAGAGTGAGTGTCCCCGGGGCGTGGGCGTGGGCGTGGGCGGTGCGCGCTGTCCCTGCGGCAGGAGGATGCGCTGCCGGCGGGTTCCACAAGTGGCTCGTGTTTGACAGGACCCGGGGCGGCCAAGAGCAAAAGGCACGCCTCTCCCCCCGCAGCGCGACCTCCAGCTGGGATCCCGCAGCTGTAATTCATAGTCTTCGAGCCCTTTCTGCCGCTCGCGGGCGGCCTCGGGCTGCGGGACCTGCTGGGACCATTCGGGGGGGACTCAGGGCTGTGGGCTCCGGCGCGCTTGCCGGTCGCGGGGACTGGCGGTTGCGGACGGTTCCTCTGGCCTCCGAACGGCGTCCTTGAGGGCGCGGGGAGCCGGGCTGAAGCCGGTGCGCGGCGGGGCTGCCGTGGGAGGGGCCGGGTCCCCTCCTGTGGACGCGGTGGGTCCGCAGAGCCCAAGGGCCCAATTACTTTCGCTGCATCCACGACCTTAGCTGTGGCTGCAATGCGCGTCGGTCAAGCGACGGTCCGAATGGATGCTTTTTTAAAAAAAATTTGGGGCGAGGGGCGGAGGCAAAACGCCTTTACAAATTCCGTTTTTGTTTTTGAGTTTCCAATCGCCCGGAACCTGTAGGAAGTCCGCTTCCTTGCCCGAGAGCCCGCGGGCCGGGCGGGCGCCCCGGGTCGCGGCGGGTCTGCAGCCGGGCCTGACGGCTGTCCTTCCCGGCAGAGAAGCCAGGCACGGCCACGTGCGTGGGCTGCGGGAGCCAGATCCACGACCCGTTCATCCTGCGCGTGTCCCCCGACCTGGAGTGGCACGCCGCCTGCCTCAAGTGCGCCGAGTGCAGCCAGTACCTGGACGAGACGTGCACGTGCTTCGTGAGAGACGGGAAGACCTACTGCAAGCGCGACTACGCCAGGTGAGGTCCGGCCACCCCTCCCGGCGGGCGCGGGCCCCGGGCCCCCCACGCTGACCGCGCGCCCCGTGCCCGCCCGCAGGCTCTTCGGCGTCAAGTGCGCCCAGTGCCGCGTGGGCTTCAGCAGCAGCGACCTGGTGATGCGCGCGCGGGACAGCGTCTACCACATCGAGTGCTTCCGCTGCTCCGTGTGCAGCCGCCAGCTGCTGCCCGGCGACGAGTTCTCGCTGCGGGAACACGAGCTGCTGTGCCGGGCCGACCACGGGCTCCTGCTGGAGCGCGCGGGGGCCGGCAGCCCGCGGAGCCCCGGCCGGCTCCCCGCGCGGGGCCTGCATCTGCCAGGTGAGCGCATCCGCGCGCGCGAGGCCGTGCGCAGGGCTGGCGGCTGGGGCGGAAAGCGGTCGCTGGTGTGTTTCTGTGTCTGCGGGACTGCGAGCTACGGCCGCGGGCCGGTGTGTGTGTGCGCAGGGAAACCGTCTGTCTGCGGGTCTCCCGGAGCCAGGACGGTGTGTGTGCGGGGAAACCGTCTGTCTGCGGGTCTCCGGGAGCCAGGACGGTGTGTGTGCGGGGAAACCGTCTGTCTCGGGGTCGGGAGCCAGGACGGTGTGGTGTGTGCGTGCGTGCGGGGCGGACTGCGGAGAATTGTGTCCCCCGTGACCAGGACACAGGGGACGCGGCTGCAGGAGCAGGAGCAGGGGTGACAGCGGCCGGGGGTGGAGGAGGAGCGCGGGCCTGGCTCAGGTGGCTCTGAGGCCCAACCGCCAAGGAAGAGGGGTGTCCGTGTCGTGTTTTGAGGCCCAGTTTGGGGAACAACTTAGCCAAATGCTCACCGGCGGGGAGGGAAGGGGCACGCTCCCGCGGGGGACGCTATGGGTTCTGCGGGGCTGAGTGCGCGGTCAGGGCCCGTGTGCCTGGCGGTCAGAGTCCGTGTGCGGGGTGGGGGTGGGGGGGCGCAGACCCGAGCGCCATTCCTGGCCTCCGCGGTGCCGTGAGGCCCCCAATACCCCCCTAGCACCACCCTCACCTCTGGCCCTCCGCTTCTTCCCCTATAGAACGAGCAAACCGGGCTGGGCCGGCTGCTTGTAAATATTTATCCAGAACCCCTGGCGGGGTGGCGGGGTTTCACGGAATCAGTGCGGACCCCGTGGGGACGCGCGAGTGAGGCAGGATGAAGCCGGTTCCGGGAACTGCGCGCTCGGATCTCCCCTTTGTTTGTCGCGGGGCCGCGGGAATCGGGGCCTGTTTTCCCGGGTGGAGAGAAGGCGAGGCCGGGAGAGGGCCAGGCTGGCAGCCGCTGGGCCGGGAACCCTGGAGCCGTGAGGGAGGAGCAGTACCCAGGCCGGTGTGCACAGCCTGGGCCGAGTGACCCCCCTGAAACAGGGGGTGGGGCTGGAGGGGCCCGAGGCCCGGAAGATGAGCCCCCAGATTCGAGTAGCTAGGCGCTGGGGGGTCCCCCCCCCCCTGTGGGGTCCCCCCCCCCCCCCCCCCCCGCTCCAGAGGCCGTGGGAGCCTCCTTCCTCTGTCTCCGAAACATGGGCTTTTTCCGGAGGCGATTCCGTCTCCCGTTCAGGTCACACGGGCCTCCTTGCGGGCCTCCTGGGTCCAGTAAGTGCAGGAGGCGCGATCGGGATCACTCCCGCACTCCGGCAGGTCGCTGCGCGCGGAGGGACTGGGGCTCGGGAAGGGGCGGCCGTGCGCACCGCCCTCCGAGTGTGGCGAAGAGAGAGAAAGGGAGGCGAACGGCACAACGAAATCAACGAATAAAAGAGAAACGAAGTCCGCGGGGGAGGGCCCGACGGGGCGGGGGCGGGCGGTGGCTGCGGGGCGCACCTGGGGCGGGGGCCGTCGCTCACCGCGCCCTTTGCCCCCCCCCCCCCCCCCACCGCGCGCCGGGTCGGAGCAGAGCCCGGGTCGGGCCGGCAGCCCGCGCTGCGCCCGCACGCGCACAAGCCGGCGGAGAAGACGACCCGCGTGCGGACGGTGCTCAACGAGAAGCAGCTGCACACCCTGCGGACCTGCTACGCCGCCAACCCGCGGCCCGACGCGCTCATGAAGGAGCAGCTGGTGGAGATGACCGGCCTGAGCCCGCGGGTCATCCGCGTCTGGTTCCAGAACAAGCGCTGCAAGGACAAGAAGAAGTCGCTGCTCATGAAGCAGCTGCAGCAGCAGCAGCTCGGCGACAAGACGGTGAGGCCGGGCCCGGCGGCGGGAGGTCCGCGTCCTGCACCCTCCTCCGGGCGGGCCCTGGGGAGCCGGGAGAGTGGGCCTGTGCCTGGGCCTGCAGAGTAAGGCTTTCCTGGGGTTCTGGGCTCCCTAATTATTGCGTCTGAGCTGGGGTCTCCGTGCCCCAAAGGCAGATCTGAGTTGGGGTTCCTGGAGCCCAAGTCTGGCCGGTCGTGTCCTGCGTTCCTGGCGAGGAAGGGGACTCAGGCTTGGGGTCCCCTGGCCCTGGGGCTCCCAGCCCTGAGGCAGGGCTGCGGCGCCCGGTTTGCGGGGTTGAGGCCCCCGGGTGGTCTCTCTGGGGAAGGAGGGCTCACCCGGGTGCGGTCGGCCCCGTCTCCAAGGTGGAGGGAAACGCGCGTGAGCGAGACCTGACTCGCGCGCCCGGCTCACCCTCTACTTGTCCCCAAGAGCCTGCAGGGACTGACCGGGACGCCGCTGGTGGCGGGCAGCCCCATCCGCCACGAGAGCGCCCTGCAGGGCAGCGCGGTCGAGGTGCAGACCTACCAGCCGCCGTGGAAAACGCTCAGCGAGTTCGCGCTGCAGAGTGACCTGGACCAGCCCGCCTTCCAGCAGCTGGTGAGGCCTCTGAGGCGGGGATTTGGCCGTTTAGCCAGGGAGGGGGGCCTTTCGTGGGGGACCAACTGGGAGGACAGCGGGAGCGGGGGGGGGGTTCGGTGTTGGGGCGGGTAATTCGCTCTAAGCCGGGTCTCCCCGGATTAAGGCGCGCGTAGCAGAGGGATTAGCTAGCGCCTGGGGGACCCGGCCGAAGTGTCTGCAGGGCTCGCTCCCGGCCAGAGGCGCGTCCCCAGGGGGCATCCGACTCAGAGCCCGGACCAGACGCGCCTTCACGCTCCTCCCTGCGGCCTCCAGGTCTCCTTCTCCGAGTCCGGCTCCCTGGGCAACTCCTCCGGCAGCGACGTGACCTCCCTGTCCTCGCAGCTCCCCGACACGCCCAACAGCATGGTGCCGAGCCCCGTGGAGACGTGAGGGCCCGGCCCGCGGACCGGCCCGCGCATGCTCCCTGCATGAGACTCGCCCGCCCGCGCTCAGCCCAGCCCAGCGCCCCCGCCGCCGTCACTGTCATTATTGTTATTTAAAGAGAAGGTTCGGAGAGAGGCGACCGGAGGGCCGCGAGCCCAGGGCGCACCGGCTTCCCGGGCCGGAGAGCCCCGCTCCGAGGACCTGCGTGTTCTCGGAACCAGACTTGGGGGTTGCCCAGCGTCAGCCCTGCCCTGTCCTCTCCCCGCGGCTGCGGGGAACCCGAGGGGCTCCGGCGGGGAGAGGCCGGAAGGCCGCGAGGAGCAGACCTCGGCCCCCCAAAGCGCATGGCCGCCGGGGAAAACAGAAACGGGACTTACCTTGAACGCGTTTAAATTATCCGTCGACGGAGGACAGAGCGTGTGAGCCTTTGCCTAACAGAACGTAAGTTATTGTTATTTATTGTAAGAACCGTCCGTTCGTAGTGGGACGACTATTTTCAACTTAATAAAAAAATAATAACCGGACGCGAGCTGCTCCCGTGTGCCGGGCGCCGCGGGGTCGGGGCCTCGCGCAGTCCTCGCGCCTCGTGCGCCGCCGCCCCGCGTGTCCGCGCCAGACGGGCCGGGCGGGGATTGGGCGCCGCACGGGGCGGGGCTGCGGCCGGTGGGGTCGGGGTGCGCGGGGCGGGGCTGCGGCCGGTGGGGTCGGGGTGCGCGGCGGGAGGGGCGGCCGGCGTGGGGCGGACTCGGGCCTGGGGTCCCCGGCGCCCCTCGTGGGCCGGCGCCCCGGGCCCTCCCGCCGGCCTGGGCCCCCCGGGGCCGGGCGCTGCGGGTCCCGCCCGTGATTAGTTCCCGTCTAGACGGAGGCCGGGCGCGCGGCGGCCCCTTATCTGCGCCGGCATCACCTGCAAGCGATACAGCGCGGGAGCCGGGGCCGCGAGCCCCCCAGAACCAGTCTGGCCTGTCCGCGGTTTATTTTCTTTCCAGGCCCGAATGCCGGGGCGGGGACGGCCGGGTCACTCGGTGTGACATTTCAAACCGGGCCCCTTGTTTTCCTGAAAACGGGCTTGAGAGGTCGCAGGAAATCAGCGAGAGATACCGAATCTCCCGCAGCCCCGGGCGAGCGCGCAGAACCAGGCTCAGGTTTTACGCTCGGAAAGGTTAACCCTTTGCAGCCTCGCGGGGGACGCGGGCCGCCGGCCCAGCCGCTGCCATGGAGGCACCTCCGGGCGTCCGTTCCCCTGTCCCTCGAGGGAAATGACCGCCACAAACCCTTCTCGCCCGGGTGGGTTTGAAGGACGGCAGCGCCCCTGCGCGGGGGACGGCCGCCCTCTCGGCTCCCGCAGAGTCCGGCGGGGAGAACTGGGGGGCCCTGTGGTCGCGGGGCAGGAGTGGGTGCTTCTGCTAAAGGGCGTGGGCTGCTGAGGGCCTGGCCGCCGTGGGTTCCAGCCGGGCTGAGGCCCCCCCCGCCCCCCGTGTCTCCCTTCCCCCAAGGAAGGTGGGGGACGGGCGGCGGTTACTGAAAGCCGAGGAGGTGAGAACATGGAGCCACCTTTCTGCTGCCTCCTGAGCGCCAAGGCGGTGCCAGCACAGAAAGGAAAGGGGATTTAGCAAGTGGCGCTGCGAACTCACAGATGAGGGGAGAGACCAGGGTAAGAGGACCGGCTCTCCCTCCCCAGTGCCCAGTGCCCACAGTCGGGGTTATTCTCTGAGGCTTCGCTCCCTCAACTTGGGCCATTCCCTCCCAAACTGAAATGCAGGCATTTCATTGGCCTTGTGGCTGGCCAGTGAAGACGTGGCTAAGCTTCCAACTTAATCTTTAGAAAGCTTTTGATTTATCCAGAATACTGGGTTTGGTCATTTTTAAAAAAGGAAATCGGTTTTTGAATAAAGAATTTCATCAATGGTTGTGAATTAGCTCCGAATTTTTCCTTTTGACAAACTGCAGTTATTTTAATGCTACAAGTGGAAACATCTAGTTGCAGTCAATTCTTCCCTTGCCATCCATAATCAAACAATCTAATTCCTCTTTTGATATTTATGTGAGCCTGTTTCTTTTGAGTGTTGGGAAATGAAGGAAGTGGTTACTGTCTCAGGTTGCTGGCCTCTGCCTGTTACTGTATAAAACAGCAGCTCTTCTCCTGCAGGCACACGTTTCCCACGTGGGTTCCAGGGAACGTTTAACTTCGAAGCTTTATTACAAAGGTCCCTGGTGAGGTGTCATCTCTACCGCTCGTTAGTTACATTAATAAATATGTTTTCATGGCTCCCAGGTCATCTTTAAACATCTCCTGTAATACAGTAGGGATTTTCTTGTAAATTAAATTGCCTGTAACAGTTACAAGTGTTGTATTTTGTTTATTCAACTTTTACCCAGTTGTGTAGTAAAAAAGTTAGTTAAGAGGCCATAGGTGTAAAATGGGAGTTAGTTATTTAACTAGATTCGCTTTAGAATAAGACATTCTCAGAGTATTTATCTAATAATGTGGATAGCTCTCTGAAATTCAGGCAGGGAAGGGGCTCCCAGAGTTGGGAAAGTGTGGCTATTACACCAGAAACTTCACTACGTATGGCAGGACTGCACGCTTCCGGGACATTCACGGCCCCTGAGCCAGTATCCCAACAAACGTTAACATTTAATGGATTGTGGGACAGAAATCAGCCTTTCAAATTAAAATATGGACTAAATTTTTCAGAGCAGCAAACACGGTTAAAGTGAGACACTGTCTAAAGTTCTCAAGAAAACAAGGTTCTGCTGCTCCGTGGAGGAGGGGCATCGCCACACATTTCGTGGGCTGTTTCCCACACAAGCAAGTCCTCGCTAGGATGGGGAGAGGACACCGTGAATGAATAATAAACTATTTGCAGAGACGTTGCAATCAAGCTGTGATAAAGGCAGGAAATTCAGAGTTTATTAAGCTGATGCAAGGAAGATTAGAGGCTTTTAGACGCGGGTCTGATTGATGTAAAGGTAAACTTTGTTCCAGATACAGGGATTCCGCGCGGTAATGAGGACCGCGCAGCAATTAGACCAGCACCTTGTTGACAGAGGCTGTGCTTGGAGAGGCGGCCTCTGGAGTCAGAGGGGCGATGGGAGAGGAAGGGGCATGAGGACTGGGGGGGGGGGGGGGGGTGCCCCACCTTAAAAGGCAAGTTGGGGCCTCAGCAGTCCTGGCAGAAAGGCCGGGGCACCAGGGGAGCGCGGCCTGGGGAGGCACCTGCTGGTCAGGCAGGTCGGGAATGGGGGGCGGGGGGGGCGGGGGCAGTTCGGTAGGAAGACAGGAGGCCCGTGTGGGGGGAGGGAGCCGGGAGAGGGGGAGTGGAGGCCGGGGGGTGGGGATGACCCCTTCCCCGGTCACCGAGGTCCGAGGGTCTGCAGCCACCTGGGAGGGGAGGGCGGCGGGGAGGTGAGATGCGGCCCAGGCTCAGCGGGAGGCCGGTCCGGGTCGGGTCCCAGCGCCCGGGGGAGGGGGGAGCACCGTCCGGGAAGGTCCCGGTGGCTCCGACCCGCCCAGGCGGCCGGGCAGGGGGGTGTGGACGGCTCCCGGGAGGGCGATCACGCTGCCTCGGTTACTGTGGCTTTCGGCAAACTTCCGACCAGACGAGCATTTGCAAGTGAAAAGCGACTTCTCCGCTCGCTCGGTGCCCGCGGACTTGCGCACGGGGCTGGGTCGCCTTTTGGCTCGTTTGGAAGCGGGAGCTTCACCTTTTCTCTGTAAAACAGTAAAAAACCATGCGCCCGGCGGCCTAGGGACTCAGTAGCTGGGTTTGCTCTTAAAAAAGCGAAGAAACTTCTCCTGCTCAGGCCCCCACCCGAGTCTTGGGTCTGATCCCTATTCGGAACCATTTCCCGACCGGATCCTTGGTGCTGGTCACGCTGATCCTCATCCGACAGAAGCGATGGCTCCGCGGCGCGGCCTCAGGTGCGGGGCCGGGATGGCGGCCAGGTCAGCGCCCGCGTTCCCTGTGCGCGGCGCCGCCCCCGGATCTGGACTTCACCCCGGAGAACGAGAACAATTCGGTTCGCATCCCGGGAGGCTGTGCTCGGTCTGGTCCGAGGGAAGCTCGGGGGGCGGTGAGCCACGCGCTCATTCACCCCCGTGGCCCGGATCGTGCGTGTCACTAGAATGCGCTCCAGGCCCGAGAGAGGGCGGTTCGGCGGGTGAACTTAACTGCGAGTCTGGACCAAGATGCTGCAAGAGCCGGAGTGAGCGTTTCCTTTCAAGTTTGAATTCTCTTAAGAAAAGTCACCATGACAAACAGAATAAGTTATTTTATTACAAGAAGTAAACAGACTTGCTAATTTTGTGCCTAATTTCACCCATATTACAAATGCAAAGTAAATAAGATGGAAGTTACCAAAATGCAAACTATTCTGCATAAATGAAATAAACTCAACTTACAGAGTTAGCAAGTAGAACATGACGTATCTACAGCCATTATAAATAGTTCAAAGTATATACCATATCTACATACGGGGGGGGGGGTATAAACATGTGGAAAAGAGTTTCTTAAGGAACAGTTAGAACGTTTGTTTGAACAATTTAAATTACTAATGAGGGTGCTCAAATATAGAACCAACCAAAACATTTTTTATTTTTATTTTTTTAAGAAAAACTGTCGAGCTTCCTCCCAGGCCTGCTGAGGAAATCTGTTAGCCAGCTCAAGATAGTCTTGGGATCCAAGGCATTTTCCTGAGAGAAAAATGGAAAAGAATGAAAAGTAAAAGTTAAATTCTTTGAAGTTTAAGAAATTGAAATTATTTTGATATCTGAGTACAAAATGGAGACATAAACTTCAGATAAACTATGACACAATTTATGCAAACAAGGTAATTGATCTACCTATAGTATAAAATATACAATATATTTGAGTCACAATCTATTTTATGCTTTTAATGTATTTAGACATTAACCCCTATGTAAAACATTGTGAAAAAATTTCTTTTGGGCCAGACCGGTTTGGCTCGGTGGATAGAGCGTCGGCCTGCGGACTGAGAGGTCCCAGGTTCGATTCCGGTCAAGGGCATGTGCCTGGGTTGCGGGCACATCCCCAGTGGGAGGTGTGCAGGAGGCAGCTGATCGATGTTTCTCTCTCATCGATGTTTCTAGCTCTCTATCTCTCTCCCTTCCTCTCTGTGAAAAATCAATAAAATATATTTAAAAAAAAAAAAAAAAAATTTCTTTTGGATTCCAGAGTAGGAAAAGAGGGTAAAATAAGTATAGTAACGAAATAAAACGACAATCATAATCTGTCCTTAGACTTGAAAGGGTAAATATGTATGTAAACTTGACATATTTTCTAAAACCCTCTATTTGGTTGAAAACTTTGAGTGACAGTCACCTATGGAACCGCAGGGGACAGCAGGGGTGTGAGCACAGAAGCCACTCGCACAGCGGGGGCGCCGAGCAGCGAGCACCCGGCCCAGGTGGGTGCTGCAGGGCTGCTCACACTTAGGGGTGCACATGGGCAACCAACTCCAATGACCTGCAGTGTTTTATGGGGACAACAGAAGCTCCCCTGAAGGAAACAGGTCTCCAGGGACAACTTGGTGGGGTGTCACCACAGAGAGCGGTGACTGAGCAAAGCCGAGAGGTTCTCGTTTGCTCACTGTTGTGCGGATTAAAGCACCGAGTGGGGAAAGCGTGGGAGTCCGAGAAGATGGTCCCGGGGAAGAAGGAGGTGGAGAGTCCACAGGCCTCAGCCCTCCAGGCAGACAGACGGGCAGCTCCTGGGACTCTGCCTGCGACACGCGCCAATGGTGACTCATCCTCAGTCAGGCGGGGCCTCTGCACCGCTCACTGGCAGAGAAACTGCTGTCCAGGTACCAACGCAGGCACTGGGTTCCTGTGGCATTTTCACATCTTCACAAACTTAAACGTTCTCTTGTCAGAAACAGTAACAAACGATGCTGACTTTCCCCGAGGAGCCCCCATAGCTTTTCTCTTCAGGCTGTAACTGAGTCAGGGCAGAACTGAACTTGCACGTCTGCTTAGACAAATGGGACCAACTGCGATGCTGACTGTAATTTCTAAAAGGGGCACAGCTTTCTGTTCACTCATCTGCGTCACTAAAACATGACGTTTTTCATGATATTGTTACAAGCTTATATTTTCATCTTTGTACTTTTCTTTTTTTTTTTTAAATATATTTTATTGACTTTTTACAGAGAGGAAGGGAGAGAGATAGTTAGAAACATCAATGAGAGAGAAACATCGATCAGCTGCCTCCTGCACGCCCCCTACTGGGGATGTGCCCGCAACCAAGGTACATGCCCTTGACCGGAATTGAACCTGGGACCCTTCAGTCCGCAGGCCGACGCTCCATCCACTGAGCCACACCGGTTTCGGCAGTCTTTGTACTTTTCAACACTCGCCGTGTGTGTGTGTGTGTGTGTGTGTAACAATCCAAGATGACCCCCCCACTGCCGCCTGCCCCCCAGTAAGGACGACTCAGTGGGCGCCCAGGGGGTCCTGCTGGAGGGGCCCCTGACTGGCCACTTTGAAGGCTATCAAACTAACGGGAGAACTAGGGTCTCAATCAGAGACGCTTGCTTCTCGACAGTCACAGAGCCACCTGCGCCTCAGTTACTGTCTAGGCAGCAGAATGTTGTAAACAGTAAACATGCTCTTTCAAACCCTACATCTCGTTTGATCTCAGGAAACTCCTCAGCAGGAAAATATAGGGAAAACCTTGTAATCTGACGGCCTTTTCTCCAAGGAGAACAACTTTACGTTTCTTATTTCAATTAAAAAAATTCAAGTACTTGAATTTGGGGCCAATATGGGTTACTATCACTGATAATTTTATTCTGAACATGTATAGGGGACCAAACCTATGTGATTTCAGTATTTATGTGAGTAACATAGGCCAATATTAATGATCTGATTGTCTCCTGTATTACTAATTTAGTAATTATTCACCATTTATTCTATCTTGCATGAGGTGGGTATAAATTTCACAAAGATATTTTTGTGCTTTTCTTTTACTCCACAGACTTCTCTGTATATTCTTTTTTTTTTTTATTGAGTTTTAGAGAGATTGGAAAAAAGAGGGAGAGAGAGAAACATTGACTGGCTGCCCCCTGCATGTGCTCTGACTGGGGATCAAACCTGCAGCCTGGGTATGTGCCCTGATGGGAATGAACCAGCCACCTTCTGGCACACGGGATGGCGCTCCAACCAACCGAGCCACACTGGCCAGGGCTCTGTATATTCCGATACATTCATGCTGATGACAAAATTGATTTTTTCATTGACTGAAATACACTTGGTATCTGAATCTCAAATATTTTAGGCAAAGTAAGCAATAATTTCTCCAAGGGTTCCGAAAGGTGGAGTAAGAAACATGTCTGTTCAGCTAACAAACACGACATTCAATCTTGAGAGACATACCTTTGGGCTGGTACGACTGGTTAGCTGCCTGACCGTGATTCTGTGCAAAGTCCTGTGCAAGATGAGAAAAGCGTTTTTATACCAAAACCACAAGCAGAGAACCTCACTGAGGGCGGCTTTAAAGCTGCTGAATTCAGAGACAACGATTTTTGCACGAATATTTTGGAGCCCAAATATCAAAGCTGAAGAAACTGATGCTACGCATTCCGTGTTCCTGTAACTTTAAGTTAAACAGTGATGACGCTCAGATTCTGCTCGACTATCACAGGGCTAGGTTGCTGCTACTACGGAAACGACAATTTTACTTTATATCTAACAAACTGAACACTTCAGTCACATTTACTGTCTTAAACAGATTATGGACATGTTTTTAAAACACAACTATTAAAGCTCTTACGTATTCTGCAGCTAAATTTTAAAGTCTGCTAATTTTACTTTCACATGGAAAATGTAGAATATACAAAATTTCAGAAACTACCAGCTCCTACCTTTAATATCATTTTCTAGTGATTATTATTTATCTAAAACACAGGGACCTTGCAGAACCATTTTATAAGCTAAAATCTAATATATATTAATTCCCTTCACAATTATTTAGAGAAAAAAATTTACTTAAGTCCAACATTTTATCTCAAATAAGCATTGTAAGATATTTGTGTAGCATTTACAGAATTTGTGTTAAAATATATGTGAAATGTGTTAAATTTATTTTCACTTACATTTGAATGTGTGTTGAATGTAATAGAGCAGATTTAGAACTAGTTTGAGATGAACATCAGATGAAAACAAGTACTATATATATATATGTATATATGTGTATATATGTATATGTATATATGTGTATATATGTATATGTATATATGTGTATATATGTATATATGTGTATATATGTGTATATATGTATATATGTGTATATATGTGTATATGTACATATACACATATATACACACACGTATATATATTTACTACTTTAGATTCTGATATCATTTGTATTTTTACAAATTGTTTCCCAAGCAGTTGAAAATGTAATGGATTAAGTTGAGACAGACACAGATTTGCTCTTTGCTCAGCTGTCACTGTCTTGGTTGAGGGCCCTCTGTTCGGGCTCAAAGCTGCCCCCACGGCCCTGGCAGCCCCTCCCCTCTCCTGCCGTACTTCCCTCCTCAGCATTAGCTCTATGGACAAGCTGTCTGTTTCCTGTCTGACTCCCCGCCTCAATGAGAAGTCTATGGGGGCAGGTTTTATGTTTCATTCCTTGCTGGGATGCCAGTGCCTAGAGCTGGGTGTAACCTGGAGGGACCACAAAGTACCGACTGGAAGAAGGAAGCATCTGCGTTTACAATCACAGTCTTAAATGTAATTTCTATTGAATTCAATCCCAAGGTTCCAAGAACATATGTAGAACCCTAACTCTGGCTATGATGGTTACAGAAGACTTTAGTAAGACTTTGATTTAACCATAGGACACTTTATGAAAATTTGTACCTGACCTGTAGATTTGAATATCTTTGAAAACTTTTTCAGAAAATGAAACCCAGGCTCAAACAAAATAACTAAGCTGAAAATAAAAGATGTCTAAACATAATTGACCCAGTGGTGTTATATGTGAAAGAAAATGGAATGTTTTCAGGAAATAATGATCTACGACGACAGAAGAAAACCACCGGTAGCTGTGAGCACACATTAAAGAAGAGCCAGCTTGGCTGTTGTCCTGCCAGCGACCGAGTTAGTGTCGCCGTGGAAACACTGCTTTGCTCAGTACAGCACCGGTTACAGACTCACTCAACCAGAAACACAGGAGGCCGTTCTTAAAAGTTGTAGATTTTTCTAAAGGCAATATAACAGGTTTTTGTTAAACACCCAGGTGTGTGTGTGTGTGTGTGTGTGAATAGTATTTATTTAAACATTTGCCAATACACTGAAGTTCTAATTGATCTTCCCTCAGCAATCATTGCCTGTCCCTCACAGCCAGACTAAATGTAAGATGAATGAGACGTTAAAGCCTCCGCGAGGCCTGGCCGTCCTTTGGAAACATCTTGGTGTGGGCTTACCGTTGCATCACTCGCCCTTTCCCTGAAATCCTCCAGTAGAAACTACACAACACTCAAGCCCCCTCTCGCCACCCGACATCCTGTGAATAATTTCCAAGCACAGAAGCAGGTGAACGCCCTAGAAGGCGGGTGGCTCGCCCAGCCGAGGCAGGCCGCACGGAGGTACCTGGATGAAGGAGGCCAGCAGGACGCAGCTCATCTCCTGCTCCAGGATGATCTTGTTCTGGCCGTTGTTGTAACAAGCGGCGATGAGCGACGGGAACAGCACTTTGACCAGCCGAGGGTCGCTGAAGTACGGGAAGGGCAGCTGGCACAGCTTCTGCAGCACCGTGGGGTGGCGGCCGGACTGCACGATGACCTGGGACAGAGGAGCAACCAGGTCAACTGTCAGCCGCCGGCCGGCCCCGCCCCCTCCATGGGCAAGTGCCAGGAAGAACCACGAGGACACGCGGAAGGAGCGGAAGGAGGAAAAGACTCCCACTCCTTACCTGAAAGGATCAGACAAGAACCTCATCTCCTAACTCGAGGAGAAGATTCCAGAAGTTCTGCAGCCATTTAAGTTACTAGGATCGTGATGAAGGTCCTGCGACGTGAGCTGTAACCACACACCAGCCCCCACTCCCCCAGAAGCAGAACAGCCATTTCCCTTAAACCTGCACACAGCCCTTGCCCCAGGCAGACACACTCTGGCAGCCCTGCCCACTGCAGTCCCTGACCCGCTCACAGAACATATGAACGCGGATAAATCCATTCCGTATGCAGACCAGCCCTGGAAGAAGAGGGGATTGTAGGGGAACGAGCAGCTTCGGCCCAGGCTGCCAAGGCCCCTCCTCCCACCCGTCCTCCTTATCTGTTCCCATCGGTGCCACGGAGACTAAGAGGAGAATTGTTTAGAGAAACGCGGCCGTGGCCGTGCAGCAGGCGAGGCTGACGGCTGTGCACACGCAGTTAATGGGCTTGTAGGGAGCCCTCCTCACTCACCCCCGGGCCTTCACGATAAACTCAGAAATGTCCAGATCAGGTCTGTTTCAAGTAACCTCGCCTGGACAGTCCTCACAGGAGGGTGGGGACATGGTGAAAGCCAAGCCAGGACTGTAAATTGTACTCGGAGAAACACCGTTTTACAGGTACACACCCAGACAGGACTGCATTCAGATTAAAACCAGAGGGAAGGAACGCCACGGCAGAGGCAGGAGAAACATAAATTACAGGGATTTACAAGTTTTCAAAGCACTTTTAACAATACTTTAAGAACACACTCTCAGATGGTAATGCAGCCTGGTTTAAGAAGAAAATCAACAAAGTAATAGTTCACATATTTCAGTTCAATAGCTAAAATGACATCAAAAACCTTTAGAGAATGCTGGTAGGGACTTGTTAATACCTTCAAATCCAGCAGGAATTTTAAAGATGCGCAGTGTGACCATTCAGCACATGGCCGTGTGCCGCCGTGTCCGACGCGGCTGAGAAAAACGTGTCCTATCGTCCGCTTTACTGATAAAGCGTTTACCTGCATCGTTATTCTAATCATTAGATACAAGTCCGTGGCACAGCCAAATGGTCACCGCCTTAGAGTTCACACGATCCCGTTATGGGAAGTCCCTCCCCCTTTAGCTTCTTCTGTGGAACCTCACTGTTGAAACGCGATCAGAAGACACCCCACTGGCCAGTCTGGCTGGCACAGGCACAGTGACAAAGACAACACCGGGTTCTTGGTAAACGAGACAGGAGTGCCCGGCGGGACCCTTCCCCCTAGACCCCTGCCCCTCGCTGAGGTGGGCAGAGCCCTCGGGGCCTGTCAGACCCCCAGGAACAGGCAGAGCTGCCTGTGGAGGAGGAGTTTACAGGTCACACATGCCATGGGGTGACCTGCCAGCGGCCACGACTTTTAAGCCTCTTGTCGGCGAAGACACTAATGGACGTAGGCAGTTACCTGGGGTGAGGAGTTCTAGGACAGACCACCCGCACAGGCTGGGGTGCACGAGGGGTGAGAGCCGCACCCGGCTTGGCTCTGAGCCAGAGCAGGACATCTGGTCAGCACTGGCCTTCGAACCACGTGCCACACATCGTGGGCAGCCAGGGTTTGGAGGTCTGGAAGGGGCTAACCTGTCGTACAGAGACTCAGGCAAGACCAC
Organism: Myotis yumanensis; assembly: GCF_028538775.1. NCBI lineage: Eukaryota > Metazoa > Chordata > Mammalia > Chiroptera > Vespertilionidae > Myotis > Myotis yumanensis. The sequence goes on along the minus strand of NW_027223771.1, from coordinate 9,934,457 downwards.
CGCCGGGCGAGTCAGGGGGGCTTGTGGCATCAGCAAGCGGAACCGTTGGCGGGTTTGGGCCGAGCGCTCCCTTAGGGGTAGGAACCAAGACTGTGATGCCAACAGCCCGACCTGGATGGTGAGGGCTTTGGGCACCCGGAGAGAGTTGCCCGAGAGGCTCCGGGCAGACTGCGGGGTGAGGGGGCTCCGTCTTATTCTGTCCAGTCCCTCCTCCCGGGCCACAGGTGGTCACACCCCTGGATTGCCGAGGCGTTCCCAAGGCAGGAGAAAGTCAACAGAGAGGCACCGCGCGGCATGAAAGTTGCTGAATGAAAGGAATGTACACAGTCGGGGAAAGCTGTTTGTAATACGCTGTTTCTCTCTGCGTTCCCGACCGAGCTGGCACTAAATCAGTAGCTGCTGGTCGGTCACCTTTGTTTACAAAGGGGGCACTACCCTTAGGGCACGCAGGCCGGCACCGACCACAGGGCTTTTCACAGAGCTCCGTGTCAGGGCGCGGCCGGGAGGGGCCTGGACGGCAGACAGGGACCAAGAACGGCCCCACCACACCGAGAAACCCCCTCCAACACGGCGTCCCCTCTGCCAGTCGTGTCATCCTGGGCAAGTGGCCCTAATGCTCTGGTTTGGAGGTGGAGAATTCCTTCAGAAGTAAACTTTTTAATGACGTATACGAACCATTTCCAACTGGTGTGCAGTGTTTCTTACAACAGGCAGAACGTGAGTACTCAGGCAGGGGCACTGACCTCTTTTCCCTTAGATTATTTAAAAAAAAGACAAAAAAAAGGAAAATAGACATTTGGTGCGAATCAATCAAAATTATACCTGTTTGTTTTTTTGGTCAAACTGGCGAAATTTAATGTATTTTTGGGGTGCTGCAGAATTTTACCAGTTGGTGTGTGTGCGCCATGAGATGAAAAGGCTGAAAATCACTGATGCGCACCCTCCCCCCCCCCCCCCCCCCCCCGCCATAGCGGACATCCTGTTGGTGCCCAAATAAAGAGCACACAGGGCGAGGGGTGCTGGATCTCGAAAGAGATTCTCTCATTGAGAAGTAGATGCCCGTGTCTCGAGTTTGAGGCAGACGAGCAGAAACCACCTGCCTGCACTGGAGCACGAGAGAGCTTCCTGCCTTCGCGGTCCGTCTTGGTCCTTCTCCGGTCGCTATGACCCACTGAAGAAGGGGATCTTTGCCCAGGGCCCTGTCCTCACCACTTTGTTAGTATCACGCGGGTCGGGAAAGAGAGAAAGAGAGACCCCCACTCCCTCTTCTTTGGAAGCAGGGGCTTGAGAACGAGGAGGCTGCATGCTGGCAGTGTGCCCGGCCTGGTGAGAGAGGGCCGGGGACACAAACACGGGTGTTAAAGAGGAATCTGGTTAAAAAAAGAAAAGAAGATGGAAGGTGGAGTAGACAAGCTGCTGATTCTTTCACCTGCTGACCCCTGGCCACTCCTGGCCTCTGGCTCCCATCGGTGTGCCTTCTACCAGGCGAAGGAGACCTGGGTGCACCGAGGGGCCAGGTGAGGTCAGCAGGCACGGACCGAGTCTCGGGTCACATCTGTGGGGCAGAGGCCATGCTTCTCGCTCTCAGGAGACGAATGACAAGCAGCACAGGGGCCTGAGGCATCAGAGAGGGAAGGACGAGGTCCTAGGAGAGCCACGAGGGAGGCTGCCCCTCACGCAGGCAATGCGGACCTACCTGCAGGGCGGGTTCCAACCTGGCGCCTGGGAACTGCAGGTGGAGGAGTTCCCGGAGAGAAGCCGGGTGCCTGCTGGCCCGTCACAGCTCAGGCTGCCGCCACGTGTCACGCGGCCTCAACAACAGAAACCCGCTTTCTACAGCTCTGGAGCCTGGGAGTCTGAGGTCGAGCCTCTTCCTGGGTGCAGACCATAGACAGACCTCTCCCTGGCCTTCCCGAGAGTGTATGTGGACAGACAGACCCCACCCTGGCCTTTCTTGCGAGTGTGTGTGGACAGACAGACCTCTCCCCAAGGCCACCGGTCCTGCCTCATCAGGACCCACCCCCATGGCCTCACTGACCTTAAGTCATCTCCTAAAAGCCCCCTCTCCAAGTGCAGTCTCGGGGGGGTTAATGTTCAACATGGGACGGGGTGGGCGGGGAATCACACAGTTCAGTCCAAGGTGCAGCTGTGACTCCTCCTCCCCCGGCCAGAGGGACGTCTCACCCGAGAGGCTGCCCTCACCAGCTGCGTGTCAGCCACCCCTCGGCGGCCACAGGCCCCGCACTGCCGGCTCCAGGGGCCTGTCAGGAGCCCTGGCTCTGGTCAGTTAACCAACTGGAGCTTCTGGGTCCTCTCTACAAAGTGGGGGAGTGGGGGAGGGCGGGAGGGCAGCTTCAGGGCTTAGATGAGGCTCCCACGAGGCGCCTGTGACCAGAATATCAAAGCCGACGTAGCGATGGGCACTGCTGCCGCGTCCTCTTCGGTGGCATCTGCTCCCACCGAGGGGCTTGCAGGACCGGAGCCCCTCCCAGGTGAGGCCCACGGCCTGTTTTCCATCATCCCAGCCGCCTCCCCATGAAGGCCACTCGCTGGGCAGATCCGGCAGCACCGGCCCTTGGCTCTGGCTGGGCCTCGGCAGCATCTCCAGCCCCTGGAAGCCACAGCCTGGCCTCCCCCGACCCTGTGCCCACAGGACGAGCTCTGCACACAGCGGGTGCCAGGGGGACCTGGTGGGGTGGAGGGCGTTCTGACAGCTCTGAGGAGAGAGAGTCCCGGCATGAGCACGATCCTAGAAACAAGCAGAGGCTCAGCCGACCGTGTGCTTCGAGCTGCTGTGCCCAACGTGCCAAGGGAAACAGGCAGAGGGCAGAGCTCACAGACGGAGCCGTGGGCCCGAGTCATCGGCAGGAGCTTCCTGTGAGGCACAGGGAACCCTCACGCCCAGGAAGCCTTCCAGGCAGCACAGCCAGAGAGGCCTCTCCTTCCAACCAGAGACAGGGCGGCAGCCGCTGCACCTTCCCTCCTGTCCTGTGCGGCCCTGCTGGACGGCGAGGCTTGTCCGTGTCACCGGGGGATCCACCCGCACGTCCCCTCGTGAGCGGGATGGTCTGTCGGCCTCCACGTCCCGTCGCCTCAGCCTGCACGGCCAGCCCTGGTTACACAGCGTGTCCGGGGGAGGGCATCGGGGCCCTCGCGGCTGGGACAGGCCTCCCTCTGCCACGACGCTGTGAGGACGACGAGAAGGTGGCCGTCTGCAACCTGGAGGAGACCCTCCTGGGCCCCCAGCCTGGCATCCCGACCTCAGGCTTCCAGCCGCAGACATGAGAACAGGTGTGTGCTGTTCACCAGCCGGGGCCCTTGTGTCTGGAGGGACGGAGGCCCCTGCGGGGTGGGCCGCACGCGGAATCCTCAGGGCCCCGGGCACCACCGCAGGCTCCCGGCCGGTGTACGGAGAGTCCGGGAAGGCCGTCTCTTGGTGGTGCGGGTGGACGCCGGTCTCTCTGTGTGGAGGCCTGGAGGCCCGTCTCCAGGACACTGCACGTACGACCCCCTCACCCGCAGGGCAGAGCCGGTCGGGCAGACAGCACTCGGCAGTGTGTGCAAAGGCCCTCCTCACGGCCTCACTCTACGCACTCTCTGTGGTGGGCAGACGGGGGTGGGTGACCATCCTCTTTCATCACAAAAAAGATGACGTTCAGAAACTTCAAAAGACTGTCCCAGGTCCCCAGGCAGCCCCGGGACGCTGAGTGCTGGCTTCCCGCTCACCCTCAGCCCCTGCGGGCCCTCGGACGCTGCGCGTCCTGTGCCTGCCGCCAGCCGGCTTCTCACAGTCTTGTCCGCCCAGACGGAGAGGAGGATGACACACCGCCATCCAAACAGACGCCGACCCCCAGCACGAAGGCCTCCTCAACACCCAGGTTCTGCTGGGCGAGGCATCCAGTGACCAGCTCTCGGCCTTGTCTCAAAGGATCAGACGTAACAACTGAACGAGAGGAACGGAGAGGGCAGGGCTGACGCTCAGGGGAACCTGCTGGGCCCGCGACTGCATGAGCTCCGTCCGGGACGCATGCAGTCGGCTGCCTGGGGGTCTGAGTGTCTGCAATCTGGCCTGACGTTTCTGGAACAAACACTATCATGTACAATCGACTGATGATGCTGATCTGTGGTATCACCCGAGTACTTTTCCCAACAGTTACATTTAAAGAAAAAGGGAAGTGGGGTGACGGGCTGAGTAGCGGTAGGTCTGGTCTGGAAGTGCATCCGGCCTGGGAGAGTGTGCGGATCACACGTCTGAAAAGGACAACGCACACTCCCTTCCTGGGACCGAGGGGAGCAGGCCCGCGGAGGTTCTATCCTGTTACATAAACGGAAACCGCCCGGCTCTCCTCCGACTGTGACGGCCTGGAGTGCTGCCAGGAGCCAGGAAGTGAGCGAGCAGACAAACCGTCCATTCATCCGATGTTTACTGAGCGTCTGCTCCGGCCGAGTGGGACGAGGCACCTGGAACGGGGTGGTGACAAGTGAGAGCCATCCCTGCCCTCGAGCAGGACCCAGTCTTCCCACAAAGCCCATCTCTTCTCCTTGCAGGGAGTTCTGCAAACTCCAGCTCAGTCTTCCGATTCTCATGTCAGAAACGGGGCTATAAAAGTGAATCCGTCTCCCAGTCGCTCGCTGTCAGCTCCATGGGGACGCTGTGCCCCTAGTACCTCGCATGGTGCCCATCGCCGTTCCTGCAAAGAGCAGGTACTCATGACTCTGGGGAGGGAAGGGATGAGGACCAAGCTCAGGTTCCCAAACCTACATCCAGTGCTGCGATGACCCATCTTTGCATTTGCAAGAACAGCTGGTTGGGTCCCTCGGCCAGCACCCCACCGACTCCCAGGCTCCTGGCACTGCGGTCCGAGAGCAGGGGCAGCTCCTCCCGGCGCCCTACGAGCCGGCCTCTCAAATCTAAGGCCACCCAGTTCTGTTGGTCAGTGTGGCCGGGGGTGAAGTCAGACAGAATGTGTACAGACAGCTAATCTCACCAAGGCAAAGTCTTCATGCCTAAGAATTCTTGTTTTGTTTTCCCTTTTCTTGTCAGAGACAAGATGTCCTCACCCGAGGGGTGAGAGCAGGTGTCTAGACATCTGAATGCACCAAGAGAGACAGCCGCGACGGTCCGTAGATCGTTGGAACAAAGCATATTTTTGTAGCAGAGCAGAGACAAAGTCGCGTTGCATTCCTTCTGCGAACAGGTCCTGCTGCAAAGCTCCAGCGAGGGTGGCCAGGCCAGCGCATCGCTCCTGACAAGTCCTGTCACACCTGAAGCCAGACAGTGACCTTCATGAATCATCACACACACACACACACACACACACACGTGTGGTACCGGAGGATTAGGAACGCCATGACAGGACATGTGGGGGCAGGAGTGGGTGGCGGAGGCGCATACCGAACAATGCCTGAAGGTTCCAATACTCCTAGGGGCTTGGAGAGCTGGTGGCCGACCTCCTCCCAGGGAGCCCCTGGGTGAGTGAGGGTCATCCACGCAGCGCCTGGCCACCTCCCAGCAGCCGACGGGGAGCGTGGGTGCATTCCCCGAGCACTTACCGGCTGCCCAGCACTAGTCTGTGACAATTTTATTTAATCTTAAAAATATAATAGCAGTCACATCTCTTTGTAGTTCGTTTACTGCTTTCTCAAGTGAAATAAATGGTCTCTCGGATTTCCCCGCTTTCATCTCTCTGCTCTAAGTACCGGAGGATAAGGTTCCAATTAGGGGCCATGAAAGGCTCCCCGTCATTCATGTCAGGCGTCTCCCCGTCGCTCCCTCACACCAGCTCAGAGCACCTCTGGGCTCCGTGGTGGGTTTGAGAGAGAATTCCCTGGGTGTGAGGTCTCCCTTCCTCCGACCTCTGGGCCCACGGTGCTGAGTGGAGACCCTCTCACTGCCTCCCCGACCGCATCTGGTGGCCACCGGGCAATGTGTCCTGCTCAGCAAGGCGTGGCCCTGGGAAGGGGAGGGCAGCGGGGCCAGAGCAGCGAGTGCAGCCCAGGGACCCCGACGGGAACCCTGGTGCTTCTACATTGTGGGGTCCCCACAGGGCCCCTGTGCAGGAGACGTAAGCGCTCTCAGCAGCTGGGGATGCTCTGACAGCGGAGGTGGCTGGAGGGAAGGGCGTGTCGGGGCTGAGCGGTGGGCACTCGGGCCTTTTCCCCGTCAGAGCAGGGAGGCCCCCATGATGAACTCGAACCACACAGAACTGGCCCTGGCTCTGGCCCAGGGACTGCGCGCCATCTAGTCCAATGTGCACGGCCGGGAGGTGGCAGCCGCGTGGTTGCACTTTACAGATGAGCAGCTGAGCAGCGGCACCGCAGGGAGCGTCCGCCGGGTGCAGAGCTGGCTGTGGGGCAGCTGCCCGGTGCAGAGCCCACTCCCTCTCCTCAGGCTACAAAACACTCCCCGCGCCTGAGAGGGAGACCGCTGACTGCTGCCCGGGCAGGTCTCTGAGAGGTGGGCAGCACCTGCTGACACAATGAAGGGTCCCAAAGGGATTGAAGAAGAATCCTTCAGAATGCCGCACCAGCTTGCTGCGGAGATGGACGACACGTGCTCTGGGGTCTGTGAGTGCAGACCCTCCCACAGTGCGCTGGCTTGGAGTGGGGATACACCAAAAGGCTTTTAAAAAACATCCGTCATCACCATCACAGATCTGCTAGGACAATGCACCAACGTGGTGAGCAAAGACCCCAAAGGCACCCACTCTCCCTCCCACCCCCCACCTCGTCCCCCACCACACGTGAGGCAGGGCTGGGGCGTGAACCGTGCTCCCTCATGGCAGTGTTTTCTCACAACAGGATTTGCCAAACACTAAACAGAAGTTTCCTCTGGTTCTCAGAATTATTGGCTCCAGCAAAACAAAACTAAGGAGTTTCTTTCAGAATAGGTCCGAAGATAGTAAGTTCTAGTGTCAAAGAAACGGCTCTTACATTTTTAGCTAAAAGTCAGTTCAGGAGGTTTGGTTAGTGAAACAGAAGTGCTGTATCTTTCAAAATCTGGGGCCATTTTAACCTTTTCTGCAGTATCATGCCTAAGGGTGATGTGTCACCTTCACATCTGATCCTTCATTCAGCAAATATTTACCAGGTAATTGCTACCTGCGTGGCACTGCTCTCAGTACCGACATTTAGTGGGACGGCTGGGAGTGGGAGACAGTCAACAGGGAAATGTCAGGGGCAGGTGCCACCAGTAGGAAGAAAACCAGAGCGAGGTCAAGAAGAAACAGGACCATGGCCGACAGGAAAGGAAGCCTCTGGGAGCAGGACAGGCGGCAACCATGTCCCCAAACCTGCTGGTTTCTGAGGGAAAGCATTCCAGGCAGAAAGCAGCCAGGAGACCAGTGGCAAGAGCAGGGCTGTGACTGCCGTACTTAGAAAACGGTGACAGATACCTACGTAGGCTGGCCTGGCCATGACCTCCCACGCGTCTCACATGATACAGTCACACTCCATCAGACAGGAAGGTAAAGCCCCGAGAGGGAGGGACTCAGCAAGGCCACCCGGCTGTGCAGCCGGGACAGGACCCACGACCCTGGCGGCCGCCCCAGTCGCTGTTTGACGGCATCGGCGCCTGTGACCCACAGGGTTTCCCGCTCCCGCTCCCGTCTCAGGAGGGCTTTCCATCTCAGCGATTATTTAAAAGGCTCCTCTGTGCCCCGGCCGGTGACTCGGCTGGAGGATCACCAAAAGGCCAGTTCGATTCCTGGTCAGAGCACAGACCTGGGTTGCGGGTCTGATCCCTAGTCGGGCACATATGGGAGACGACCGATGGATGTTTCTCTCTCTCTCTTTCTAAAATTAATGAAAGCATATTCTCGGGGGGTTAAGAACAAAGGCCCCTCCGTGACTGAAGACGAAGGCAGCCCAGGTCCAGCCCGGCTCAGGCGCTCACCTCCGACAGAGCGTCCTTCTGATCTTATTTTCTGTGCACACCCCACCGTCAGGAGAAGGCTTCCCGGGGGGCAAGGACGCGAGGCCTGGGCACCCCTGACCGGAGCCTGTGCAGAGGACCCCGGTGAGGGGTGCAGGCCGTCTCCCCGTGCGTCTCCTCTGCTCGGCCCAGTCCTGTGATGGGGGAGCTCAGGGAGGACGACGGGCTGCATGTCCCCCGGGCAAAGGCAGGTCCTCTCTTGTGCTCTTAGTCTCACAGCCGCTGCCGAAGCAGCTCGGTGGACTCCCCGCTTTCTCAGTCCAGCTGAGATGAAGCGAGGCTAGTGCTCCGCCTCACGGCTCCAATGCTGGGTGGTGACCGTGTTTCACTGGAGTGTTCAGACTCTGAGAGGCTGAGGAGGCCCGTGAAGGAAGGATGGCCGGTCTGTGCGGCCCTGAGCGTTGCAGGCCTGTGTGACGCCAGGAGGCGGCTCGGTGCCGTGGAGGGGTGATGCAGGGCGAGCCCAGCGGGCAGCAGCTGCCTCCCGAGCTTCCCTGCGACTGTCCCCCTCACTCCACACAGCACCTGGGAGTCGTGGCCGCGTGGCCCCGCTTCACAGATGAGTAGACGAGGCTCGGCGCTCGGTAGCCCGCCAAGGTCACAGCGCCGGACAGCCAGGGCGTTCCCAGCCGCTCCCGTCAGGCCCACACCCTTGTCCTCTGTGGCATCTGACGTTCAGGAGGTCAAGGATCACGTCAAAACTTCAGCTGCAGACGGATTCAGGCTGTGCCTGCACCAGGCCCTGAACTGCTGCTGCCCCGTCTGCAGGCGGGAGGGTCTGTGGGAACACGGTGAGCCAGCCGCGGGGAGGAGGCCCCTTTCTCAGCCGGGCACCCCAAGTCACTGGCCATGCTGGTCCTGGGAGGTTCGGGCTCCGCCGAGGCTGCGTCTGCTCCGGGCATCGGCCTGGCAGCCACAGGCTAACGCGTGGGGCTCCTGACAACTTCTCGGGTGGTTTGTGCAGGAAAAGGGCCCCTGACGTGAGCACGTGTTGGAAAGCTCACCGGAGAGATGAGGGGAGTAAACAGTGCCCTTTATTTGGATTCGGTGACCTGGGCGACGTTCTCTGCCATCAGCCAAACTGCCAACTGGCAAGTGCCATTCTAAGCCCAGCCAGGTCACTCACTAAAAGTCTTAAGATAAATATTTAAGCAAAACTTACTTTTAATTAGGAAATTTATTTTGCAACTGATTGAATTTTACTTTTGCGGGGGAAAAGCCGTATTTTTCTCTGAGCTGTAATATTGAGAGTAACTCCAAAATGGTTATATTGTTGACACCCCTAGGCTCATCCTCAGACGTGGTATTTATTTTATAAGAGGAATGTACGTGTCACACAGAGAGAGGAAACAGAAAGCCGGATGCAGCGTGACAGCCACAGAGCGAGCTGCCCACACTCACTGTGAGAGCAGGAAGGCCTGGGACCTGGAGGCCCCTCCGAGCCCACAGTGGCCTCCATTCATGGGGGACAGGCTGGGGAGTGTACACAGGGGTGTGACCGAGGACCCTCTCCTTGGAGAACAACAAACAGTGAGAATGTTGGAGCAGGACCTGGGCTGCCTCTGAAGGCTCGGAGCTGGAACCGGGCTGGAAAGCTGTGCCTGGGAACACACCGCTCTGCGACCCTGAGCCCCGAGGGTGCACGGCTGGGAACAGCCCTGCTCTCGTTTGCAGGGAAACGGCCGAGGGGAGGACAACAGACAGAGTTTAGGGATGATCAGTCAATTAATGTTTGGGTTTTCTTACTAAATCACCAAATCACACAAGACCTGGAAAATGCAGGTCACAGCTCAGGCCGATGTCGTTTCAAGAGCCTCACCGTCCAGCTCATGCTGCTCTCCCCAGGAGCCCGCAGGAGCCTGGGCACATGCAGGGCGGACGGTTACGTGACGCATGGACTTCCCCACAGAGGCACTGACGGGGACGCTGGGCCACAGGGACCCTTCCCTTCAACTCCTGTAAGAGGTTCGGGCTCTGACAGCTGCACTCTCTGGGGTCTTTCCAAATGAAACGTCCGTCACTAACGAAAATGAATATGCAAAGGCGCTTATTCCCCATACAGCAGTACGCAGGCAGTCAAATCATTTGTCACTGAGTTAATGTAATTATCAGGGCACTTTTAATTATCCCATATAAAATGCAAATAAGGTGAAGGGCTCACAGCACATGCTAATTGTGTTCATTATAATAATTAAACGGGAAGAAAGTTACAACGAGTCCTGACGTGCCACACAATAGACGGATGCTTCTGATTTGACCCAACATTTTAATTAGAGACGGCGACCCTTTGGAAAGGCGACCCCCCACACGCGGGCACCACTTCCATGGCAGGCTGTCTGCTGAAGGCGCCCTGGGCGTGAGGGCTCGGTCCTGCCAGCTCACAGACTGAATGGGTGCCGGTCCTTCATGCAGAGCCGTGAGCTGACAGCACAGCGTGGGCCTGGCTCATGGGGGAGCATCCAGCACCATCCACTTTTTTTTTTTATGTTTCTTGTCGCCTTTGCTCATTTTTATTCAGAATTAGCTGTCCACAGTGGCCTGAGCGTATGGAACAAACAAATGCAAGTTTACGCCACAGGCTTCTTTCTTCTGTGGTGCGTTTCCTTTCTGCTGGCTTCTTCTCAGCGGCTGGTTTCTTGGTAGCTGCAGCCCTTTTCCCCACCAAAGGCTTCTTCTGCTTCTGAAGGCCAACAGCCTTCTCTCCTTTCTTCCCGACCACAGGCTTCTTGCCTGGAACCCCCTTCTCATCTGATTTGGCTCCCAGTGCTGCTGCTGCTTTGTCCGCCCGCAGCTTGTGGTTCTCGGCCTGACGAAGAATGGCGTTCCGGCGCATGGTCTCTGCACATGGGTTTAGCTTCCACATGATCCTCAGGGTTTCCCGTGGATTCTCTTCAGGACTCTGCGGTGAATCTTGCGTGGTGCTCGGAGGGCTCTTTGGATCTCTGGGCTTTCCAACATTCTGCTCACGTCTGTACTGAGCATCCTGTGCAGGGGAGGCTGTAGTTACTCTTGAGGGGGCAGCTCTACGCCAAGTGCCATTCAGCTCATCTAACCTGCAGAAAGCACTTTCAGTCCAAATGCAGAAACGGCCCACATGCCCTCCAGGTGCAAGTTTCAAAATGTTCAGTTTGCTTACATTAAGCAGAGTGATTCCAGGGATGTTTCTGAAGGCTTTGATGATACCGTTGTCCTCATTATAGATGATACAAGGTCCCCTGCGCTGGATACGACGAGGTTTCTCGTTTTACCCTTGCCAGCCCTCATTTGCTGAGGTGTAGACCTTTTTTATATCATTCCAGGCCTTAGGTTTCTTAAGAAGCAAAACAGCCTCCTTGGTTTTCTTGTAGCCTTCAACTTTATCTTCAACCACCAAAGGAAGTTCAGGAACTTCCTCAATACGGTGACCTTTAGACATGACCAGTGCTGGTGAGGCTGAGGCAGCGAGGGCAGAGCAGATGGCATATCGTTTCTGTGTTGTGTTTACTCTGCGGTGCCAACGGCACCAGGTTTTGGTTGGTGCAAACATGTGGCCCACGACACATATTTCCAAAAGCACCCTGGCCAGAAGGATGAGTTCCACCACCTCGGACTCTGGGAACTCGAGCCACAGCTCTGCCAGTACCCCAGGACTCGGCACTGGTTTGATGACCTGCCAATTCATGACAGCATAGGGCTGTCTATTGTTTTAGCGCAAGTTAAATTCACAATATCTGGTCGAATGGGAGCCTTGAACACAGCAGGCAAAGTGACATTTTTGCCAGATGTTCCCCTTTTCAGAGAACACAGGTATCAGTGGATGAGCACACGCCATGGCGGGGCGAGGAGAAGGCTCCCACAGGAAAAGCCATCCACTTTTAAAACTGATTTTATTGTGGCAAATATACACAACATGAAAGTTACCATTCTAACCATTTTTAAGCCTACGATTCAGTGGCAGTAAGTTATCCACAATATTGTGCGGCCATCACCATTATCCATTTCCAGAACCAATCTACCTCTTAGTTGGACTCCAAGGTCCAGCCCCAGAGGGAAAATGCTCTCTCTGAGATCACTCAGCCAGGGACGGAGTGGGGTTAGGCTCCAGGCTTGTTTCCTAGCCTGTGGTCCATCCGGCGCTCATCAGACACACACTCACAGCTTCCCAGGACCTTTGCGGCTCCGGAGTCAGGCACACAGATGTCCAGGCGCAAGGACTCGCAGGGTGGCAGCGTCTCAATGCCTGGGTACCCTCCCCGCCCGGGTACACGTCAGGGATCACCAGTAGATGGGGCTGTGGACATCTGATTGCCTTAAGCGACACGGAATGAAATGAAACGTACACGGGGTGGTCTTTGCAGGACCTGGAATCTAGTCCTGTCTTGTGGTTCTTACGTCATTTCAGGGCTGGCATCACCCCAGAACCCCAGTTCCTCACTGTCCATGAGGCAGGATAATTCCTGCACTTACAGCAGCACTGAAGGGCTCAGGGGGTCCCAGGGCAGCGGATGGGAACGATTTATAAAGAATTCCACAAATATCAGGGATCATGCTTAGAAACAGCATCGCATAAGGCCCAGTGTCTCCGTGTTTGACAATTACTATCGTTTATATTTCTGATGATTTCTGCTGTATTTTTACCCTATTCTTTCTTCTCAGAGATGCTGCACCTCAGCCACTGCCTTGGGGCTGAACTGACCTCTCTGACCTTCCCCTGAACCGGAAGTGGATGTCCAGGTTAGTATCCAGTCCTTCTGGGAGGCAAGGGGTTGACGTGGGATGTCTGGCTCTTTCCACCTTTCTGATTTCTTCCTCACAGCGAGCTCACCCTCAACAATTATCCACGCGGCACTGACCAGCACCAGGTCTGTCTCCTCGTGTTGCTATTTAATGTGTTTTCTTGTTCCCGCGTGCTCACTCGTTGCTTGGCCGCAGGCCTAGGTCGGCTGTCACAGGCCACCTGCAAACACCAGCTCCCTGATCCCATTCCCCATCCTGTCTGGTGAGCCCAGAGACTGGGAGCAGGTGCTTTACCTACAGGAGAGGACTAGTCCGTGACCAGCATCACAGGAAACCTCTCGGAAAGCCCACACGATTCCGAGCTCTGTAATTCTCACCACAGAGTGGTTAGCGGAGCTTGAAACTGTCCCGCACCTTGGCTGCCGTGAAGAAACCGCCTGTGCGATGGCGTCGGGGCCTGAAGGGGGCGCGCTCAGCACCACCCAGCACCCAGCACACACCCTGCCTTTCCAGCAGGAAGGGTCTCCGCCACCAGCGAGAAGGTCTTCTCCTCCCCCAGCCACACACCAGCCAACGGAAACCTGGCAACTCAGCCAGTGAGAAGCATCGCCCCCATGAGCGAAGCGCTTCCGCTCCTCCGATGGACTTTTCTCCAAAGCTCCCCTGCGGTCCCCTCCCTTTCCTCTATAAAGTAATGTTCTCATTTGTTTTCTGGACCTACCGATAATAGTCTTTTGCTACAGCATGCTTATCCAGAACTGCAATTATCTGTTATTCCCAAATGAACACATTTAAAAAATATATTTTGTATTGGTTTCAGAGAAGAAGGGAGAGAGAAAGAAACAGAAACATCGATGATGAGAGAGAATCATCGATCGGCTGCTTCCTGCACACCCCCTACTGGGCATCGAGCTTGCAACCCAGGCATGTGCCCTTGACCAGAATCGAACCCAGGACCCCTCAGTCCGCAGGCCGACCCTCTATCTACTGGGCCAAATCAGCGAGGGCTAAACACATTTTTGCTGATAAAATAACTAGCAGTTTTATTTTTAAGGTCCACAGAACTGAACTTTGTGCGGTGGAACTGTACACAGCAAAATATTACCACACACACAAATCACTCGCCTCTGTAAGTGCAGCAGGTGTCATGGTAACATATGGTAAACAGCTTAAAACAGGAAACTGTTAGGTCAACCATGGGCTGTCCACATAAGAAATAGCCATTCAGACACTAAAAACGATACTTGTGAAGAATGGTTCTGTTATAGGTTAAGTGTCTAAAGCAGGACAGGAGTGTGTGTGCAGCATGACCGCAGCTACGTAAGTATATTCACAGAGGGGTGGCGGGTGGGGAAAGGTACAACCTTCTAGTTACCCGATAAAAACGACAGATAAATGAGGTTGTCAGGAATCACTATTTGATATGTTATTTATGCCATAACTCTGGTTTCACAGATAAAGTGAAATACAGTGCTTTATTATTTTTTCACAAAATCTGTAACACAGATCTCCCAACTTCTTAAAGCAGCAGAATCCTATTTACAAATGAAATCTTGCTCAAAAACCAAATAATCAAAACCAAAAGCAAAACGACTCAGGAGCTGCCTCAGGTCCCCTCCACCACCAGCGGGCAGGCGGCCCTGACTCCGGGCGGGTGGCGGAGGCCGAGGGCCAGGAGCAGTGCCATCAGGGGCTGGAGCCCTGGCTGCAGGGTGCCCAGCAGAAAGAGGCTCTACCTCACCACAACAAGAAGTCTGCGGAGACAGGACCAGAATCCCACGGCAGGAGAGCAGATGCTGCTGTGTGGCTCAGCAATGTTTTATTAAAACATTTCCGTTGTCCAGCTCTACAAGGGGCCCTACTGTTAAATTAAGGCTGACCCAATCTCTTTGGAGAGAAGTCAGAGACTTCCCGACTTCCCTGGGGCTGCTGGAGGCCCTCACCCAGGCCAGATGGGTGAGCCTTTCTTTCCTCACTCCCATACCTCACTCTCAGCGCTGGGGGCGCAGCCTCCGGAACCTTCCGGGGCCTCTTACCTGGTTATCCGGGTGGTTGACAGTGAAGTAGCCCACACAGACGATGACCTCGTGAAGCAGGCTTTCACAGGAGACGTGGCTGCAGTGGCCCAGGAGGGAGCTGGCGATGTGCCGGAACGCGAGGGACAAGCCCTCCGCCCCTACGATGGACTGGCAAAGGCAGAGAGCGGTTAGAGCACCCCCAGCGGAGCCGGGGCTCCGACCGTGAGACCGGCCGCTCTGCCACGGCCGAGCCGGAGAAGCACATACAGTCTCTGAGCACAGCGCTTAGCAGCCCCTTGGGGATTCTTGTGCTAACAAGTGACTATAATAAACGCAAGGTGTAACCTGCAAAGGGACAGAAGGCAGAGCAGACCAAATGCCTGGGCCACACGGACAAGACACCTAAGCAGGGTTATTTCTTCCCTTTTTAGGAAGTTATTTTTTCTCTTTGTACAAATAGTCTGTGAAAAATTTGGAAAAGTATCAAAATACGAAAAATCGCCTGTAAATCTATCATTTAGCTAACTTCCAATACTTTTTTTCCTGGAGAAAACATTTTCTTGTACACAGGGATACAAATAATTCTAATTATTTACTTATGCTCAAATAGAAACGAAAGATAAATAACTAATTATTCAAATACACAGCTCTATAAGCCCAAGGCTCCCAAAAGAATGTAAAACACCCAACCATCAGCCTCTGTCCCCCCAAAACACCCCCCCAGCTCTGAGGCTTCCAGGGCCTCTCTGAGGGCTAGGGCGGTGGGCGGTGGGCACGCGGGAGAGCCGGGTCTGCCTGCACAGCCGGGGCTTCTATTTAATAAACATGTCAAACAGAGTGACAGGAGGGCAAAGGGGAGAGGCGAGCCCGCAGAAAAGGCCCGCAGCCACACTGGGGGGAAGCCTGATGCTGGCTACGGGAAAGGCAGCGCTTCAAACACATCTGCGATCTGAGGTCGGGGTCGGCCTGAAGCAGGCCAGGTAGGTGGCGGCTGGAAGTTCCCATGAACCCGCTTTGCCTGTTGGTGGTGAACAGCCCGTTAGGAGTGCTGTCGACACACAGTTACTGCTCAGTGTGTGTCTTCTGTCTCGGTGTCACTGCCCTGAGACAGAACGTTCCCAGTCCCGGGGGGACTTGGGAGGCCCCTGCCTTTTAAATCAAGCAGTGACATCTTCTCGCTCGGCCCATTTAATTAGCTGCGTCCAGCATGCTGCGACCCTGCGCCCTCCGTTTAACCTTCACTGATAAGTGCGGGTCAAGGGGCACGTAAGTTTGAATATAAAAATTAAACCAATTTTTCAAGGAACCTATATTTCCTTTTTAGCCAGAATTAACTGCCTAGTCAGTACATTGATTTGTTTCTTGAGACCACCTTCGATTGTAAAAAGTGTCAGACCAGACGATATACAATGTCCGGGACCTCAGGGCCATCTGTGCCAACATGAATTCAGAGCGAAACCACACTCTGTACTGAAGGGACAAAAATATTTTGACAGCCTTATTAGTATACAATGAAATGGAAACTGTGGAAAATATTCTAATGAAATACGTTACTACGGCACAACGAGGCTCACACCATAGCACACAGCTTTGCCGCTGCAACACTGAACTTTCCCACGCAACGTGAGCCTCAACCCTTCATCCCCACAAGCTGCGTTGGTCCGCATTTCTCGAGGGCCTACTGTGTGCGGGCTCGCAGCATCCTTCATGTAATCCTCAGACTGTGAGTTATCTCTTTATCGAAGTTTATTCCTCCTGCCCGGTCCGGAGGAAGACCCTCACATCCTAGCTACACTGGACATGAACTTGTGGTCGGTCACACCAACACCAGCCAACGCTTCGTACCTGAAAAGCGGGCAGGTCCAGGGCTGCAAAGCTGTTGAAGAAACGCAGACTCTGGATGGCCACCTGGACCGTGTTCGGAGAGTAGCTCTCCGTGGGGCTGGCGGTGCCGGGGTCCGCGATGGCGCCGTGGAACAGGATGCAGTAGAGCATGTGCAGAACCCCCGCGAGGTCTGTGGCCTGAAGAGCCGCTGTCAGTCCTGTGAGGTCCTGGCGATTGCTGTCGAATATGCTGTACGACCTGACAGAGAAACATGCGACTCTTTGCCTCTACTTCCCGGATGGCAGCCTGTCTGCCGGTCGCGGGGAGGACGGGCAGGCGCCGAGAGCAAACCATCTGAGCTGTTAACAGGGAGCAAGAGCCCTCGAGGCCTCCCTGCCGCTGTGCACACTGAGCACACGGGGCCAGGGCTGAGGTCGCCACCAGCCTCCGGTCTCCGAAGCCGGGCAGCCCTGCTCTGTCAGATTCCAGGTCTGGACAGAGTCCACGGCACTGCTGGGACCAGAGGCCGAACCCAGCATGGCCTCCTCAGGACGCACAAAGGGCACCCAGGGGAGGCAGCTCTCAGGCAAGCAGAGGCCTCACAACCCACGGCTGTGCCGGGGCCCTGTGGTGGGCAGACATGGCAACCCCCTGGGGCAGTTTCACCATCAGGGCAGGGTGTGGGGCCAGACTCCCGAACAAGCATCTGGATGAGCAGCCACGGGGCAGCATGTGGGGGAGCCAGAAGCACGTGCTGGGAAATGAACTCCTGGAGCCAACGTGAAGCCAGGGCTTGCACACCCATCTCACCCCTCAGCTCGGGTCCCAGGAAGCACTGACTGACCAGGAACCTGCGGTGCTAGTGCCATGGCTGCCAATCATTCACCCCCCCTCACCCCCCGGGAAACAGCACCCAGATTGCCCTGAGGAGGCACCTCCAGACCTAGTGACTAGGTGACAGGCTTCAGGTCATACAAACGTGCTGGTGGCACGGGCAGGGGACTCCCAAGGACTTTGCAGGATGACCTCTTCCCCTCCATGCCTCCTTCTCTGACATCAAATCTCGGACGAACTGAACACTGTTAAACGAGTACACAGACTGTAATGTAACCTTGCACCATCGTGGAGAAGCTTTCTATCTGACGGGACTCAGTGAGAACAAAAAGGTAAGCAATCGCACTGATTTGCTCACGGGCACCTCAGAACCTTGCACGCTGTGAGTGTGTGTCCGTTGGCCCTTCCTCCCCCCACAGCCAGAGAGGTGGGGGTCAGACCCTGACGGGAGACGGAGCAGAGACTAATGCGTCTGAGTTTATTATATAGGTTCCAACAAGGGGTCTGTGTTTGTTTAGCACCGACTGCCTCTGAGAGCCAGTGACAAGTCAGAAGACATTTCTGCCTGAAGCCTCGGGGATGAGTGACATTACGCTGCTCAAAGTCCTGCTGCTGTGAATGAGAAGGCTGCCCCCCCCCCCCCCGCCCCCATTACTGCTGGCGCTGCTTTTAAAGGGACTGTCAGCACACCCACATGCAGGTATTCAGGAATATGGCTTTAACATTTAAGGCGCCTTAATACCTAGTCTTTCCAAGCATTTATCAGATGACATGAATTCACCGCTATTACTTTTTCAAAAGAGTAAGTATAAGAAAAAAAGTCAGTAAAGTCATCAGAATACGTCCCCCTCTCCCTACCCCACTCCACTATCGAGGGAAACGCTAATCATAGCTCATAAAGAAACACACCCCAAGATCTTCGGCAACTTTCTCCTGATGGAGCGAAAATGGTCCTTCAGAAAAATCAATCGAGTGAGCGTCCAAGAACTCGGACTGAATGGAGACGGCTCAAGGCACACACGTGTCACTGCTTCACGGAGAAGACCCTTTCCCTGCAGGGCGGGGGGCGGGGGGGGCGGGGCGGGTGCTGCACGGCCATCACAGCCTAGTGCAGTCCTGAGGGGGCTCGAGAGAATGTTTACTTTTGATTTAGTCTGAAATGCAGATCATTTGTCCACGAACAGGCCACTGGCTTCTGTTGGTCTTAACTGTCAGTTATAATCACTTTAAGCCTGAATGTTTATAATAAAAAAGGTAAAAGGCCTCATTCATGTCAGGCATAAAGTTTTCTTTTAAAAATACATGGAAAACCTAAAAAATCAGATCTGAGATGTTGTATATTACACTCTGAGATCTTCTCAGTTTTATCAGATTCTGTTTTATTTTTGTTGCTGTTAATACTCACCTGAGGACATTTTCCCATTGATTTTTAGAGACAGCGGAAGGGAGGGGTAGGGACAGAGAGAAACATCGATGTGAGAGAAACACATCGACTGGTCGCCCCTCCTGTATGCTCCCAACCAGGGCCAGGGATTGAGCTGACAATGGAGGCATGTGCCCTTGACTGGAATTGAACCCAGGAACCTTCAGTCCATGGGCCGACGCTCTACCCACTGAGCACACCAGCTAGGGCTGGATTTTAAAGTGTTTTTGTTTGGTCTCTAGGACTAGAGGTCTTAGTGCAGGGGTGGGCAAACTTCTTGACTTGAGGGCCACAATGGGTTCTTAAACTGGACCGGAGGCCGGAACAAAAGCACGGATGGAGTGTTTGTGTGAACTAATATAAATTCAAAGTAAACATCATTACATAAAAGGGTACGGTCTTTTTTTTTTTTTTTTTTTTTTTAGTTTTATTCATTTCAAACGGGCCGGATCTGGCCCGCGGGCCGTAGTTTGCCCACGGCTGTCTTAGTGGCATATTCATATCTGCTCATTAGAAAGCTAAATCCAATTAGGAAAACTATCAACCCCATGAACAGCACCTGAAACCCGACTTTGCCTTAAAGAAGAGCATGCGGGGCAACAGCTGCATCGCTTGTAGGGCACCCCCCAAACCTGGATGTTAAACCACGTCCGTCCCAGGCCTTGCTGGGCCCCCACACGCAGCTGGGACAGCCCCTCCCGTCGGTTCCTGGCTTGCTTGCTGTCGTCCCCTGGTCCCTGGATCCCTGGCTTGCTGACATCCACCCTCACTCCTTCAGGGCGGGGACCTTCTGGACTGCTCTCCTCGCTTCTTGGATTTGGGCCTGTTCACTCCTTTGGTCCTGGAACCCGAGGCATCTGTGTGACCCTCCCATTGAGCCCGGACCCCAGAGAACTCCCCTCGGAGGTGCCCAGGTGGGGGTGGTGGGTGAAGTCACTGATTCTGCCAGCAATGATTATGAGCTTCTCTGCTCCAGGAGAAGTGAGCTGTGGCTGCGGGCGCTTAGTACCGGGGTTTTGTGGAAAGCGAACTGTACGCTCTAAGGAGGTGGGAGGAAGGAGCGGAGGGTGCTGGCAGGTGCGGTCCTGGTCGGGGAGCCTCAGGGCAGGGCTGCCTCTCAGTGGGCATCTGTACCTCTGTAGCTTCAGCTTCCTCATCGTCTCTTCAACAGCCACGGGCTCTGGGCTGGTTTTGCCTGGTTCTGCCGATATTTGGGGCCTCTCTCATCTTTGGGGTTTGGCTGTGAGGCTGAAGGAGCTCCGCCAAAGGCTCCGCCGTCCTGCTAAGGAAGGCACCTGCTCCCACTGGGTGAGTAACCGAGGAAACGGTCACGTGGGGGCTGACTGGTGACGCCCCCCCACCCTCCCACCCGGTCTACAGAGTAAACAGGAGCCCCCCTACTTTTAATAATCAGGTGACGCTACTCGCCTGCTTCATCTCCTCCACTGGCTCCCCATTCCCTCGTCTGGGCCTCTCTCCTGACTCCCTCTCTGCAGCTCCTTCCTGCGCACCAGGTCGGGCGCTGCCTCCTGTGTCTGGGACGCCCCACTGCAGACGTGGGGGCCGGGTGCCCAGGGTTTTCCCTGACTGACTCCATCTCAGCTTCAGGTCGCCTCCCAGGGGGGCCGCCCCTGCCCACTCCACCTACAGAACAAACCGCTGTCGGTAGTTCACACCTTCCTTGTACATTTATCGTCTCATTGGAACCTCCTAACAACCTGGGAGGCACTAGCATCACCACTACATCCATCTCAAAACCCAGCTAAAGCCAGTCCTCTCGTTGTTTTCTTCTTCATTTACTCCTTTCTCAACTCTACATGTTGCAACCCCTCCTGTCTTTCAAGGCCCAGATTGAACTTTAGTTGCTCCAGACAACAGTTCATTCCTTCAACTAAGCTGACCTCTCCCTTCTCCGTCAGCGATTCTGCTCTAACCGGGCAGTGTGCTCGGCCCGTGTACCTCAGCCTCCGCAGCGCTCCGTCTCACACCACGGTCTCCGTCTATGTAACTTCTTCCCTTTCTAGCTTACAAGGTCCTGGGACAGGAGAGAAGTCTGAGTCATTTCTGGGTTCGCCACGCCTAGCTCAGGGCCTGGCACAGAGAAGTGCTGCATAAATATTTATTTAATGAATGAATGAATAATTCAGGCAGGCGGGGGGACAGTTTACCTTTGCCTGAACAAGTGCTTTCAAGCACCCTTAACACTCGAGAGGCACTCATTTGTCCCCACAGAATTAACGGGCGGACGTAGAGATCACCCCTATCTGTTTACAACAGGTTTCCAGGGACCTTGGGGAGAACCCACTTTGTTACTGTAGTTGATGGCTATGAAGATGGAAACCACAAATACACGTAATGACAAACATCTTTTTGTGTGAAAACACTCCAGAGTTCAGCACAGTCTTCACCAGCAATTAGAACTGGCCGGGAGCAGGGCTGTGCCCCCGCCCCTCGCTGTGGAGCCCCTACCACTGAGTCTGGAGTGGAGGCCATGTTGGCCGCAATTCACAGTCGCTCCAGACTGTTCTGGTCCTGCCAGCTGGGCTCAGGGGCCAGCACCTGAGGGCCTCAGTGAGCACTGCTGGGATCTGAAAACCATCCTTTTCTCTTGGACCGAGAATGGAAAATCGATAACAGTGAAGGCCAAAGAAATAGGCGCTTCTGGAAGCCCTTACAGACGCTGGGTTCTGTTAAGTGACGAAGAAGGGCAGCTTGTGAACAACTCACTAGGGGAATTCTGCGTAACCCTCACATAACACCAGTCCTTTTACTAGAAGATCACAATCTCAGCTTCCGCTTCAATGCAAGTTCATTGTTCAGCACCGAGCAGTGCTTTTCTCCCCCCTGGAGCCAGGATTAGCCGCACATTCTCACACCCAAGTGGTCTCCCCGAGAGCCAGGCAGAAATTAGGAGATTAAGGGCACAATGGCAGCAGCTCAGGCCCACCTGCCCATCGCCCTCCCACAGGCGGCCACCAGCAGACCCAGGCCTGTGCTCTCATGCGGGCACTTAATTATCTCAGGGCGGGCGCCGTGCAGGAGGCAGGCTCGGGGCCTCTGGCTCCTCTTTGTCTCTGATTCCTGCTGGGCTTTAAGGTCACACCTTCCTGGACGCTGTGGGGCTCCTGCAGCCCAAAGAGGCGCTGGGGCATGACTCCCACGTCACCGCAGCCACACTCGCTTCTGACACGGCTGTGACCTCGCGGACACTCTGAGTCACACACGTAACAAGTGCTTTCAACAGGCTGCTGCAGTTTACAGTTTAGAAATAGAATTTCCACAAAGAGGGGAAGTAGAACGACATGGTCTGTAAGTATTAGAGGTACTGGAGGTGCCAGAAAACGTGGGAGATTAAAGGACGGGAGGAGAACAGCAACCAGGGGTCACTGCTACGAAGAAAATTATATTGGGTAAAATGGATTAAGAATTCTTAAAAACAACCAAGAGTTAATCGCTAATTTATTTAAAAGTCCAGTTGCATTAAGTAGATCGAAACAATTGTACTTCTCTCTGCACGTGCGCACACGCACAGACACATGCACTTGGGTTTTACATATAAACTTACACACAGACTTCAGTCTGCTGGGACAGTCCTTAGGCATGCCTAGGAGACCTCCATGGAAAACGCTTACACTGCCCAAGCTGGGACTAGACCATCTCCCCTCAAAAATTTCAAGTCAGACCCTTGAGTCATTCTGGATCCCGCCCTTCCGTCCTCCTCCCTCGTCCTCCAAGCCCCCCTAGTCCTGCCCCCGCTAGGCTCCCGCCACCCGGTTCCTCGTGCCCTTTTCAGGGCCGGGCGTTTTGTAACAGAAATGTGGTCCTGTCACCCCTCGGAGACAATCCAATCCCCAGGCGTCCACACCTCCCGTCGGTCTCCCTCTCGGCCGCCCAGAGCTCCCCTGTGTGGGGCTCATCTAGTACCTCACCTGCCACTCCCCTCAGTGTCCGTTTGGTGCCGCTCCCTCAAACTGAGACCGTGCTGTGCACACAGAAGAGTGAGGGCCAGGAGGGTCCCCTGGGGGCAGGGACGGCAGAGGGGCGAGTGGGTGGCACACAGCCTCTGTGTGGTGTGTGGGCACCTGCTCTCTCCGGTCACAGACCCACAAACAGCACTCCCTGTGTGCCCACCGGCTCAGGAAGGGAACAACTAATGGAACGCTGGCCGCAGGCCATGCCTGGCTCCCGACCCTCAGTCTTCATCTTCATGGACATGTGACTGGGGTGGGTGAGACTCAGGAAGAATAGGTGACTTAGGGGTCCTATGCACAACACAAAGAATGTGGAGAAGGTTCATTTTTGAAAAAAATTCTGTCTTTTAAGATATTCTGAATATAGTCAGTGGCATTCTGCCTACACTGAATATGGATAATATTTCTTTAAGTGTGTAGACTTTAGAAGTTTCAATAATTAGTTTTATTCTTTTTTTATATGTTTTTATTGATTTCAGAGAGGAAGGGAGAGGGAGAGAGATAGAAACATCCATGATGAGAGAGAATCATGGATCAGCTGCCTCCTACATGCCCCACACTGGGGATCGAGCCCGCAACCCAGGCATGTGCCCTGACCAGGAATTGAACTATGACCTCCTGGTTCATAGGTCGACGCTCAACCACTGAGCCCATCGGCTGGGGCAATAACTAGTTTTATTCTTGAAAAACCCCTAAAAAATGATGTGTATGCAGTGCTGCTTGTAATTTAATTGTCAGGAAATTATTTTACAGAAGATCCTCCGTATCCCGGAGGCGAGTCCCATGGCCATCGGAAACGCTGAGTTGCCCCTGCGGTGGGGTCATTGGCCTCCCCGAGGAGAGCGCACACCCGCTATAGTCATGCCTGTGGGTCACGTGTGACTTCAGGGAGCTACTGATTTTGGATGGTCCTCCCCTTATTCACGGGTATCCCGTGGAATACGGGGCGAAGGGGAGAATAAACACCCCCAGTGGCGGTGAACACGGGGCGGCTTCCCAAGGCTGTGCCGTGCTGAGGACCTGCCTGATCGGTGCGGGGCGGTGTCGCTGACGCACTGACACACAGAACCGCCTGACTCCTCTGGCTCCGGCTGGCCTCTCAGGTCTTTCCCATCAGCGAGTCAAGTTTATGACGCCAACAAGGAAAACAGACTCTGACAGGAGGCTCAGCCAATTTCCATACGGGAAGCCAATAAGGGCAGAGGCAGGACCACAAAGAAGAGGCCAAGATGACCGACAACCTGCCTCCCTAGGAAATGACCCCAAATTCCCAAAATTTAAGAGAAGTTTCACAATTCAGTCCAGACGGACCTCAGGAGGCACCTTACCTTCCGGTGAGAGCCCAGCACAGCGTGCAGGCGCCCTGCAAGAGGCCGGCCGCGTGCTGCAGAAGCGAGGCCAGCCTGGGGTTCTCGTCCACCGGGCCCTGCACCGACAGGAAGCAGCCACCCAGCTTGTGGATCAGGCCGATGCTCACCACGTAGCTGCAAGTTCAGAGAAGCGTTATCACCTGCACAGGCTGGCTGCACCTTCCCTTCTAGATCAATCTGACCAAACAGAAGCTTAGATCCTCAGACAAGGTCTTCAAACAAGCAAGCACAACACACGTTTGAGTAAAACTTCTCAAGTGACAACTTCTTGAAGATTTAGTCCTGAGGAAAGAGCTATTTCTATAAGTGGTTCTCTTCTCTCTGAGTTATTCTAACACTGGTTTTCCAGGAAGATGACTGGACGGGATCACCTGACCACCCGTGGGGTCTGGAGCCTGACAATAGCTGGAATGCTGTGTGATGACCTCTGCACTCCTGAGGTCAGTACTTCCTAAACTCCGATGCTGCCCACACACCCTGTTCAAACTGAAACCTCTACTGCCAACTGTAGGCTCCCTGTTTAAAACCCTGACACTATGAGGTACAGAACCAACAGTGAGAGGCTCACTGCTTTCTGCTCTGAAAAGTGCCAGCCCTAAGAGCTGACAGTTAAGGAGGCACCGTCATCTTTC
Organism: Myotis yumanensis; assembly: GCF_028538775.1. Classification (NCBI taxonomy): domain Eukaryota; kingdom Metazoa; phylum Chordata; class Mammalia; order Chiroptera; family Vespertilionidae; genus Myotis; species Myotis yumanensis. The sequence continues at coordinate 9,909,735 of NW_027223771.1, read as the reverse complement.
CACTCCACTAGTTTCCAGAGCTGCTCATCACAGTGGAAGAACAGCAGCAGCTGTTGTAAGTCCTCAAAGCAGCAATCATTGAAAATAACATGAGAGACTATAACGACCTGTAGATCGATCACCTTAGCTCAGGCGTTTTATTCTGAGTCAGTGCTATGCATTTACATGTATGAAAGGACAGGACTATGCATGTAGCCATTCTGAACAACAACACGCTAACTTCCAGGGATGCGTGTGCAGGAGTCGATGCGTCTGCTCCTAAGTGCATGCCCGTCCCCTCTGGGTAAGGAGGCGAGTCTGAGGAATCACTCATGTTTGGAGCCTCTTCTGAATTCACAGAAGGTGCAAGATCCTGGATGCCCGCCCTTTCCTGCGACACCAGGAGTGTGTTCCCCAGGCTACGAGCAGTGGCTCGTGCCGACACCGGGAAGCCCTGACCTCTTCCAATGAGGAAAACTCACAGGCGGCCATGCAGGCACGGAGGGTCGCACGACAATCACATCTAACAGAATCAAACCTTGTATCCGCATAGAACTTCCCGATTTAGAAAGTGTGTTTGCATGAACCATCAGTGAACTGTCTTCACAGCCCACAGGGAGCGGGCAGGGACCGCCTGCTTCCCGTGTTTATCCTGGAAAGACAGGCCCATGGACATGCCCAGCGTGTCCACCCTCCACCCCCTGTGGCCGGGGGGCTGTTAGTGTTGTGCCTTCTGCAGAGCCTGTGCCCCAGGACAGGCTGAGCATCGTCTCCGTGGCAGCGGGGGAAGTCCCGGGGGGCCCATGACCTGTGGGGGACCCCTCAGCATCTTCGGGGAAACTGGCTATGACCACGGGAAGAATCTCTCTCCACTGGGCTATCGGCCCTGAGAGATGGGAGTCTGGGCTTGCTGGTGGCCCCTTACTAGTTACATGCAGAACCCACGCTGACAGAAACGAGCAGAGACAGAAGAAAGAAAAGAGGCTCAGGTCTATAGATTCAGTACAATCCCTCAGCGAAAATCCCAATGGCATTTCTTACAGAAACAGCAAAAACAATTGCATGGAACCACAAAACACACCAAACAGCAAAGCAGTCCTGACAAACAAGCAGAGCTGGAGGTGTCGCACGCTGAGTCCCACCCTATTACAAGCTCCAGCCATGAAAGCAGGGTGGTCCTGGCATGAAGACAGGCCATGGACATGAGCATCATGGTAGAGTGTCCCCTTCCATTTACAGCTGGTACGTCACCCATTAGCCAACAAGGGTTCCCCTGAGCAGCACTGCACACGGTGGTACCTATGAAGGCAGGTGTATTAAACTCGGAGGGGAGGGGAGGGAGGCGGGGCAGGGAGGACAGGAACAGTGCACACAGCTCGGAGGCCTGGCTGCCAGGGCTGAGCCAGTGGCCCCGGCCAAGGAGGAGTTTGGAGCGGCCACCACTCTGACCCGATGGAGGGTGGGGGCAGCAGCAGAGTAGGAGCCGGAGCTTCCGGCTTCCCTGTCAGAGCACAGCAGAGCCAATGGCCTCAGGGAATGGGGTCAGTGGGGGGGGGGGGGGGGGGTCCCCTGCCCTGGTCGTGGTGGTGGTGCTCTGAGAGCCAAGCACCCGACACAACAGAGGCAACCACCCCGCTCCCCGCTCCCGGTACCCAGGCTACCACTCCTAACCCACAGTCATTCCCCCCCACTCACTCCCTTCTCCTGCAAGTAGCTCAGGTAAGAGAAAACAAAAACTTGGGCTATAGCTCCACCTACTGGAAAACAAAAGAAGGACTCGTAATTATCAACGTGCTCAATTGTTAGAGTCAGAACAATGCCTTTCTGAGCATTTCCTCTCCTACAGGGCTGCAAAGCCTCCTCCACTCAATACCTTACACAAATGGGAGCTCCATAAATGGTAGCTGTTGTGACTGTTTAAGTCTGCACCAAATTTATAGACAGAGATGATCTGGGATAGAAGGATTCTCAGGAATTCTCTGAGTTGAAAAGAGCTGATAGCAAGAAAGTTATAAAACCTGGACACAACATATTCATATATTAAAATATCTAAATATCAAGAATGACAGATGAGCACCAGCTACAGTCCTTTTCATTAACAAGTGCTCCTTCTCTCTACACAATGTCGCGTATTCTCTACCAGGAAGGAGAGGATGGTGTTGTGAGAACCACTGCCATCACATGGGCCCTGAGATTTAAATTACCTTAACTTTTTTTTTTAAACAAAGAAGAAAGTATTTTAAAATCTAGCCATTTTACCTGATGAGGTCCTGAACGCGACTGTTAAAGGCATCACCTGGTGAGGGTCTGTTTTTCGTTTCCTCCGTCGATGTCTTTGGTGTAGCTGGCCGGCTGTTTCCATCCGGCCGACTGGCAATCAGGCAGCCAAAGACCATAGAACTGACTTTGAGAAGTCCAGCTGTCAAACCTTCAAAAACTTGCTTATTTGTATTTCTCCCCAAAATAGCATTATTCTCATCTGGAACATAAACCTAGAAGGAAATAAATACAGTAATTATGTTTAAGTAAAACCACCAAAAATGGACAGAGGTGATGTGGAAGATTTCTGGAATCATGAATAATTTTGAAATTCTAGAGTTGGCTCTCTGAGTGTGCGAGCGTTGGTTGTGAAGTCAGACTGCTGAGTTCAAATCTCAGCTTTGCCCTCGCTAGCTGCATGACCTTGAGTAGGTCTACCTCCAACCTTCAGTTTTGTCATTTGTAAAACAGGGGTAACAACAGCTTCTTCTTTTTTTAAATCCTCACTTGATATTTTTTCCATTGATTTTTAGAGAAAGTGGAAGGGAGAGGGGAAACACTGGGAGAAATATTGATGTGAGAGAAACACATCGATTGGTTGCCTCCTGCACAAACCCTGACCAGGCCTCAGGTTGGGGAGCAGCCTGCAACCCAGGTACGTGCCCTTGACTGGAATTGAACCTGGGACCGTTCAGTCCACAGGCCAACGCTCTATCTCTGAGCCACAGCGGCCAGGGCTAATTTACTATTTCATTGGGGCTTTCAGCCCAATGTTATAAACACCATTTTGGCAGTTTCTCATAAAGTAAACACAAATTGAAAAGCTTCTCTCACAACCTGGCAGTCAGACAAAGACCCTGCGGGTGAGTCAGAGCCCTGGGCTGCCCTTTCCTTTCTCCTCATGATTCCTGTTCCCAACCGTCTCAGTCAGTCTCACACCAACTCAATCACATCTTCGTGGTTTTCCACATCTTTTTTTCCCCCTAATTTACTCACTTAGTATTGATCCTTACTGCTGAGAATGGAGTTTTCTTTTGCTTATTTCATCCAGGAAAATAATTCAAAAGTGCCTGAATTAATTCAAGGAGGGGCTTATCTTTAGTGAGACTAAAAGTTCTTTCTAATCTTCAAAACGAGATTTGACACAAGGAACCTTGAGGAGAAGCTATCTGCACTGTGCAGGGCGTTCTGGTCAGGCAGGGCTCTGTCCTGCTTTCTGTCCAGCTGGGTATCGGTCACCTGCCCGGGGTGAGAGAACCCTGCGCTTGTGGAACACCGAGTGGTGAAACGCACCCCAGCTCTGGTGCTCACGGACCAGCACCTGAGTTTGAACTTCCAGCCACACAGCAGCCAGTGAGGGGCCTTTAGGGAAGGTGTGCAAGCCCCCTCCCCCCGCCAGCCCCAGCCCTGGTCTGCTGCACACCTGGCCCACCTGAGCCTGGAGCACACTCCCTCCGGGTGGGTGGTCTATGGAGGGCAGGGCAGGTGACCTTCCCAGCAGGCGCAGTGCTTGTAACTACCCTGCTGGTGAGCACAGGCCTGGCCTGGGACAAACACAGCTATGAGCTTTGGCTCTTGGGAACCTGCTCCTCAGGCAGAATGTAAAACCACAGCCTCTCGTCTATGGATGAAAGGGATTCCCTTCGTATATTCATGCAGAACACACTGGCACCGTCACTGTCTTACTCTTAATGTACCAGCAAACGACAATTTGATTTCATGTGTGTATTCTTATCACAAAATCTTCCCTTTCAATCTTTTTTATTTCCCCATCTTCTATTTAAGGAAACCATGATCCAAAGAAGCCACCGGGACTGGAATAAGTGCTACGTGCTTATTCTAAATCCATTCCAAGGAGAAACCCAATATTTATGGGACCAAGCCCCTGAGGCAAAGTGTTTTAACAAAATTAAATTAAAGTCATCTTCGCTTTTAAAAGACAAGCTCAGACTCCCCTCCCACCCACCCACCCCACTACCTCCTACCACCAAAGTGGTTTCAGGAACATTCTAAATTCTTTTTGCAATACAGAAAGATGCTTTTATTAGCAGTATAAATCCATCCTCTGTAACATGACTCCATGAGAGAGAAAATTAACTTGGTAATCAGTGGTAATTCTACCCAACTGATTTTTAGCATTGTGAAGGCGGGTTTACCTATTTTCAGTTGTATGGTGTGTTTGCAATGGTCAGAAGATGAGTTAAGTTCACTGAGAACCAAAAGGAGGCTGACAGTTTAGAAAGCGCCTGTCAAGACACTGAGAGAGTTCAGGGGGGAAAGGAAAAGCACGTTGAAGGGTCCCGGCAGCGGACACAGGTTTCCACATAGCGGTCACTATTTTCTGTCCCTTAGCAAACTGTCCTTGGACATACAACAGTCCTCTCACCACTGGTCTTTTATAAAACATCTATGCTCGTGTCATATTGTACATAAAACCACAACTCATAACGGATATTAAACATGATGATTTCCTTGGCTTGAAAGTATAAAAAGAAACTGCATGGGAATGGCTAATAAGTTTTCAATATTATCTTTGTAAAATTTCTACAAACAATAAAAAGGACATAATATTTTATCCGAAATGTCATTATCCTTTTAAATATATTTATTATGCCTTCCAGTCTCTGTTTATATATATATATTTTAAGTAGCCAAAGTCCTAAATAATATAACTTTAGCAAACTTTATGGTACAGGCCTTAGTAGTCATAATGGTTTTAAATTTCTTTGTTATAAATGCTGAGTCAGATTCTTCTGCTGTTTTCCTCTCTTGCACAGGTAAAGCCCCAAAGCTCATAAAGCCAACCAGGCCCTTCCCGACCTGTGCACGGCCCCATCGCCTCCAGCTTCTATGCCACGCGGTGGTTCTCTCCCTGAATCCTCCGCCCCCAGGCGGGCTTGTGACCCGCCCCCCACTTCCTCTAGGTCTATGCCTAATGCCACCACATCTATAAGCCTTTATTCACTACCTTTTCTTTTAAAAGATGTCAAGCTGCCAGAAAAGCCAAGGAATAGCATACAATGAACTACACTCTTCTACACAGATTCGTTAATTGTCATTTAGCCACATTTGCAAAAGCATATTTTAAAAATAAATTTGATTGTAGACCACCTATTTTAAGTGTGTGCATTAATAAATTTTGACAAAAGGAACGTACCTGTGCAAAACCATCATAATCAAGAAACAGAACATTTTCTCCCAGAATTCCCTGTGCTCCTTCCAAGTCCATGTCCTCCATCCCCAGGGCCCTGGGCACACCCATCTGCTTTGTCTCATCGTAGGTGATGTGGCATTTCCTAGCATTTCATATTACGGGACCATAAAAATACGTAGACTTTAATCTGGCTTTCTCCCCACCGAGTAATGCTTCCTGAATTATGAATAACTCATCCATGTTGCTGAGTATATCAACAGTTCATCCATTTTTGTTGCTAAATATTATTCCAATGTATGGATTACATCTGTTTGTCATTTCACCTGTTGGTGGACATGTGTGCTATTTAGGAATGTAGTCATTTATGAATAAAATGTCTAATATCATTTTTGTGCAAGTCTTTTTTTTTGGTGGGGAAATGTTTTCATTTTTCTTGGGTGAATAGCTGGGAGTGAGACTGCGGGGATGTAGGGGAAGGGTATGCTCGTAAGAAACTGCCGACCCTAAAGCACACGATTACAACACAGGATCTGTGAAACGGCATCATCGAGATGCAGGAGAAAGTACGCGACCGTTCAGGGAGCCTACACCTTGCAGTGGTCGCCACGAAGACGCACCTGCTGCACCGAGGCGAGGCGTCCACGGGAGCTGCTGCTGCTGCCTCCCTCTCCATGCAACTGCTCTCTCAGGTGAGAACGCCTGGGCAGGAGCAGAGGCCATCAGGACGCACGCTGTTCGCCCATTTCCTGCCTCCCATAAACCCCCACGAGAGCTTAGCTGCCTGAATGACCCTGTAATGGCTGGTGTGACTGTTCTTTCACTGACTGGAGAGCCAGAGGCCCCGAGTGCAAATGTGAAGACGCCGCATGGGCTTCAGGAGGCAGGCAGCCAACGCGTCCCCACAGGTGCTGGGAGGCCTGTGTGGGCTCCTCTCCTGTCCACGGTCTCCTCCCCTGGCCCCTCCTGCTCTGTCTCACTCTCCTCCCAGGTCCCCCTCTCGTCCCTGCTTTCTGATGCACGTGCACACGTGTACGTGGAGGAGTCTCACCCTCGACAGGTTTCTTCATCTCAGGCTTCTGCTGGCTGCTCTTCCCCTCTGCCAGACACAAAGGGACGAGGGCTGTTTCCTTCCATCGCTGACGGAACCCTCCGTTCCTTCCATCGCTGGCGGAACTCTCCGTTCCTTCCATCGCTACGGAACCCTCTGTGCCTTCCATCCCTGACGGAACCCTCTGTGCCTTCCATCGCTAGCGGAACCCTCTGTGCCTTCTATCCCTGACAGAACCCTCTGTGCCTTCCATCGCTAGCGGAACCCTCTGTGCCTTCCACCCCTGACGGAACCCTCCGTTCCTTCCATCGCTGACGGAACCCTCTGTGCCTTCCATCTCTGACGGAACCCACTGTGCCTTCCATCCCTGACTGAACCCTCTGTGCCTTCCATCCCTGACGGAACCCTCTGTGCCTTTCATCCCTGACGGAACCCTCTGTGCCTTCCATCCCTGACGGAACCCTCCGTGCCTTCCATCCCTGACGGAACCCTCCGTGCCTTCCACCCCTGACGGAACCCTCCGTGCCTTCCACCCCTGACGGAACCCTCTGTGCCTTCCATCCCTGACGGAACCCTCTGTGCCTTCCACCCCTGACGGAACCCTCTGTGCCTTCCATCGCTGACGGAACCCTCTGTGCCTTCCATCCCTGACGGAACCCTCCGTGCCTTCCATCCCTGACGGAACCCTCCGTGCCTTCCATCCCTGACGGAACCCTCCGTGCCTTCCATCCCTGACGGAACCCTCCGTGCCTTCCATCCCTGACGGAACCCTCCGTTCCTTCCATCCCTGACGGAACCCTCCGTGCCTTCCATCCCTGACGGAACCCTCTGTGCCTTCCATCCCTGACGGAACCCTCTGTGCCTTCCACCCCTGACGGAACCCTCTGTGCCTTCTATCCCTGACGGAACCCTCTGTGCCTTCCATCCCTGACGGAACCCTCTGTGCCTTCCATCCCTGACAGAACCCTCCGTTCCTTCCATCGCTGAGGGAACCCTCTGTGCCTTCCATCGCTGGTGGAACCCTCCGTGCCTTCCATCTGCAGTTTTCTTCCTGCAGCTACATTTTGCCACCGAGCATCTTCTATCTGAGACTCGTTGAAGACTGCAGGCCATGGTGGAGAATGTCCCACTGTGGTCAGCTTGATGCCGCACGGTCAGTCACACCACGCCTCCTCGGGAGCTGCAGAGGCGGTGCCGGGCTCTCGCTGCGGCGTCAGGTGCTCAGACACTGGGTTTGTGCATCTGGTGATGTTCACTTTGACCCGTGACAAGGTGGTGTGAGCCAGGTTTTTCCACCATAAATGTACTCACACTTTGTAATTAGTAACAATTTTGTAGGGTTGCTTTTTGTATGTTGGACATTAACCCCTTATCTATTTCCCTCATTTCTGAGGTTGCCTTTTCACTTTGTGATGGTCCCTTTGCTGTACAGAGCCTTTTAGTTTGACACAGTCCCATTTGTTTGTTTGTTTGCTTTTGTGGCTTGTGCGTTTGGTGTCATATCCAAAAAAACCACTGCCAGACCCATGTCATGGAGCTTTTCCCTTGTGTTTTCTTCCAGGATTTAAGTCTTCAATCCACCCTGACTTAATACCCTGGGGAGGTTTCATCACTGTGCACGTGGCCATCAAGCTTCCCCACTGCACTTGCTGAGGTACCATCCTTCTCCCTCTGTGCAGTATTGATGGTCAAGGGTTAGTTGAACACGCGTGGGTTTACTTCTGGGTTCTCTGTTCTGTTCTGTGGGTCTATTGGTCTGTTTTTAGGCTGGTTTTCTCTAATTTTATTTTTTTGAGGTTTCCACAGTGATTTATTGTTCATTACTTTAACAACGTTTACATGAAGACTGTTCACAATTAGACATCCTCAAACACTTTTGCCAAAATGCTTGTTTTTTAAACAACACCAATGAACTGGTGGCAGCAATGTCCCTTCCCGATGAGGCCTGTGGCTGTCGGTGGCCCGCAGATAAAAGTCCCTTTGACAGATGTTCTTGGCTCGGTTCTCCCGCCGTCGTCTTGTCCAGCGCGTCCTGAAACCGGCTTCCGTATTCAAGCAGGTCCGGTGCCACCGCCTTGTGGCTCCCGTTCATGTCGTGAGGAAGCTTCTTTGCCGGGTTCCAGCAGGAACAAGATGTCTGAGTGAATCACCACACGCCATCAGAAACGGTTTCCTGGAGTCTTTCCTCAGGCCCATCCTTGCTGAACACTGTGACTCTGTGTCCTATTCTAGAGGCAGTTCCCTCGCAGCAGGTTTCTGGCACTGCGGTTACACCTACAGCTGTGCGTCCATACTGGGTCTGATTCACGGGAGCAGCTGCCGGCTCCCCCAAAGGCGGTGACGTGCTGTTCCCCATCCTCAAGGCCTCCCTGCACGTGCCGCGTCCCCACGAGGGCCACGAGGTGCCAGATCATGGTCCAAGCGCGGGGCCGCAGCGAACGGAGGGGACACAGGAAAACGGACCGGGGAGAGCCCGCCTCCAACAGCGGGCCCCCAGTTTTCTCTAATTTTCATCATTTCCTCCGTACGCAATCCCTGAGCTTAGTCTGTCCTTCCGCATTTACTGGCTCCTTGAGGTGTAAGTTAGGTAGTTTGAGACATGCAGGTATTTATTGCTATAGACTTCCCTACTAGCAATGCTTTCGCAGCATCCCATAGTTTTGGTGTATTATATTTTCATTTGACTCAACGTGTTGTTTAATTTCTATTTTAATTTCTTGGCCCCATTTGTTTTTCATGAGTGTACTGTTTAATTTCCATGTACTTGTGAATTTCCCAGTTTTCATTCTGCCATTTATTTCTATTTTCATTCCACTGTGGTCAGAAAATACAGTTGGTGTGATATCAGCCTTCTTAAATGTACTGACGCATTTTGTGTTTCTGTGTGGATTTCTTTGGGTTCATCCTAGTTGGAGTCCATTGGACTTTTTGCATCTAGATATCCATTTCCTTCCCCAGACTGAGAAATTTTATGCTCTTATTTCTTTAGATACGCTTTCTGCGCTTCTCTCCCTCTCTCCCTCCCCCTCCCCCCTCCTCCTGTTGAGATGACCTTTATGCATGGATTGGTCTGTCGGGTGGTATTGCATAAGCCCTGTAAGCTTTTGTCACTCATTTTCACTCTTTTTTCGTTTAGTTCCTGTGACTGGGTAATTTCAAATGACTTGTCTCCAAGTTTACTGATTCTTTCCTCTGTAAGATCAAGTCTGCTCTTGAACTTGTCTAATTTTCCAGTTCAATTATTGTATTCTTCAGCCCCAAAATTTCTGATTCGTTTTGAAAGGAGGAAACGAATACTGAGCCAATAAAATGAACTATTCTGTAAACCTTATTTGAATTTTCCAATCTTTTCACTCTTGTCCTTTTTCTGATCTAAAATCCCACATTATATGTAACTGTCAGGTCTTCCAAGTCTCCTCCAACCTGTGACAGTTCTCTGATCTTTCCTTGTCCTTCATGACATTGATACTTTTGAAAAGTATCCATCAGTTATTGCGTAGAATGCCCCTTACTTTGGGTTTGGAGACCTGGGTCTGGCTCTTGGCTCTGCGATTTACTAACGATGCAGACCCTGGCAAGCCAACCCCTCTGGGACTCAAGTGTCCTTATCTGTAAAATGGGATAACAATACTGACTTTACGGTTTAAAAATTAAATGAGGCAAAATATATTAAAATGCCTGGAATACAAGGCCACACAACACTAAGTCTTTTCCCCTGGTCCCTGCTTTTTAACTATTTCTGATAGAATTTTGTGACAAAATGTTTTGCCCATATTTTAATGCCTTCTTTTATAGGTAAAACCATATGGAATTTAGCCTCAAGTGATGAACCTGTGTCAGCACCGTAAACAGCCACCATTGTGTGTGCAACCAACAGTTCTATGTCTCCCTGTCAGGGTGCCTGCATATTGGGCTGCATCGTGTACTTTCTGAGTTTCAGCTGGAGACGTGTGGCGATCCGTTTATTCACACGTATACGCATCCCCGATGCACTGAATCTACAGGCTCTGTGTTAGGGTCTTGGTGACAGTAATAAGTCCTTGCTGACTTATGGCTAGTAGGGGAGACGGGCAAGTAAAGGGGTCATTACAATTCAATGTGATTAGCTCTATGGGAGACGGGTGCCGAGGCATACATAAGAAATCCTAGCCTGGCCTTGGGGAAAGCAGGCAGGTTGGGGAAGGTTTCAGGAAGAAGGGGCCATTGTGTTCCAGCTCAGGTCTGCAGAATGTGTAGAAATTAACCAGATGGAGGAGGAAGGAGAGCAAAGGCATGCAGCTTAGAAAGAACTATTACAACTATGCGCTGGGTAGAAGGACATCGGTTCTGAAGAATAATCTCCCGCTGTGACTTACAGCGTGAGCGCGGGGCGTGCCAATACCCCAGGGACTCAGAAACCTCACCAGGAAATTTCTGGCCCAGGGCTGTGTTCTGGAGACGTAAACCTTGCAATATTGCACTGAGCTGACCTGTTTCAACATCTGTGAACTGAAGTATAACTTAAGGTTACAATCGGCTGCTTGTTCCCATTTCAAAAGTAAAACTGACGGAGGCATTTCTTGCTTCAAAAAAAAAAGTTAATGGCCGTCAAATATTCCTTTTTACGCTGACCCGTCTGGTGAGCTGGCAGAGGTGTGGAGGCCTTCCCTGCTCTCCCTCCCGTAGCTCTCCCTCCGGGGCCTCACAGGTTTGGCTTTGAGGCCAGCGGACTCCAAACCCGTCTAACCATGTCACGGTGTGGTCTCGGCAAGTGTTGCGGTGAATTATCTTCCCCTCCTAGCTGAGGGGAACCCAATGAGATTTTCCAATGAAACGGCTTCTCTGCTGGCCCGTCTGATTCTCCCACTCATCTCTACCTTGTTTCTCATCTGGAGAGCGAGTGCATTCTTTCCCTTTTCTCCACAGGGAACACTTCTCGAACCTGAACTACTTCCAACTCAAAGCAACAATATTACATACCGTCAGCTGGTGTGTCAGGAGGTCCATCAAGAAGGTAATCTTGTTACTAAACAGAACGTCGGCGCAGTTTTCCGGGCAGTTGCTGCAGGTGAGGCTGTAAACGTTGATTGCGTTGCAGAGAGACCTAACGGGGAGAAAACACTCGCATGAAACCTCAGCAGCTCTTCGCCACACAATTAAAATACATACAATGACGGCACAAAGCATCAGGCACGGAATGGAACGCTCTAAAAAACAAGCCAAGTGTGAGGTGCAAGGCCCCCACTACACGTGAAAGGTTGTAACTTACACCCAAAGCCCCGTGTTCACGAGCACCTACGACAGGCCTCTTACTAATTTCTTATCTGCAGTAGGAGGCCACGGAACACGCGCACCAGTGTATCTGATAATGTCTTCATGATCTAAGATCAGATAATACCCAGGAACTTTGGGACCAGATGTCTTTGAATAACACCCAGAAAAAGGACCGGCCAAAGCTCCTGTTGCCTTTATTTAAAAAAATTCCATTGGAGGTTTTTATTTTTCTTCATGATTTATGAGAATTCCCTCATTATAACTGTAACTAAGGGTTAATATAGGTTTGTATTGTCTCCAGTTTACCTAATGCCTTTCATTTTACTTATATCATTTTTCAGGTATTCTTATGTATGAAAGCTACACAATTTTTTTCTTTAGAATTTCATTCTTTCTTCCCTTCCCTTTGTCCTTTAAAAACTTCTTCATTATGATACATTTGTATCCAGCCATTTGTATTCATTTTTCTTAAATTTTATCACCATATGTGGTAATTTTATGGTTTCATAATTCACTATCAAATCATTTAGAATTTCCTTTGTCATGAGGCAGAAGCCTACATTTATTCCCCACATTAAAAACATTACTGAACAATCTACCTTCTCTCCACTGGTTTGAAAAGCCGCCTGTACCATACTACACAGGATATACTCCCTGGCTCCTAGACTAAGTGATAACTGGCCAAGCACTGTGCCAATATCATGTTGTGTGTGTGCTGTAGCTCCACAGTGAAATTAATGTATGAAACTGCAGATCCCTAAAGCCTTAAAAAGTGAGGTACTGCATTGGAATGACATGTGGAACTTTATAGCTTTATCATCGTATCCTATTTTCCCTTTGGTTTTGACCTATAATTTTATGGCCTTGATTTTTAAATTTCTATTTCTCTGTTTCATTCCATACAATCCCTAAAACTTGTCAAAAATCTTTTGTGGAATATCACAAGGCATAAACAGACACACAAACACAAAAACGCACAGAACGCATGGTGTGGGATTCTGTCCTAATCTAACGTGCTCTGTGCTTTCCATGGAAGGACACACTCAGCGGTAACGTGTGCAAGGCCATGGGCCTCTCCATTCGCTTATGCTCACAAACTCTCCCCAGAAACTGCCACAAAGAAACTCCTTTCTGACGAGAAAAGAACGGGCAACAATCTCAAGGTCAGGAAAGACCTGTCCACTCAGCAAGACCCGTTTGACAGGCCAGCTCTGTGTGAGGAGCACCTGTCTTAGAAAGGTCACTTCTGGGAGCCCAGCCTGGGTGGTCTGCCCGAGCAGCCCTGCCTGTAACTTAAGACTCCAAGGCCTGGAAGCAGTTTCTCTGACATCAGGCAGAAAGCCCAGATTTTAAAGTGTCTTCTCAGGGACGTTACAGTCTCCTGTCCGTTCTGTCAGAAGTGCATGTGCCTGGGCTGAGACAAAGGCTCTCTGCCCCAAGTCATCAGGACAACACAGTGAGTCCCACGTCAGCTACGCCTTCTCCCTGAACAGCTTTCCTCTGAAAAGCAGAGGACAGGAAAGTCACCACAAAACCGGGTACTTCGGCACTAGGAACAGGAACACATTTAAATACGAAAAGGACAGTGCACCTCAGATACTGAGATGAGCACCTAAGACTTTATAAAACAGCTGAACAGAAAAGCCCAGGAGGTGGCAGCCGAGGCGGGTCTGCCAGGACAACGTCGTAGGCACGTGGCTTTCACGCAAGGCCGCCTGCAGCAGGTGAGACTTACCAGGAGACACTGTCCACCAAAACCCACCGTCTTACACTGATGTCAAGAGAACAGACATTTTAAAGCAACTGCCATGGGCGTTAAAAATCCAGAACCCCAATCATATTATCATTTTCCAAGCACCTTTAGTTTACATGAAGCATTTAATAAGTAGAATACAGTTTACCTGCATTATCATTCTCAAGTTATGTTTTGTCTTTGTAAAGCTCCAAACTAACTGGTATAGATACACTGGGTACGCCATGTGAGCTGGGTGGCCCTCACAGAAGGGGCCTGGGACCCAGGCCGGGGAGGGGCCCACCCTGCCGCAGTTCCGCCTGCAGGGGAGGTGGGTTCCAGCTGCTCCGCAGGCTCGCCAGGATGCAGTCGAGCAGCTGGGCATTTTAAGTAATTTAATAGGCACGAGGAGGAAGTCTCGTACTGCAGTTTTAATGTGTACTTCCTGATGACGTTGAGAGCTTTTCATATGCTTATGTGCCATCTGTGCATCTTCTTTGGTGAAGAATCTATTCAAATCTTTTGCACATTTATTAACTTTCGGTCTGTGATGGAACCGCAGCAGCTAAAACAGTTCCTAGTCATGGCAGCACTGAGCCCACGCTGATTGGCAGGATGGAGGCACGATACTCTCTCCCGCACCCACACGAGGTCACGTGGGAAGTTTGCAAACACGAAGGACAGCGTAGGATCTATCTCTGAGCTCATGTCTATACAAAGTAGAAAGACTCCAGTATGTATTTTTGAACCAGTGAATCTCGAATGCTAAAATGACCTGGAGTCCTCATAGACTGCTACCAGAAGAGTGTGATCTGATTATGCTTATAAAGCTATTTGTCGCAGGAAGAAAAGTTTCCAGTGGAGTCTCATTTTCATCGTGTTCAATGGGTCTGCTGCAGCAGAGAGATTTCAGATGTATAATACTGGTCAGAATAAAATATACTGAAAAAAGGAGAGAAAAATAGTACTTGACATGGAAAATGTATTAAAAGAAGTTCTATATGTGGTCTTTCATATATGGGAATCTTTTAAAACTGTTATTATTTTATTTATAAAATTAGAAGATATTACATAGTACAATTATATGTGACAGAATTTGCTTGTTTCTCTGCAGTGGACATGAGACACCTGGTCAGTGGGTAAAGAGGACAATGCATATCGTGTTCTAAAATGTAACGTTTTAATAATACCAAAATTAACTTTAAAATTAAGGACACCACAGAGAAAGGAGCAAGAACTCTTCAACTAGATGGGTTATTTCAAGGGTTTTTGTTTAATGGGTGACTCTGGAACAACTGGAATAGGCAACTTAATTATTCCACAGAGACACATTCTGATTTTAGTTGGAAGATCATATATATTCTAAGCACCAACCTAACTAGCCTTTCTGTACTTCCTAAAATTAACCTCCCCTGGAAATGTTATGTTTCAGAGATTATAATAATGGACTTAAAACTGTAGGGGAGCATAAAATTAAAACATTACTTTGAAACGCTAGTGTTGAACTCTGTTCTGTCTGATTACAAGGCAGTCATGGTCAGCATGCCTTCAGCTGGGTCTCAGCAGGACGTGGCCACGTAAGTGTGAATCCACATCAGCACGCCAGCTCTGGAGGAGACCCAGGTGGCTTGCAGTGCCGACCGGCAGGTTAAAGGCGACACGACGCATTTCTTTGCTTTAATCTCATTAGTGGCGCCGCAGCTGTCAACTGTGACCATCTCCGTGCAGCCTTTTGAGACATAAACCAAATGCCACAATAAGTCAAATGGGAAGAGCATTTATCAATCACTATGGCTAATTAGTTTGCAAAACAGTTTTTTACTTTTATTGTGTAGGAGAACGCTATTCGCTTTTAGTAAGTCTTGATCTAAGAATAGATATTTAAAATTATAGAATAATCCTGCCTACAAACGAGGACTTGTTTAACACAGGTTATTAACATGTGCCGGGGCCTTGGCATGGTGGATGTGAGGTGCATGTGGCTTCACTCCACAGCGTCCACATGCTCCTGACGGGCCGCCAGTCCAATGGCCCCTGACTCCGTCTCTGCCACCTGCTTTAGGTTCCAGAGGGCGTTTAAGGCAACACAGAAACGCTGCAGTTCTTTCTCAGACTTCACTGCTAGTCTTCCCGGATCTTTCTGTCTCATACGTACAAGGAGTCTCAGTGGTTTGTGTTCACTTTCCCTTCTGATAAGGACAACTCTTGTGGGTTAGAAAACGCACACAGATCTTCCCGCCATCGGTCCGTGCCGCCATAATGGTGCGCAGGAATGTCCTGGCTGATGCTCTGAAGAGTGTCAACAATGCCAAAAAGAGAGGCAAGCGCCAGGTTCTCATCAGGCCGTGCTCCAAAGTCCTCGTCCGGTTTCTGACTGTGATGATGAAGCATGGTTACATCGGCAAATGTGAAATTACTGATGACCACAGAGCTGGGAAAATTGTTGGGACCCTCACAGGCAGGTTGAACAAGTGTGGAGTAATCAGCCCCAGATTTGATGTGCAACTCAAAGATCTAGAAAAATGACAGAACTACTTGCTTCTGTCCCGTCAGTTTGGTTTCATTGTACTGACAACCTCAGCGGGCATCATGGACCATGAAGAAGCAAGACGAAAACACACAGGACGGAAAATCCTGGGATTCTTTTTCTAGGGATGTAATACATATGTGGAAATAAAATGCCTCAAAGGAAAAAAAGAAAGAAAGAAAGAAAATGCACACAGGCTGGAACTGCCCGGGTGGGCTCTGTGCACAGAAATGCCCGACCGAAGGGCACCTACACCTCTTTCATTCACCTCTACTTTGAGAGAACAGCAAACCCCAGACTCAGTACCAAAGAACTTCTGCACAGAAACGTCACCAAAGGCCACAGAAAGCAGACGCAAATAAGCCAAGGTGGCAGGAAGTTCATGCCACACAGACAGCACTGTCCTGAACCAGGAAAGACGACTCCTGTCGCCTAACCTCTTAGGGCACGTCACAGTTCACAGGGACGCTCACTGCATTCCAGCTGACCTGCACAACCAGCCGTGTGACCATGGGAGGAGACACGGCCACAGGGCTAAGGCACTGCCCAAATTCTCCCAGCGGGGAACTCGAGTCCAGCTTTGTCTGACGCTAGAGCTGGCGCTATTTCTGTTTTACCAAAATGTCTCTCAAGAAAAAGATAACATGGTTTGGGAATTTTTTTTTCTGTTTTATCCCATGGACAAATGAAGCACTCACTTTTGTTGGGCTAACTAAATATTTAAAAGTTTTCTTCGTGATATAAATAAATTTTTATGAAAACTTCTCACTTAAACTCTGTGAGTACCCAGAAACTGTCATGTTACAACTCAGGGATGCCAGACTTCTGAGGCAAAGCTCTCTGCTTCCACATCCCAGAGACCAAGGGGGCTCTGGAGAGCAGGAGGCAGACCCAGGTCTCCGGCTGTGCAGGACCCTGACGGCCAAGAGCACTTTGCAGTCAAAGACCCAACTGCGCCTGCGTCCGAGCGACTGTCCGAGCGACGTGGTTGGGACTCTAGGTGACAGCAGTCTGGCCTCAGACGGTTTCCTGTGGCGAGGACTTGGCCTTCCTCCCTCGGGCTTTATTCATGTGCTCACACCTTGTTCTGCAGGCAGCACAGGAAGCTGGCTTTCTCTACTGCTCTTCATTTTGGCTCCATTTCTGTAAGCAGTTACAACTGCCCAGGAGTTTACCAATTCCTCTTGATTTAGGGCTAGAGAAGGTGGTAGACCACAGAGATTTCCTTTTTATGGCTTCAGGCTCAATCTGCTTTTCTCCCTACAGGCAGTGTGAGCTTTTGCTCCTCAAGCCTGAACACACGTACCATTTCCTCGTGGTCTCCCACATGGACACACAG
Organism: Myotis yumanensis; assembly: GCF_028538775.1. Taxonomy (NCBI): domain Eukaryota; kingdom Metazoa; phylum Chordata; class Mammalia; order Chiroptera; family Vespertilionidae; genus Myotis; species Myotis yumanensis. The sequence goes on along the minus strand of NW_027223771.1, from coordinate 9,892,444 downwards.
GGCAGAAGGACTCATAAACGGAAGGTGGAAGACAGATGAAGAGACTGTACTCACTTGGGAGGAATTCGTGAAGCTGTGTTCACGTTCGCGGCTGGGACCACTCCTTGAAGAATGTGTTCGAGGGCTGTTAATCCACCGGCAACTTGAAATGCAATCTGATCGGCCACATTCTAGACAAGAATACAAATAGAAATTAGCTCAACTTCCCAGGCACAAAATGAGAACCACATGAAATATTTACTTGCAGTGGGACACATTCTGCTGGTTCAATTATTCTGCAAATATTTATTCAAGGCTTAGTAGGAGCAGTAGGTCAAAAGTGGTGAGCACCAAGGACACAAGGACACAACTGCTGTCCCCACGAAGCTTGAGACGTGGTGGGTGAGACAGCGCACATCCAATGCCTATAAACAAGATGATGTCGATGTGGTTAGTGCCTGGAGAAACGGGCCCGCGCTTCAGGAGCACGAGGGGATGGCGGTCAGCATGGGTTCCGCTGACCACGTTGAGGTTGAAGTCAGGTAAGACAGGAGGGAAAGGAGCCAAGTGCTCCAGGCAGAGGGAGAACCATCTCATACAGAAGTTGTCACGAGACCCTGGAAAGGCAGATCATTCTGTAACAGTCATCACCACCCAACAAGGCAAGCTGACTTCCACCAAGATTTCCTCTTCTAGAATTTTTCTTCAGTAATATCACCTAACATCTAACCATTTAGCTATACCTTTTTTTTTTTTTTTTTTTTTTTTACCACTTCAGCCATTTTAGGAAGCGTATTAAACCACTTTTGATTATTTCTGTGCATTTTCTGAATTGTTCACAGTGCTGGTGGGAAGAAGCTCCTCCAAGTTCTCGGCATCCCTCTGGCGTGCGGAAGGCAAGAGTGATCCTGGGGGCAGGTATGAGCTGTTAAGGCTGCACAGAGCCACTGCATCACATCCGGACCAATGAGGACAGCAACCTGTTATGGGCTGAATCGTGTCTCCCCTCCCAAACGCTTATGTTCAAGTCCCAACCCCTAGTCCCTCAGAACATAAGTGTATCTGAGGATAAAGTCTTTAAAGCAGTGACTAAGTTAAAGAGACGCTGTTAGGGTGGGTCCTACTCCAATAGGACCTGTGTTCTCACAGGGAGAGGAGCAGACACAGGGGGGCGCGTGCACAGAGAAGGCAGCCACTGACAGACCGAGCAGAGACGCCACGTGGCCCACGCTCTCAATGCCTCTGTCCCGCACGCACCTCTCCTCCTCAGAGGGAACAATCCTCTTTCGCCCTCTGTGTCCCTACTGCGCCCAGAGCTCCGTGGGCTTCCTCACCAAAGCCTGGCACGCGAGGGCACAGTCTCCAGAAGTGCTCCACCTCTCCGTGCTGCGGAGGCCGGGGGGAGGGCAGCCCACGGACTGTCACGGGGTTTCCACGTGGAGACACAGGCAGTGACCCTCCGGTCTGGTCCCAGGACACACGCCCGGTCCCTCTCTGGCATGTGCCTCGAATAAGAGCTTCTCACTGGAATGGAGTTTCATGCCCAAAGATGAAGGGCATGTTCACCGTGAGCCTCCTTAGGAGCCGCGAGTTGAGCAGGGAGACAGGGACAGGTAAGGCTTCACACTGGAATGCAGTGCGACCGGGAATCACGTGCTTTCCAGCTAAAACAAAGGCGCCTCGCCTCGGCCAGGCGGGCGCTCCCACATGCGGCCTGCGCAGAGGGGACCCGCAGACTGCCCTTCTGAGGCCTTTCCCACGCGGAGAGCGGCCAGCACGGCACAGGGGAGGGCTGAGTGAAAGCAGACGCTCAATGTATACATCTCGCCTCCAAAACAAAACAAAACAAACCTCAAAGCTTTCATGCAGCTCCAGCAACATGGACGTGACCTCTTGAAAACTTAAGACACAGGCCCTCCAAGACATTAAGCAGGAAAAAAATCAGCCAATTTCAGGAGAGAAAGGCCATTCAAAGCCAGCCTTTTATTAATGTACCACTGAAAACGTTTGGACTTAACATTTGCAGCTTTTCAAAGAAATAAAGCAAATAGCAAAATCAACTGTGAAATAGAGCCTCACACATCATCTGCCCCTGCAGCCAAGAGGGCTCTGGTGTGGGGAACGTGGGGTTAGAGATGCAACGAGCCAGCCCACCCCTGTGCTCCCCCGGTTCTCGCCGGACAGAAACACTGCGCAGTCCCCACCTCAGGGCCAACAGATGGACGGGGACTCAACAACAGGCGAACAAGTGAAAAGATTTCTCAGCAACCATGTCCTGTGAGGTGAGGCCGATGAGCAGGAGACACAGGCCTGTGAGCACGACAGGGAACCCCATCCCCTGTCCACACAGGCGGACGCACAGTGCTCTTCGTCCTGTGACGCTTCCACCTCAGGGGACAGAGAGGGAAAAGCAAGTGGGCTCCATGATGAGTTGTCCAAATGCTAAGTTAAACCACCTTCTTAAGCGTGTGGCATTGAATAGTCTACATGCAAAAGAGAGAAAAGGAGAGAAGGGACCTCACTTCACAGCCCAGGAGGAAAGGGAGCGCTGGCCCTGTGCTTCCCTTCCCACCTATCGCACCCCGGACGTCTCCTGCCCATCACTGCTCTCCCTCTGCCTGGATGCCTGAATGCTCCCAGGAGTCAGGATGCGCCTCAAATGCATCGCCTTGTGCGTGTCCCCCCCCTGTGAGTGGCTAGAAAAAAAGCAAGTACGCTAAGAACGCTGGACCATAGTTATTCTCCCCACCCACATTGCCACCTTCTCAGCCTTCTCAGTCCTGTGAGACCGGACGCCTTCCCGACCCCTCAGCCAGTCAGGTCTCTGCATGAAACTGCCCCTGTCCCCACGCCCTCCCCACTTCCTACTTATCCAGACGCATGTGTGTCCACGTCCCGCACTGGAAGGCCCCACTCCCCTCCGCGTCCTCCCCCAGGGCAAGCTCAGGGCGCACACAGCCCAGGCGCCGAGCAGGCTGCTCCAGGAATGAGAAGATCTCATCTGGAAAGGGGACCTTTCCTTCCTCCTTCTACCCTTTTCCAAACACTCTGCACTCAGGCCTGTGAAACTGGAGCTTCCATAAGGGCTTCACCATTCGTATTCGAGTGAGGAAAACACCTCTGAAGGGAAATGTGTGGCTTCACTAGGTCCCTGGCAGAACACGACAGCTCTGCCTTCCACCCCTTGACACTGACACTGACACTGACACCGATTAATAGGATTAGCAGCCCCACCCCAATAACCCAGCTCAGCTACCGGCCAGCACAGAATGACAGCTCCACTCTCCACTGCACGTCCTGGGAACCCATTCAGTTATTAACTGGAGTGACTGTTATTGCCTCTTCCAATCAAGAGAGGCAGCTGTTACTCTGTGGTGGCCCAGAGGCTGTGGCCTTTGTGCCTGGCTTCCCTGCAGCCGGTAAATGCGCTTTGTGATGAGGGAGGAGGCCCCCAGCCTGTTGGGGCAGGTTCCGCAGCAGGAGAGGCGGGATCTGTTCCGAGCGTCTGGTGGCACCTTAAGGCTGTTTGGAGATCGAGTTGGTTTTAGCCAATCGTAAGTTCAGAACTGAGGTGAGACGATCCAGGAGTGAACGTTTTTATGGTTGGTTTTTCCCACATGGGAAACCCTCCTAACACTCACAGGACCTCGTCTCTACAAGTCTGCTCTTCACCTGCTGTCAGCCTCCGAGAAGCAAGCAGCACAGGCTGACTGCTCTGTGATGGCTTTCCCACCATCCACACAGTCTGGCCTCCGCTTTTAAGCTGCAGACACTCACACTTGAAAGGACTCAGGTCCCGGGGTCAAGGATGTCACAGGACATTATCAACTCGTGGGAATGTGGTTCCCCAGAGTCAAGTCATAACCCAGTTTTCAGCTTAGGAATAAGGTACGTGGGGCTGAGGGAGGCGGGAAAGGCTTTCTCAGGAGGAGAGGACAGCCCTTGCGATGCTGACCAGAACGCAGGCCCTTTGGAAGGCTGCCCTGAGGGAGCTGCTGGTCCGTGTGGACCTGTCTGGGCTGAGGGAAGGCAGAGCAGGAGGGGGTGCAGGACACAGACCTACGTGCTTGTTCCTTCTCTTTAAGCCATTACGCGGCAGGTGACCCAAGGCCCGTGTACAGTTAACACAACAAAATGCATAGTCAATGTATTTTGATCTCCGCCATCCTCAGGCTCCACAAAGCTGCCCTGTGGTGGCCAGGCGGGCACTCAGCAGGGGTGGGAACCTCTTTTCTGCCCAGGGCCTTTTGGATATTTATGACATCATTCTTGGGCCATACAAAATGTTCAACTTAAAAATTAGTCTGCTATATTTGGTCAAACATTAACTCACCCCTAATGCCTTGGCAGGGCCAGACCAAGTGATTTCTCAGGCCTTATATGGCCCTCGGGCCAGATGTTCCCACCCCTGACTTAGAGTGAGAGAGTGAGAGGGAGAGAAAGAGAGAGAGAAATGCAGTGTGTGAGACAAGCACACACTGAGGGGCACACTAGGAGCCGCGTGCCGCTGAGGAAGTGGATCCTGGGACAGTTCTTCAGGACACAATGAGTGCAACATGGAGGGTTTCTATCAGATGAAAAGACAAAGGACCTTCAACTTCTTCATTCTCCCCCTTCCCCACTTGCTGGCCATGGGTTACGGGTTACGCAGACGTGAGGGTCTCACACAGCAGTGCCCCTTTCCTCCTTGTTCCTGCATATTTTAAAGTCAGACCATGAGACCCAGGAGAAGGCGTTTCAGGCAGGACACGCTGGGCCAACAGCCAGCACCACGGACAGATCCCGGTGGGTCCAGGCTCCCAGGGCAGTACCCAGCTCAGAGGCTCCTCCCCTCAGAGCCCAGGCAGTTCTGGATGAGTCCTCGGTTAGTTACCTGTAAACAGGCCGCATGTGGGAGCGCATCCCTACAGCCCAGCTCAGCCTTTCAGACTCTCCCCTCCTGGAGTGCCAGTGAGTCGTAGGCTTTGCTTCCAACATCACCACTGTACTGATTATCTCGCTGCTAGTTTACGAAGTGCACGGTGTGAGCTCTCTGACAGCTGGGATTACACTGACACAGGGTCGAGCAAAAACTAGGTGCTCAATAAGTAGTTGCTGAATCAAAGAATAACAGTGCATTCTATTTCCTGGGGGTTCTAACATCAGAAATTCTCTTTAAAGGGGAGAAAGCCCATAAGTGCACAACGAGAAAGGCTTAGAAACACCCGTGTGCCTGGAAAGTCAAGGCCCTGGGCTCAGGCTCCCTGAAGGGGACGGGCCCAGAGAGGAGAGGCCAGCAATGCGAAGGCCAAGGGCAGAGCCTCGGCAGCCGTCTCTGCTCATTTTCTGCCTTTCTCATCTTGGCACCAGTGTTTGCCCAATTCTCCAGAAAAGTAGTGACCAGGCCCTTTACATCCCAAGGAGGGAGGGGAGTACATTTGTAAAAAGAGACCTAAGGCGGGAACAGGAACCCAAACGGGCTGTTCCTCAGAGAGCCGTCCTGGAGGCCGGGGTCTTCCAGGGCTGACCGTGCGGTCGCCCAGCTGCCGTCGTGTCCAAGCTCTGACAACATCCTGGTGAGGTCGGGCTTGTCTTCCCGTGACACAGAGAAGAGAACCATCGACAGGACTCAGTTACCTGCTCACACTTCTCAGCTAGTCAGTGGCCGAGCTGGGGACTGAGTTCAGACTTATCTGATTCTGAGGGCATGATGCGCGATACGGAGGATGTTATGGAAATAACAGAAACATTTATCACTGAGTATCCCAATTCTGTACAATCTTAGACTCAATGCTATGTAAAACATTAAAATTTATTTTGAATAATTTTAGATTTACTGAAGTTCTTGTAAGACTTCATGTTAACATCTTATGTAATAACCATGACACATTTATCAAAACTAAAAAATTCCACTAAAGTAGCGGTTCTCAACCTGTGGGTCGCGACCTCTTTGGGGGTCGAATGACCCTTTCACAGGGGTCGCCTAAGACCATCGGAAAACACATATTGAATATATAATTACATACTGTTTTTGTGATTAATCACTGTGCTTTAATTATGTTCAATTTGTAACAATGAAAATACATCCTGTGTATCAGATATTTACATTACAATTCGTAACACTAGCAAAATTACAGTTATGAAGTAGCCACGAAAATAATTTTATGGTTGGGGTCACCACAACATGAGGAGCTGTATTTAAAGGGTCGCGGCACTAGGAAGGTTGAGAACCACTGCACTAAAGCAATGCCATTAACCAAGTATGGCCTTTAATTGGGTTTCCCCTAGTTTTTCCACTGATGTCCTTTTCCTGCTCCCAGGTCAGACCTGGAATACTGCGCTGCATTCAGCTCAATACTATTGTGAAGACAAGGTGACAGAGCTTCTAGCATCAGAGGAGGGATCCTGAGTGCTCTTATAATAGAGTTCACCAGCGTCAGCATTCACTAGGGTTAGCGTTCACCAGGGTTAGCGTTCACCAGCATCAGCATTCACTAGTGACTGAAAAAAAGATTCTTGAAGTAACCCAGACTCAGAGAATGTGAAGAGAGGTAACTAGATCCTGTGGGACTGAAATACGAGGACTCTGTTGGGAAGCAGGAAGGCGGTGACCCAGCAGAAGGGAGTGGCCAGGTGAGGAGAAGCACCGGTGGCCGAGCGCATCCCTACAGCCCAGCTCAGCCTTTCAGACTCTCCCCTCCTGGAGTGCCAGTGAGTCGTAGGCTTTGCTTCCAACATCAGCACAGTCAGGGCTTCAGAGTCTTTAGAGGACGCCTCCGCCCGTGTGCCCCGTGTGCCATGAGAGAGCATTTACTGCAGAGTGTTTCAAGCAGCAGTAAGGGGAGAGCCTGTGATGGGCGCTAGGAGTCAAAGACAGCGGGTTTTAGAGACGATCTGCCGGGAGGAGGGAGGAGGGAGGGCAGGTGACAGGCACTGCTCCTCAGGTGACTCCTGGGCCGGGAGCACCTGCAAGGTGCACGGGGTACACAGGGGACAGAAAGAGGGCCCCGCCGTACGTATGAGACGGTCTAATATGAAACTTGGCAGGAAGAAGGCAAAACAACAGCCCCACAGGTTCAGGATTTCAAGGTGACTGCGTTAGCACATGCACCCGTCACTGATGGAAACCCGAACAACGCAGGGCTTTCGTTCTCCATTGAAATGTCGCAAGCTACCCACATACATGGCTGTCTTCTCAGAATGTGCATTTTGTTAAGCTGCCTTTTCCTCTAATCTGCCAAGAAATAGTCATCCCATCCAGATGGCTTGTGAGTGGCACCACCTTACAGGCAGTGGACTTTGCATTACTTTTTTTTTTTTTTTTAAGAATACAACTTTTGCCAAACTGGTTTGGCTCAGTGGATAGAGCGTCGGCCTGCGGACTGAAAGGTCCCAGGTTCGATTCCGGTCAGGGGCATGTACCTGGGTTGCGGGCACATCCCCAGTGGGAGATGTGCAGGAGGCAGCTGATCGATGTTTCTCTCTCATCGATGTTTCTGGCTCTCTATCTCTCTCCCTTCCTCTCTGTGGAGAATCAATAAAATATATTTTGAAAAAAAAAAAAAAAAAAAGAATACAACTTTATAGGAAGAATGAGCAAGATTTCAAGGTAACCTGGCAGGTTGAAACTGTTAAGTCAAACTTTTCTAAACACCATATACAGTATCTGAATATACTTACATGCTATGAGTGTTAAGGAGATATATATGTATCTTACAAGCTGCAGTTTAAAAATTATTTTATAATCCTAGTATCTAAAATACTGCCTGGCATTGACTGAGTAGGTACTTTTTTTGGATTAATAATGCATGTTTCAGTCCTAATAAAACTCCTCCAAGCTTACAAAGGAATAAGCCAGAAGACCGCAGGCCCTAAGTATGTGAAAGACCAAAAGGCACAGCTGCCAGGAGAACCGCATCTGCACAGACCGCTCTGCCCTGTAACCATCACACCAGGACGTACAGTTCAGTGCACAGTGTACACGGACGCGCACAGGTGGCAGGTAACTGCTCAGCAACCTTCTCCTGGGAGGTGGCCGCAGAGCCAGCACTGCCCGCGGCCCCAGGCCTGGGAGGCACCTTCCCTTCCTGTTCCCCAGCTCTGGTGCGGGGCCGAGAGGAACAGAACACCCTCTGCATTCCATGCCTCTTCTCTTTGCTCCTCCAGCCTGTCCATAAATCCTTGTTTTAAATTCCTCTTTCTTTGAAAACACCCAGAGTAGTAGCTATTTTCCTGACTGGATGCTGTGCAAGCCATTAATGACCAAGCCCTTGAGCACATGCCGCCTACTGCCCACCGCGCTTAACACTGTCACTCACACATTCAGCAACCATCAAGCGATCACAACGCCGCCGCAGGTGCTGGGACAGACCGCACAGAGGTACGTACCCTCAGGGAGTTCACGGCCTAGCCTTCCCGTGTGGTACAGTTTCCACTCACAAACGTGGATGGATTGTAAACTCGGTGAAAATAAGGCTATTACCTACTACTCAGTTCTTGCTGGTGAATGCTCTGGTCAGAAAGGAGCTCTAAAACGAAGTTTATTGATTGAAGTTAAGCAAAGCATAAGAGTAACTTTTATTATGTAATACATCCGAGTGATCAGAGGAGCCGACCCTGCACAGTTACACCCCAGTAACCCTTCATGTCCCGGGTGACAGGCAGGCATCACACGAACGATACAAAGTACAGAGACCGCAGAGCCACACAGACGCTCTAGGGTTTGCCTCATTCCTCGTCTGAATCAGGTAAGAGCATCTTTAAAATCTGTTTCTCTAAAGAGCCCCCTACGGAGGGGAGTGAGCTGCCTAACGTGACCTACCAGCCTGTTTATCACGGGGCCTGACGGTAAGGCTGCTCATGTATTATTCACACGGACATTACAGTCTACTACTTGTCTACAGAGATTTTAATTCAGAAAATGCTATGTGCCAGCCAGAGTTCAGTGTAAATTACACGGATAAAAAAATCATTTCATGTCTTTCTGACAAGTGATTTACATAATATTTCTATTCATCAAAATGGCCTATTAGTGAATAACATAACTTGTCACTCACACAGACTTTTCTATTCTGAAAAAAGTACAAATGCTTTGTGACTATATTTTCTTATAATTGTCTAAATTGATGAAAAATAATTTAGGTCAAGACGTGTGAATTGAATACACATACTCCAAACTACCAGAGAGAGACTCACCCAGGCTACATATTCCAATCTGTGGAGAGATCTCTCTTTAATCACACACAACCACCAATCGAGTCACTGGTAGTGAGCCATTCAAAAGATGGCAGATTTAAATTCTGTCAAGAAAGCAATAGTTGCTCTCCAAATAATACTCATTTTTAAGTTTTATACTTAGAAAGAAAACGAGTAAAATGATATTTTCAAATTACTAAATTTGGAGCTCATATAAGCATATAAAGTTATAGTAAGTTGTGAAAAGCTGGACGGTACAGAGAAATAAATGGTTGAAACACACACACACACACACACACACACAGACACAATGTGAAACTTTGATTTTTATACTAAGACAAGGTAGGAAATAGGTGTTTCAATCCTAAGTGTAAATGTTAACAAAATGTATGGGATGGGGATTAGGGAATAATGATTAAGTGGGCAGTTTCTTTTTGGGGTGATGAAATGTTTTAAAATTGATTATATTGCCGAAACCGGTTTGGCTCGGTGGGTAGAGCATCGGCCTGAGGACTGAAGGGTCCCGGGTTCGATTCCGGTCAAGGGCATGTACCTGGGTTGTGGACACATCCCCAGTGGGAGATGTGCAGGAGGCAGCTGATTGATGTTTCTCTCTCATCGATGTTTCTAACTCTCTATCCCTCTCCCTTCCTCTCTGTAAAAAATCAATAAAATATATTTAAAAAAAAAAATAAATAAAATAAAAATAAAATTGATTATAGTGACGGTTGCAAAACTCTGTGAATATCCCCCCAAAAAAGTGAATTATACACTTTAAATGGATGATTTTATGTTATGTGTTTATATCTCCATAAAGCATTTAAAAATGTTAAGAAAATGGTTTAATTAAAAAACACAACTTGTCCTGGATGGTGTGGCTCAGCGTTTGGAGCACCGACCCACACACCGAAGGGTCACATGTTTGGTTCCTGGTCGAGGGCACACACCTAGGCTGCGGGTTCAGTCCTCAGTCGGGACACCTATGGGAGGCAACCAATCAATAGTTCTCTCTTACAGTGATGTTTCTCCCTTCCTCTCTCTTCAATCAATAAAATAATTTTTAAAAATCGTATTTAAAAACACAAATTACTGAAGTATTTTATAAAAATATTTTCTACTTTACAAAAGGTTCAGACTCAGTTGACAGGACCAGAGTTCTAAAGTCTTAAGTAATAGATCAGAATTACATATTTGCACAAAATGAGGAAACCTTGGTATCAGACCAAAGTCTGATTCCAGGTTCTGATGTGGACACAGTTCTCTCTCTCACAGAAGCCAGCACATTTCCAAGACGCAGACCAGGAAGTGCTGGGGGTCTGGTGTCCAGGACAGTCATTGATTACTTTATGGAACTCTGATATAGAGCCAACAAGTAATCAACCAATTCAAAATTTATGTACTTCAGAACATGTGAAATGTAAACAACCCCTCAGGACCCAAATTCCAAAGATAATTAAACTACTCAGGGACTCCTTCCTTCCTTCGTTCCATAAACACTCGTGGGCATCATCCGATGGGAGTCGGAGGTGAGTCTGTTAGGAAGACAAAGGACTCATAGGAGGTGTCACGGCAGTACGGTCACAGGGCTCTGAGAGCACAGAGGAGGAGGAATTGCTGTGCACTTGTTTTTAAAAAGAAAACACATGCGTTCTATATGGGGAAACAACGACAGCAGGTTAACCATGTATGCTGAAGAGGAGGATATACTTTCTACTTCAGTGTCTCAGTCACCAAAAACAAGTGCATAAATCAACTATCAAAACCCCCAATTGCTGTGTGTGCTTAGGGTGAATTCACTTCACCTCTCCCACCTCACTTAGCTCACATATGCTACCAATTCCTGACAATTTTAAGGCTGAAATGACTGTCAGGACTTAAAAAAGACCCTGTCATCTCCAATAGGGTTTGAAATTCCTTCAAAACATCAGTACAATGAGCTTTGTACAAATCTTACTTATCTTTTTTTTTTTTTTTTTTTTTTAATATATTTTATTGATTTTTTACAGAGAGGAAGGGAGAGAGATAGAGAGTTAGAAACATCGATGAGAGAGAAACATCGACCAGCTGCCTCCTGCACATCTCCCACTGGGGATGTGCCTGCAACCCAGGTACATGCCCTTGACCGGAATCGAACCTGGGACCTTTCAGTCCGCAGGCCGACGCTCTATCTACTGAGCCAAACCGGTTTCGGCACAAATCTTACTTATCTTGATGGCCCAATTACTTAAATACAAACTTTACCAGCAAATCTGTAAAGATTTCACAGCTTAGCAAGACAACATGCAGCAACATACTGTGCATGCTTTGCTGTTACAGCAAAAGAGAGAAAAGCTCAGACCTGAAACAGCCGTGCACGCCAGCTGTGCTGTGTGCAGACCACGAGCCCACCTGTGAGGACAGAGCCGTGAGCGAGGCCGGGGACCAGTGTCCACAGGAGGAGGTACATGCCGGACAGAGCTGTGCGCGAAGGCTCAGACCGGACCTTGTCCTATGAGGGGTCAAGTGCCCTCACAGCCAAAAGAAGAGAGACCGTTACTCCGGGGAGGTATTTTCATTTGGATTACCAGGTGTGTGTGTGTGTGTTCTGTGTGTGTTTTTTTTATGAATCCATTAGAAACAAGACCAACATATATCTAAGTGAATACTTTTAAAATATATTCACTTATTATTTATAACTTACTGCATAACTATTCTTCCCTCTGTACCTAGGTTGAATTTATTTATTGGTAAAATTGGATTTTCTACATGTACTTAGAAAATAGGTATTCCTTATCTAGGTGTCTATTTTCATTAACCGCTATTAGAATTTTACCGTTAATGATTTTCAAGGCTACATCAAGTAATTTCATCTTTGCCTTAGAACATCAGTGGCCTGATGTATGATTTATCTGATTTTGAATCCTTCATCTAGACTACAAACTATGACATTATTCCTGTACAGTAATTTCAATTCACAGGAATAGCAACCTAATGAAAAACTCGTCTTTCCTGAAGGCCTATCTTACCATTCATATCCTAAGGCCCTTGGCATATTTTAAACCCATTAATATACCCTCCTCCTATTTTATCATGAACTAAAGGGTTAGTTTTTCTTCCTTTTCCTTTTTAAAAAAATAAATAAAATTGTAGTTTTCAACACTGTCAATGGTTAATGAAACAAACGGATGCATTTTTACAATTTCCAGGCTCACCGCTTTCACATGCGCCATGCCTGTGCACTGGACTCACACCTTCTTCTTGCTGCCGTCTACCTGTTCATTGTTCTTTCGGTGAGGGCCTGTTGTGGTGCTATTTCTTTACCTTTGAATGTCTGAAATGTTTTCCTTTTGCCTGAATTCTTGACTCACGTTTCACTGGGCACACAATTCCTGGTCGACATCACACGTTCTGAAGACCCTGCTGTGCTCTCTGGGACACCTCTTACTCCTGGCAAGAGTTTGCTATCGGAAAACTGAACTCTGTAGATCGTCGGTCTCTACTCGTAAACACTTCCTTCTCTTTGCTCTTCTGAGGTTCCACTATGATATCAATTCATGTCTTTCTTCAGTTCTCAGGAGTTGGTGTCAAACACTAACTCCACTTTTCTCTGCATTCTCTCCTCCTGGGACCCCCAAATAAATGATGGAACGAACCCCGAAGTCTGCAGTCTATGGTTCTTAACCACTCTGTCACTCTCCCATCTGTTTTTCCGCTGTCTGTTTTAAGTATATCCCTTAGTATTAATTCTCAAGCTATGGATTCTCTCTCCACCTACTTGCAGTCTCTATTAAATATTGTTGAGTTTATTTTTAATTTCAAAAACCAAATTTATTCCCAGATTTTAGTTCTTTTCCTATACCTATCATTTCCTCTGCCTATTTTTCATGCTTTCCTGCTGTTTTTAATGGACATTTTCATCTATCTCCTGAAGTATATGAAATATATTTCTTTAAAAGTCTTTCTCAGATGATTGTATAAAATTTTATCTGCTATAAATTCTTGTTCTATTTTTAAACATTGTTTCATGGCTGCCTTTCCTAGCCTCTGACTTAGTGACGCCTGCAGTTTTGGTTCACAGCACATCTAGAGCTAGAGGTGCTCTGTCCTACACCGTCTGTCCCTCCATGCCCCTTCTCGCAGCTTCGTGTTTGCTTCCCTGGTCACTCCAGCCACACACATGGCTCAGAGGCGGAGCTCCAGCAGGAACGCGGGGACATTTCAGACCCAGCTGCGGAGCCGGCAGGTGATGGGGACCTGCCGACCTGTGCTCTGCTCCTCCAGGCCTGGAGCTTCCGGGAGCGGCTGGCAGTTCTCACTGAACCTCCGCTTAGGAGTGGACCCCAGGTCCTGAACCTGGCTTCCTACAGGCACCTGGCCCCCTGTCGTCCGCAGGCGCCCAATCCTGGTTACCAGAGCACCTGTGGTCGGGGAGCGGCACAGCGTGCGGCTTCTGCCCTTTTCACCACTTTGAGGTCCTCTCCGTTCCATTTCAGGGCCACAGAAATCCCAATTTTGTTTCTAACCTGGCTATATCCTTAGTTTTCTTTTAAAATACTTCTTACTACCGTTGAGTCCTTGAAGGAGAATAGAGGTGTCAGCGCATACGCTCACCACACCAGCATGACCGTCTCCCCAGCCGAACGCCCTGTCTTTCCCCGGCTGACGTGACGGCTCTTCTGATTCTCACCGTCACTCTCACCGCCTTCATCTTTGCCTCTGAAGGCTCCTGTTCCTCTGCCAGAATCGGGGCCAGTAAACTTTTCCTTGGGGACCAGATAGTGAAGATTTTAGGTTTCCAGGCTGAGAGGCAAAGCTCAGGCTGTGATGTGACTGCAGCCATCAATCAATGCAAAGGCCATTCTGTTTGCAGGCCATTAAAAGCATGGCAGTGGGCCAGCCGTGTCCAGCGCTGTAGTTTGTCAATCTCTGCAGTAAATATTGCTCCTCCTCGGGGTTCTCTCCTCTGGTCTATCCTCTCCTCACTCCATAGACTGTTATCATTTCTACTGTTTTCCTGGCTGCAGCTAAGCTGACGATCCCAAACCTGCATCTCAGCCCAGGTGTCTAAGCCCCATGTCTTGACGGCGAACTTTCTACCAAGAGCTCATGCACCATTTGGATGGCCCACAAGCCTGTCAACGGAATTTGTTATTTTTCTCTTTTGTAAACCTGATCCGAAAGTCACCATCGTCCACTCCATTTTTATCCTGTTTTCCTCACTGGGCTGGAAAAACACTCCCTACAACAAGGTGTCTTGCTCAGACTGAAACACGGCTTTGCAGTTACGGCTACGAGAGTGTGCGAGGACGTCCCCACGCTCCCGACAGCCACTCCGGGTACGCGTGCAGGCAAGCACGAGGCAGCAGACGAAGGCCTGTCTGCTCGGTCAGGGCACCGCGTGATTAATGCCATGGACTCTGGCATCAAAGTGCTTTCGAAGCCTGTCCACCAGGGACTGGCTGTGGAACGAACCTCGGACAAGTGTCTCAGTTCACTCATTTGTAAATGAGGAAAGCAACAGGTCACCGGAAGGGTTAGGTGTGTGGATCTACGTGAGGAACTCGGGACGGGGACTGGCACAGAATGAGTGCTCACGCTGACGATCCGCCTGCACTACTTTCTCGTGTTCCCAGTGTCTCCTGGCTCTGAGCAGTGGTGGCCGTCGGCACACAGAGCGCTGCTGGCCTATCTGTCACCTTTAGTGACGTCACTGAGCTGTGGACGGCTGTGTCCACGCTCTTCGCCCAGCAGATGCCTGCTCCTTGGCCCCGGGCGCGGCAGGAAAACACCCGCATGCACATTACCCGGAGCCACAGCACCAGCTCTTCTTACAGAGCGAGCAGAGCACCAGCTCTCCCACCTGCCACCCTCCAGGCACCGTGGGTCTCCTTGTCCTCATTCCAAGTCTTACTGACCCGTGAGCTTTGGTCTAACTTCTGTAAAAAGAGGTACTCACACAGCAAATAGAGTGGAAACGGTTCTTTGGAAACCACGAAGCAGTCTGCAAACACAGGCATTAGTCCTATTGCTATTATAGGGCTGGAGAATAGAGCATCTGTTCAAAGTTCCCACCAACTCCTATGCTTCTTTTTGCTGAAAACTGCCTATTGCACAGTCTGCTTTTCTAGCATTGTGATTTGCGGCAAACAGAGGGAAACATTTACGCTCTCTGTGAACGACGGAGGCATTTCTTCAAATACCACACGGCCCAGCCGGGCTCTCCAGTCAATGACCAGATGCCTCGGCCGCGACTCTTCCAGCAGGAGGGGCTCCCGGGTGGCTCAGGTCACCAATGAGGTCAACCAGCCTCCGGACAGTCCCACCCAGAAAAAACAGTCCTGCCACTCTCCCTTCTCTCCAAGATCCCAGACTGGGGAGCGAGGAGAACCCTCAGGACCCCTGCTTCCTGGAGAAGGACGGGAGGGGCCCTGAGGGAAGGGCGGCCCGGGAAGAAGCGGAGGCATCTCATTTCCATGCTGCTCTCCCCGTCAGAGACGACCGCACTACCAGTGAGGTGAACAGACGACAAGGCATCAACCCATTCAGGTGATTTCCCATCACTGCTCTCCTTTGTTTGCCTTTATTTTTCTCTTAACTGTGCAGGTGAACGTTGGCTTTTCATTCATCGATTTATCTATCGCTCTTCATTTTTCCCAGTAAGTTTCTTGAGGGCCTGCCCCACTCACTGGACCCGCTAAGGCCCCAAGGACTGAATTAGTCCAAGGTTTTCTAAAGGAAACGCCTGGTGAAGGGAATGGCAGACACAGAGAAGCAGAGGACGTGGGGCCTAGACAGGAGCCAGCTCACAGGCAGTGCAGAACGGACCGCGGTGCAGGCGGACGGGGGACCAACAGTGAGACCGCCCTTGGGAGGCGGGAGGCGGGAGGCCATGGACGCTGGGGGTCTCGAGCAGGAAGGTCGTGTCCTAAATTAAATGACTCAACGTTTATGCAGCACCTACCTAGGTACACACACATCTTAAGCAGAATTACATTCATTTACAGACTCCCCTCCGCTTCTGCTCAATAAAAGACTGTGTGAAGCCCTGGAATTGGGAGACAGGCTCCACTTGGCCGTAAGAGCTAACATGACCACAGTGCCAGCACAGGGCACTCCTGCTTCCTAAGAACTCCTCTGCGAACCTGTCCGCACTCTCTCCTGACCTGACCTGGAGCTGCGGGGAGAGACTATCACCAGGAAACAGTCTACCCACGAGTTCCCACATCTCGCTCTGAAAGAGCAACGTTATCACTTCCGATGCTGGGATGGCGTCTTCTCAGCCTCAGCCATCATCTATAAAACACATTTTTTGAAAATATAACTGAGAGCAATACATGGCAACTAGTACAAAAATTCCGTGCTATTCATCTTCTCATGCTGCAAGTGGTCACTACAGTGAGCAGGCCTGACACTCTGCAGATTAAAATATAAACGCTGAGCTCGCCTCCGTTCCGTTGAGGCCAACCATTTCTGACAGTCTCTGCAACGTGATAAATACCGTCTGTCCACAGTTCCCCTGTATTTGAAAGTTACGACAAACATTTTGCTGAAATGTAAACAACTGACATCATGACTGGTGAGGCAGTGGGCTGCAAATTTATCTAAAATCAAGAAAACAAAGATCTTGTTTGACACTAGATAAACCATTAGTGGTCACCAGGGGAGCAGCTTTGGGAGGTCATAGTGTTGTTTGTCATCAGTCTTCAAAGCATATGCACCAAAGATACTGCTGCAACGTAGTGGAGGCAAAAATAAGTCATATGAGAGACAAAAGAATTAGAAAACTGTAGAGAAAAGGGCAACATTTTCTCTTTAAAGGACAATTTCTAATTGGAACAGAATTTTAAAATATGTTAACCTTAACGTCTGTGTGTTTTTTTGCAATTATTTTAAGTGGCAAAGTTTGGAATAAAACGTATCACTCCAATCCCATTCTTTCATGTCCTCAACTCTATGGGACATGGCTGCCATGGCCTCTTTGCACAGCTTTCCTGAAAAGGTGCACAATCGTTTATTCAAGTCCAGTCCGGGTCTTTGGAAGACGTGAAGTTATCTTTTAATTAAGAAGGCACTGCAGAACAAGTTCTATTACTTTATAATTATAAATTATACAATTAAATTACTTTATAAATTATTATGTTAGAATCTTGCTGGCTGAATTTTTATGGCAGTCTGTAACTGTTTACAGTTCTTACAGTTGTATTCCTGGGCCTCATATACTGAGAGCTTAATGATGACTTGTGACATGAAGGACAGATAATTAATTAATTTCTACATATGTAAATAAGTGATTACAAAATGGAAGGGAGGTCATTTTGAAACATGGCAACAAATATATTAAAATCAGAGGACCTGGTTTCTTACAGTCCATAATAAATATCAATTACATTATTTTATACATTTTATATGAGGCAATGCATACTAACTACACTATATGAGAAATTAAAGACTTAATTTTTCCCATTGAATTTACTATGACCTCCTTTGTCATTCTGCCAACATTCTGATTAGGTAAAATACATCGCAAAGACCTTTTCTGAAGATTGGAGAAGGGAGACAGTTCTACTATACAAATGAAAATAAGAATCTGTTTTATTTTGAACATTGTCAGCTAAAATAAAAACTGACCCACCTTCAATCATATTGTATCATTACATTTTACGTCAAAACCCACTAGATTCACTCTGTGAAACACGCAATTACAAAATCAAAGACAAAAGCATGAATCTGTATACCTAGCTTAGTTCTTGCCACCGGCAGCTCAGTGTTGTTTTTCAGAGCTCTGGTAAGCCCTCTACAGTTTCTTTTAAACTACCAGGCCTGTCCCCGAACACCCCGCTCCAGGAAAAGAGAAAGCTCAGCAATTCCGGTCAGTCACAGCCTCATGCTACCATATTCCTGGACCCCAGGTGCACCTGCTGCCTCCCAGGTGGAGCGAGCCTTGGGGCTTTATCTGACGTTTCTGCGTGCCTCTGCCTCTGCCTTTGCCTCCCGTTAGGATGCTCAGCTCCATTTCTACAGCTATGACCCCAAACAGACTGGAACAGCTTCATGTAAATACTTTACAGTCTTAGTTGGCTCACCCTGAGACCAGATTATTCTAACTCTTCTCACCAGCTCTGTCCTGGCCCAGCAGTCCAGAACCACACCTCATGGGTGTCTTTGGCTTAACCTCCCGTGTGCAGGTGAACATTCTAGCTACCATCTTATCAAAGGAAGTCCACACCTTCATGAACCATCTACTGACTTAGTCTAGTAACCTTTATAGGCAAAAACGTCTTCATAATATAGTCTGTGAAGCTGTGCATTATGGCCTATTTCTCATTCTCAAAGAAAGTAGAATAGTGTATCTTAGACCTTTTTATAAAAAACCTTCTATATATACAAACACCATTAGCTTTCTCTTGATCCTTTTCCTGGCTGACTGAACAATCTCATCCATTCATTAATTTTGTGGTTCCTTCAGTAAGTCTTTACTGAGTACCTAGTGGTATGTCAGACTCCGGGCTTACTCTAGGGACAGACACAAAAGGATCCTCAATGACTCCACAATCCGACGAGAAGACAAACTAGCAAATGAACTGTTTGGCAGAGCAATGCCTCTCAACCCTGGCTCAAAATTACTGGCGGAGGATTTTAGTTGGGCTGTCTGTGGAGGTCCCAAAGCATCTTTTCCTTTTTGAATTTTTATATTTTAAAAAATGTAAAGCGCAACAAAAAAGGAGACAGACTCACGCAGTCATCCACGTTTACTTTCTAAAAACCGTAAGAAATGCGGAGGCACAGGGTGGACGCAGACAACATCCTGACCAACAGCAGATGCAGGAAAGGGAACCACGAGCTGTGGGTGCAGAGGAAGGGCGGCTGTCCGAGGAGACGGGGCAGTGAGTGAGAAGGGTGGCTGCTCAGGAAGCCTTTAGAGGACAGGACACACACGGGCCCTTCAACAATGGAATTTCCCATCTTTTATTCTGCCACAGAGATTTCCAGTCAGAAACACAGGGACCTAGTGCATTTTCACTGCTACAGCCCTTCCCCCTCCAGCCGTCCTTCCCACGGCTTGGCTGGGATTCCATGTGCAGAGGTGACCACAGCCCTCTCCTTCGCCACTCGGCTGAGTGCACTTCACCCTAAACTAGGAGGAACCTCAAAAGACAAGGAAGGAAGAGTGGCTCCCCAAAGGCTGGATGCAACATGCATTTTGTAATTCTACCTCTAAAATGTGTCCTGCACAAACCCTCATGCATGTGCTCAGCGAGACCTGCAGGTCACTTTTATTCCACAGTGTTTGCTGTTCACTAATATTTTCCGGTCAGACTCTGGGCTTAAGGTAAAGCAAAGAATAGCTTTTCCTGTTTGGAAGTGCCATGCCAAAAACATCATCTTGTGGGATGGAGTATGTGAAAATTCAAGGTAACCCATAATTAAGGGTGTTATCAAACAGACATCTGCAGAAACCATGGCTTAGAAAGCTGGTGTGTGTGCGTCTGTCTCCTTTATGTCTGAATACCACCTATAAGAGTAAAGACAAAGGCAGGTCTTAACCAGCGCTACGAAAACATGCCACAGCAGGGACATTCAGTGGGTCCACAGAAAGGGGACATGGTATCGTCTAAGAGCGCAGGAAATCCCCATTCCATCTGCATCGCCAACGCCTTCACAGACTTGAAGCATCAGCACGTTTCATTCACATATTTCACAAGAGGATGAGAGACTTGGGCTAAATATCTGTGAAGGTTACTTAACTTCTAATATTCTCTTCCAATAATTTGTAAAAATAGAAAAGTACCTTGTAGGCTCAATATATACTTAATGAATAAATTTTACAAACCATTCTGAAAGTTTACGTCATGAAACAAAAATATATTTTGTATACTACAGATACTACCTCTGTATTTTGCCAGATGTTTTTAACTTATTGTGTGAATATATGGCATTGAAATACTAAATATCTCACTCATGCAGTAAACTTACTATGCCAAATAAAAATTTCTAAATTTTTTTTGAATCTTTTCCACTTATGGTGTGACCTTGGCCAAGTTAGTGAAACTCTGTGTGTCTTGATGTCCTTATTCTCAAAACGGGGATAACATTACAAAATTACTATGATGCATTAACAAGATTAGAAAGTGTTACAAGAGTAGATGCTCAATAAATTCTAGGGGTTTGATATTGTTGTTCACTGACAAACATTTTCCAGCTTTAAAATGCATTATGGATCGATAATGCATAATGTTGGCAAGGAGGAACGGGAAATGCTTGCAAACCAGACAGGCATATGAATTAGTACAGTACAAACCCTTTCATCTGCACCTGACCTCCCCTTGGCCAAGACGATGGTTTAAGGGACACCCTTCATCTCCTCTATAAAACATACCGACGGATGCCTCCATCCCAGTGAACATTCTTATTCTTGCCTCTGAGTATTGCATCTTTTCCCAAACAATTATATGTCAATTGCTTCTTTACTATATTATGTAATTTAAATTAATGTCAAGTGAACTAATGACATACTAGGAAAAAAGTTCCTATGCAAATGAAGTTGAATGCTTCAGAAAGATTCAATAACAGCAGATGCTATACAAAACTGCCTGCAAATTAGGTGTGAGACAAGTGAAAAAACGGGGGGGGGGGGGGCGCCTGTAAAAATCTAGAGGATCGATTCTCAGTTGTTATGTCTGAGAAGAGGGGCTAGGAGGGGAAAATGAGGGGCTTTCACGTATTTTATTATATATTTCTATATTGCTAAATTTTGTTTTTAACAATGAACATGTATTATAGTAATTTAAAAAATACTTTGTAAACCTAAAGTCCCCCAAACAGAGAAATAGCCAAATAAATTACAGCACTCTCATATGACAGAACATAGTGTGGTCCTTAAATCATGTTCACAATAAATGAGAAAATGTTTGTGCTGCGCTTTTTCTACAGCACACATTACTCTAACAGACCGACAATGTTTGTTTAAAATATTCAAATATATATTTTTTGAAACACTGGTAGTTGTAATTCTGAAAGTCTTAAGTGAAAAGGAGCTGCTGTAATCAACTTTCTATTTCCTAAGAACATTCTGTATCTACCCCCGGCCATCGGCAGAGGAAAATCAATGCAACCAACTCATACATATTGGAGACTTGTATAGATCTGCTCCTTCTCCCCTCCCCCCACAGGATGGTATATATTTGCTCTCTAAGGGAATCCAATTAGCAATATGCGTCTCCTCCTCTGTCAGTGATGGACACCATGGAGACTTTCCTGACCACCTGAAGACATGTCAGATGGGCTTACTGATTCCCTGACTTGCTAGTTAACAGGAGAATTACTGCCCACTCCCATAAATGACTCCATATGCTTCTTGTCATAAACACAGTGGCAGCTCCTGAAATCAATCTTTCATGACCTTATTGATTAGGACATTTAGAAATAATGAGACTTCACGGGTGGCAGAGTAATGCTTGAAAAAAGAAAAAAATACTCCAGTGAGGGCTTGCCTATTAACACGGCCAAATCTATCTTCCGACGGCCTTTTTCCTAATCTAGACATTCACCTAGAAACATACATGATAAAAACTTAATCCTGTGGTTCATGTGCTTGTTCTTAATATTTGCTGGTAAGGTATTTTAAGTTAACAAAATAAATAGATCTTAAAACATTTTTTTGGGTAATCAAAGTACAAAGTCAGTTCACCAGCTAAGATCGAAAATTATAATATGAATTGGAAAGCTTAAGAGAGACCTTTATAGTACATACTGTGTGGTCATTTAACAAATAAATATTAAACACAGAATTCTCAAATTTATGATTTTATATTTATATTAAGTATGTTTAGTTATAAAGAAATAAAAATAATGTTTTCACCATTTTCCTACCCTGTAAGTATATAATTTACACCTGGGTTTTTCTGAGAGTGATTATAGAATAAAACTATTTAGGAAAAGTCTAAAGACATTCTAGAACAGAGAAGAGCTTGAAAAACTGTTTCACTCATCTGAGTATCTTCTGCTTACAGGATCTGCATTTATGACGTGTTTGAAGCAAAACATCACACAATTTTAGAGGTAGCCAGGACCCTAAAGATACTCTAATTCAATCTACTACTTGTATTATAAAGAAATCATAATCCAGGGGAGTGACTTGCCTAGGAATATACCCAAACAGAGCCAGGATTAGGAAACAGAACTCCTCTGATGTGTTTTACAATTTCCCACAAAGTGAGAGGGGTAGGTAGAGCTTATCTGGGTAAAGAGAAAGAATTTCGCTTTTTAAAAAAACCCTCTATATAAGTTTCTAAGACAGAGTTAGGACACAGCCATGTTTTATTTAAAATGTGGGCGCATAGCCAAGGATCGCACCCTCTGCACGTGGCAAGGTGCTCAATACAAACAGGCATTTTCCTGGGACAATGAATCTGCCTCTTGGTTTGTAACACCCTAACCTCACAGACCATATCGATCTCAAAATGGAACGTTTTTAGTTGATATGTATACAGAAAAATTTATGTATGCTCTAAACTCAGTGCATTTTAACTACAATGATATGCAAGTTGAATTACACTCCAAATAGAACTCGTGTAAACAAAATATTCATATCGATTGTTACGATGCTTAAACAAATTGCATCCTAACGTGTCTATTACTTAAAAAATAGCATTTTACTGTGTTTCAGTAGTTTAGAAAATTGGTCTGAAATGGACATGAAATGCATTTTCCCTCCTTTAAAATGGGAAGCAGCTCCCAGTGAGCATTCCCTGCAGAGCCGTTGTCTCAGGATGGGCTCCTGGTGGTCAGAGGGAGGTCTCAGTGCAGACACTGCACGCACCTGCGGGCCCCGCACTGCGGTGTGCACTGTGGACGGTGATTTATCAGCTGCTCTAAGAAAACAACTAGGGAAACTGAGAATGTATTAAGTAAGGAGGATAAGAGGTCCTTAGGATTGAATGTTTTCCATTTCCTCTCAACTGAAGAATTCCAACTGAAAATAAGAGAAGAGCAAATGAAACCCCGAGGGCTAGGGAACAGGCAGTGTGTCTAGTCCAGCCGTGGGCAAACTTTTTGACTCGAGGGCCACAATGGGTTCTTAAACTGGACCGGAGGCCGGGACAAAAGCACGGATGGAGTGTTTGTGTGAACTAATACAAATCCAAAGTAAACATCATTACATAAAAGGGTACGGTCTTTTTTTTTTTTAGTTTTATTCATTTCAAACGGGCCGGATCCGGCCCGCGGACCGTAGTTTGCCCACGGCTGGTCTGCGGGACCCGAACCTAAGGAACTGAACACAGCCAGGCGGGACAGCTCTCGGGGATCACTGCTTGTTCTGTAAGGCGAGGCGTGCACCACATGGCCACCAACCTCCCTTCACAAAGCTGGGGCGGGGGGGGTAGGGGAAGGTGGGTGGGGACGTTTCTACCTTTCTGCCTTCCACAGTATCTGCTGGAATTTTCCAACAAGAAAACACCAGAGGAAGCTTTGCTCTAGCTACCACATGTCATGTGACATGACCTCTCTGAATTTATTTCAAATTATGAATGCAGCCAGCTATGTGGTTTGCTTATTCAGGTTCAAGAGATTCACAGCTGAATCTCTATTAAATTTGGCAGGATTCTAAAAACTCATGAAAGGCAACTGGAAAAACTCCATGTCCAATCCATCTGCTTAAACTGTTTACTTATAGGAACAGCATACAAATGTCTCATGTTTCTGATAATTCACAGAATGCTTCTGGGATGCTGTGACTATTCTAACTTAAAGGTAATGTTGATCATTACAGAGTAATGAGAAAAGTCAATGAAATGCATATCGTGCTCACTTGGACCAAATTTAAAACCATGGCAAGAAAGAAAAAAAATGCTGTGCGTGTACAAGAACGCTTAGAAACTCTTATCTGAAATAATTAAACATTTCTGCAAGAAAAGGACCTTTGGAGAAGACGCCGTTTGATTTTTACTTAAATTTTTAAATGTATATTATTGTGAAATATAAACAGAAAAGTCAGAAAAAAATAGAAAAAATTTAAGTACTATTTAAAGAATAATAACTTGAACACTGCAATTGCTATCTGATGAAGAAAAAGACGGGAAGCACTCAGGAAGCCATCTCTGAGTAACCATTCTCCTGGTTTTCATGAGAAGTACTTTTGTATCTTCTTTATAGTTTTATCGTTCTAAGACAATATGGCACTTTTGCCTGTTCCTAAAATTTATATAACTGGACCTATAACAGTATATACGGATGTCTGTGTTTTTTTTATTTGTTCTGCTCACTTAAGACTGTCAGATACATCCATGCTATTACCCACAGCAGTAGTTAATTCGTTTTTGGTTGAATAATATTCCATTATATGGACATACCATAATTCATATATTTGGCTGCTGGTGGATACCTGGGCTATTTTCCATATTTGGTCATTATCGACAAGGCTGCTGTTACACATTTGTGTACAAGTCTCCTGGTGCACACATGCACTGGCTCCTCTAGACTGTAGCGGTCGCCAACTGGTGGTCCGTAGACCACTGGTGGTCCGTGAGGTCCGAAAGGTTGGTGACCGCTGGTTTAAGGAAACCTTTGGAGCAGCGGTCGCCAACCGGTCGGCCTGCAACGTCAGCTGTAATAGGAAACTGCTTTCCAACGTGGCAGCACCAACTTCCATGATCACAAACAGTGTGTGAGCATTCCCATTGCTGTGGATCTAGCCAGTGCGTGGTGTCTCAGTCTTTAATTCCTGCCTCTCGGTAGGTGAAGCACAGTATCATACTAGATTTTAATTTGAATTTTTTCTGATTATTAAACAGATTCCCTTTGCATTTATTTATTGGCTACTTGGATTTCTTTTGGAATACTTATTCTCTTGACCATTTTCTACTGGATTGCTTTCCCCCCCATTAAATTGTAGGAGTTCTTTCTATGCTCTGGATGCCACTTTTTCCTGGGTTATAAATATAAAGATCTTCTCCCATCCTTTTTTTTGCCTTTTTATTATTTTCCTGGTATCTTCTGATGAATACAAATTTCTATTTTTTATGCAAATTTCTCAACACTTTCTTTTATGGTTAATGTCTTTTGTGTCCCTTTCTTGCCCAGACAAAACCTCAAAGTCAAGGTATTTTTCTATGTTATCTTTTTTTTAAATTAACTCAAAATGTATTAAAGATCTAACATAAGGCCCTAACCGGTTTGGCTCAGTGGATAGAGCGTCGGCCTGCGGACTGAAGGGTCCCAGGTTTGATTCTGGTCAAGGGCATGTACCTTGGTTGCGGGCACATCCCCAGTGGGGGGAGTGCAAGAGGCAGCTGATTGATGTTTCTCTCTCATCAATGTTTCTAACTCTCTATCTCTCTCCCTTCCTCTCTGTAAAAAATCAATAAAATATATTTTTTAAAAAAAGATCTAACGTAAGAACTAAAACTATAAAACTCCTAGAAGAAAACACAGGGAGAAAGCTTCATGACATTGTATGCGGCAATGATTCCTTGGCTGTAACACCAAAAGCACAAGCATAAAGACCAAAAACAGACAAATGAGACTACATCAAACTTAAAAACTTTCGTGCATCAAAGTTCTATGTTATCTTCTAAAGTTTGTTTTCTCTTTTTACATTTAGGTCTACCAGGAATTAATTTTGTGTTTATGACATGGGGTAAGGTCAAGTTTCACTTTCTAAAAACAAGGATATTCAATCACAAAACAAACCACACTTTTCCCGCCTCCTTTCCCACACACACATTAACCAGTGCCTCACCCGTGGTGCACGAAGCACACACATGTGGGTAGGACCACTCATGATCCAATTCTGGTCCGTTCGTCTTCTTCTCCACCTTTGTATCTAAATTACTGCAGCTTTATAATAAGTTTGATGTCTGGTAGAGCAAATCCTCCCAGAGTATTCTTTTTAAACAGTGTCTTAGCATTACTGGTTCACTGAAATTCCATATTTTAATTTTAGAATCTCCATTTCAAATTCCACAAAATAAAATTTTAATTTCGCCATGTACAGGATTTTCATGGGGCTCTCATCCTCTGCCACTGGTGCGTGAAGCCGACTCTTCCTCACTGTGTTTTCTCGCAAGACTTTCAGAATCAAGAGTTTCCTGGCCAAGAAACAAAAGTAGCACCGGCCCATCCCCAGCGGATTCGGATAAAAACTGGTAATAAAATCAGGTACAACTCCAAGAGGAGACGCTGGAGAAGCAGCAGGTGGGGCTGATGAGGAATTGCACTCGAGATGGCGCTCATGTTTGTGTATGTCCGGTTGCCTGCATCTTACCGTATCACTGAAAAGATCACTGCCATCTGGACAGCTGGGTGTGTTTTATTGGGAGTTTACTGGAAAATGGCATTTCTCTCTGTTAATATTTTTCTGTACTAGTATTTTGGTTCAGTAATAAATATGTGAGACTTTAAAAAAAAAGAAATTTTAATTGGGACTGCACTGAACCTATAAATCAGTTGGGGAAGAAAAGAGGTATTTACTGTAGTGAGTTTTCCAACCCATGAGCAAGGCAGTTTTACTTCTAGATACTAAATACTTTGACATTATGAATACAATTGATTTCATTTACTATCCTTGTATCTAGTAACCTTGTTAAACTTATTAGTTTTATGCTAGCTATACATTTTTTTAGGTACATTTTTCAGATTAAGGAAATTTCATTGGGTTCCTAGTTTCCTACTATGAACTGATTTGATACTGATCTTACTAAATGCTTTTGCTGCATTTTCTGAGATGACCATATGCTTTCTTTTCTTCTTTGAAGATGATGTAAAAAAGCTATGAGTGATTTTCCAATGTTAAACCAATCTTAAAGATCTTGAATAAACCCAACGCCGTTGGGATCCATTCCTTTTATACACTGCATGATTTGGTTTGCAAAAACTTTGTTTAGAAATTCTGAATCCAAGTTTATGAGTTAGTCTAGCTTTTAATTTTATTTTCTCCAGTTTCAGTATGATTAATTTTATTTTCTCCAGTTTCAGTCTGCAGTTTCACTATTTTCTCTGCTTGGGTTTCATTGGGCTTCTTTAAACTGTGGGA
Organism: Myotis yumanensis; assembly: GCF_028538775.1. Lineage (NCBI taxonomy): Eukaryota > Metazoa > Chordata > Mammalia > Chiroptera > Vespertilionidae > Myotis > Myotis yumanensis. The sequence continues at coordinate 9,865,281 of NW_027223771.1, read as the reverse complement.
AAGTTCTAAATGATAATCACTTCAAATACTTTTCTGCCCGATTATCTTCTTCTGACCCCTTCTGAACAATTTTACATAAACTAGGCCTTTTCACTATATATTAATGCCTCTTACAATCTTTTCTGAATTTTCCAACCTTCTTTTCTCCACGTTTCAGTCTGAATTCTTTCATTTTTATTTTTCAATTTTCTTTTATTTTTTAATTTTACTTATGGTAACACTGGTTTACAACATTATGTAACTTTCAGGTAAACAACATTATAATCCAACAGTATATTACATGGGTATTGACTTTCTATACCCATTTTGGATTCCTTCTTATGGCCTACCTCACAGCTCACTGTTTCTCTCTTCAGCTGTTTATTCTACTGTTGTCTCACATACTTTTTTTTTAAGTTTTGATTACAAAATGTTCAGTTTTCAGATTTCTGTTTTCTTTCAAATGTGCTATCATTTTACAAAACCCACAATGAATACTTATATTCTTGAACTTAGTAGGCAGAGTTCTGGAGACCTGTTGGTCAATTTTTATTGATTTTTTTATCCTTGATGTCTTGTCCTGTTATATGCCTAATTACCTTTCTCTGTCAAACACTGGATCTGAAGATGGTTTTGAGACTTAGGTTGATAGTCCCTTCCTCCAGAGCAGAGTTCCCATCTGCTTCTGCTACGCACCTGGAATATCAGGAACTCCAGGTCACTTCACTCTTCTCAGTGACTGGCCTTCCCCAGCCGCCTGGGGGATGGGAAGCCGAGCTGCAGCCTGTGCCCTGACTGGCATGTTCCTGTCTAACCCTCTCCTGGCACATTCCCATGACACAGGAACTCGAATCTTAGAGTTTTTGCGATAATCCCTAGACTCCAACCATTTCCCCACCAATCCACAATGATGTTCTTATCCACCACTTCGGGATCACCCATCGTACCCAGCCCTGAAATGCCATCCTCGCAGCTCTTGGCCCAGTAATTCTGCACAGCCTGGTTAGCAATTCAGTTCTATCTTTATCTTGTCTAGCTTGATTAATGCGCATCAGTGGGAGGACTGTTCTGAATTATCTACTCTGTTACTACTGGTAGGTCCGTAACGATAGGTATTTTAAGTTCATCTTTTATTTCCTTAAAAGATAAAAAAATATATAATTTTAGGCTCTGTGACTAATATTTACAAGGCCCTGCAGTTCCAATTTCTGCCTGCTCTTACTCATAATGAATTCTGTGCTTATTTTTTTGTTTGTTTTGTGTTTTATTGATTTCAGAGAGGGAGACAGAGAGAAACATCAACGAGAGAGAATCACTGATCAGCTGCCTCCTGCATGCCCCCTACTGGGGATTGAGCACGCAACCTGGCCAAGTGCCCTGACTTGGAATCGAACTGTGACCTCTTGGTTCATAGATTGATGTTCAACCACCAAGTCACACCGTGTAAAATGATTTGAGAAGAGCCCTAGCTGGTTTGGCTCAGTGGACAGAGTGTCAGCCTGTGGACCGAAGGGTCCCAGGTTTGATTCTGGTCAAGGGCATGTACCTCGGTTGCAGGCTCCTCCCTGACCCAGGCCCTGGTCAGTGTGTGTGCAGGAGGCAACCAATTGATGTGTTTCTCTCACATCGATGTTTCTGTCCTTCCCTCTCTCTTCCACTCTCCCTAAAGTCAATGGAAAATTATCCTTGGGTGAGGATTAAAAAAAAATGATTTGAGAAGTTATCTGAGGCCTAGGATAAAGGTGTTTTCTTCCAATGGGGACTTGAATATGCTTGTCAGGTTCCTAGGGACATCACTGCTCAGTCAGGCAGTACTTTATTTTTATTTTTTTAATTAAATCTTTATTGTTCAGATTATTACAGGTGTTCCTCTCCCCCCCCCCCCCCATAGCTCTCCTCCACCCAGTTCCCACCCCACCCTCTGCCCTTACCCTTCCCACTGTCCTCATCCATAGGTGTACCAATTTTTGTCCAGTCTCCTCCTGAACCCCCACACCCCTTTCCCCCCAAGAATTGTCAGTCCACTCCCTTTCCATGTCCCTGGTTCTATTATCTTCACCAGTTTACTCTGTTCATCAGATTTTTTATTCACTTGATTCTTAGATTCATTTGTTGATAGATATGTATTTGCTGTTCATAATTTTTATCTTTACCTTTTTCTTCTTCCTCTTCTTAAAGAATATCTTTCAGCATTTCATATAATACTGGTTTGGTGGTGATGAACTTCTTTAGCTTTTTCTTATCTGTGAAGCTCTTTATCTGACCTTCTATTCTGAATGGTAGCTTTGCTGGATAAAGTAATCTTGGTTGTAGGTTCTTGCTATTCATCACTTTGAATATTTCTTGCCACTCCCTTCTGGCCTGAAAAGTTTCTGTTGAGAAATCAGCTGACAGTCGTATGGGTATTCCCTTGTAAATAACTGACTTTTTTCTCTTACTGCTTTAAGATTCTCTCTTTGTCTTTTGCTCTTGGCATTTTAATTATGATGTGTCTTGGTGTGGTCCTCTTTGGATTCCTTTTGTTTGGGGTTCTCTGCACTTCCTGGACTTGTAAGTCTATTTCTTTCACCAGGTAGGGGAAGTTTCCTGTCATTATTTCTTCAAATAGGTTTTCAATATCTTGCCCTCTCTCTTCTTCTGGCACCCCTATAATTCTGATGTTGGTACGCTTGAAGTTGTCCCAGAGGCTCCTTACACTATCTTCATATTTTTGGATTCTTTTTTCTTTTTGCTTTTCCAGTTGGGTATTTTTTGTTTCTTCATATTTCAAATCTTTGACTTGATTCTTGGGATCCTCTTGTCTGCTGTTGGATCTCTGTATATTATTCTTTATTTCAGTCAGTGTAGGCTTAATTTCTAGTTGGTCTTTTTTCATATCCTCCAGGGTCTCACTAAATTGATCGGCGGTTTCCATAAAATTCTTGAAAAACCTTAAAAGTGTGGTTTTGAACTCAATCGTTTGCTTTCCTCCATTTCTGTCATTTGTGACCTGTTTCTTTGTCTCGGCATTTTTTATGCTTCTCTGTGTTGGCAGAGTGGCTTTGTGTGCTAGGTGTCCTATAGGGCCCAGTGGCTCAGCCTCCCCAATTACCTGAGGTGGACACTCTTGGTGCACCCCCTTGTGGGCTTTGTGCACAGTCTTGTTGTAGTCGAGTGTCAGGCAGTACTTTAAACTCAATGCAGCATCTGAAATAACACAGCGATATGAACCTGGGCTAATCTGACCTGGGGCGAGTTGTGGTCCTCACTCTGCGATGCCAAGCGTGTCGGTGGGTGAGTCAGGAGAAGGCTCTGGGGTCCTCTCTTTGTGAAAGGAAAACCTCCTGTTAGATTTCATCACGTGGGCATTACTGCTGTCCCCTCACTCATGAGGCCTACAAGTCGTAACTCACATTTGCCAAATGCTCTTACGGAATGCAGTTATAAGCACAATTTTCACAATTCTTGCTTTTTCTTTTTTTAAATATATTTTATTGATTTTTTACAGAGAGTAAGGGAAAGGGATAGAGAGTTAGAAACATCAATGAGAGAGAAACATCCATCAGCTGCCTCCTGCACACCTCCTACTGGGTATGTGCCTGCAACCAAGGTACATGCCCTTGACCGGAATCGAACCCGGGACCCTTCAGTCCGCAGGCCGATGCTCTATTCACTGAGCAAACCAGCCAGGGCTCTTGCTTTTTCTTTAACCTGGTAATTATTTAATTTCTTCTTAGCTCTTTGATGCTTTTAAGAAAATTAATTTTTTGCAGCATTTTTAGATGTTTTTGTTTGTAGAGTTGGTGCAAAGCCTACACCACCATATTTCTTACAGAAGTGGCTGAAGTTTGCTAAAAGCTGTAACAAACACAACAGTTTACAAACTTTTTATTTCTGAACAGAACCACAGAACTCAAAGGGCCGGAAGGAACCTAGGCTTCCTCAGTGTTCTGATCTCTTCTACTACACGAGTGTTTCTGCGCATCACCAGTTTAACCACTTGCTCTAAGGCAGTTCTCAGAACTTCCTGAAAGTTACCCCAGGAAAACTGCATCCAGCAACAAGAGGCAGCATCATGGGGTGCTGAGGTCTAAGTGAAGAGGTAAAGCCCTTACGCTGCCCACACCCGACTGGTCACTGCCAGGTGCCTTCAAATCCTTCACTGGGTACTGGGCTCTGGCTCTAACGATTCTGGAACTCCAGGCAGTTTTCCAAACAAAGGAAGTGGTTATTTACAGCCCTAAACTGAAATCATAAATGTCATTTGCTGAATTTCACAGAAATGTCAGTATAACTCTCCCAACAAAATCCCACATACAGTGAGTCTGCCTGGGCTAGGTAAAAAGGGTTTTGGTTATAAAATAGGAAAGGGGCCTGACTGTGGGTTCGTTCAGACTGCCTGGTGGTCCTGCACTATATACTCTGAGGACAGCTTTGCAGCAACGTTTCTGATACAGACCATTTAGACTGGGAGCCAGACTACATTTTTCTCCCCAAAATTATAAGGAATCAGTGGCATTCCTGTAAATTGCCCCTTTGTGAATGAAATAACTTTACTTAGATTTTCATCATGAATACCCTCCTTATAAAGATTATTTTACTTTTTCCTCAAAAATTCTGTGATTACTTTAATCTAAAACAATATTCACGAGATAAGGTGTACACAGTGGTATTTTCAAGCAATTGCCCTCAGTCCAAAGTGTAAGTGCCCTTTATAAAACCCTTCACAGTTATATACGATAACTACGGGGATTTTTCTAAGGCACAGCAAACCTCCCACACCACGTCTGACATCGACCCGGTCCTGAACCCCGTCCCTCAGCGTGGAGTCTGTGGTCCTGCCCGTGCCACGGCCCACACGCTGTCTCCGCTCCACTGTCTGTGGCCAAACGCAGCTGAGCACCACCTTGTAAGTAACTGGTCATAATTCCACCCCCTGGGCAACGTCTTGACCAGACCAGCCGCAGTGTCACCTGGGAACTTGCTAGAAATACAAAATCTTGGAACCCACCCCATAACCACTGAACCAGAGAGCCAAGGGCAGCCCAGCAACCTTTGTTTTAACTAGTCCTCTAGGCGATTCTGACACAGACTAGAGTCTGGGCTCCTGCTCCAGAGACATTCTCATGTATTTGCTCTGACACAGGAATGTGCAAGCAGCACTGTGTCTGTCTGTCTCTCTCTCTCTCTTTCTCTCTCTCTCTCTCTCTCTCTCTCACACACACACCCAATTCCTGAAAACAAATGTTTATGTCAGGAGAATGGATTAAAAAACTGTAGTATTAACACAATGAAGTATTCACTGTATAACAGAGAAAATAAGTGCAAAACATCTATCCTTATAAGCTTAAAAAAACTGAGAACCATAATTGTGAATGTTATAATCCACAAAGGTCTAGAGTATATTTTATAAAGGTCAAATACAAGCAAGACTAAGTAATATATTATTTAACAATACATTTATGTGATAAAGCAATAAACTTATTTTTAAAAAACAACGAAAAAACCACCCCTTTAATTCTCTGCAGTGTTTGCCTGGTGGGAGCCGAAGTGGGTGGGTGAGGCAGGATCACACCAGGAATAGTCCACTTCTTACATTGGGGTGGTGAGTTCACAGTTGCTGGTTGCACTTAAGTTACTTTTATCACTACAGTCTTTTTAAAGTATAAAATGTTATATAATAAAGTTTAAACCCAGAAAATAAGAAAAAAAATATATGGCCATTACTTTAAATTAGGAAAATTAGAAACCACCTAAGATATAAATTGTGTAAACTGTGACACATTTTTTTGGTTAAAAAAATGTCAAAGACATGAGAAATTATTCATGATAAGATTTGACATAAAAATTTTTAAAAACATGTATAGTAAAAGGATTAGAAAAAAATATAATGAAATGTCAAAGGTGGGCATTACAGGGAGTTTTATTTCTTTGTACATTTAAAATTTTCTATAGTGAATACTAAAGACTTGTAAAATTATTAAGGACTAGAGGCCCATTGCAGGAAGAGATTCGTGTAATAGGCCTTCCCTTCCCCTGGCTGCTGGCACCAGTTTTCCTCCGGCACCCGGGACCCAGGACTTCGCTCCGGCCGGAGCCTTCAGTCTTCACTCCACGGCTTCGCGCCTACGTATGCAAATTAACCGTCATCTTTGTTGGGTTAATTTGCATACTCTCCTGACTGGCTGGTGAGCGTAGTGGAGGGACGGTCAATTTACATGTTTGTCTATTACTAGGTAAGATATTTTCAACTGTCGTTGAAACATTTAATGATTGTAAGTCATTAAAGAAAACAGCTAAATCTGCTGGTAGAAGAAAATTGGTGTTTTGTGAAAATCTATGATCTATGAGCTTTATGACTCAAAGCTGTATATTTTCTGCTATAAAACTGTATATCTTTATTGATATGATTCCATTTAAAATAATTTCATTTTGTTTATGTGGATAAAAATATGACTGAGCAAACCATGACCTAAGGAACATTTCTTGTTATTGAGGACTTCAATTAAAACAACTGGAAAAAGGTCAACTTAATTAAGAACAAAAGGAAATCATCCATCAACGGAAGGCTGGCTGGCTTTTGGAAACAACAGAAACGCACACACCAGCCTCTGCCCGTCGCCTTAGAGAGAAAGACCCACAGGGACGGGGCCGAGGCCAGAGGCTGGTTCCTACCTCCTTCTCCAGGATCCTCGAGATCTCTCCCAGGGTCCGATCCAACGCGGAAACCTTATTGTTTGCCCACGACCCACTGTCTTGGACTTGCAGCTGTTTTAGAAGGTCTTTGGCCAGTCGCTGAAGCCTTCAACACAGAATGAAAGGGAAGGAATGAGTGAAAGGGAATGGCTCCATTCATGAGTGAGGCCACAATATCTCATTTTTCTAAACTTTTTGAAACAAAAGTTACTCCCATTATTGTATTAGAAACTGCTCCCAAGAGCACCTGGGGGGAGAAATACAAGCAACCACCCCCAAGGCTGGTGCAGCTTCCTGGTCACCAACAACCATCCAGTCCTCACGCACCAGCGGAAGCAGGCGGCGCTGTCTGTGCACAGGGCTGGGGAGAGCAGTTGTGGCCGTCACCACCGTGAACAGAACTGGAGATGCCGAGAGGTGAATACAATGGCAGAGAACCTGAGTGTAACAACCTGAGCGGTGTTTTTGTTGCTGTTGTTCATCCTCACCCGAGGATATTTTTCCCATTGCTTTTTAGAGAAAGTGGGGGCCAGGGGGAGAAAACAGTGATGTGAAAAAGACACATTGACTGGTTGCCTCCTGCACACGACCCAACTGGGGGCAGGGAGTGACCCCAATGAGACACTTTGGTGCGCTGACCGACACCGGCCAGGTCAGTTTTCCATATTTTGATTTAAATCTAAGCTGGCTTGGACATTATGTTATTAGCATTGTAAACTCTCAACGTCAAACTCCCCATGGTCCAATTTACAAGCAATTTGGGATTCCCTGCCAACTGCTAATGTCATTTACTTAGAAAATCAAGCTATTACCTGCATTTCACCAGGAAATACTACATATTACCTAGATTCTGGGGTTCTTTAGTAAGGGGGCTGCTATCATATTTCTTGTGGCCCCTACTTCTTCTCTGTTTCTCTGTGAGCAATCTTTTCCTTTCCACTCACTTGCTTCAGCATCTCACCAGCTGACACTCACTAACCAGTGATGGCGAACCTATGACACGCGTGTCAGAGGTGACACGCAAACTCATTTTTTTGGTTGACTTTTCTTTGTTAAATGGCATTTAAATATATAAAATAAATATCAAACATATAAGTCTTTGTTTTACTGTGGTTGCAAATATCAAAAAATCTCTACATGTGACACGGCACCAGAGTTAAGTTAGGGTTTTTCAAAATGCTGACACGCCGAGCCCAAAAGGTTCGCCATCACTGCACTAGACCCTCGTCTGTCTCTCCAGTGTCCTCGCTCACAGACGCTGCTGCTGACCTTCACCTTTATCTGTGATGGATCCCAGAGGCCGTCGTTATGACCACGTTCTTGTAAACAGGTCACCTTCCCTCTCGTTTTGTTGTTACTCCCAGTGCCACCCCCGCAGTGACCACCACTGTGCGGCTCTCACTGGGGGCGAGGCTCCATGTCAGCGCCCTGCGCCCATTAACCCTTTCAGCTGATTGATAAGTATCTGCCGGGCTTTCCCACTCCATGCAACAGGCTGGTCTGACTGATCGGGACCCGACCCACCTGCCAGGCTGCCCCTGCCCATTCTCCACAAAGACTCGCTTCACACATTCCCCAATCTCTTCAAACCCCCCCTTTCTTTCTCCCTCTTGCTTTCATAAGATCTTACATTTCACAGAGCAATGGAAGCTACTGTGATGAACAAGAAAATCCTCACTTTCCCCCACAAATCCTCAAGCCTCTCTGCACGTCACCCACACGCGCCTGTTACAGTTGAGGGGACTGACCCTCCCGTGTGGGCTGATGCACCACAGTCCACGCACCGCGCTCTTCCGGGATCTGTACCGTCTCTTCTTCCCGCTTCAGTGTCTCTGCAAATGCTCCCACCTCGTCATCATCTGGAAAAGTCCTCCTGATCCCTTATCAGCGTCAGCGTTTTCCTGGTTGACCAGCCCTGGCCACTCGTCACACATCTCTCCCTCCAAGAGCCTCACAACAAAGCCTCCTGCGAGGAGGGGACGCTCCACATCGGGACTGACATGGCGGCTGCTGAGCCAGGAAGTGGTCAGTGTGACCGAGGAAGGGAAGTGTAAGCCGCACTAGTTTTAATGTTGAAATATAAACAGCACATATGGCTGGAGGCCGTCATGCTGGACGGTGCAGAAGGCAGGATGGACTCCAGGAGAGGGTCCTGCCTCCTGCTCGCGGCACAGCCACTGCCCAACACGCTGCCTCCGCACACGTGCCCCCGGCACACCCCAGTGAACGGCCGAGAAAGGGTCTTCTTGCGTTCTTAACCCGCCCACAACCTCAGAGGGTACACAGCACTTTCATGTACAAAACCTGATTTAATCCTCTGAGAACACTGTCCCTTAGTATTATCCCTGTTTGAAAAATGAAGAAACTAAGGCTCAAGCAAATCAGGTGACTTCCCAAGATCTCATAACTGGTAGAGGTGTTACTGGGACAGAAATCTAGGCATGCGATCTTTAAATCCCAGGTTTTATCTTTACACTTGGGTTGCGGGAAATGAATTAAGTCGGCTCGCGTGAATTGCGCGTACTCCGCGGGAGCCGTCTTAACTTGGTTCATATAGATTTGCGGTGGAGTGCGGGAAACGTGTAAACTCGGGCCGATTGTAACTGCGTATTACCAAATATTTGTTTCAAAGATACCTACCTGCGTATGCGAACCGTTTCATACCCATTTCAATCGAACCCATACTTCAAAAGATATAGGCATTTTAAACTAACTCTGATTTTGCGCGGGAAACCTAAATAATTGCCCGCGCCATCTTATATTTTGGCGGGAAATTCACCCGACACCGGAGTGTTTATACCATATCAGTTAATTCAAGAAAGGACATTTATTCTCAAACTAATAATAGGCTAGAATACAATTTCATCTATAGCTGCATTTATGTACAAATTTCTCCAAAAAGGCAACAGCAAATGCAGCTAAAAGAAGACACTGGTGAATTCCAGTTTAAACCTCAGCTACCCATGTGAGGTTACTGTGATATGTGAAACAATGAACACAACTCTAAAGTCAAAACACCTGTGCTTGAAACCTGGCTCCAGCACACACCACACGTGTCAGCCCTGGGAGGTCATGGAACTCTCCGAAGCTCACTTTCTTCATCTTGAAAGTGGAGGAAATGTACATATATTTCCTCTCCAAGCTTTTGAAGATCACAGGTAAATAATGCAACATAGCGAACATCATTCACTACAGTGGACATTCAATAAATGTTCAACTATCATTACTATTCATTGACAGAAAGTTCTCAATCTAACAAAAGGAAAAAAAAAAAAACCAGTAAGAGCAACATTTTTTCCCCCCTCTAACAGTTAGAGTCTAACTGAATATGGGCCGGAGTCCCCTCCGATTAAAGTTACTGACCTTATCATGTGGAAGAATATTGGCAGCGAACTTCACTGTGTGATAGATAAGCAGCCACTTCAGCTCTTGGCTGAACAAAGACTGCACACCATGTAACTAAATAGCCAGCCCAGCAATGAATGCACAGGAACCCAGCAGTACTCTCACCAGGAATGCGCACATTCCACTGAAAACCAGAGGTACTTGGGGAGACAGGACCATTGTAATTCACAGAATACAAGAGGCTTGTATTTCACCCCGAGGTAAATCAAATCTGGGATTCATGTGAGCCTACCCTCCAAGGAAGAGCGCCAAATCCAGGGGACGCTTGGGTAACATGAGCCAGCCCTCTGCTCCACTGCTGCCCCCACAAAAGCACCACAAGTAAAACTGCCCATCTCGAGAACAAATGCCTCAGATTTTGACTGAGGCTATAAATAATCACAGAACGTCACAGCACGAAGCTATAGTTTCCTTACAGGGCAAAAATAGGAGCCGTTAGAGGGTGCCGTTTTTAACACAGAAAATGTTATTCGGATTACTTCTGGCAGATAATTTTTCTAGCATGAAAGAGAGTGGAGGCTTTGTAACTCCTGGGCTAAAATATGAGAAGTGTCTGTCAGGTAAATGATTTTGTGGAGAATGTTGTACAGTCAGATATTTTCTTCTCAAACTTGAACAAATTCCAACAATAATTCTAAGTTCAAATCTGTCACCGGTGAATGTGAGATGTCAGAGTATCTCTGGAAGGAACCCTACATTTGATCACAGTGAAATCTGGGGGAGTTTGTTGGGATCACTGGGAAGATCTGCACAAGTGTAAGAAGAGACGGGGTCCCCTCTGGCGTGTGGACAGAAAGACAAACACTTTCTCTTTTCTTATTTTCACCTCCTCTATTTGAAAGGTACATGGTTTAAATTTAGGGCTATTGGTTACCCTTCTATTTCTTTTAAAATATATTTTATTGATTTTTTACAGAGAGGAAGGGAGAGGGATAGAGAGTTAGAAACATCGATGAGAGAGAAACATTGATCAGCTGCCTCCTGCACGTCCCCTACTGGGGATGTGCCCGCAACCAAGGTACGTGCCCTTGACCGGAATCGAACCTGGGACCTTTCAGGCCGCAGGCCGACGCTCTATCCACTGAGCCAAACCGGTTAGGGCTACCCTTCTATTTTTAAACAATATGCTTAACCTTTATTTTTAAATATAAGAGCTCAAAAAATCCCTACGTAATCCATCAGTGACTAGATGTTTAAAATCATGAAGAGGAATGAGAAGGCCGAGGGAGTGATTCTCTATTAGGAACAGCCATGCTGGAGGTCAAGAGGAGGAATGAGAACCAGGCAAAAGGTCAGCAGAAAGCAGCCTGTGAGTGAGAGGACAACCCAGAGCAGCCGGGCGGCCTGTTGTCACACACAAGCCCCTGAACTGTGACCTGCTGGACTGACATGCAGGCTCCCCGCACGGGGCTGTGGACTTGGCCAAGTGCCTTGCTCTGGCCATGGGGCGTGAGGGGCGTGACATCCCCTGTGGATACTGATGCTGCAATCCTCACCAGAGCGAGCCAAACCACCTCACGAGCGTCCTGAAGGGATTCTGCACATGCCCGAGTGGCCTCCCACTCCCAGGGGCCGAGCCAGACTTCCACACAGGCTGTCACGGGAGCAAGGAGAGGGAGCTGGAGCAGAGGCCTCCGCTGTTCTGAGGCCACGGCTCAGAGTGGCTTCTGCCGAGGTCTGTGGGTCAAGCTGGTCGAAAGGCGAGAGCACATTTAAGAGGAAGGGAAACGAGTCCACCCCTTGATGGAGAAGTGGACATATTACAGACACACACACACCCGCAGAACTGCTCAGCTTCCTCTGGACATCTCTGCAAACACTACACCACAGTCCTCAAATTATTAATTGTCCTCAAATTCTTGGCTCTATTTCTAGATTCTTTTTAAAAATCTCTTCCCATCAATATATATTATTATTTATGTGCCAATGAAAAGCTGTTTTAACTACATATCTGTTAGCTTGGTCCTACTTCAGTCTCCTTCAAAAAATTTTTTTTGTAGAAATTCTCATTTATTTTCCCATATGTTCTTTTTCCAAAAAATTTATCTTTATTGTAAAAAACATTACATATGTCCCCCTTTTACTCCCTCAACCCACCCTTGCCCCCTCAGGCCTTCCCATGGATTCTACCTCTATTTTTAAAAGGCTGTTATGTAATTGGAATCACACTCCATATGTAGGAAAAGTTATAGAGAATTTACCACACTGTGACTTCCATCCAAGAGTGTAATTCGACTTTCCATTTACACAAGTCTTCTTTTATACCCGATAGCATGTTAAAGTTTTATTTTTATACAGGCTTCATACATTTCTTGTTGAGTATATTCTTAAATAGCTTATTTTTACATTGCTATTGTAAATGATGTTTATGTTCTCCAACTGGTTATCAGAAAGAAAGCCATTAATTTTCATGCCCTGGATATGTTGTTGCATAACTTCTGGCAAGTTGCATAACTTCTGACTGACCCTCTTAAGGCTTAGTTTCCCTGAAGAAAAGCACCGAGTTGTGAGGAATAACTGAGTCCTCACATGTAAAGACCTGGCGTAAGGTGAGCGCGCAGTGAGCGTTACCTACTATCAATATTATCACGTCCATTTGGTAATCAGCCATTTTACTGACTGGATTCTCTTGTTCTACTGGTTCTTCACTTGATCTCGGGGGCTTTTTAGCTCTACAGGATCCTCATAATCTTGGTCATTTTGTTCTCCTCTGTGAAAGGTTGTATTTCCTTTTAGAATGGCAATGGCTAATAGTTCCGAAAAATAATAAAAAAAATTATCTGATGGGTGTCTTATTTCTGAAAGGCGGTAATATTTCTATTCTGAATGGAAGCATTGCTACATCAAAATGCTACAGCATATCTATCAACTATGTAATTAGAGACAGTGCACAATTTGTGCATTTAAGTGTTTCCTGACCCTTTTCACCGTTAAAAACGTCATCTTTGTATGTAACTATCTGGCACCATTGGCACGTTTCACTGCGCACCGTGAAGCCTCCAGTGCGTGTCCTAGGCCCCAGATTCGCACGCCTGTCCGAAGACCACCGCAACCTGCGCCCCACCATCAAGGAGAGACCCTTCCGCCCGGCACCTCTGTGGGCCGCAAATCAGAGAACAGCCGTTGCGTCGTTACGCTCACACCGTACGGGAGTCTAAACCCTCCTCTGTCCAAGCGACCGTCACCAGACTCCGGAACCAGCAGTCGTGCCAGAACTACTCCGTCAGAACAAGGGACCTTTAGGACGACGTGCTTCTGGGCTCAGGGCCTGCCCTGTGCACTGAGGACTGTTTAGCAGCACCCGGGCCTCCACACACGTGGTGGCAGAGCACCATCGACCGAGTTGTGATTACCAAGAAGTTACCCCATATCCCAGACGGAGACCAAGGTCCCCTGGGAAATCGCCCCCAGCTGGACACCACTGTGTTAGGAGAGTGAAGTTCGAGGCACCAGACACAAAGCACATGATGCTCAGATAAGCTTGTTGCAGGCAGAGACTAAAGAAATGGAGAACTAAAATGTCGGATAAAATACTCACTTTGCTTTATAAGGTGAGTCAGAGCCAGAATTTTTTGTTTCCATTAAACTTTCATATTCCTTGGCCCTGAAAAGACAAAAGTGTAATCACTGTTATTTTGCTGCTAATTTTTATAACAAACAAAAATCTTGGCTGTGTTTTTCCTCTTCCAAAACTAGGGACATTACTACATTAACTTTAACACTTTGATTTCTGAAACTGCTTCTTTAAAATACTATAAATGCTGTCAAAAAAGACCTGAAAATACATTTTTCTTTATGGACAGAAAGCGGATTCATAAAAACACTACTGAATTTAAAGATGCTAAAATCATGATTATTAACTTTGAAACCATATTAAGTTTCTATGAAGTAGTTGAGGTGGCTGAGTATCTATGAACTCAAAGGCATATAATATGCAGTATTAAATATAGATAAAGAAGGGTACTTTCACTTTAGAAATAATTTCAAAGCCGGTAGAAACAATTTGACCAGACACTCAAGGCTCTGCTATGTTTTGCTTGTGCTTTTTATACGGACAAAATGCCAAGTGTCTGCAAACAGCCACCGTCTCACTCGGCTCCACTTGCCTGAACCAGGTACCGACAGCCGCCCACAGCCAGCCGTCTCAAACAGGTGTCACTGCAGCGATCCACTAATGTTGCTTAATCTGTCGGTTTCTCTTTGGGGAGGAAAAAGCTACTTTAAATTTTAACTGCTCACCCAAAGGGTCCTCCCTTCAAAGAATTAGTGCAACAACCTATGAAAGAATTAGCCACAATGTACACCAGCCCAGACAGCAATGGCAGGTGGAAAACTAAACTCTGCTTCATAAAAATGTGAAAGACACAAATTATAACAGGCCTACGAGGGAAAAAGCAAACGAGCACAGGTGATAGCTGGGAACTAAATAACTAAATCAGAATTAAAGATTAAATTATGTATAATTTAAACCTACATATGCTCAATGCTATCGGCCAAAATATTAAGACATATCAAAATGGGAAAATAACCACTTGGTAGCTGCAAGTAATGACCTCGGATGAAAGGTGGAAAAAGGGACTGTGAGGCAGGGTGAATCTGTGCCAGGCACTGTGCCAGGAGCTGTGTGCAAACTGTTTCATACGGTCTGGAAACTCGACATGGTATCATTTCCATCTAACAAAGAAGAAACTGCGGCTTTGGAAGATGTCTGTGACATCAAAGCACACACTTCTCTGGGGCTTGAAGTGCAGGCAGCGAGAAGGTAAGAGCTAGCGTGGACACCGTGGGAAGAGGACACCTGAGGTTTTGAGCAAAGAAAACGACATGATCTGACTCACATCCGACCAGCCCGCTCTGGCTGGAGTGTTTACAACAGACTGAAGGGCACGGGCGGAAGCAGGGAGAGCAGCAGAGCAACACCCCAGGCGAGAGAGGGAGCCTGGTGCAGGGCCAGCAGTGACGTTCGATACTTAGACTCTGAGTATATTTTAAAGCAAACCTAACATTATTTGCAGTTGGATTAGATGTGAGGTTAGTGGTAGAAAGAGAAGGGGCTGTGTTGGGGAGGGAAGAGCAGGGCCTTGCTTGGGACATACCAACTTGGAATGACACTGGAGACATAAACTTGGTAAGTGGAGGCTGTTTACGGCCACAGGACTGGGTTAGCTCGAATGTGTGCACAGAGAGGGAAAAAGAAGTCCAAAGGGCCCATGGCCTCCGAGAGTCAGGAGGTTGGCAGGCTCTTTGCACAAACTAGAAACGAAGGACTATCATCCCCTGAAGTTTACTGCGGAACTACTTTTAGAAACTTGGAGGGACCTCAAAAAACACAATCAAAAAAACCTCCTCTGCCCTTTGCTTCAATGACCACTCTGAAGCTTTCAGATTCTGGGAAAGGAAATGGAGCCTTTCGTTGATTACAATGTGAAGTTGGAAACTACAGAGATGACCACCACTCACCATTATTCTAGGTCAGGGGTCCTCAAGGTTTTTAAACAGGGGGCCAGTTCACTGTCCCTCAGACTGTTGGAGGGCGGACTATAGTTAAAAAAAAAAACTATGAACAAATTCCTATGCACACTGCACATATCTCATTTTGAAGGAAAAAAACAAAACGGGAACAAATACAATATTTGTATCTGCATGTGGCCCGTGGGCCGTAGTTTGAGGACCCCTGTTCTAGACCCACGTTTCCCTGTTCCCATGCCTCAAGCTTCTCCATCTTTCGAGATATTTGGGAACAAAGGTATGACAACACATTCAGACTACCTTCTCTCCGATTACCTACTCAGGAGGCACTGCACTGTGTCCTCGAACAAGACTCATCCGTCATCAGGGGGTGGCAGAGCTGCGAGGTCACGCGGCGCCACCAGCTACCTGGGCCTCAGATGTCACTTCGAGGCTGATGATAAACTACAGGTCTGACAACTCACTTTCCATTTCCAGATATTTCTTGAACTTTTTCTTGTTGTGACAGGCAACCAAATTGATTAAGCCTAGTCATGGGATTTAACACTACAGCCAGCAGACTTCTATTTGTTGATTGCTATTGATTTTCTTTAATACTTCATTTAAAAATCAATAGCTGGGAAGAAAAATAGGCCTGGTTTACACATACTAGACCTACCACTGCATGCAGGAGGAGGCACAAGTTTGGCAGGGCCGCTGCATCAAATTATAAGAAGAGCTCTTAGCAGGTGAAGGCAAGGGCTTTAGATCGATAGGCAGTTTTCTTTCTCAATCAAAGAAAGTGGCTATAAATTAGGCTCATCAGTGTTATTTTCTAGGCTTTCTTGAAGTAAACAACTTTAAACTTTTTGTGGGGGTTAGAGGGTCTTCCTTGAATTTACATTAAAAAGAATACATCACTAATAGTTTTTCTTTTGTTTTGTTTTTGTTTTTTAAAAAATATATTTTATTGATTTTTTTACAGAGAGGAAGGGAGAGGGATAGAGAGTTAGAAACATCAATGAGAGAGAAACATTGATCAGCTGCCTCCTGCACACCCCCCACTGGGGATGTGCCCGCAACCAAGGTACATGCCCTTGGCCAGAATTGAACCTGGGACCCCTGAGTCCGCAGGCCGACGCTCTAGCTACTGAGCCAAACTGGTTAGGGCTTGTTTTGTTTTCTAAGGGTAGTTATGGTACCTGGAGTTCATTCGGGCTTTTATCTTTTTGGCCTTTTTTTTATTTTTTTGCCGCTCTTCTCCATCCTTCAAAGGCTCTGGTGGAGCTGTACTTTCGACCACAATGTCAATAATGTACTTCTTTAAGGAAAGATGCTCCTGCAAAATAAATCAAATAATAAATATGATGACAAATAAAAAATAACACAGTATTGCTACAGGCTTACAGTAAGTATAAAAGATTACGCAGCCCAGCAGGCGTGGCTCAGTGGTTGAGCGTCAACCTATGAACCAGGAGGTCACAGTTCGATTCCCATTCAGGGCACACATGCCTGGGTTGCAGACTCAATCCCCAGTGGGATGTGTGCAGGAGGCAATCGATCAACAATTCCTTCTCATCATTGATGTTTCTATCTCTCTCTCCCTCTCTAAAATCAATAAAAACATATTAAAAAATAAAAATAGCTATCATGAAATGGTATCTAGAAATGACTTCAAAATATTATTTGGGGAGTGGGTGAGATGTCTGTCGGCGAGGCAGAACTTACCACAGGTCACCACTGTTAGGGCTCAGTGATGAGTAAGTATATGGAGGCTCGTCACACTATTCTGTCTACTAGGGGGTATGTTTTAAATTTTCCACGAAATACCAGTGTGGAAAACATTTATCTTGTATGAAAAAATAATTTGTACACCTGAATCTTACAATTCTGTTTGGCTCACCAAAGTAAGTGAAATAACACTATTCATCTCTCTCAAGCATCCTAGAGCTGAACCCAAGATGCAATTAACACATGTGCGCACCATTCAAGTGCCGAAGTGTGCACTGCCAGCGTGAACCTGTTGTAAGAATAGGAGACAATCTCCTGCAGAAAAGTAGGTGCTCTGAGGAGGAGGTGCTCTACACAAAGAAGCATGGAGTACACTACTGATCCAATCACCTTCCTTACCTCGTCTTGTTACGCCTGAGGCTCTGGGACGGGGCACAGGTTAAGTGGCTATTATCTTGGCCTAGAAACAGTGCTGACCAAAAACCGTCAGGCCCTGCTTTACAAAGGCAGTAAGACGAAGGTCCTAACGCTTTTCACTTCACTCCTCACTCCACATCCAAATCTGTGCGGACAAGGACACCAGCAGAATCCGTCCTGACACTGATCTTGCTGCACAAGGTCTGGCATCAGTACACCTGAGCAATGTTTGCACACCTGTGTACACAGGCCAGCAGCCTCCCTCTCCCTCAAACTATCCTTAGCAGAAATATAGTCCATACAATTTGGTTGCCTAATTATTTTAACTCCCTAATCACTGTGCTAGATTCCATTGTTCTAGATATGATTTGAGCCCTGCCCTGAACCATAGAACCTAATCTTTGGGCTCCAACCCTTGATGACATCCTTTCTTAAAACCCCCAGAAACTGGCTAGGATGAGAAAAACACACAGCAACCCCACCCCATCTTACATGAAATGGTGCTGCTTCAGGTTTTCTACAGCGCTGGCCTTCCCCAGACCCTCTGTTCTCTGTGAACAGCTAACCAGGCCCAGAGCCCCAGTTTGCTCAATAGATAATAAAATGCTCAGGAAAAAATATAGATACTGTAAATAATGTCCCTTTTGTAGTTACCATAAGGAAATAGAGAAATACTAAAATATCTCTCTATAAATATCTTCATTGTAGTGAGATTTACAACAAAATATTAGTAGGAGGGATTTGCTTACACAAATTACGGCCCATGCATCAATATGAGACTGACAATCAGATTTCATGACTTTTAAGCAATAGTAACAATAAAAACATTCATCGTATAACAATAAACAAAAACTCAGGACTCATATCTATGTAATAGTTTATATAGATATAAATAAGATTTATATTATCAAAATGTTAACAGTAGGCATCATTCTTTCTAAAACATTCTGTAATTACTATCCTCTATAGTAAAAGCCCAATATGCAAACTGTCCCCTCGGGCGGTCGTTCGACCAGTTCGACCACTCGCTATGACATGCACTGACCACCAGGGGACGGCGCGGAACATGGCGGGCGTCGGCGACACGGCGCTGGCAGCAGGTGGCAGTGAAGGCGCTGCCAGCCCCGATGGGCCCTGATGACAGCAGGACCATGGCGGAATGGTGGAGCAGGTGAGCGGGTGGCGCCAGGCCAAGGCGGGTGTGAGCGAGGTCCGATCACCCCGCCGATTGTCCCACAGACAGCGACCAGCGGCGGCGGTGGGGGGCAGGGCCACCACCCGGCTCCCAGGGGCTGAGGGAGCTGGGCAGGGGGCCCGGCCCCAATCAATCGTCCCACAGGCAGGATGGTGAAGCATGTGAGGGGGCGGCACCAGGCCACGGCGAGGTGCCAGGCGGGGCTGTGGGGCTGCAAGGCTGGGGCATGAGCTGGGGCCCGATCCCCGCAGGCCACCCCGAGGGACCCCACCCATGCACAAATTTGTGCACCAGGCCACTAGTAATTAATATTTTTGTTGCAAAATTAATAAGAAAATGCAAGGAAAAGCAAGCTCTTTAAAGAAAAGAAGGTCAATTTGTATAAGGGCACAGCTCTAGGCTTACTTGTGCTGTGGAAGAATGGGTATAACTGTGTAAAGACACACTCATCTTTTTGTATTTACCCAAAATTCTAATTAATATGCCACAAGCACAAGGAAAAGCAAAATATACTCTTAGTCTTTTTCCAAATATAAATCAATCAGGACCAAAAATCACCCAAAAGGCCCCGGATCTCCTTCCTTCCTAATGCCATTTGAAAACACACACTCCTGTCTTCACAGAGTCTTGCTCTCCTACCAACAAGTTGGAAGGCTCTTATTAAAGGGGAAATAAATGGTAATGGAAGTGACATGACTTGAGGTGGCAAACACACAATACAATATACAGATGATATATTACAGAATTGTACACCTTAAACCTATATAATTTTATTAAGCAACGTAACCCCACTACTACACACACACGCGCGCACATATGTACACACATATATATGTATATACTAGAGGCCCGATGCACGAAATTGGTGTGCGTGGGGGAGGGGGGTCCCTCAGCCTGGCCTGCGCCCCCTCGCTCCTAACCGTCTGCCTGCTCGCTCCTTACCGCTGGGCTCGCCGCTCCTTAGCGCTGCTGTAGAGGCGCTGCGCTCGCCAGCCATGAGCCTGACTTCTGGCTGAGCAGTGCTCCCCCTGTGGGAGCGCACTGACCACCAGGGGGAAGCTCCTGCATTGAGTGTCTGCCCCCTGTGGTCAGTGTGCATCATAGCAACCGGTTGTTCTGGTTGTTCCGCCATAATGGTCGCTTAGGCTTTTATTATATAGACTAGAGGCCTGCTGCAGGAAGATTCCTGCAAGAATAGGGCTTCCTCGGGCCTATTCCTGCAAGAATAGCACTTCCTGAGACCGGAGCGAAGCAGAGAAGGGAGCGAAGCCCACTGAAGCAGGCTTCGCTCCCTTCTCCGCTGCCTCGCTCCCTCCATTCACTGATTCGCCCTCGGCTCCATCTCCACGCCTCGGCTCCCTCCCTTCCCCGCCGCCTTGGCTCCCTCCCTTCCCCGCCGCCTCGGCTCCCTCCCATGTCCTCTGCTTCGCCTCCCTCCCGTGTCCGCCACCTTGCTCCCTCCCGTGTCCGCTGCCTCAGCTCCGCTCCCGTCTCTGCTACCCCCGATCCGTTCCCTTTTCCGCCACTTGGCTCCCTTTTGCAGTGCTGGGCTTCCTTCTACACTGTCTTCAGTCTTTGCTGGGAGCCTGTGTATGCAAATTAACCACCATCTTTGTTGGGTTAATTTGCATACTCTTCTGATTGGCTGGTGGGCGTAGCGAAGGTACGGTCAATTAGTATCTTTGTCTTTTATTAGTGTAGATATATATCTTATTTGACACTGTTCATTCTACATAAGCATTAACACATTGTATACGGGAAACGTATTTATATGTTTTACGTTGACTGTAAGTAGTAGAGCCACCTGTTAGCACGCGATAAAAACTACCCGCAAACAATGTGTTAAGAGCAGACAGTTTTGAAGAATGTTCCCTATTCACTTAAGTGCTGGATTAGTTGCAAAGTAACACAAGATGAAATAAAAATTATCTCTCCCCTCCCCCCCCCCCCCGCATAAAAAAAAAAAGAGCAGTTTTCTTATAGGCATAGAAGCGCAGACTGACACAGCTATAATCATAAAAGCGTAATATGCTAATTTGACCGGACATCCTTCCGGATGACCTTCTGGACGAAGCCGGGGCTGCGAGGGAAGCCCGGGTCCCGGGTGCCAGAGGGAAGCCGGTGCCCGCAGCCAGGGGAAGAAAGGCCCACTCTTGCATGAATTTTGTGCATCAGGCCTCTAGTTAGCAATCACATTGAACTGTAAGTCAAAGTGTCTACACCAGGATAAATTCTGCAACTCATGACAGAGTGACTTCTCTGGGCCTCAATTCCCTCACTAGTAAAATAAAGGCATTATACAATCAATTCTAAAGTGCCCCCTTTATAACAGTCTAAGAATCAATGTGAAAACACCAAAAGGTAATTAAGGATGGCTAATTCCACACACGCACACTAAAAAAATGTGAAGTCTCGTTTTTAAGTCACAATTGTGACTTCTCATTTAAGCATCATTGCTATAATATGAAATACTAATAAATGTATGTAAGGAAACTAATACTATACAGACATGATCTCATCAGAGTTTATACCCCTCTTATTCTTTTAATTACCTTTTATGGCATACTAGACCAAAGCTCTGGCCTTTCTAACATAATTTACTATATTAAATACTGAGGTTTATGATCCTGATATTCTATCTAACTCCTCCTAAAGGTTCTCGTAATTCCTGATTTTGTAAAAGAGACATGAAAAAATTAAGCTACAGACAGGTTCATGATCTTTGGGAAGGAATGTAAAAGTTCTAAAAATAGGATATATAGGAAATATGAATGACACAGTACAAGATTACTTCCATTTTAGAGCTCTCTCAAGTGTTCCCTCAGAATAAACACATTTCATAAAATGTGGCACGTCGATACATCGAAGGAAATAATCTGCTTCCCATTACTTTGAAATACTATAAAACGGACTGAGAATTGTTAAGGATGTTATTCTTCCTAGATCAAAAGGGTTTAAAGATCTCCTTTGAAAAAAGGACCAAAGCTTCATTACAATAATAACAAATGTATTTTTACTTGAAAATTAAAAGGTGGTGTGTTATGCTCCAGAGGCTTATTTCTCTGGAGGCAAGTTTACTTTCAGGAGCAGGGCGGAAGCCAAGTTACTAATCAGACGAGAAAACAATGCAGGGCTTTAACACTCTTGGAAAACTCATTTTTCTCTCATCATCATTCTGTACTTTCTCAACTTACTATGTGCCACGGGCTTGTGGTAACTGCGTAAGTTAAAGAGGGACGAACCTCTGGATGTCACAGTTAACTCAGAATGCGGCCAGAAACATGTGTGGTAAACGATTACTTTGGTTGATATCGACCCTTCATAAAACTATTCCAGCAGATTGTCCTCCACACAGACAAGAGGAACTGTGGTGTGTAATTACTGGTTTGCTGGATGGCATTAGCCATATCAGATAGAGTATCTACATATATTATCCAAACACTACTCAAAAATAAAACCACCATATATAACACTTAGTCCATTTGTATTTAAAGAGAGAGTCCAGAGACTCGTGAAACTATGAATTTATCAGAGATAGCACAAACTGAAGAGGTAGCTCATGTGACAGTTTTATTATCTGTGTTTTTCAGGCACCTGGATGAATGCAGAATGAACAAGCAGGTGCTGAAGAAATGCTTAAAAAATAAAATAAAAAGTTTGAGAGTTCTATTATATTTGGATAAAATTTAAAATTTCATCAAACAGCAAATTTGAGACAATCTGAAACATAATGCTTTTTATCAAAACAGGCCCTTTGTGTGACAGCATCATTTTGAAAAATTAAACACATGTAACAACAACTTTTCAAACTTTACCGGCTATTTTAATTATACAGAGGATTCAACTGTGCTAAGTTCTCTTTCTATAGGTGTAGGAGATACACTTATGTTTTTATATATTATAATCTACGGATTGTATTGCTGGGAATGACAGATGAGAAAGTGAAGCTAATGAAATACTGTGAAACAGACGCCATGCGAAGAGAAGAGGCCATCTTCTGATAAAGACGATGGTCCACCATCTGTCCCCCTGTCACTCAGTGACAATTACAAATACTCCATCAGTTTTCTGATGGGTGAAATGATAAATGAGGTAAAGATGTCTGCAGAGTCTGATGGTCCTTACTGATCTAATCTGAGGTCTAACAGATAACTCAAAGCAAAGCTCAGAATATAAGCTGATTAATTGATTACATATAGCAATGTACTTTTTTATAGAAGAGAAAATAACTAAAATAAAAGTATATTTTTAGGGATAAAACTAGATGCAAAAATAAAACTATGAAAGGGACAGCAGAGAAAGGGAGAGAAGGAAGAGGACCTATCAGGCATCACTAACCAAAATGAAGTTTGCAATGTTGGCACCATACAAAAGTAATATTCAAAGAGAGAGATATTAGAGAGAAAAGAGAGATGTTTCATATTCTTAGAAGATAAAATTCATTAGTAGGATAAAATATGTAAATATGATCATGATGATAAAACTATGTAATATATATAACCAAGAAATAAAAAAAAGAAATACATATATGCAAATAATAACAATATGTTAGCAGTCTTTCCATTTTTGAGAAAAGGATATTAATGAGCACAAAAAAGCATTAAAAGAGTAAAAACATTTTTGTAACAATGAACAAAACTGATCTAATATATGATACATACCCAGAGAGAAAACATATTCTTAAAATTTTTTAATGTACTAAGCTATAAAGAAAATCAATAAACTCCCCAAAGTACAACCTATCTAGCCATATTCTCTGACCATCTACACTAATAAAAGAGAAACATGGTAATTGGCTTACGACCGCTACCCTTCCCATTGGCTAATCAGCGTATCCTTATGCAAATTAACTGTCAGCCAAGATGGCGGCCGGCAGCCAGGCAGCTGGAAGCGAGCAGGGAGGCTTGCTTCCTCCAGAAACTGCAGACTCCAACGTTCCCCACCTCACTTGCCGGACTCTCAACTGCAACTCTAAGCAACTATTACTATGTTGCAAATAAGAAGCTAAGCAAAACCAGCTTTCAGTCAGCCCCGGACTGCAACATTGTATCTATGTTTTCAGCAGCGAGGCCTCAGAGCTAAAGCTGGCCCAGAATAAAAAAAAAAAAAGAAAACAAGGAGCGGTTGGGAGCTTTTAGTCAACTGCCAGCGGGAAAACACCCCTCAGCCCCTCAGCCAGCCTGGCCAGGTACCCCAGTGGGGACCCCCACCCTGATCCAGGACACCCTTCAGGGCAAACCAGCCGGCCCCTACCCGTGCACCAGGCCTCTATCCTATATAGTAAAAGGGTAATATGCCTCCCGGCACTGGGATCAGCGTGACAGGGGGCAGCACCCAAACCCCCTGATCAGCCCTGCTCTGTGCCTGATAGGGGGGAGCTCCCCAATCCCCTGATTGCCCTGAGGCTCTGTGTGTGACAGGGTGCAGCGCACCAACCCCCTGATCGGCCCTGCTCTGTGTGTGACAGGGTAGAACCATAACCTCTCCATCAGCCCTGCCCTGAGTGTGACAGTGGTGGTGCCCCAACCCCCTGATCAGCCCTGCTCTGTGGGTGATAGAGGGTGGCGCCCCAACCCCCCTCCACGAGCCTTGCTCTGTGTGTGACAGGGTAGAGCCATAACCTCCCCATTGGCTCTGCCCTGAGTGTGACAGGGTGCAGCGCCCCAACCCCCTGATCCGCCCTGCTCTGTGTGTGACAGGGGCGGTGCCCCAACTCCCCTATCGGCCCTACTCTGTGAGTGACAGGGGGGAGCTCCTCAACCCCCTGATGGGCCCTGCTCTGTGAGTGACAGGGGGCAGTGCCCCAACCCCCCTGATGGGCCCTGCTCTGTGAGTGACAGGGGGCAGCGCCCCAACCCCTGATTGGCCCTGCTCTGTGAGTGACAGGGGGCAGGGCCCCAACCCCCTGATCGGCCCTGCTCTGTGCGTGACAGGGGGCAGCGCCCCAACCCCCTGATCGGCCCTGCTCTGTGCGTGACGGGGGTGGCACTGCAACCTCCCCATCGACCCTGCCTTGAGTGTAACAGGGGGCGGTGCCCCAACCCCCCAATCAGTCTACCCTGAGCGTGACTGAGGGTGGCATTGCAACCTCCCGATCCGCCCTGCTCTGTGCATGACGGGGCAGCGCCCCAACTCCCCAATCGGCCCTGCTCTGAGCCTGACCAGGGGCTGCACCTAGGGATTGGGCCTGCCCTCTACCACCCTGGAGCAGGCCTAAGCCAGCAGGTCGTTATCTCCCGAGGGGTCCCAGACTGTGAGAGGGCACAGGCCGGGCTGGGGGACCGCCCCCCCCCCCCCCCCCCGGCCGAGTGCACAAATTTTTGTGCACCGGGCCTCTAGTAATGCAATAAAAGTTGAAATTAAAAACAAAGAATAGTACTCATTTTGGCAGCACAATGCACAGAAGACCAGCCTGGCCCCTATGCAAGACATAAGTCAAATCCATGAGTCACTTTTAAACATGTCCACTCATACACATAAAACAAAACAAAAGGCATCGCCACCCTTCTAATCTATAACCTTAGAAATATCTCTTTGTTTAAAAGGAAATAGAAAGTGAAACTCAGAATACCTTTAAAACCCATTATTTAAAGTAAGAATAGTCTGTAAAAAATGTTTAACAACTAAATGAAGAAAACTATACACTTTACTAAATGATACACACACACACACACACACATACACACACACACATACACACACACACACAAATCCAACCAAGACTTGAGTAGACCAACATGTTGCTGTATGGAAAGAATTAATACTTAAAATATATCTACTCTTATTCATTCAATCTAATTAAATTTAATTTATAATTTCAATGCAATCCCAATAAAAATCCAAACAGAACTTTCTTAGCTACATAAGCTAATTGCAAAGGTCATGTGCCAATTGAGAAGCAGAGGAATAGTCAAGGCAATTCTGAGAAAGAATAAAGAGGAACAAACTTACCCTATTACGATGGAAGCAAAAACAAAAACTACTCACTCAATTCTTGAAGATAATAATTGTCAAGCTACACATCTACACCCAGTGAAAACATATTTCACAACGAAAGTATATAAAAACAAAGAAATTCCAGAATTTCCTGCAGGAGATTCTCTCTAGCCTGAGCGATGGGTACATAAATCATTGTTTTACTATTTTTCTACTAGCAATATACTAGTATATACACCTAGTGCTCTTAGGTATTTATAAAGAATTTTACCAAAATACTTAAAAGTAGGAACAAAATAGTTAATGTAGGTCTTTTGTAAAAGCAAGGTGACACAATGGAAACTTAAAAAGCGGGGATACTTGTATCTATACTACTGCCAAACAAAACAGATTTTATGTAAGAAAATTTTTCAGTTAGAAAAAAATACCCCAATTTATTTGGGTGAATTTATTATGAATTTTATGCTAAAAACAAAAAGCAGCAGCAGAAAAAAAGGAAAACTATTGATTTATAATATTACTCACGCTAAAAAGTCATTCCACATAGCAAAAGGCTGAATTCACTAGGAAGACACACAATTTTATCTTTATTTTTTGGTTAATACTCACAAAATGATATTTTTTTTCCCATTGATTTTTAGAGGGAGTGGAAGAGAGGGAGGCAGGAGGTGAGAGAGAGAGAGAGAGAGAGAGAGAGAGAGAGAGAGAGAGAGAGACAGACATTGATGTGAAAGAGACACATTGATCGGTTGCCTTCTGACATGACCTGATCGGGGCCAGGGATTGAACCTGCAGCCCTTGACGGGGAATCGAGTCTGAGACCCTTTGGTGACCGGGTGAGCGCTCTAACTACTTAGCAACACTAGCAAGGGCAGAAGATACAAAATGTTACTTCATATATTTTTTGTTAATTCTCACCTGGGAATACTTTTCCTATTGATTTTTAGAGAGTGATCATGTGCTATACTAAGAAAGATTTCAAAGAATTTCAGACTATATTCTCTTGCTCTTATTGCAATTAAGTTAGAAATCAATAGATAAAACTTCTATGTTTGTAAATTTCAAATCAACCTTCTAAACAACTAATGGGTCAAAGAAAAAAAAATAAGGGAAATAAAAAATACATAATGAATAATAATGAAAATACTTTGTGTGAAAGAAGACCTTAGAAATTAATATCTTTATGCACTTAACATTAGGAAAAAGGCTGAAAATTAAGGAGGCAAGCAAAACAATCTCCAAGGAAGAAGTAAAAAGGAAATATTAAAACCAAGAAATAACATTAATGAAATAAAAAATTAAAAAGCAATAGATAGCTTTGACAAAACCAAAACCCAAATCTTTTGAAATACTAACAAACATCTTGCAAGAATGATCACAAAAAAATAAAGGCACAAAAAAATGTGTAAAATAAAAAACCACAGAGAAGTCTTTAAAAATCACAGAGAATACTGTGAAAAATATTTTTGGTAAGACTTTTGAAAACTTATGAAGAAAACATAATTTCCTAGAAAATTTACCAAAACAGATGTAATAAATCAGAAAACTGAAATACACTCAAAGAGATTAATTACTAATTTAAAATCTGACCAACCCAGAAGGATGGCTACTATCAAACAGACATAAAATAACACTGTTGGCAAGGATGTGGAGAAATCTGGACCCTTGTGCACGGCTATGCAAAGTAAAATGGTGCAG
Source organism: Myotis yumanensis (assembly GCF_028538775.1). NCBI lineage: Eukaryota > Metazoa > Chordata > Mammalia > Chiroptera > Vespertilionidae > Myotis > Myotis yumanensis. The sequence continues at coordinate 9,837,797 of NW_027223771.1, read as the reverse complement.
CTGCTTGGAAAACAATGTAATGTTCCTCATAAATTAAAAATAGAATGACCATATGATCCAGAAATCTACTTCTGAGTATATATCCCAATACTTGAAAACAAGCACTCAAACAGATATTTGAACATTCATGTCCACAGCAGCATTATTTGCAACAGCCAAAAAGTGGAAGCAAACCAAGTGTTCAACAAATGAATGGATAAAATATGGTACTGGAATATCCAGGCAATGAAATATTATTCAGCCCTTAAAAAAAATCTAACACAGGCTCCAACATGGCTGAACACGACGACAAGGGAAATTAGCCATTCACAAAGCAAGAAACAATGTAGGATTCGACTGATGGGAGGTGTTCCGAGCAGTCAAATCCAGAGACAGAGAGTAGAGCAGTGCCTGCCAGGCTCTGGGGGGAAGGAAATGGGAATCATTGTTTATCTTGTCCTTTTGTGAGGAAAGATCTCTGTGGATGGATATGGATGGTGGCAGCATAACAATGTGAATTTACTTAATGCCACTGAACTGTACACTTTAAAATGGCTTAAATGAGAAATTTCAAGTTATATGTATTTTACTACAAATAAAAGTCAGAAAGACAATTTCCCCAAAAAGCACATACCAGGAAACTACAATTTTATAGACAGATTAAACAAACCCTTCAGAGAGAGCATTTCTATTTTATGCTACCCAGGATTTTTTTTAAAAATAGGAAAAACTAGTCAGTTTATATTATTAAACTAATATAATATTAATAGAGAAAAAAAATTAGGAAAATCCTAAATATTTGCATAACAAATACAACTGTTTTTGAAAATCATGACCAAAATAAGTTTATCAGAAAAGCCATGAATGTAATACATCACATTAAAAAATTAAAGGATAAATCAACCTTTTCATAAGATACAGAAAAAATTCAATAAAAATCAATACTTGTTTATTATTTTTAAGATCTTGCAAAACTAGGGATCGAAGGGAACTTCCTTGATAAAAGCCATTTATAAACCCCTGTAAATTAATTAAAATTGCAAATGATCTATCTTACCTTTTTCTTTTCTTTTTTTAAATATATCTTTATTGATTTCAGAGAGGAAGGGAGAGATAAAGAGAGATAGAAACATCCATGATGAGAGAATCATGGATCGGCTGCCTCCTGCACGCCCGCTACTGGGGATCAAGCCCACAACCTAGGCATGTGCCCTTGACCAGAATCGAACCCGGGACCCTTCAGTCCACAGGCTGACGCTCTATCCACTGAGCCAAACTAGCTAGGGCTATCTTACCTTTCTTATTAGCATTTTGCCCAACTCATCCCAGGTAGACAGGTGATTAGAATTTGTTCTGATAAATACAAAAAAATGCTCTCTATAACAGTCAACTTTAGATATGCATAACAGATATATGCAGCAAGACAACAGGTATATAAACCAAGCTCATATTCTGAGATTTAAAAATTTTTTACGTATTGATTTTTAGAGAGATGGAGCGATATCGATCCATTGTTCCACCCATTGATGCATTCATTGGTTGCTTCTTGTATGTGCCCTGACCAGAGATCGAACCCACAACCCTGGCGCATTGGGAAGACACTCCAACCAACTGAACTACCATTTATCTTGTCCTTTAGCATGTAAAGAGTCAAGTCTGGAAGATTCTCATTATAGCATTTACTCCAGAGTATAAAGACAGTCCCTTTTCCAACCTTATGGCGGTTACTTGGTCAGAATAAAGGGGAAGAGGAGGTTTAAGTAAATTTTATCTCTTTTCAGCCGAAGAAATTTGGAGATGAAAAGAGGAAAATAAGAAAAACACTGTAGCCCTGGCCAGCGTGGTTTAGGTGGGCATCATAGCACACAGGAGACTGCGGGCTCCATTCCCAGCAGGGGGCGTGCAGGAGGCAAGCTGATAAATCATTCTCGCTCATCACTGATGTTTCTATCTCCCTCTCCCTCTCCCTTCCTCTCTGAAATCAAGAAAAATATACTAAAAATAAATCAATAAAATACGTATTTTTAAAAAAGAAAGCATCGTTAGGAATTATCTGTTACATCCCAGACTGCCACCAACTCCGGGAGCCATCTATTACCTCTTCCACTTCAATGCTAGACACACTTTGGCCAAAGAGATCGACTTACTATTTCACTGAATACAGGGATGTCCTTATGGTTTTACAAATTTAAAATTACTTTTTCTCTTCAATCACCTAATTAGCATAATTCTTCAAAGTTGTATACTAATTTGGGGTTTGTAAAACCACACTTAGTTGTAAACATCCAAGAAGTTATAGTTAATTTAAGATCCTTCAGGAAACTCCTTTTCATACTTTCCATGAATTAAATAAAATAATTATTTTCTCTATATTCATGTACACAGGCTAACAAACAGAACTTGTATAATTTATATGCTTTTAAAGCCAAGGAGTCTCAACAAATAGAAATACATAAACTCAAATTTAAAAAACACACAAAAACTTTTTTTACTTTATTCTCTATATAGAATTAAATGTACTTCACACAACTTCCATGAAAAGCATTATCAGCTTCTTTAGATGAACTAAATCCAAACTACAAAGAAATCTGAGTTTTAATTAAAATAAATTTCATCATTTCTCTAGCACTGCACACAAAAAAATTAAATATAGGAATGTATTTAAACTAGCACCCATTTGTTTTGACCTTTAAGAATCACATACTTTTATCATTTGGATTCTAAGATGATGAAAGAGAAAAACATCGGACCTTTTTTTGTGAAGGCTCAAGAAACAAAACATTTCCTGATCAAATTAAAATAAAAAATAAAAACACTAAACCTTTCTTGCTGGGCAGCTGCCTATTATGTTTAACAGGCTTAAAACAAAATGTGTCAAAGATCAAGAGTAAGTTATCTGATATGTCAAATGCATAAGGTCAAAGGTACAATTTTATTAGGTCAGAGGTGGTATAAATAAAGTCTTGTATGTCAAAGAGGGGTCACAGACCAGATGTACAAAATATAAAGACATCACAGATGACAAGTAATAACTTTAAGTAGGACAAGTATGTCTACTATAGATACCTCCACTGATTAAAAATGAAACTTCCATGTGAGAAAGACAAAACTGCCTTTCTAGATCAGATGAGTCATGTGCTGTATCGCACACTTGTGTTCATGAAGGGGCTATAACTAAAAATAACTACAGTCAAAGAATCGCGTAATGAAGGTGACAGGTTCTGAGAAATGCATCGTGAGCCGACTTCACTGCTGTGCGAACTCACAGAGTGACTCACTCACACCTGGTGATGCAGCTGCCACACCGCTGGCCTCGGGGGACAGCCCCTTGCTCCCAGGCTGGTCTGTGCACACGTGACTGCACTGAATACTCTGGCAACTGCAGCACAATGGCAAGTCTGTGCATCTAAACATAGAAAAGGTGCAGTAAAAATATGGCCGGAAAGATAAAAATGGTGCTCCTTTCAGAGCACGTACCATGAGTGGAGCTTATACAGGACATGCTTATACTAGATTAATCTTTCAACTCCAAAAGCCGCACAAAATATACAGAACATCTCTTTGAGGGCAGTAAAAAACAGCCAACACAGCAAGCTTGAGAGATCATGATCCCTAAACAAGGGAGGCAGCACATGAGGGAGCTCCACATGCATTCTCGACTTTTCCTTGAGGGCTCGTGCCAACTTCTGGCACAGGATAACAGTGCAGCCCACAAGGAGCAGTCTTACCGAGCTGAGGAGACAGAATAGGGTTTGGAGAAGTCAAAGTGGTTGGAGCTTGAGAGGCAAAAGTCAGACAGAAGTGAGCCCAAACAACTGCAATTTTCCCTCCAAAATTGGTCATATCCAGATACTCAAGAGAAAACAGTAGCTTCATTCCTTCTACCTATTCATTAAGAACCAATTACAGAATTACCCCTGCTTCCTCGCCGCATCCAATTCAGGGCAAGCCATATGTCCTTGAACCATCCCTTCCTGCCCAAAATCACCCGGCACAGGCCCAAATCCTGTAAGTCCGTTCTAACACCTTATTGAGAAGTCCCATAACACCCCATGGCATTTCCCCCTTTTCTAACAAATCAATAAACCCAATTTTATTCAACTATACCTTTGTTTCTCATGGTCTTTGCCTGGAGGGCATTGACAGAAAGCTAAGAAGAAGAGTGAACTGTATATAACTTCACATCAACATTAGGGATCATCTCAAAGACTTCAGGTTGAGGGCAAGAAGCCAGACACAAAAAGTACATACTACACAATACCATCTATCACAGCAAGGACCGGAAGACTAACGGATGGTATAGGACTGACAGACTAGTCAGTTACCTTGTGGGGTGTGACTCGGACAGGACATGAGGAAACTTTCTGGGGTGCACGAAACTGCCTAAAACTTGATGAGTGGAACAAATATAAACATTCATTAACCTATACATTTGAGTTCTGTGTACTCTAATACATGCTTTCGCTTCAAGAAAAGGGTTAAACATACATGTGCACCTACATCATTTATGGCCCTCAAAGAACCACAATAACGTTAAGAGATGCAAGACAGCTCTAACTGGTGTGGCTCAGTGGATAGAGCGTCGGCCTGCGGACTCAAGGGTCCAGGGTTCGATTCCGGCCAAGGGCATGTACCTTGGTTGCGGGCACATCCGCAGTGGGGAATGTGCAGGAGGTAGCTGATCAATGTTTCTAACTCTCTATCCCTCTCCCTTAATCTCTGTAAAAATCAATAAAATATATTTTTAAAAAGAGAGAGAGAGAGAGATGCAAGACAAACATAAACTTTTCATCTTTGGGAATTTGTTATAACAACAACAACAACAACAAAAAACCCTAGAAATTCAAAGATTAGCAATGCCACCCAAGTCTCAGTAACAGTAGGGAGAAATTATTTATTAAAATGCTTACATAAATCTAAATTCCAGGGCAATAATAATTATAGGTATATAAATAATGCATTTCCCAAAATTTCTCAATCATATACTATCATTTAATTAGGATATTATTATATACTAGAAGCCTGTTGCACGAAGATTCGCACAATAGGCCTTCCTTCCCCTGGCTGCCGGCACCGGTTTTCCTCCAGCACCTGGGAGCCAGGCCTTTGGTCTGGCCGCAGAGGAGAAGCCAAGCCTCGAGGCTAGGCTTCTCCCGTCCGGCCGCAATGAGGCTTGGCTTCCCTGCTGTGGCCGCAGCAAAGAAGCCAAGCCTCTTCAATCTTCAGTCTTTGCTCCACGCCTGCATATGCAAATTAACCGCCATCTTTGGTATGTTAATTTGCATACTCATCCTGATTGGCTGGTGGGTGTAGCAGAGTGACACCAATTTGCATGTTTCTCTTTTATTAGTGTAGATACTATCATATAAATCACACAGTTTTATACGAAAAAAATTGTTTTGAGAGAGGAAGGAAGAGAGAGAGAGAGATAGAAGCATCAATGATGAGAGAGAATCACTGATTGGCTGCCTCCTGCATGCTTTCCACTGGGGATGTGCCCGCAACCCAGGCATGCGCCCTTGACCAGAATCAAACCCAAGACCCTTCAGTCCTCAGTCCTCTATCCACTAAGCCAAACTGGCTAGGGCTGAAATTTTTTTAAAAAATATATTTTATTGATTTTTTACAGAGAAGAAGGGAGAGGATAGAGAGTTAGAAACATCCATGAGAGAGAAACATCCATCAGCTGCCTCCTGCACACCCTCTACTGGGGATGTGCCCGCAACCAAGGTACATGCCCTTGACTGGAATCGAACCTGGGACCCTTCAGTCCACAGGCCGACGCTCTAGCCCAGCCGTGGGCAAACTACGGCCCGCGGGCCGGATCCGGCCTGTTTGAAATGAATAAAACTAAAAAAAAAAAAAGACCGTACCCTTTTATGTAATGATGTTTACTTTGAATTTATATTAGTTCACACAAACACTCCATCCATGCTTTTGTTCCGGCCTCCGGTCCAGTTTAAGAATCCATTGTGGCCCTTGAGTCAAAAAGTTTGCCCATCCCTGACCTAGGCACTTAGCCAAACTGGTCAGGGCATAGGGCTGAAATTTTTATTGTCAACTGTTTTCCAAGAAATGTAGAGCAACACTAATAATTCTTTTCTTATATTATCTATAATAATAAAAGCGTAATATGCAAATCAACTAAATGGCCGAACAGCTGAATGATAGTCCGGACGACCTTCCGGACAAAGCCAAGGCTGTGAGGGCCAAGCCCCTTGCACGAATTTTGTGCATCGGGCCTCCAGTTAAAATATAAAAACACCACAATTTTATACTAGAATTATATTAAAAACAGTATTAAAGTCTTATTTTTATGTTTTGAGTTAATATGTACAATAAAATAACACATTTGTATGCTATGACAGTAGTTGTTAAGTGTTAATATAGTTTTAAATAATCACAGAACGACACAGAACATGGCCTTCTTAGTATAAAGGTGTGTAAATGAAAAGTGGAGCTCACCACTTCCTCATCCGAGAGCTCTCTCCCTTGGATGCTGCTGCTCTCTCGCACGGCTTGCTGGTGCTTCCTTCCCTTAATGTGGCTGAACAGATACACCTCTGAAGAGATCTACAAGCACAAAATCAAGGCAATGTCATTAACCTAGACTTGCGTCTATTTTTAATGTTACACAGTCAACTCAGTAGGCTACACGCGAGTTGAGATCACTCTAGCATTTACATACTAGGCTTACAAATGTTTTCTTTTGAATTCTCAGGACTCCTCTGGAATAGACATGGTCAAAAAAGGCATCCAATTACAGCCAACTTCAACAGGGCATCACTTCTCTTAGGTATCAAAGTTCAAGTTTCAGCACCCAAGACATCCCTTTTCTTTTTTCGGTACCAACACCCAAACACAGTGCCGCGGAACACTACGCAGGTACACTTCCACTCCAGCTGCTTCGGCACTCTGCACTCCTGCTCCCAAGTGCTCACCCTATGTTGTACTACTCACTTTGCGTAAAACAAGGAAAGAAATTCATGGTATTCAGCAGATGCCTTTGTGTGAGTTTTAAAAAACAGGGAGAGTAGGGGGAGAAACCAAGATGGCGGTAGAGGTAAACACTGCAAATTGCTGCCTCGCACAACTACTACAAAAATACAACTAAAAGACAAAATGGACATCATCCAGAACCACAGGAAGGCTGGCTGAGTGGAAAGTCTACAACTAGAAGGAAAGAGAAAAGCATACCGAGATGCAGAGGAGGTGCGGAAGTAAAGTGCAGAGGTACGGACGCACACTCGGAAAGGGCTGGCAACTAAGGACACGGTTGTCTTTTACAATCGGGAGGGAGTCTCAAGCTCCCAACTGCTCTGAACTCCAGTTCCGGGCGAGTCTCTGGGGACTCATACGGGGAGAAACTGGACTGTCTGGCATCGGGCGGAACTCGAGGGCGGCTTTCTCTTGGAGGTGCTTGCAGCGAATACTGAGGAACACTGAGACCCGGGGCCTCTTAGGGCAGGGCTGAGGATCAGCCATAGCTGTTTGCTCTGCCCTGTTGATCCCGAGACCCCGCCCCACCCAAGCTGTGTACAGAGGCTTTTGCATATGAATAGCATGGCCCTTTGCAATCTGAAATTACCTAACAAACTGCAGCTGGGTCAGAGAGACCGAGAACATCCAAAAGAAGGCCCAAGTCCCCACAGCAGCTTGCATTGTTTCACAGCTGGGCCTCCTCTGGGCACCTCCAAACCCCAAACAAAGAAGAGGAATCTGCAGATCTCTCCGTAGCTCCTGCTGGGTAGACTCAGGCAGAGGCTAAATTAGCACCTCCTTAGAGATCCAAGAGCCAGTGTACCCAGTGGTCAGAGTGGGACCATCCAGATTACAACTCCTCAGATCCACAAGGGACACACTCAGGGGGCAGACTCAGTGAGCACCAAAGCCCCACTGAAGCAAGTATTGCCCCAGAAGGATGTCTCCAGCACAGAAGTTCTCCCACCGTAGACACAGCTGATTCTCACAGCCAATTGGCCTGGAGGTCAATTCCTCCCAGTGATACCTACAACAATCAAGGCTTAACTACAACAAGACTGTGCACAAAGCCCACAAAGGGGTGCACCAAGAGTGTCCACCTCAGGTAATTGGGGAGGCTGAGCCACTGGGCCCCTTAGGACACCTAGCACACAAAGCCACTCTATCAACACAGGGAAGCAGCCAAAATGAGGAGACAAAGAAACAGGTCACAAATGACAGAAATGGAGGAAAGCAAACTACTGGATATAGAGTTCAAAACCACGGTTATAAGGTTACTCAAGAATCTTCTAGAAACCGCCGATAAATCTAGTGAGACCCTCGAGGATATGAAAAAGGACCAACTAGAAATTAAGCATACACTGACTGAAATAAAGAATATTATACAGAGATCCAACAACAGACTAGAGGATCCCAAGAATCAAGTCAAAGATTTGAAATACGAGGAAGCAAAAAAACAACCAACCGGAAAAACAAAAAGAAAAAAGAATCCAAAAATATGAAGATAGTGTAAGGAGCCTCTGGGACAACTTTAAGTGTACCAACATCCGAATTATGGGGTGACAGAAGAAGAGAGAGAGCAAGATATTGAAAACCTATTTGAAGAAATAATGACAGAAAACTTTCCCTACCTGGTGAAAGAAGTAGACTTCCAAGTCCAGGAAGCACAGAGAACCCCAAACAAAAGGAATCCAAAGAGGACCACACCAAGACACATCATAATTAAAATGCCAAGAGCAAAAGACAAAGAGAGAATCTTAAAAGCAGCAAGAGAAAGAAACTCAGTTACCTACAAGGGAATACCCATACGACTGTCAGCTGATTTCTCAACAGAAACTTTTCAGGCCAGAAGGGAGTGGCAAGAAATATTCAAAGTGATGAATACCAAGAACCTACAACCAAGGTTACTTTATCCAGCAAAGCAATCATTCAGAATTGAAAGTCAGATAAAGAGCTTCACAGATAAGGAAAAGCTAAAGGAGTTCATCACCACTAAACCAGTATTATATGAAATGCTGAAAGGTATCCTTTAAGAAGAGGAAGAAGAAGAAAAAGGTAAAGATACAAATTATGAACAACAAATACACATCTATCAACAAGTGAATCTAAAAATCAAGTGAATAAATAATCTGATGAACAGAATAAACTGGTGATTATAATAGAATCAGGGGCATAGAAAGGGAGTGGACTGACTATTCTTGGGGGGGGTAAGGGGTGTGGGGGATGCGGGAGGAGACTGGACAAAAATCGTACACCTATGGATGAGGACAGTGGGGGCGGGGCTAAAGGCAGAGGGTGGAGTGGGAACCGGGTGGAGGGGAGCTATGGGGGGAAAAAAGAGGAACAACTGTAATAATCTGAATAATAAATATTTAATTTTAAATAAAAGTGAAGAAAAAAAAACCAGGGAGAGTACATTGTCATACTTTAAACTCTAGTAATAAGGTAGATCTTCACAATATTGATAATGACAACCCACCAGGACATTGCACAGAGAACACTGCTTCTTTCTCTCGTAAGGGGTCAGTTTGGGAGCATAGTCAGTATTTGCGTGTCGTCCACTGCTCAACTCAGCAGCTTTTTCTTTTCTTTGTTCAATCTGTTCCATGTGCCTTCTAATGCTTTCATCATGCTGCAGATGAAGTCAGAGTGTGAGGATATAAAAAAGTACTCAAATCATACTGATAACTTGAAAAAATATTTCTATTAAGCCTTCTAAAATAACAGCAGAATGTCATAATTCAATGTTAATGTGAACACTGAGAACAAGAATTTACATAAAGACCTTTAATATCTCCTGCATGTACAGTTACATTTCCTAAATGTGCTCCATGGAGCTACATGGGATCTTAGTAAGTGCTTTGTGGAAGAGGTTCCATGGTCAAATAAACTGGGAAAACCGGAAGTGAAAGCTAAAAAGGTTTTTAAAATTGACGTTATGTAGCCTGTAGTATGTCACTGTCTGTGAGCTATGACCCAATAAACAACATCTGACACTCATTACACACAGCACACCTCCAAGAAGCACTTCCCGGAACGCCCTGTGGGAAATGCTGACCCACAGGTAAGGACCAAGCTGATCGTCAGCACATCAGGCCTCTGTCCACACCAACTACGCTGCGAACTGTCCTACACCTCCAGTGACTTCCCAGAGAACAAAACAAACAAGCTAAATTACACTACTTCCAACTTCTGACTCCCCCTCACACATTTCATGAGGCTGAAATGGCATCCCATCTAACTACCCATTCTCCCACACATGTAACTCATTTTTCTTCTAAGATTCAGCTCAGGAATTACTCTCTAGGATTACTTCCCCTCACCCTCCGTGTTGGACTGAGAACCCCTCTGTGCCTCAGCAGCACGCTGTGTAACCTCCGTCCACATGGAAGTTGTGTGCTCGGCATCTGAAGCTCACGTCAGAGGATGAGTTTCTTGAAATTCATGGTCACATCTTACTCACCTCTATTCCCATGCCTACCACAGGCTCCGTAAGTATTTACTGCATTAGATGTAAATGAATGATAAAGTTCTAGGACTACACAAATAGCACAGTGTGGTGTCCTACATACAGAAGTTACCATCTCTGTGAGGAGTTGTGAAGTATTCGTACTGCCAGGAGCTACACTACTGATGGTGAAGATTTTCTAGAAAATGTAAGTTTGTCGTGTCTCCCAACTACAAACATGCAAGTCCTAAGCACTAAAACCAAGTGAAACTATCCTATCCTGTATAATAAAAGGCTAATATGCAAATTCTCCCCTCGACCAGGAGTTCAACCAGAGGGCAGGTCCGACTTGTCAACCGCCGGCAGCTCCTCCCAGGCAGCCCCGCCCCAGACAAGACCGCCCCCGCCCAGACAGGCTCTGATCAGGGTGGGCCGGCCGGACCCCACCCGTGCACGAATTCGTGCACCAGGTCTCTAGTTTATAATAATCACTGCTCAGTAAAAACAAGAAATGTTAAAATGTGGTTATTTTTTTTCCTCAATTGCTTACTAAAATTTAGTTTTCAGATAGTTGAACTGGCCAATATGATGGTAGCAAAATCATATTTCTCATTATCAAAAGATCAGGAATACAAATTAATTCAATTTTCTATACAATTAATTCAACAAATAAAAATGTAATCTCATGCTCCATGACAGCGCCAAGCTTTCACAGTCAGACGCGTAAACCCACCTTGAGCTGTATTTTCTTCTGCAGCTCCTCCATGGCCTCCTGCTGAGCAGCCGTGAGAGCCGCCAGTCGTTCTTCCCTATCTCTGTGCGCACCCAGGGGAGGAACAAACCGCAGGTTAAACAATACAATGAGGGCTCACAGGCTTCTCTATTCTACACCAGCGGTCGCCATCCTTTCGGACCTCATGGACCACCAGTGGTCCACGGACCACGTGTTGGCGACCACTGTTCTAAAGGGTTATTGTTTTTTAAAATTATTTTTCTAAGTGCCTGTTAAGTCCCAGACATACTGTTCATTAAGTCCTTGGAAAGCAGCAGAAATTATTAGTTATGAAATAGGTTTCTGGACCTCGGCAGAGGTTTAAATATTAGCTCCAAGGCTGTCACTTAAATATGCCAGTAAAACCACAACAAACGAATAGAAAAGGCATGAACTCACACAGAGAATAGGAGGAAACGATCCCAAACAAATTATGAGACACACAAAAAAGCATGACCATGCTTGGGAAAAAGCAGTGAATCGAAACTCTCTGAATGAAGTCATATGTTGGAGTTAGCAGACAAAGACTGCAAAACAGCTATTATAAACATGTTCAGATAATTAAAAGTGTGCCAAAATAAAGAAAAATATTATGACAATGATTTAACAAACAGGGACTCTCAACAGAGAAAAGAAAGAGTTTAGAACAGCATTGCAATAAGAGGAACGAGGACCCTTGAACAAGCGGCTGATTCTGGGGGTGGCGCATGGAGAACACGACGCGTCTGGAGCGCCTTGCGCGTTGGAGAGGAAGGCCGCGCCGAGAAACCACTGAACAACGTCAGGGGACACAGGGGCCAAACGGAAGAGCTCCCAGTGTCAACGTAGAACAAGTGAGCAAGAAAATGAGTAACAGAATACTAGCATGTAACTGAAAGTACAAAAAGATATAAAAAGTCCACACTGACATATGAATGAATGAATGAATGAATGGGAGAGGACAGACTGCAAATAAGTTCTGCAGTGATCTCAACAGGTGTGGGCTCTGCTCAGTGGCTCGCTTCCAAGGAGGACAGCAGAGGGAAATTTTTAAAGTCACTACACAAGGAAGAAACCTGACCCCATCCTCACCAGGTGACCAAGGTTCACAAACTCCGAGGTAAGTCCAGCGGACAGCATAAACCTCTGACATGTTAAGAATAGAAATTTAGCCTTGACCGGTTTTGCTCAGTGGATAGAGCATCGGCCTGCGGACTGAAAGGTCCCAGGTTCGATTCCGGTCAAGGGCATGTACCTTGGTTGTGGGCACATCCCCAGTAGGGGGTGTGCAGGAGGCAGCTGATCGATGTTTCTCTCTCATCGATGTTTCTGACTCTCTATCTCTCTCCCTTCCTCTCTGTAAAAAAATCAATAAAATATATTTTTTAAAAAAAGAATAGAAATGTACATTTAGCCCTGTGGTCCTACTGTCAGAAACCATAACCCTAATCTAACCATCAGAAACACATCAATTACATCCTCACTGAGCAACAGTATAAAATACCTGACCACTCTCAAAACTGTCAGGGTCATCAAAGCCATGGGAAATCTGAGAAACTACTAAAACTCAGAGGAGCAAATAAATACCTGAAGAAATAATGGCCAAACACTTCCAAAATTTGATGAAAAACAATCATGAAGAGAATCAACCTAGACAAATCATAGTCACACAGAAACGTGAAAGGGCCAAGACCCTCCTATCAGCATTAGATACCAAAATTATTACAAAGCTTTGATAATTAAATCAGAGGATAAAGAAAGTAACCACCAGCTCAAAAGACAGAGCCCACAAACAGAGCCATGCATCCAAGGAAACTTGATTTATGTCAGAAAGCTCTCTAGATCAGTAGGAAAATTTTGATTTTTCAGTAACATGTACTAGAACAATGGGGTATTCACAATACAATCAGAGAGAGTTGATTTTATTGTATGGTTTGAGATAGAAATACAATTTCTTTTTTAGTAGCTGCTAAGTATGCAAAAAGTTATTCAGCCTTATTAGTCTTGGACAGCACATTTGCACATACACCAAATTTGACACAATTAAAAGGTCAGAAAAAAATTCACATGTCAGCAAGGTATATACCAACCAAAAGGGACTTAGGCTTGGCCAATTAAATGCTTTTCCTGGGTCTTTAAATCTTAAACAACTGATTTTAAAGTAAAGGGATGGCCGAAGGTCACTTATCATAATCAGAGTGACAGCACGCTGACCAGACTGTTGCTATCGAAAGACCATGCTGTGGCTCCTGTGGCCTGGCCTCCGACGCCCGACCACCTGCAAGCCTGGTCCTCTCAGCTCCTACGTGTGCTCCCAACGTGCTCCTAAAAACCCCCTTCGCTGAATCAAGCAAGCCAGAATCAAACTCTATTTCTTGCAACCAAAACATTTTTGAAATACCATGTTTTCCATCCAACAGAAGGTTAAAAAGGTTTTCACTTTAACATGATGCTATAAAGCCTGGAAATTGACATTTTTGTACTTGGACTGTTTCTAAAAACATCTACACGACAGCAAGTGCCTTTAAGACTTGATTTGAACATTGACCGACTGCAAAACGTTTGTCAGGATCAAATCACAACAGGTACCTCGCTCTTTCCCTGGCGGCGTCCTCACGGGCCTTTTCCTTCTCTTGCCTCTGTTGTTCAATCCGCGCTTCTTGTTCTCTCCTCTTCATTAACAGTTCCTCCACCCGGGCCTGCCGTTCGGCCTCGAGTGCTCTCTTTCGTTCCTAATGTCAGAAATGTTTTCAAAGATGTTAGATTTACGTGAAAAACGAAAATGACATAGCTTTGATATAAACGTATATATTAAAACCATGGAGATCCCTGGCGTGTCAGTAAGTTTGCTTCACAGAATTGAAACAAAAATCAAACATCAGTGATATCTGGTTTTCATGTAATTTACCAGTGTTACACATAATGATCAGAATAAATGCTATGTTCAGCAGATACTATGTTATTCATATTCTACAAGAACCTAGTAAGTACTTTATGGTTAATCACTTCTAAAGCCGTGTTTAGAAATGGTTCTAGAAACACCAAAACACCATGAAGAAAGCACAGTGAACAGGTTTCTATGTGGATGGTCCATGTATCCATGGCTGTGGTGTTTAAGTAACGGGAATGCACTGCTTAGGACCTTGGTCAGAGGGAAACTTTCTACTCCATGAAAGCATCTTGCACAGGGGAGGGATTCCATAAATAAGTTAATAAATGAAGCATGACTTTATAAAGTAAATCTATATCCTTACAAATAAAGAACATAAACCTATGGCCAAGGAATTAGAAAGGTATCTCCTCACTCTTACGCCTTCTGAAACCTCTTGGACACCACGGTACTTGGTTTCACAGTTACTCACATGTTACGGCAGCTTCAGAAAGAATCTGGCATCCCCCCATTTATACCTGAGATGTGGCAGGTGCCCACAGATGCTGCCAAATAAAATCCCACCTGGACAGCTTCGTCACGCGCTTGCTTTTCCTCCTGTCTTCGCTGGCGCTCTTCCTGTAACTCATTAAGCCTCTGCTCATATTCCTTCAACTTCGATAAGACATCATGGCGTTTATTCTGGGCTTCCAGGGTATTTATGAAAGCAATTTCATTTACCTTTATTTAAAAAAAAGTGAATTTCAAATAAAGTTAATTCTAGTGTATGCCACAAAAATAAACTTAACTGTCTTTACATTATAACATAAACCAGTGTAAAGGCATAAAACCAAAGTGTAATAGTCTATGAGTGTTTTCTTCAATATTTACCTAAAAAATGGATAATAATACAGTTATAAAATAAATCCACAGGCCTTAGTAAGAACTGATATAAAATAAATAAAATTCTGCCACAGAAAGTATTTTAAGTCAATAAATAAATTAGAATTCTCATAGATACCATCTTATAAAGTTCTACATAATATCCTTATAATCCGCAACCATACAAATTACATTAAGATTAAAACAGTTACATATACGTGTTCTAAGGAGTTTGGACAAACCTTAAATAACAAATCATTTTTCTTCGACTTATACTGAGTGAATGACAAGTAGGTACAAGGTACTGAACTGTACGCACTGCACCCTCACCTTCATATATACTGATTCTTAAGAGTCCAGCAAAACTTGACAGCAGTGTTTATGAGTAAAGCTGAAAAAAGTCAGTTGGGGTTGAACCTTTCTTTTTTTTTTTTTAATCCTCACTCGAGGATATTTTTCCATTGATTTTGAGAGAGAGTAGAAGAGAGAGGGAAAGACAGACAGAAACATCGATGTGAGAGAAACACATCGATTGGTTGCGGGCCGGGACGGAGCCTGCAACCGAGGCACAGTCCCTTCAGTGGAAACGAACCCAGGATCCTTCAGTCCACAGGCCGATGCTCTATCCACTGAGCAAAACCAGCTAGGACAAAGTTTTCATTCTTTAAAGCTAGAAAAATATAGTGAAATGGTGGCGTGAAGAAAAACACAGTGAAGTGGTGGCGTGAAATGGGAAAGTGAAGGCTGAGCTACACTCTTTGACGGCAGCAAAGACTCCAGGAACCCGTCACTACAAATGCCCCTCAGACAGTCAGAACCAGCCCCGCACACACACGGCAGCTGCCTTTCAGCAAGGCCATTCAACATACAAAGGAAAGGATTTTCAACAACTGGTACCAGAACATTAGTTATCCATATGGTAACATTTCTTCTTACCCCTCGCCTTCACCATATACAAAAAACAACTCAAAATGGAATATAGACCTCATTGTAAAATTAAAAACTTCTAGAAAGAAACTTGAGAAAAAAATCTTAGTAACCTTAGGTTTAGGTAAAGATTTTTAAAATAGGATGTAAAACTCACCAAGTATAGAAGAAAAATGTCAACATTTTGAATTTTATCAATTTGTAAGACTTCAAAAGGTACTGTCACAAAAATGAAAAGGTGTGGCTCAGTGGTTAAGTATAGACCTATGAACCAGGAGGTCAAGGTTCGATTCCTGGTCATGGCATATGCCCGGGTTGAGGGCTCGATCCCTAGTGTGGGGCATGCAGGAGGTAGCTGATCAATGATTCTCTCTCATCACTGGTATTTCCATCTCTCTCTCCCTCTCCTTTCCTCTCTCTCGCTCTTAAAACCAATAGAAGCTTTTTTTTAAAGGCAATCTACAGACTGAGAGAAAATATATGCAAAACATAGATCCAGCTCTAGCTGGTTTGGCTCAGTGGATAGAGTGTCGGCCTGCGGACTGAAGAATCCCAGGTTCGATTCCAGTCAAGGGCACATGCCCAGGTTGCAGGCTTGATTCCCAGTAGAGGGGCATGTAGGAAGCAGCCGATCCATGATTCTCTCTCATCATTGATGTTTCTGTCTCTCTCTCCCTCTCTCTCTCCCTCTCTGAAATCAATACAAATATGTTTTAAAAAAACACACAGATTGATTTCCAGTCAAGGGCACATACCTGGATGGCAGGTTCAATCTCTGGCCCTGGTTGGGGAGCATGCAGGAGGCACCAATCAATGTGTCTCTCTCACATTAGTATCTCTCTCTCTCTCTCCCTCTCTCCCTCCCTCCTTATAAGTCTCTCTTAAAATCAATGGGAAAAAAACATTCTCAGGTGAAGATTAACAACAACAAAATAAGTTAAACATGGACACATGAACCTATCATGATCCATTCTCAGGTATTTACCCAAGAAAATAAAAGCACACATCTGCATGAATGAGTATTGGTACATGAATATTCAATGCAGTTATATCTGAAAACAAATGTCCATCAACAGCTGCTGAATTAACAAATTATGGAAATTCTATTCAGTGGTATATACTTCTCAGCAATGAAAAAGTAACTGATATACACAACAGCATGGATAAAATCAAAATCACTATGCAGAGTGAAAGACACCAGAGGAGAGAGAGTACATACTGCATGATCCCATTCATATAAAATTCTAGAAAATGTTTACAGCTACAGTGACAAAAAGCAGGTCAGAAATTGCATGGGAACAGTTGGAGGAAGGAAGGAATTACAAGAAAGCAAGAAGAAACTTTTGAGGGTGATGGAATTGTTTATAATCTTTATATGATAGTTGCAGGAATATATACATGTCAAAACTCATCAAACTGATGCTTTACATATGTGCTATCTATTGTCTGTCAATTATACCTCAATAAAGCTGTAAAAAATATATATACACATCATAGGATTATTTTTTAAAAATATTTTTATTGATTTCAAAGAGGAAGGGACAGGGAGAGATAGAAACATCAATGATGAGAGAATCATTGATTGGCTGCCTCCTGCACGCCCCCCACTGGGGATCGAGCCTGCAACCCAGGCATATGCCCTTGACTGGAATCAAACCCGCGACCCTTCAGTCCGCAGGCCAACGCTCTATCCACTGAGCCAAGCCGGCTAGGGCTATATCATAGGATTATTATAAAGACAAGATACTGCACCTAACAAGCTTAAAATGAGCCCGTAAAATGCTGTTATTCTGGACAGAATAGACATTTGATAAACATTAGCTTTTTATATAACAATTGTTGAAAAGGACTTGGGTAACTAATTCAATGCTCAAAGCACCTAAGATTTATGTACTCACCTTAGCTTCTTCCTCTTGTGCTTTTTTAACAATGGCTTGTAATTGCACTTCTCGCTTAAACTCAGCATGAAGCAATTTCTCCTCCATCATCCTACGTCGTTGATCTAGCAATTCTTCCTTCCACTTCCGGACATCTTTTTCCTGCATACAGTGAAGTACCACATCCTCACGTTCAGCACACAGTCATTTAACAGAAGTGCAAACTGATGAACAGTTTAGTACTTGTAAGTGGAAAGAGTTAATGGAGCAGACTCCAGAGACAGCCCGCTCGAGTTCATAATCTAACTCATTGGCTTGTTTTCAAGACTGAGTCAATACAGGTACAAATCTTAGAGCTGTGCATTAGACATGGCTCAGCTGAAATACCTGCTGTCATTATACTGCACTACGAGTAAGCTTTCATTAAAATGAAAACAGTGTGTATTTGTTAGCCTCGTAAACCTAATGTCTCTAGTAACCAAATTCAAGACAATTAGGTAGTTTTATCCTTGAGAATGGAAAATGGGGAGAAGTCTGAAAAATTACATTCATTTGCATAAGAAGCAAAAAGAGCCTCCAGAAGAACAAAAATAGACATAACAGTTTCCTTTAAATCCCTAGAACAGTATCAAAAAGTAAAAGACTCTGCTCTAGGAAATCTAATCCAGCACCAATGAGAATAAATTATAGAAAATCAGATGTTGGCTCAACATGAACGAGCTACATAACTATGTGTTTAAACACCTAAAAAAGTATGACACAGGAACAGCATGGATAGAATCCAGAGGACAGACCCTTAAAGCCCTAAGTAAGGTGGGGAGCCCAGAGCAGCACTGAGCCTCTCCTGCATTGTGTTCACATCTGTAAAATGGGCTCAGTACCTGTTGAACTCTGTACCTCCCACAGTTACTATGGTGATCAGTGAGAGCATGTATGTAACAGTGTTGAAACAATACCTTTTATGCAAATGCAAGGTGGGATTTATCAATAAAAGTAATGGAAGGGATACCTACATTGATGGGAAAAGTAAACCAGAGAACCTCTAATGCACAATTTCAAGAACTGATCTCCAAATAAGTGGAGGTTATATTATATATTGAGAAAAAGGTTATAAAAAATAGTGCAACTTCCATTCTGGCAGCTTACTTGCTCTTTCTTCCTCTCTCTCTCAGATACTTTCCTGGGGGAAGCTGGCAGCCATGTCATGAAGAAAGTGAGGAACTGAGGTCTACAGCCAGCTGATGAGAGGACCTGAAGCTGCCGTAACCAAAGGGAGTCTGGAAGCGGATCCGTCAGCTCCAGTGACTGCTGCCCCAGCCGACAGCGTGACTACCCCTCGTGAGAGACTCTGAACAGAAGTCACCAGGCAAGCCACCCCCCTCCCATGCCCACAGAGGCTGTGAGCTATTAATGTGTGTTGTAGGCTGCCAAGTTGTGAGGGCATTTGTTACACAGAAAACATAACTAACACAGTACTCACCTACATCTGCCACATGCAGGTAACAACAAACTGAGCAACAGCCAACAGCCATCCTAGACGCGTGCTACTGTTTTACACACTTGCCACATTTAATCACCCCAACAGGTTAATAATTACAATTTCACTTTACAGATAAACAAACTGAAACCAGTATTGTTAAAGGAACTTGCTCCAGGCACCATATCTTACGTAGCAAAACCAGGATTTGGCCTGGTTGGCCATCTAGGGTCCATGTTCCTTCCACTATGCCACACTGATCAGAAGTAACACTGCTCTAAATAATCTTAAGAATCTCGCCTATAATTCTCATTACTGCCCCACTTACTCAAACTTTACAATATAGGGCTCAAAACTGTCCTACCAAGTCTTCTACACTTTGCACAAGACTCCCCAAGGAAACCCTAGAACGAAAATGGCAAAAATGATCCATGCAAATGCTGCAAAACAAGAATTTACCAGCTAATTTAGGAATTAAAAATTCTTTTTACAGGTAAACTTCTGTAATCCAACTGACATAAATACCTTGTTTCCTAGAATATTTCATTGTTTTTATAGTTCTTTTAGCTTCTCTCAGACCATAAGAAAAGTTCAATTTGAAAAGAAGCCCACCAATTTAAGGCTATCATAATTTCCTAAATATTAAAAACTCACCCTTTCTAACAATTTCTGAAGCTTTAATGTTTTCTCTTCACGTAACTTTTCCCTTAGCTGCTGTGCTTTCATCTGTTTCTCTTCATGTTTCTTCTTAGATTCTGCAATTGTTCTATTAATACAAGCAAATAAACAGGCGACATGAATGTTTACATGATAAAACCAAAAATATTTTCTTTTGTCTTCAAAGTTCTAAAAATAAATACAAAAGGCACACAAAAATAATTTTGGTCTAACTTTTCAGGAAAACACTGTCACTTTTCAAAGAATCTGAACTGTCCTGAGTCAGGTGCCTTAAAATGTTATTCAGCAACTCTGTTTAACAGTCAAGAGTGGCTAGTTTCCCTCCTGTATAGTATTTTAAATTTTCTGAGGCCAGACCTTTTGCGAGATGGGGAGGAAAGTTTCTCATGCATGTGAATTCCATGTCCTGGAGGTCTTGCAGGTTCCTCCTCTACAATATCCCCCCAGGATGTATTTTGGCGCCAAGATTCACGAGCTGTTCATTAAAAAGAAAACCACTGTTACTGCTTAAGCACATAGTTCTATAAAACTAACATTCAGAACAGACTTTTAAAAGGCATCAGCATTCTTACTCCATATTTTTTATTTTACACAGAAGTTTGTGTAATAAGATCATCTACTTTAGACCCCTCTGCCTGTACACAAAACACACACACACACACACACACACACACAATACCTTCATAATCCGCAAGGACATCATTCCAGTCCATAGACATACCACAGAAAAATACATTTCCACTGCCCATGCTGGCCTAAAATGTAATAAGGAAAATTCAAAAACAAATATTTGAACACAATTATAACCTTAAAAAGTAAACTGCATATGAAATTTTCCCAGCTTGTGCTAGTACATTTCATCTAATAACTAGCTCAAATCTAGAATAAAGCACATACCTCTTATGGTCACAATAATAACCAAGTTAAAAATGCCATAGTGTAAACACTTTAAGAGGAAGACAAATCTACTTGTCATTTAATAGCAGAGACAAATCAAGTGAATTTAAAAGAAACATATTGGGCCCAGCCAGCGAGGTTAAGCATTGACCTATGAACCCAGAGGTCACGGTTCAATTCCAGTCAGGGCACATGCCCAGGTTGTGGGCTCGATCCCCAGTAGGGGGCCTGCAGGAGGCAGCTGATCAATGATTCTCTCTCATCATTGATGTTTCTATCTCTCTCCCCCTCTCCCTTCCTCTCTGATATATATATATATATATATTATAAAAAGAAACATGTTGCCCTATCCTGTGGTCGGCAAACTGCGGCTCGTGAGCCACATGCGGCTCTTTGGCCCCTTGAGTGTGGCTCTTCCTAAGCCTTAGGAGCACCCTAATTAAGTTATTAACAATGTACCTACCTATATAGTTTAAGTTTAAAAAATTTGGCTCTCAAAAGAAATTTCAATCGTTGCACTGTTGATATTTGGCTCTGCTGACTAATGGGTTTGCCGACCACTGGCCTGTACTATTATAACACACTCTAATATACTATACTAATACAGTACACGAGTACTACATACATCCTGACAAATTCAGATCAGACATTAGAAGAGCTCAAGATTATTCTTTAAGAAATCCCTCTCGCCCAGCAGGTGTGGCTCAGTGGTTGAGCATCGACCTATGAATCAGGAGATCATGGTTTAATTCCTGGTCAGGGCACATGCCAGGGTTGTGGGCTCGATCCCCAGTGTGGGGCGTGCAGGAGGCAGCTGATCAATGATTCTCTCTCATCATTGATATTTCTCTCTCTCTCCCTCTGCCTTCTTCTCTGAAGTCAATAAAAGTATATTTTTTAAAAAAGAGCCCTAACCGGTTTGGCTTAGTGGATAGAGCATCAGCCTGCGGACTCAAGGGTCCCGGATTCGATTCCGGTCAAGGGCATGTACCTTGGTGGCGGGCACATCCCCAGTAGGGGGTGTGCAAGAGGCAGCTGATCGATCTTTCTCATCGATGTTTCTAACTCTATCCCTCTCCCTTCCTCTCTGTAAAAAAGCAATAAAATACATTTTTTTAAAAAGGAAAGAAATCCCTGTCATCAACAACTTGAGTCTGCTGAGCACTTAGTGACAGCGAAGCAGTGTATCGTTTGCTTTTTATTAGAATAAAAACAGTAAAATGCCTTATATTCTTCTTCAACCTCTGCAATTACAATCTGAGTAATGCTAAGTTCTTACTTTCTGAGATTCAATTTCTTGATTTGTAAAAAGAAAATAACTTCTAACTTGTCAAATGCATTGTACTAAAAACTCTTAATAATGTTAAAGTGCTAAAATAAGAATTGCAATTATTTATTGTTTGTCTTAATCACACAGAATGATAATACAGTTATTGAAGATAATTTTAAAAGTCATTTTAAATAGGACTGGATGAACTCTAGGTACTCTGGCAGTAAGAATTTTATTTTTGAATATACTTTTTTGAACAATTATAAAATTCTAAAGGCTCACAGAAAAATCACTGTCGTTGTCAGTTTCAATATTAATATCATTGTTTTCTTCAGCTTCGATTTCTCTAGTTAATTGTTCCTCTTCAGCAATAGCACTAGCAATGGCTTCTTCATTGGCCTTTTCTAGGCGATCTGCTAGCTCTTCCTTTTTAGCAAGAACTTCTGCCATGGACTGCAAAGTTAAAAACAAACAGCATGAAGAGTCACCACTTGACCGGCAAGTTCAGTAGTTATCTCACTCTTTATATTCTAATCACACACTCAACAGTATACAGAACATAGCACTGTTCTAGAATTATAAAACCTCAGGTCCAGTATAGGCTCAACCACTCGCTAGCTGTGTGACTTGAAAGTTTCTTAAAATCAAGAGCCCATTTTGTATTTCATAACATGGTACAGTAATCCATGACTTACCTTCCTTACCAGACTGCTGTGTAAGAGAAACTGTGAAGTTGTATAAATAACAGGTATTATTATTTATGACAGTGTCAATTTCATTTGCATGCAAAAAAATTCAAAAGTTATAGGTCAAATATCTTAAAAATTAAGGAAAACCATCCTATATAATAATCCTATATAATAAAAGGCTAATATGCAAATCGACCAGACAGCGGAACGACCAGTCGCTATGACGTGCACTAACCACCAGGGGACAGATGCGTCATTATGATGTGCACTGACCACCAGGGGGCAGCTGCCTCCTGGTGGTCAGTGTGACCTCCAACTGCAGGCTTAGGCCCACTCCCTGTGGGCCTAAGCCGTCAGTCAGACACCCCCCAAGGGCTCCTGGACTGCGAGAGGGCGCAGGCCGGACTGAGGGACCTCCCCCAAGTGCACGAATTTCGTGCATCGGGCCTCCAGTTTTACAATAAGGGAAACAGAGAAATAATTTATGTAATGTTGATGATACCTAACTTAGATATATGTATTACAAGTAATATAGATCAGAATCATTAATTTATAAATCCCCATGGTAAGCTAAATACACATATACAAATATAGCTCCACAGTGATATTCAGATATTTCCATATCCCTCTGTTGACTGATAGAACAAGTACCAAAAACATAGGAGACTTGGACAATATTATCTACAAAAGTGACCTCACTGTCTTCCCAAGAGAAATGAAAATATGTGTTCAAAACAAAGACAAATGTTCATGGCGCCTTCGTAACAGAGGACCTGGGAAAAACTCAAACATGTCATCAAATGAATGGATGAATAAATATACTGTGTTACATGCATACAACAGAATAGGCCTAAAGACAATAAAAAAGAATGAACTAATACACAACTACATGAATGAAATGTGAAACAAGTATGCTTGAGAGAAAGAAGCCGCACAAAGATTACATTATTCCACTGACATAAAGCTCTGAAAATACCAATTAATAAATAGTGATCGCAGGAAAGTGATGACCTGGGAAGGGGTACAAGGAATGGCAAAAAGTGGGCATGACAAGGGGGGAAAGTGGACACTTTTAGGGCAATCGGTATGTTCATTATCCTGACTGTAGAGATGACTTCATAGTTATAAACCTATCAAAATTTATCAGTTTACATATTTCAGATATGTGAAGTTTACTAAAAATCAATTATACCTCAATAAAGGCATTTTAAAATGCAAATGCTTAGTCCCAGCTCAAAAATGAATAGGTTGGGAGTAGAACCCAGGTTTTGCTAGCTCCTTGAAAGCTTCCCCTCCTCCTTCCCACCTCGTCTCTCTACCCTCTGCCCCATACAACACTCTCCCTGGGAATACAATGGGGTGAGGGAGTTTAGATGAGAGTCTATTTCTTTACATCATAAAGTTTTTCTCTATAAACCCTAGAATACAGACGTTGACTGCTGTTATGTCCCACACAGATATTACAACTAATAGCAATTTAAAAATACAAATAGTAGCCCTGACCGGTTTGGCTAGAGCGTCGGTCTGCGGACTGAAGGGTCCCAGGTTCAATTCCGGTCAAGGGCATGTGCCTTGGTTGCGGGCACATCCCCAGTGGGGAGGGGCGGGGGGGGGGGGCGGGGAGGGGTGTGCAGGAGGCAGCTGATCGATGTTTCTGACTCTCTATCCCTCTCCCTTCCTCTCTGTAAAAAATCAATAAAATATATTTAAAAAATACAAATAGTAAAGCTGAAATATTTAACTTCACAAAAAGTAAGTTCACACATGAGCCCATTTCCTCAATTGTATCTTGCCCCAAGTACATTTCCATTTAGTCTCTGAAGACCTGAGAAGACGTTAATACGAGAGACCTTAAGGATGAAGTGATGATTCCATTACCCACATGTATGTTTTACTATTTCACACTGTGAATTTCAAATAAATATCTGCATACATCATTTGTATATCTATGAAAAGAAAAAATTTAAATATGACCAATTTCTACCCCATATATTAAATCCACTACTTGTTATACTATAATGATGTTCAACCTTTGAAACCATTCACACTAAAACAAATTATTCTTTATTCCTTATTAAAGGAATCTAAGTATTTTTTTCTTGTTACTATCAACCTTATTTCTCCCTTAACCCATATGGTTTCATCTGTATCTAATGCTATTCTCTATCAGAAGTATAATGTGGCCTATTATCATCTGCTGACAGCATCTTGCAGTATGATGAGGCACTAATTTTTTTTAATTGCAAATATTTATTTCAAATTTGATAGCCACAATTTTCTTGCCTGAACCTAATAAAGAGCTAATGAAAGTGGCCAACATGGACAAAAGATTAATATGAAATAGATGTTATAATATTTTAATACAGAGACAATTCAATATTGAAACTATTTTCATTTCTACCTTAGCCATAAGAAAATTAGCAGCAAGCAAAACTATAAGTTTATTTTATTTTTTCTGAATAGGCCTGGAAGTTAAAAAAGAAAGTAACATAAGTGACAACGAAATGACCTAGCAAGTGTTTGACTGAGATAAGTTATAATACTTCTCCCAGAATTTTAAAACTGTCACTTCCTTGTTAGAGCTGAAAATAGCTCTTACAAATTGTTCTTCCTGATGCAAATCCACATTAAACTTTGTATGTTAACACAATTCACTCAAAGCAATTCCAAATGAGTACATACAGACTTAGAGAAAATTATGTAATGAATGATACTAGTTGTTGATATAGCGTTTAATCCCATTTAAATGAGGGTTTATCCAGAGAGCTGACTGAGGTTTTCTCTTTCCTTCCGTAAACCCAGTGCTCACACACCAATTCCACTGGATAAGTATGTGCTATGCAGCTGGTAGGTAAAGACTCAGAGACTTGGGATTCCCAGGACTGTAAAGGTGAGTAACATGTAATTTGCAATATGAATATAGTTATAAATAAGAACATTTACAATTTATTATAATGTAAGGCAGTATAAAAAAGTGACTATTCAAAGAATGGGTAGGTTATTTTTCATAGAAATGATGAAATCTGAGTTGATAAAAGAAATTTCATTGGGGAGAGGTTTGGAAGTCTGTGATGTGATTCAGAAGTTGCTGATGGGCTTTTAGGAAGATCATCCTGGTGGAGGGTCTGTTATGAGAGAAGTGAGGGAGAACTGAGAGCTCATGTGTGTTCAGGAAATGGCCAGTTGAGAGGAGTAAAGAAGTTGGAAAGACAAGGGCGGTCGAGGTGAAGTGGTTATGGAGGAAACTCGTATCATAGTAAGTGAAAGGGTTTGAACTTAATCTGCAAGTAATAGGGACTCACTGACCATTATGGGACAAGAAAGTAATTTCTTAAACCTGAGCTTTGAACTGATAACTATAATGACAGTGACCTAGGAGGATTTGAAAGTGGAGACAGATAGACTAGTTAGGCTGTCAGTTAGGTGGGGCCATGTATTTAAGGTTTGGCCAACAGATGTAAATGGAAACAGCCCGGAGGCACTAAGTTTTTAAAGAAATTATAGTATACTAGACGCCCAGTGCATGAAATTCCTGCACTGGGGCGGTGGGGCGGGGAGATCATCCCTCCCAGTCCGGGAGCCCTCAGGGGAATGTCCAACTGCCACGGAGGCGGGAGGGGCTCCCACCACGGCCACTGCGCTCGCCAGCCGTGAGCCCGGCTTCTGGCTGAGCTCCCCACAGGGGGAGCGCACTGACCACCAGTGGGAAGCTCCTGCATTGAGCGTCTGCCCCCTGGTGGTCAGTGCACGTCATAGCGACAGGTCGTTCTGCCGTTCGATCGATTTGGTTATTAGCCTTTTATTATATAGGATGGTGGCCATTTAGAAAAGCACATTTGAATAATTTTTCGCAACAACTTTTTATATATGCTTATTTCTTCTGAAAGTTACTTTATAAACAAAACTAGCATGACCTATTCTGGATTATCCTCAGATCTAGTATCTTAATACTAATGTGGGAAATAGGAAAATATGAGCAGAAGTACTCATCCAAAAATATAGACCTACAAATAATCACAAATCAATGCATTTTTACTGAATCTACAATGGGAATGATACATAGATTTCATCTTGAACACCGCCTCCAAGCACTGTCTGAAGTCTGTGAAGAGAGCTTTTAACACTCATTCCAGTATGCACCATTTCCCACCTATCAGAGAGCTGCATTTGCACGCAAGACTTGCTATCGACTCAGTTTCTTAATGCTAGACTAAAAAACACATACAAACTGAAAGATTTTGAGCAAGTTTTTTAACTCTCACATTCTCATTTTTTTCCTCTACAAAACAAGTTTGATAAAAGTAAAATGTTAAAATAAAATCATACGTACAATGCTTTGTAAAAAAAGTGCTTTGTAAAGGGTAAAATAATACATAATACAATTTATTATTGGGGTTTATGCCTAATAATAGGTTATCGCTTTAACGAATTCACTCATAATTCTGATAAGTTGTTCTTACCAAGTTAGCAGCACTCACATTTGAAATATCTGAAGAGTCCATTTCACTTTCTATCCTTGCTTTCTCTGCTGAAAATCTCTCTTCATCTGTATGCAAAGGAGGTGAGTCATCTTGCTGATTAATTGAAACACACACTGTATCCCCTTGCACAGCAGGTATTTCAGAGCTTCGCACAGAACTGTCCGGTAAGATGCTGCTACTGCCAGAGTTCTTGACGTCATCCAGTGTATTCACTGTGAACTAACAAAATATATTTACAGAATGAGTCCGAAATACTAACGACTATACTTTAGAAGCAGTTGTTAAGTGGCTGGCAAAACTCACTCATCTTTTTTTGTATGTTTCAAGTGTAAACAAAAAGGAACCATTAAGCAAGCAGCCACAAATTTTATTTGCATACCAACTATGTATAGGGCACTGAGTGCTTTAAAAAATTAAGCAACACATATTGTAATTATATTTTACTTTAGTAGCCTGTTCTTGATGAGTACTTTAAGATATGCCTCACATGCCCTAACCGGTTTGGCTCAGTGGATAGAGCGTCAGCCTGAGGACTGAAGGGTCCCAGGTTCAATTCCGGTCAAAGGGCATGTACCTGGGTTGCGGGCACATCCCCAGTGCGGAGTGTGCAGGAGGCAGCTGGTCAATGTTTCTCTCTCATCGATGTTTCTAACTCTCTATCCTTCTCCCTTCCTCTCTGTAAAAAATCAATAAAATATATTTTTAAAAAAAGATATGCCTCACAAAAGAAATCTGTTCACAAGTATAATATTTTGTCTTATATTCAAATAACTAAAGGCATTTACATGGTTTTTGTGAAGACTGTCTATTATAAAATAAAGGCACTTTTCACCAAAACATATACTTTGAGGGCATTTTACTAAAAAATATGAAGCATGCTCTCTTTAGATACCATTAACACAACCTCTAAGCATCTTTCATGAAGCCCCAACACAGTACATAATACCAATTCTCAGATCTAAGAGAAATACACCATAAACAGTACAGTATATGTAAGCACACAGTTTCAGTATAAGTTCATATTCTTTAGATTTCAACATCTTCCCATTCCCCTTTAAGAATATCTAACACACTGGAGGCCCGGTATACAAAATTCATGCATGGGGATGTGGGGGAGGTCCCTCGGCCTGGCCTGCACCCTCTCGCAATCCAGGATCCCTTGGGGGATGTCCTCCTGCCTGCCTGATCACCCCTAATAACTCACCTGCCTGCCTGATCACCCCTAATAACTCACCTGCCTGCCTGATCGCCCCTAATAACTCACCTGCCTGCCTGATCACCCCTAATAACTCACCTGCCTGCCTGATCGCCCCTAATAACTCACCTGCCTGCCTGATCGCCCCTAATAACTCACCTGCCTGCCTGATCGCCCCTAACCACTCACCTGCCGGTTTGATCGCCCCAACCACTCTGCCTGCCTGCGTAATCACCCCTAGCCACTCGCCTGCTTGCCCAATTGCCCCTAACCACTTGCCTGCCTGCCTGATCGCCCTTAACTACTCAGCTGCCTGCCTGACTGCCCCTAACTGCTCGCCTGCCAGCCTGGTCGCCCCTAACTGCCTCTGCCTGCCTGCCTCATTGCCCCTAACCCCTCTGCCTGCCTGCCTCATCGTCCCTAACTCCTCGCCTGCCTGCCTCATTGTCCCTAACTGCCTCTGCCTCAGCCCCTGCTGCCGCAGGAAGGACGTCCAGAATGACGTCCAGAAGCTCGTTCGGCTGTCCGGTCTAATTAGGATATTACGCTTTTATTATTATAGGTAAGTAACATAATGTGAAAACAATTGGATTAGGCCAAATACATATTTTTTAAAACCTGTCTATTCTAGTGAATAGAAATAAGCCTTTATTTTCACCTCAGAGTACAAAAAGAAAGCAGCTGTGTTTTCAAATTATATTCAAGAGTAATGAGCTCTACATAGAACTGAAATCTAAAATTTTGAATTTAAAACTCACATTACTACTTAAATAAACATTCGATAAATACTGCAGTGGCCATAAAATTCTGAGTTTGATTAATTATTTATCTAAATATTAAACTTGGCCAAGTCTTATAAACCACTTTAAAAATTCTATTGGTCAGAACTTAAAGTGTCCCAAAGTGTTGATTTTAGCATAAGCATTATTTAAATTGTATCCTATTGTTTATATTGCCATCAACATTACCTATACATCAGTCACCATGGTTTATAATCTTCTTGGCAATATTTATATTAGATTACTGTTGTTTATAATACAGTCAACCTTGTTTATTAAAAAATCAATATAATTTATATGACAAAAAGAAAGCCTGACTATAAAGTAAAGTTGAAAAAATACATAAATATGTTAATTCCATTTTTAGAATGACAGTGGAGAAAACAAATATGATTAGCTTGTCCACCATCAACAGTGAACTTTCATATTGAAATATTTTAACAACAGTTTAATTACTCAAAAGTTTTATGTGTGGATTATTCCTAAAATTCCAAAATCAGGTCTATTCATTACACAAAGCCAGCAAAATTCTTATATTGTTAAATTTTAGAGTTAAAATGCACAATAGCAATAGGTAAACACCGGGGATTGCTGCTTAGCACAACCACTTCAAGAATACAACTAAAAGACGGAACGGACATCATCCAGAACCACAGGAAGGCTGGCTGAGTGAAAATTCTACAACTAGAAGGAAAGAGAAAAGCATACCGAGACTCAGAGGAGCTGCGGTGCGGAAGTAAAGTACAGAGGTACGGAGGCGCACCCGGAGAGGGCTGGTGGCTGAGGACACGGTTGTCTTTTTCAATTGGTAGGGAGTCTCAAGCTCTGAGCTCCAGTTCCGGGGGAGTCTCTGGGGACCCAGACTCACACGGGAGAAACGGGACTGTCTGGCATCGGTCGGAACTCGAGGGGAGCTTTCTCTTGGAGGTGCCTGCAGCAATTGCCGGGACACTGAGAAGCGGGGCCTCTAAGGGCAGCCATAGCTGCTTGCTTCGCCCTGTTGATCCCCTGGGACCCCCGCCCCACCCAAGCTGTGCGCTGGCTTTTGCATATGAAAGGCCTAGCCCTTTGCAATCTGAAAATTACCTAAAAAACTTGAGGCTGGCCCAAGGCCCCATGGCAACTGCATTGCTTCACAGCTGAGCTCCTGCTGGGTAGCCTCAGGAAGAGGCTAGATTAGCACCTCCTTAGCGATCCAGGAGCCAGTGTGCCTGGTGGTCAGATTGGGACCATCCAGATTACAGCTCCTTGGATCCATAAAGGACACACTCAGGGGGCAGACTCAGTAAGCACCAAAGCCCCACTGAAGCAAGTCTTGCCCCAGAAGAGTGTCTCCAGCACAGAAGTTCTCCCACTGCAGACACAGCTGATTCTCACAGCCAATTGGCCTTGAGGTCAATTCCTCCCAGTGATACCTACAACAATCAAGGCTCAACTACAAGACTGTGCACAAAGCCCACAAGGGGGTGCACCAAGAGTGTCCACCTCAGGTAATTAGGGAGGCTGAGCCACTGGGCCCCTTAGGACACCTAGCACAGAAAGCCACTCTATCAACACAGGGAAGCATAAAAAATGCGAAGACAAAGAAACAGGTCACAAATGACAGAAATGGAGGACAGCAAATGACTGGATATAGAGTTCAAAACCACACTTCTAAGGGTTTTCAAGAACTTTCTAGAAACCGCCGATAAATTTAGTAAGACCCTCAAAAAAGTCTGGTGAATACTATGCTGCTGTAAAAAAGAAGGAACTCTTACCATTTGCAACAGCATGGATGGAACTGGAGAACATTATGCTAAGTGAAATAAACCAGTCAATGAAGGAAAAATACCACATGATCTCACTCATTCATGGATAATAGAGACCATTATAAACTTTTGAACAATAATAGATACAGAGGCAGAGCTGCCTCAAACAGATTGTCAAACTGCAGCGGGAAGGCAAGGGAGGGTTGGGGGCAGGAGGGAGGGGAGTAAGAGATCAACCGAAGGACTTGTATGCATGCATATTAGCATAACCAATGGACATAGACACTGGGGGGTAGGGGAGGCCAGGGGATTGTCAAGGGCGGGGGAAAAAAAAGGACACATATGTAATACCCTTCGTAATACTTTAAGCAATAATAAAAAAAAAAAAGTCTGGTGAGACCCTCGAGGATATGAAAAAGGACCAACTAGAGGGAGGAGACCAAGATGGCGGCGTAGGTAAACACCGGAGATTGCTGCCGCAAACAACCACTTCAAAAATACAACTAAAAGACGGAACGGACATCACCCAGAACCACAGGAAGGCTGGCTGAGGAGAGACTCTTCAACTAGAAGGAAAGACAACAGCATACCGAGGCTCAGAGGAGGCACAGTGTGGAAAATACAAAGGTGTGGAGGTGCGCGCGCAGAGCGGGCTGGTGGCTGAGGGCCCGGTTGTCGTTTTCAATCAGGAGGGAGTCTCAGACTCTGAGCTCCAGATCCCAGAAGATGAGAGACAGCAAGATATTGAAAACCTATTTGAAGAAATAATGGCAGAAAACTTCCCCCACCTGGTGAAAGAAATGGACTTACAGGTCCAAGAAGCGCAGAGAACCCCAAACAAAAGGAATCCAAAGAGGACCACACCAAGACACATCATCATTAAAATGCCAAGAGCAAAAGACAAAGAGAGAATCTTAAAAGCAGCAAGAGAAAGATACTCAATTACCTACAAGGGAATACCCATATGACTGTCAGCTGATTTCTCAACAGAAACTATGCAGGCCAGAAGGGAATGGCAAGAAATATTCAAAGTGATGAATACCAAGAACCTACAACCAAGAGTACTTTATCCAGCAAAGCTATCATTCAGAATTGAAGGTCAGATAAAGAGCTTCACAGATAAGGAAAAGCTAAAGGAGTTCATCACCACTAAACCAGTATTATATGAAATGCTGAAAGGTATCCTTTAAGAAAAGGAAGAAGAAAAAGGTAAAGATACAAATTGTGAACAACAAACATGCATCTATCAACAAGTGAATCTAAGAATCAAGTGAATAAATAATCTGATGTACAGAATGAACTGGTGATTACAATGAATCAGGGACATAGAAGGGGAATGGACTGACTATTCTTGGGGGGGGGGGGAATGGGAGATGCGGGAAGAGAATGGACAAAAATCGTGCACCTATGGATGAGGACAGTGGGTGGGGAGTGACGGCAGAGGGTGGGGCGGGAACTGGGAGAAGGGGAGTTATGGGAAAAAAAGAGGAACAAATGTAATCAGAACAATAAAGATTTAATTTAAAAAAACAACAACAAGTGAATCTAAGAATCAAGTGAATAAATAATCTGATGTACAGAATGAACTGGTGATTATAATGAATCAGGGACATAGAAAGGGAATGGACTGACTATTCTTGGGGGGGAAAGGGGAGAGGGAGATGCGGGAAGAGACTGGACAAAAATCGTGCACCTATGGATGAGCACAGTGGGTGGGGAGTGAGGGTGGAGGGTGGGGCGGGAACTGGGAGGAGGGAAGTTATGGGGGGAAAAAAAAGAGGAACAAATGTAATCTGAACAATAAAGATTTAATTAAAAAATAAAAATAAAAGTAAAAAGTCAGCCCCGCCCCCCCAAAAAAAAAGAAAAAAGAAAAAGGACCAACTAGAAATTAAGCATACACTGACTGAAATAAAGAATATTATGCAGAGTTCCAACAGCAGACCAGAGGATCGCAAGAATTAAGTCAAAGATTTGAAATACGAAGAAGCAAAAAACACCTAACTGGAAAAGCAAAATGAAAAAAGAATCCACAAATACGAAGATAGTGTAAGGAGCCTCTGGGACAGCTTCAAACGAATTATAGGGGTACCAGAAGAAGAGAGAGGGCAAGATATTGAAAACCTATTTGAAGAAATAATGACAGAAAACTTCCCCTACCTGGTGAAAGAAATAGACTTACAGGTCCAGGAAGTGCAGAGAACCCCAAACAAAAGGAATCCAAAGAGGAACACACCAAGACACATCATCATTAAAATGCCAAGAGCAAAAGACAAAGAGAGAATCTTAAAAGCAGCAAGAGAAAGACAGTCAGTTACCTACAAGGGAATACCCATACGACTGTCAGCTGATTTCTCAACAGAAACTTTGCAGGCCAGAAGGGAGTTGCAAGAAATATTCAAAGTGATGAACAGCAAGAACCTACAACCAAGATTACTTTATCCAGCAAAGCTATCATTCAGAATTGAAGGTCAGATAAAGAGCTTCACAGATAAGGAAAAGCTAAAGGAGTTCATCACCACTAAACCAGTATTATATGAAATGCTGAAAGGTATCCTTTAAGAAGAGGAAGAAGAAGAAAAAGGTAAAGATAGAAATTATGAACAACAAATACACATCTATCAACAAGTGAATCTAAAAATCAAGTGAATAAATAATCTGATGAACAGAAAAAAAAATTATTGGGACAGCTGGAAATTTTTGAATATTGACTATAAAATAGGTAATAATATATAAATGTCAAATTCCCTCAATTTTATAATTATAATGTGGTTATGTAAAAGTTTTTTCTTTGGCCCTAGCCAGTTTTGCTCAGTGGATAGAGCATCAGCCTGTGGACTGAAGGGTCCTAGGTTTAATTCCGATCAGAGGTACATGCCAGGGTTGCAGGCTCAATCCCCAGTGGGAGGTGTGCAGGAGGCAGCCAATCGATGACTCTTTTCATCATTGATGTTTCTATCTCTCTCTCCCTTTCCCTTCCTCTCTGAAATCAATAAAAAAAGTATTTAAAAAAAAGTTTCTTCTTTGGAAGGACATGCTGTAGAAGGTGAATGGTTATGATATATGCACATTATTCTAATGTTTAGCATACAATGTTTGTGTGACATAAATATACATAGAAAAAAATATGGCAAAGCATTTACCTATGAATCTACATAAAGGACATAGGAGGGTTCATTATTCTATACTTGCAACTTGTCTGCAGATTTGAAATTTTTCACAATAAAAAGTTAAAAATGAAGGAGAAAAATGAGACATTCTGCATACACACATCCCTTATAAAAATTCACTACAAGGATTTTCTGAGTGTACTACCTGGGTTCTTTCAGCAAGAGGATGGTCACAAGAATGTACTGAGTCTTTGGGCCGAGCTTCTATGGCGTTAGAAGGTCCGTCTCCAGCTTCCCCTTTCTGTACGCTTTCATCCGGCAAAAGACGTACATTTTCTTTATCACTGTCATCCTTTGACCTTAGAGCTTGTGTTGAAACTTTTGGCATCGCTGCTGTTGATCGTGAGCGAACAGCCCTCCCTCTCTGAACAGTCTCCCATCCTTCAGCATCTTTCCGTTCTATGCAATTAAAGGAAGAAAATAATAAATATTTCTGTAGATAATAAAAAATTTTAAAAACCTATAAAATAAAAATAATTCCAATCTAATTCCCATTAAATATAAGTCATATACAAATATGACACTGTTATACAAGGTGTATTGTATGTATGTGTGTGTGTACACACATACATATATACGTTCACACATGCAGAGTCTCTAATTCCTATAACTACACTGTGTGGTAGGGATTAATCCTACCCCACAAACATTTTCTTTATTATCCCTAATTTACAAATAACAAAACTGAGACTTAGATCAGGAATGACTGGAGGCCAGCGCAGGGTCCGAAGTGTGAGTGACCATCTATCAGAGCACAGGGTGCACTATGTGCTCGCCCTCTTCTCAGGGCTGTACATATAACCACACTTTTAATCTTCACAACCACCTATGAGTGCTACCACCCCGTCTTATCAGTAAGGAACTGAGACTGAGAGAGGCTCAGTCATCTGCCCAAGGTCATATACTTAGCATGTTCAGGCAAATGGGTCTGGTGTTCTTGTCCCAACGGCTAAGTGAAAGCTGCCTCCCAAACTCCCAGAATCCAAAGAGTGTGATTTAAGTTTTCTTTTCTAACACATGTAATTGAGGCTAGAAATTTTCCTCAAAGCATAGCTTTACCTAATCCCACAAGATTTTAAATACTCATTTTAATTCAATTTACATTTTCTAAATTTCACTTTGATTTCTTCTGACTCATGGAATATTCAGAAATAGACTCTACAATTCTAAAAACTTGAGAATTGTATGGTTATCTTTCCGTAACCGGTTTCTAAC
The DNA here is from genome assembly GCF_028538775.1 of Myotis yumanensis. Classification (NCBI taxonomy): domain Eukaryota; kingdom Metazoa; phylum Chordata; class Mammalia; order Chiroptera; family Vespertilionidae; genus Myotis; species Myotis yumanensis. Next base: position 9,802,484 of record NW_027223771.1, on the reverse strand, counting down.
TTAATTCCACTGTGTCTAAAAGGAGCAGAGTAAGTTCAATCATCTGAAATTTTTTGGAACTTGTACAGCCATGACAAAGTAGCCTATAACAAAATTAACCTTCTTTCCTCCAAACACGCCTATAAAAACTGGACAAAATATCTAAATGAACTGTTTAATGCCCCTGGAAATCAAGCAATACAGGCGAGATTTGAGGAACTATATTCCCTGAGAAAAGGGAAGGACAACAACATGAGATCCACATCCACCCCAGAATTTTCCCTGAAGACATGTGGAATTCACAGTGCAGGGAAGTGAGCCCCACAGAAACCAGCAGTCTTGTCTGGCTGAGACAGACACTGGAGTTCAATGAGCCTAAGCAACGTGGACTGCAGAGGGGCTCACTGCAGGAAAGTGAGCCAAAAAGTCTGCATTCCGTCTTCCCCTAAGAAGTCTGACAGCTGCTGAGCTTTGCATAGACAGGCCAAGACTCCCAGGCACCCAGAGAAAGCAGCAGCTGGGATGCTAATGAGCTGAGAGATCTGTAGTAACTGCGGTGCTGAGGAAACAAATGCTGGAAAGCAGGAATGGAGTGGCCTTGGCAAACACCCCAGGTTTTCAGTTGATACGCGAAAAAGGATAAAGACAAAACTAAAACATACCAACTGCAGTAAAACCTCAAACCAAGCTCTGACGGAATGAAGGTGACCTGCTGGTGCTCTTATCTTCTTGCCAAAAGAAAAGTATTTTTAGAAGGAACCTCTATAATTTTTAATATATGTTATTAAACATTTAATTAAATAGTATGTGGTTTGTTGTAAAACATAATCAAGTAACTGAAAACACCACAAAAATGTTTTTAAAGTAACAAATACACAGGTAGTTTAGATATTTTACTTTTTGGACACAGACTTTAAAAAAATAACCATTATTAATATATTTAAGAAAATATGGATTCATCATATAGAACAGAGAAAGACATATCAATAAAATGTTTCTAGAGTGAAGCATCAAAAAAAGAATGGGAAAGAATAAGCATTATTTGTTAGGCCTTTCAATTATGACAAGTTCATTAATCAGGCTGTGTATATCTTCACTGATTTTTCTATACTTTGTATTATCATTGTTGGGACTGTTATGTTAAAATCTTCCAGTATGAGTATATATTTTGAAATTTCCGCCCTCATTTGTCAGTTTTTACTTTATTTCTCCCCCTTTCCCCCTGTGGGTGGTATGCAGGAGGCAGCCAATCAATGTTTCTCCCATGGATGTTTCTATCTCTCTCTTCCTCTCCCTTCCTCTCTCTAAAATCAATAAAAATCTTTTTTTTTTTTTTTTAAAGAAAATAGCCCTAGCTGGTTTGGCTCAGTGGATAGAGTGTCAGCCCATGGGCTGAAGGGTCCCTGGTTTGGTTCTATTCAAGAGCACGTATCTTGGTTGCAGACTCGATCCCTGGCCCTGGTCGGGTACGTGTGGGAGGCAACCAATCAATGTGTCTCTTTCACATCGATGTTTCTTTCTCTTTATCTCTCTCTCCCTCCCTCCCTCCCTCCCGCCCTCCATCCCTTCTACTTTCTCTAAAAGCAATGGAAAAATATCCTCGGGTGAGGATTAACAACAACCAAAAAAAAAAGAAAACAGATGTGTGAGTAAAGATAAACATAGAATATTACTTTAATATCAAAATAATATTCAAATATTAATAAAATGAAATAGTGGCATGCAACTTAAAAGCATATACTGCGTAGAGAATGGAATGACTATTTTTTTTCTTTAAGTCAAAAGAGTTATAAAGGACCTACATTATAAATAAAATGACAAAGGAATTGACAAACCTGAGACTAGAATGATTTCCATATGCTTTCATACATTTTTAAAGACTATTTCATAGCTTTAAGTAGGGCAGATTAATATGATATAAATGATGCGAAAGATAACTATATAATGCTATTAGCTCCAATTTCAAATAAAACAAATATTCCCATTGATGTCCACTTGTCTACTACATAAGAATGAATGAAAGCCACTTGCCATTTTTGCAGGAAGTCTTCTGCACTGTCACTGGTGGGCAAGACTGCACAGGAGCTACATCTGAAGAAGCAGTAGTCCCTGAATGATGAGCCTTTACCTTGTCAGCCCAACTAACACCTGCAGAAGCCACACGGGGAGCAGCCACTGTGCCAGGTGAAGCCCTATGGAGAAAACTGCTGCATTAATAACTCACATAAATATAAAAGTTAAATATTAAATATATACTCAATAGGTTTAAATGTTAAATAAAATATATTTGGCCCTAGCCGGTTTGGCTCAGTGAATAGAGCGTTGGCCTGAGGACCAAAGGGTCCTGGGTTCAGCTCCAGTCAAGGGCACATGCCCAGGTTGCGGGCTTGATCCCCAGTAGGGGGCATGCAGGAGGCAGCCGCTCGATGATTCTCTCTCATCATTGATGTTTCTATCTCTCTCTCTCCCTCTCCCTTCCTCTCTCTGAAATCAATAAAAAACAATTAAATAAATGAATGAATGAATGAATGAATGAATTTCCAATGAGAATAACACCTGATTTCTTATCAGAAACCATGGAAACCAGAAGGCAGTGAGAGGACATATTCAAAGTGCTGGGGGAGGGAGAAGGAGGGGGGAGACTTTAAACCAAGAATTATATGCACCGCAAAACTATCCTTCAAAAGCTAAAGGATAAAGTAAGTTATTCTCAGATAAAACTTGAGAAAAACTGTCACTAGCAGACATGTTCAACAAGTCATGCTACAGGGAGTCCCCTACAGGCTGAAATGAGAGGACACTGCACAGTAACTTGAATCCACACGATGAAATAAAGAACACCAGTGAAAGTACTACATGGGTAAATACAAAAGACCATGTGGATGTATTTTTTCTTCTGTAACTCTCTTCTTGTTCTGATTTAAGACAATTGCATAAAACAATGATTATAAAACTGTGTTGGTGAGATTATCATGTACAAAGATATAATTTATATGACAATAACGATGATAACATGTAGCTCTATCTTTTTGAAAGAACTGTCAGTTCTTGTTATGAGTCATTTAGCATGGAGTATGTTTATGGGTTTAGATTTTGTGCACCTAATTATTTCTGAATATATTATATTTCCTAAAGTTAAACTGTACTGTCCTGGGTTTTTAAAAAACATTTTATTCAAACAATTTCAAACAGATACACAACAATATACATGGGTATTTTTGTAACAGAATATCTGTTTTATAATACTTTAAGTGTGTTAACCACAGAAAATAATTTACAGCAATGAAAGCCTTAGTAGTTTTTTTTAGTTCATCTCACCCAAAATTTAAGCTTCTTCGAGCATTTGATGTTACACTTATTCTATCTGTCGATGGGCTTGGAAGCACATGACGTCCCGGAGACATCTTCTTTACTTCCCACGCCAATGACGTCGGTCTGCCGATTCAAGACAGAGTACATTAGCAGAGAAAAGAGAGGAAACCTAATGCTTTCTAGAAGTTACTAGTAGGTGGAAACGTAATTAGGTCACAATTTTTTCCTGGGGCACTGTTGACCATAAAGTAACTATATTACCAGTAAGCAATCACAGATGATGCAGTCAGGATTTTCCACCCACTTCAGCATAGCAAACAACCCTACTTAAATAAAAAAGGCCACGAGCTACAAAGACATGAGATATATAGTACATTTATGTTTTGAAAGCCTCCACACACCCAGCTAAACACATTTTAAAATGTGGTACAATGGCTCTGGTTGGGTGGCTCGGTTAGTTGGAGTGTCATCCCACACACAGAAAGGTTATGGGTTAGATCTCTGGTCAGGGCGCATGTGGAGGCAACCAATCAATGTTTTCCTCTCAGATCGATGTTTCTCTCTCTCCCTAACAAAAACATATTAGTATCTTCTGATGAGGATTAAAAAAAAAGAAATATTGTTTCTTTATAAAAAAGTGGTGCAATGGTACTGATTCAGGCTCGTGTGTCTACTGTCCTGAGAACTACTAGTAAGTGTGTAGTCCTGGGATCCAGACGGAAATGCAGTGAGGAGGTTAAAGGAATACCCAGGGAAACATGAAGGCTCCTTTCTCTACCTGAGATCACCCATGTGAGTGGAAGCATAAACACTTTTTTGCTCTTTGCTGAGGAAGCTAACTCCTCCTTCCTCACAGGCCCACAACCAATCAGCTGTACAATCTCCACTAAAAAGTTTTCCTCCAGCAAAGTGTTCTACACCCCATGCCTTCAGTCACCTCCTAACTCCCCAGAACCTCTGTGCCTCTTACTCTCCATTCAACTAGTGATTTTGATTTTTTTAAATATATTTTATTGATTTTTTACAGAGAGGAAGGGAGAGAGACACAAACATCGATGAGAGAGAAACATCGATCAGCTGCCTCCTGCACATGTCCTACTGGGGATGTGCCCACAACCCAGGTACATGCCCTTGACCGGAATCGAACCCGGGACTCTTCAGTCCACAGGCTGACGCTCTATCCACTGAGCCAAACCGGTTTCGGCGTGATTTTGATTTTTTTCTCTCAATGTAACACGGATTGTTAGAAAACAAGAAAATTCAGATAAAAGATTATCCAAATCAAGTCTAAAGCATTTGATATTTCACTGCCCAATCACCTTTCACAAAGGCTGTAACAAATGATACGTCCACCAGATGATACGTGCCCTTTCCCTGGAAGCTTGCCAACAGCTGATCTCTTCTTTTAGAACTCTCATTGGCCTGTGAAAAAGACAGCACTGCCAGCAAGTCTACAATATGTATTATCTGGCACTTTACAAAAAAATGTTTCCTGAGTCCTGGGATAGAGTTTCAGTCTTGTAATGACTTCTTTTTCCTACAGGAATTTCATAAAGGTTGTTTAATGTTTTAAAAAATGCTATTTGTGTTTGTTTTTCAAATTTTTGTTTATGATTATCATTACTACTTAGGCTAAACTTTTTAACAACTATTTGAATTTTTTATTTTGGAATTTGCATGTTGGTACCTTTTGCCCATTTTTTTCTACTGGGATTTGTAACATTTTCTAATTGATTTGAAATCATTTACTACTACTACTATTACTACTATGGCTATAAATCCTTTGGGTTAGATAATGTACCTATTTCTCTTTTAATTTTTTATGTATAATAACATATTTTCTTCCTATTAAATCAAGCCTATCAATATTTTCTTTTGTGGTTTCTTACTTTGTCTTACAGAGTCCTTACCCACAATATAAATATGTAAATATGTATCTACTAAAGGCCCGGTGCATGAATTTGTGCACAGGTGGGGTCCAGCCAGCCTGCCCTGATCAGGCCGGGCTGGCCAGGGAGAGGGGTCGCAGGCGGTTGCCAGGATGGCCCCGCCCCTGATCAGGTGGGGGAACCGATCAGAGGCGGGGCTGTCCAGGGCCGGGGCCACGGGTGGTTGGGCCACGGGTGGTTTGGCCAGCCAGCCCTGCCCCCTGGTCGAACTCCCAGTCAAACTCCCAATTAAGGGGACAATTTGCATATTAGCCTTTTATTATATAGGACTAGAGGCCCAGTGCACAAAATCTGTGCACAGGTAGGGTCCCTAGCAGCTGCCGGCTGCCGGCCAGGGCCTCCCTTCCTCAGCTGCCGGCTGCCGGCCAGGGCCTCCCTTCCTCAGCTGCCGGCTGCCGGCCAGGGCCTTCTTTCATTCTGCGCTGGTCCCTGGTGGTCAGCCATAGAACTCCCAGTCAAACTCTGCAGGGATACTTTGCATATTAGCCTTTTATATATATAGATATTTTCTTCTCTAAATATGTACAATTTCAGCTTTTATATTTAAGTCTCAAGTCTAGGTGAAATTAATTTTGATGCATGATTTGATAAATATAAGCTGAATAATGCCATTTATAGGGAATTTAAGGTTGCTCTCTGTATCTGAGAGCTGCCTTGAGAGGCAAAGAGAAGAAATGATGTTAACTGGTTAAGGTAAGAAGAGACGCTCCAGGTGTTTCTGAACCATGAGATGGCTGTGAAGGTTGGACTGGGCCTCAGAATCTTTCTCAATACAATCCTCCACACAGCCACCACTGGTTGCCTGGAGTTTGCAAGCAAGAAACAAAAATATAATTAGCTCTTCATATGCATTGGTGGTTACATTATAGAAACTCAATGAAGTTCAATAAAAAAAGAAAATAAAGATTTGTTGTATATAAACTTTACAAGGTCAAGGACATCCAAGGGAAGGGGGAACTAGAATCAGGGCTCGTGAGGATTAGACCTGGAAGACACAGGCTTTGAAGCAACACTTTAAAATTCTCCAAGATCACATGATTTCTTTCATCCTTCTTCTCTCTGTACATCTACTCCATTTTCCTTGAATGCACTTCCCTTTGCTTATCTTCACAGGACAATGTAGCCACCAATCCCAAGTCAGCATTATAATCTCCTAACTGATTCAACCCAGTGAAGAAATGCACCCCCTACACACACCAGATCTAATCACATGTTACAAGAAGTAAGGGCAAAATTGCATGGTACAAAGACAACTCAGCCTCACCCATCCAGGAACTGTGGGTAAAGCAGGTGCGCACACACACACACACACACACACACAATCAAAATTTTTACTCTGAGAAACAAAAATTTTAAAAGGATCAACACATCATGGTTACCCTGATTTTGGTTTCCTGTGGAATCAAACCCTCTGGATCTGTCTCTTGGGATCCCTTCACTCTCTTGGTTCCCCCACAAAAGAGGCATCCTCTACTGGCTGGTTCCACTTACTGAGGCTGAACCAACGTTAAATCCAAGGAAAAAGGTAGCCTGGGCCTATTTTCTTTGGGTAATAGGCATCATTGTAGCTGCATGTGACTTGGCCCAGATCAAAAGGGATCAGGTTTCACTTAATAAAAACCTTTTATGGCTCAAAATAAAGTGTACAGTTTTATCATGTCTACAGCACCCTATGTAATCCGGCTCCAGCCCACCTGTCTAGGCTCACCTTATGCTCCGCCTCCCCTTGCTCTCCTCACTCCAGCCCTGCTAACACTACATTCCTGACGCCACTGTGCTCTCCCACCTCCTGGATATCACGGATCCATCACCTCCAATGGAATGACTCTTCTCTTTGCCAAGATAAGTCCTCCTGATATTGTCTCACTGAAATAGGACCTCCTTGGGGAAGCCTTCCTGGACTCAACAAACCTGCTGAGGGAGCCCTCTCTTATGCTCCCAACCCACACTGTGCTTCTTGTTGATGCCACTTTGCACACTGCTAAGTACTTGACATCAATCCTTCTTGTGAACGAATGCGCCCACCACACATTTCGCGAGGGCAGGGACTGAGTGTTTCCCACACCACAGTCCCAGAGGCTGGCACATCGCATTCCGATGTGTGTGCTGATTGCCGATGAACATTGTAAGGTGGCTTTGATCTCTCATTACTCCCCTAATTAAAAATCACCCATTTTCCTTACTGTCTTACTACATTAAGAACTACTATACCTTTTCCCTACATTTCTTTCCCTTCATACATGCTCTGCACTTCCATGGCTGTCTTAACTTACCCCCTTCATGTGAAAGGCCAACCTCTGTTAAAATCCATCATACCCTTTAAACACTTCTGCTACCTCCACGAATTCCTTCCTAGTCTATCCCGTCCTTCTCTGAAAAGCTGGATTAGTTTTTTATAATCATATGTTCTATTTCACCCTTCCCTTAGACTACAAATTCATGAAAGTAGTGAATGTACCAAACTCCAGCAGTGAAATTTCTGCACTGGATAAACGGGGCTTGCACTAGTAGGTACCAAATAAATATTTGTTACTCAACTGAATGAGAAATGCGGAGGTTAAGTTCATTGTCAGTTTCAATGACTGCTTTAGAAAATGCTGGCAGCTACAACTATAAAGGCCAGAGTTCATTACCTGCTCTGAGCATCGGTCTTCTCTAGCTTTTCCTGAAGTTGAATCCAGTCAATCAATGCTTTGAAATCTCTTACATAATTATCCAGCATCATCAGCACCTCCTAATTGAAAAAAACAACAAACATTAAATTCCATTCTTAAACTAAAAGTTTAAAAAAAACATACTTCAGAGTGAAGAACTTAAAAATTAATAATTTCTACATTATACTCCTTACTGAGGAAGCTACAAAATATACTGATCTAGATTTTTGGTTGTTGTTTTCATTCTTACTGTTTGGCAAGAAATTAGTGAAGCTGAGAATCTAAAAACCAAGAGATGGTATTGATATTCCTCTCAAGATCTCTAGAATGACCATTCTTTTTTAAAAATATATTTTTATTGATTTCAGAGAAAGAGAAAGGGAGAGAGATAAAGAAACATCAATGACGCCTGACCAGCGTGGCTCAGTGGTTGAGCGTCGACCTCTGAACCAGGTGATCACAGTTCGATTCCCGGTCAGAGCATATGCGCGGGTTGCGGGCTTGATCCCCAGTGGGGGGCATGCAGGAGAGAGCCAATCCATGATTCTCTCTCATCATTGATATTTTTATCTCTCTCTCCCTCTCCCTTCCTCTCTGAAACCAATAAAAAAAATTTTTTTTTAAAAAGAAACATCAATGATGAAAGAGAATCATCAGTTGCTGCCTCCTGCATGCTCCCCACCAGAGATTGAGTCCATAACACAGGCATGTGCCCTGACCAGGAATCAAACCGTGACCTCCTGGTTCACCATTCGATGCTCAACTATTGAGCCACACCATCTGAGCCAGAATGCCATTCTTTTAACCCTCTTTATTGTGACGTTAATAAACAGAAAGTACACAAAACACAAATGTACAGATAAATCATTTCAGAGCACAGACCCAAGCAACCACCACCCAGGACAAGAGTATAACAAATCCAGTCTCTAGAAGTTCCCTGGTATCTCCTCCCTATTACAACTCCATGTCTTTCCACTGCTTTAATCTGTAATAGTTCAATTTCACCTTATTCCAAAATCCATATAAATGAACCCATAGTGTATGTATTATTTTGTGGCTTCTTTTTTACATCTGTTTACTAGGTTCATCCATATTTCAGTGTACCTGCAATTCATTTATTGTCGATGTCCAAGGTCACAACTGAACAATATTCTTTAAATGGATATTTATTTATGCAATCAACTGTTGAATTAGATGATTTCAAATTCTGGATATTACAAATTATACACTGCTACTTATGTAGATGTGCTCTACACTGACTGATGTTTGCATTTCTGTTGGGTATAAGCCCAAGGGTGAAACTGCTGAGTGACAGGGCAGGTGTATGTTCCACTTTAGTACACGACACATACTGGTTTTCCAAGGAGACTGCCATCCCACCAGCAGTATACGAGAGTTCCCTTTTTCTCCACATCCTTTCCAATACTTATTTGTCTTACTGGCAATAGCCATTGTAATAGGTGTGAGGTGGTATCTCATTGTAGTTTTTGTTTTTTAAATACATTTTTATTTATTTTAGAGAGAGAGAGAGAGAAACATCAGTGAGAGAGAAACATGGATCAGCTGCCTCCTGCACACCTCTTACTAGGGATCGAACCTGCAACCCAGGAAAACCAGGAATTGAACCAGTTACCTCTTGGTTCATGGGTTGACCACTGATCCAAACTGGCCAGGCTCATTGTAGTTTTGATTTGCATTTCCCTTATAGCTACAATTTTTTCTTATATCTATTAGCAACTGTATGTGTTCCTTGAAAAGTATCTATTCAGGTCCTCTGCTAATTTTTTTAAATGTTTTTATTGATCTTTAGAGAGAGAGGAAGTGAGAGAGAGATATAGAAACATGGATGAGAGAGAATTATCATTGATCAGCTGCCTCCTGCATGCCCCCTACTGGGGACTGAGCCTGCAACCCAGGCATGGGCCCTGACCCAGAATCGAACCGGTAACTCTTGGTTCATGGGTTGACACTCAATCACTGAGCCACAGGGCCGGACCCTCTGCTCACCTTTTAACCATTCTTTTCTCCTTGTTAAGTTGTGTGTTCTACAACAGCCAAGACATGGAAACAAGCCAGTGGCCTTCAGCGGGTGAATGGATGAAGAAGATGTGGTACATATCTACAGAGAAATACTACTCGGCCATAAAAAAGATGAAATATTCCCAAATGAAGTACGTCCCATGGGGAAGGACAAAAACCATATGATTTCACTCATTTGTGGGATAGACAACAAAAAGCAACCAAAGAACAAACAAAACAAACAAACAAAAAAACCACACACAGAAACAGCAACAAAGCGATGGCTACCAGAGGAAACGGGGGTGGGAAGGATGAAGACAGCAGAGGGTCAAACACAAGGTGGAGGAAGAGCCCGGATGCGGGGTCATGTGCTTGTACAGGTGTGTGCTAGACAGCTGCACACCATGACACATACAGGATACTGGTAGCAGTTACCCCAATAAATTTAATTTTTTAAAATGATAACTTGTTCTATGAAAACATTACTTTTCCATAACTAAGTTTTAAACTGACTTTACAGTATCAGTGGTACTCAAAGATCTCAAAAACACTTTTCAAATATAAATGCTTAAAAATTTTGGCTACACTTTGGAAATTAGGCCCAACACTAACAATAAACTACACCTAATTACTCACAAACGAAACACAGCACCAACCTTACTTTAGTCACAAGAGTTATATTCTACTTTAAAAGGACCCTTCTGAACAAAGAAGTATTGTTTATCTCCTTTCAAAGATAATCCTTAGTGACAAATCACTGGTAATAGTCTTCTACAATCAGGAAAAGGGAAAAATTTTATTTAGTTGGCTTCCTTTTCCCAATTCTACTAATATAATTAAAATTAGTTAACTGAATTCATTCAACTTAAATCAATTAGAGCAAAGATTAAATTCAGAATAATTTATTCCATAAGTTTTCTGAATCTCACTTTTAAAAGAAGAGGAGGAGGAGGAGGAGGAGGAGGAGGAGGAGGAGGAGGAGAAGAACCAATCTCTACAGGACAAGACTACAGCAGCTATACCTCTGATACTCATTGGCACAGAGAAAGTACTGGTGGCTTACACAACCTATTTTAAGGAATGTTCAGCTCCACTTAATCAGAAGTGATCAGAGTGGAACCATGCAGCTGTAATCCGAGTCGTGTTTTACGAACAAGGGAACACAAACAAGACACGCAGCTGGAGCAGCCTCGCAGCCAATGATGCACATCTTTCTCCCCACGGCATGAAGGCCATTTTGTCAAGCAGGATGGAAAAGAACAAAAGTGCCTCTGAAAGTAACGTTATAGGCGCTCAGATAAGCACATATAGACGTGCAGCTACAATTACCAATTACTGTACCAATTGGCTGCAACAGATTTGATTGGTTTGTAATTAATTCCCGTCACTGGCGCACAGTGCCGGGCGGTTGGCGCCATCCCTTTGTCCTGCTGACACCTAACACCAGCGCACAGGCCCTTGGGCCCAGGGCATCGATACAGCCTCCAACTCGGCTCCAGGAGTGAGCAGTGCTGCGCCCAGTGGTGATGAAGGGGTGGAAACACGCACCACATGAGAAGGCAGTGATAAAGGGAACCTTATTAAAGACAGAGCTTCACAAAGTGAAACCAGTTTTAAAGAGCATGATTTTTAAGACCGGCTTTATTTTAAGCTACTAGTGCAGTGGTTCTCAACCTTCTGGCCCTTTAAGTACAGTTCCTCATGTTGTGACCCAACCATAAAATTATTTTCGTTGCTACTTTGTCACTGTAATGTTGCTACTGTGATGAATCGTAATGTAAATATCTGATGTGCAGGATGGTCTTAGGCGACCCCTGCGAAAGGGTCGTTCGACCGCCAAAGGGGTCCCAACCCACAGGTTGAGAACCGCTGTCCTAGTGGAACAGTAGTTCATGGAAATCATCTGAAAGAAAAACGGCCGATAAACCCCTCTCACTCATGTTAATAACATCATCCACAGGTATCCGCACGAGCAAGTCAGCCCTCCCGCAGACCCTTGTGGGAACCAGTGAGAGGATGGCTCCCACCTCACCACCTGCGCCCTCCCCCACCCACCCTCCAGTCCACTTCATAAGGGAGAAGGGGAAACGTAGTGCTGATGGTGAGCGCACAGTGTTGTTGGAATGTCAGTTCGTAACAAGTCCTGCAGGAGTGGCTGATGGCATAACAGGCACATCGTCAACCGAAAAAAATGAGAAATTCAGCCTCTTGATTACAGAGGTGGGCCCTAGTCCATAATCCTGGCTGAAACAGAAAACATACTTTGTACTATCATGTTATACTTATCATGTGAATTATATAACAGAGCTATTATTAACTGCAAAAACACAAAAATCAAATCACAAATAGTGACAAATCTTGTCAATACTTCTGCAGATCCAGGGTTGACTCCACCTGTAGAATGAGGGGAAAACCTGGATTATGTATCTCACGAAGATACTAACAAATGAGATAATGGAGAAAAGAATTTTTTAAAAAACCACCTCTAGGTAGTGTATACCCAGCACATGTTGTGTATTTTCATCCCCACCTGTACGTCCTGGAGGGGAGGGGAGTCGAGTTGGGTATGAAAATACTGTGAAGCTCCCAGGTTTCATTCCTCAGTATAAGCCTCTGAGCATCTGGGCACAGCACAAAGAATAGAGACCACTCCTCTCTGCTCTCACTGTCAAAACCTCCATCGTTACATCTACAACCTGAACAACAGGTTTCTATTCCTGTTACACCTTCACGAAGCGTTGGTGGACGACTGACAGAGCCAGGAATACAAGCCACACTGTCTATGGCCAAGTCCCGCCTCTCCAGTGCAGAGCAGAGAACAGGCAGGAGTTTCCTCTGCTCAGCACAGAGACATGCTGACGATCGGACAAACTCGTTTCCATGAGGAGGTGCACTCTTTACAAACAAATTTGATTTCTTCACTCAACTTTCGGTTATTTTCACCATAAAAGCAAACAATCTGCTAGTCTGACTGATCCTGAGGGCTGACCTGGAGATGATCTAGGCCACATACTCACTTTACGTAAGAAAATATAATTCAGAATTAAGTCCAATAGTGTTATCTACCACAACATGCTGACTCGTCAAACTCTGTGGATATGATTTTGCCAAGATATTTTTTAAATAGAAGAAATTTTATATGCTGATAGTAACAATATTAATTGTGACAATCAAACCATAAATTTGGATGATTTCAATTACTCTTCATTCTAAACATCTGCTTCTGACGAATCATAATTCTAAGCTAATCTAAAACCTGTTTTGGTTGTTTCCAATTTCAGAGGAAAGGCAGCTGCTGTCTCAACGCATAACTTCCCTTTGACCCGACATACATTTCAGAGGTCGGCAGCCAATGCTAGGGTTCTCAACCTGCTCACTGTAGAAACAGAGAGGCTACCTTCATAATACGTCCATAAAAATGTATCACTCTGGATTTTCTCAATTAATTTTATTCAGTATAAAGTAATACAGCATATAGTTTGTATTTACTAAAAAGCCAGGCTTTGTAGTGAATTTTTAGAGACAGCTCACGCTGTGTGTCTGTTTAATATCCTATTACAAACACAAGGTTATCTAATAATAGAAACATGCCTCACTGATGACATGCCATCCCCACCCAGGATGGTTTAGGCAGCCTCAATCTCACTTGTCCCACCCAGAGTGAAGTAGGAGAGTGATGGTATCTCAACGAAAAGGGAGCAATGTCTAATTAAAGACAGTAAACGGGAAACCAAAGAATGTGAAAGTCTCACTAGTGCCACCTACAGTATTAAGGGAGAATGAAGAGAAGAGATTTTAAAAATGTGTGTGTGTGTGTGTGTGTGTGAGAGAGAGAGAGAGAGAGAGAGAGAGAGAGAGATTTCTTGCCCAGGACTATATATCAAGACAGCTTTCTACCAAATCTTGCACACAATATAAAAGCACATAATTAGGTAATGCAAAAACCAACAACCAAAGCACCCTTGAAAAACCAAGAAACACCCGACGCTCTCACAGAAGCAGCGAGGAGAACAGGGGTCGCAGGGGTGGGGGGACTAGGGAGAGGCTGGTCAGAGGGACAAACGATCAGTTGTGACATGAGCAAGTTCTGGGGACCTTCTGTGCGGCGCTGTGACGACAGTTCACACACGGAGGGAAACGAGCGAGGCGGGTGGAGCAGAGATGGGAGAGTCTGGCTTCAAACGGATTGCAAAGCCTCACACAACACTTACCTTACACTCCACCACACTCTGATCCGATTCACACGTGACATAGATTTCATCGACTGCCCGGCGAAGGTTGTCAAAAAGAAACGCCCAGTATCTGGCTCTTAGATCAATTTTGCGAGGGTGCCTCGTTTTAGTGGGACTTTTATCGAAGTGTTTATCTCCAGTTGTAGATGTTACTTTACAATCTACCGCAGTGTTCTGGGGAAGCAAAACAAAACACGAAAAAAATGTTTTGAAAATCCTCCACAGATTGGATTATTACAACATAAATACTTAAAAGCATGACATCACTCTTCTCCGCTTATATCACAGCACATTGGAATCACTTAAACAAAGCTTGTCATGTCAAACGGAAGCCTCGGGTTTGTAAAGTTAATTCTTATTTCAGGCATGTCTCATTGGAGGTATTAGGAGGACCTCAACTGTGACTAGATCCTTATTCAAAAAGGAGCACTGGAGAGGCTCCTGATTTACTGGAACCGTGTGTGGCACATTATACACATTGACAAATAATAAAGAGCAAGGCCAACATTTTGAAACAGCGTGCATATATTCTTTTCATTGAAAAAAATAATAACATACACTACATAGCTCTACTCAGCTGCTTAATTTTATTGTAAACCATTTTCCATTTAAAGTAAAAATTAACATATAAGTGCACAACAACTGACTAGGAGAAAACATGATGGATTACTATCACCAGGCACATGCAACTGCAACCTCCCGGCCCAGCAGCACCTGCAGCCACAGGAAGCAGGGCTCACAACACGGTGGCAACACCTGCGGGCCTGACAGCCCCAGAAACAGGGCAGGTGCCTGCTGACCGAGCTCCCCACCCACCAATGCAATCCCCATGCCATGGAGACACTGCCCAAGACCCACAAGACCCCAGACTCAGCGGGCACCGCCATCTCAGCGGCAATACTGCAACAGCAGAGACACGGGCAGCAGCCAGGTACCAGCGACCCCCCGATACACAAACAGCAACAAAGAGGGCAGCTGTGACACCTCTGGCGGACACCTTGGAAGGCAGACAGTGCTGGCTATCAATTCTAACGAGTCAGCTCAGGTAAGAGAAACCAAAACCTGTCCTATAGCACCACCTACTGGAAAACAAAAAAAGGCCTCTAATTACCAACCTGTTGAATTGCTAGGCAAAAAAAGCTTTACCTAAATTAAGGAAGTTGTTCACTACTTCAAATTCACTGGCTGAGGGAAAACCCATCAAGCACCAGGAATAATCACAGTAACACAGTATCACACACACACAAAAGAGACAAATCTCCAGAAACCAAACTTAAAGTCATGGAAGATTGTGATCAAAATGATCGAGAATTCTAAATGGCCGGGTGGCTCTGGTGGTTACAGCCAGACAAGAATAATTTATCCAGCAAAGTTATGCTTCGGATATAAAGGAGAAATAAAGACTTTCTCCAACAAAAAAACTGATGGAGTTCACCACCATAAGACTTGGCTTCTGCCCTGGCCGGTTTGGCTCAGTGGATGGAGTGTCGGCCTGTGGACTAAAGGGTCCAGGTTCGATTCCCGTCAAGGGCACCTACCCTGGTTGTAGGCTCTCGATCCCCAGTAGGGGGCGTTGAGGAGGCAGCTGACCAATGATTCTCATCATTGATGTTTCTATCTCCCTCTCCCTCTCCCTTCCTCCCTGAAATCAAAAATATATTAAAAAAAAAAAGACTTGGCTTCTAAGACATGTTGAAAGGAGCTCTTCTGCCAGAAAGGAAAAGACAAAAGTCTGACAAGGTGATAGCGATGATAAGAATTAAGTGTTAAAAACCTAATTATTGCATAAAGGTTAAAGGGGGAAATCATTAAAAATAACTATTGCTACTTCAATTTGGTAATGAACACATACCATAAAAATAGATACTTTGCAACAACAAATACATAATAGGGAGTAAGTAAAGGATGAAACTTATATAGGCAAGTAAAGATAAGATGCTATCAGAAGAAAAAGGACTACTTTATATGAACTCTGGACAGCCACAAAACAGAAATCTAGCCCAGCTGGCGTGGCTCAGTGGTGGAGCACCCACCCATGACCAGGAGGTCACCGGTTCGATTTCCAGTCAGGGCACAGCCTGCCTTGTGGGCTCCATCTCCGGTGAGGGCATGCAGGAAGCCAATGGACGTTTCTCTCTCATCGATATTTCTCTCTCTCTATCACTCTCCCTTCCACTCTCTAAAGAAGGAAATCAATAAAAACAGAAATCTAGATCAGAGACACAAACATAAAAAAGAGAAAATGAAGACAATCATCACAGAAAATCACCAAATTAAAATATCAGTCAGAAACACGAGAAAATCAACAATGGAGCTATAGAGCAATCAGAAAACCAAAAATGGCAAGAGTACGGCTTCATATATCAGTATCACCTTAAATGTAAATGAACAACTCACCAATCAAAAGGTACAGAGTAGCTGGACAGATGAAAAAACAAGACCCAACAATACAATACACTGCCTTAAGGAGACTCAACTCAGTTACCAAGACAAACACAGGTTCTAAGGGAAGGTGTGGAAACTAATGCTCCAAGCAAATGGTAGCCAAAAGAAAGCATATGTAGCCATACTTTATCATACAAAACAATGGACGTTATATACGTATGGGCATTATATGAAGGACACAACCAAAGAGAAAATGCAACATTAACATATATGCACCCCACTTAGAAGCAAGTAAATACATAAAATAATTATTAACAGATCTAAAGGTATATATTTACGATAATAGTAGGAGACTTTAGCACCTCACTTAGACAGTAGGGCAAGAAAGAAATATTGGCCTTAAATGACATGAGTCCAGATGTCCTTAAATAGATATATACTACATATTCCATCCAGAAATGACAGAATACACATACTTCTCAAGAGCACATGGACAGACCATATGTTGGGACACAAAGTAAGTCTCCATAAATTTAAGATTGAAATTATATCGCCCTGACTGATTTGGCTCAGTGGATAGAGCGTCGGCCTGCGGACTGAAGGGTCCCAGGGTCGATTCCAGTCAAGGGCATGTACTTTGGTTACGGGCACATCCCCAGTAGGAGGTGTGCAGGAGGCAGCTGATCGATGTTTCTCTCTCATCGATGTTTCTAACTCTCTATCCCTCTCCCTTCCTCTCTATAAAAAAAATACATATATATATATATATATATATATATATATAAAAGATTGAAATTATATCAAACATCTTTTCTGATCACGATAGTATGAAACTAGAAATTAACTACAAGAAGAAAAATGAAAAATCACAAACATGTGGAAATTAAACAACATGAACTGAACAACAAATGGATCAATGAAGACATCAAAGGAGAAATCAAGAAATACATGGAGACAAATGAAAATAAAAATATGACAACCGGCATCTGTGGCAGGGGCAGGGAACCTCTTCTCTGCCAAGGGCCATTTGGATATTTATAACATCATTCAAAGGCCACACAAAATTATCAACCTAAAAACTAGCCTGCTGTATTTGGTCAAACATTTAATCAACTCACCGCTAATGCCTTGGTTTCTCTGACCTGAATCATGAAGAAATAGAAAATCTGAACAGACCAATCACTAGTAAGAAAGTTGAAACAGTAATCAACAACCTCCCCCAAAACAAAAGTTCAGGACCAGATGGCTTCCCTGGTAAATGCTACCACCCAGTCAAAGATTTAATACCTCAACTTCCTCATTTGTAAATGAAGACAGTAATAAAGCCTACGTCACAGGGTTATTATGATAAGCAAATAAATTAATATTTGTAAAGTATTTAGTACAAGCTGTGCACATAGTACTATACAATGTCTTTTAGCCCTGCCTGGCATTTCTCAGTGGTTAGGACGTTGGCACGCGCACCATAGGGTCTTGGGTTGGATTCCTGGTCAAGGGTACATACCTGGGTTGCAGGTCCGATTCCCACCCCAGATCTGTTGGAGTGAGTGTGAGAGGCAACCAACTGATGTATCATGTCGATGTTTCTCTCTCTCCACCTCCTCCTTTCCTTTCACCCTCTCTAAAAAATTAATGGAAGATAAATTGTATTTTATAACTAAAATAAAAAGTGAGTAAAGAGTTGCATATGCTTTACCTGTTTAGTAGTTTTATGAGTGCCCTGAATTGTCCTCTTTGGTTTTCCACCAGTTTGAAATTTAGATTTTCCTTCAAGGCAAGAATAAACAGATAAATATACAGATCGACAAACAGACAATATAAAATGGAACCACACAAATCACTCAGACACACTACCACACAACCTCCCTCTAGTCACAGTCAACCTGAACCACAGCTGTAACCGAAAACAAATTCCCAAGGTCCCAGAGACTATTTTCATGGAACAGCTTCCTCGGAACAGGAGTGAATCAACTCCTTAAAGAGGTCAGAGTTTCTAACAATTTAAAAACAAGGTCAAATGGAAAACTTCTGGAAAAAATTTGTTTCATGAGTGAAAACATGAATAAAAATAAATTTTAAAAAGATCAAGTTAGTGATACTTCTCAACTTATATATACAGATCTGAAAAATACTTATTTGAATTCAAATCGTATTTCAACAATAAAATTAGGAATACATTTTTTACAACATAAAACTCAGTATTTTCTGTTTTGATTAAAAACTTACCTAATGTATGACATACAGTTTCATTTTTGAAACGGTAGGTTTTTTTAGTTTGTATTTTTGCAGTCAGACATATCTCTCTCACTTGTTCTTTTTTATGAAAGACACCACCTACTGCCCTGACCAGAGAGCTGGCCCGTGCACCGAAGGGTTGCAGGCTCATTCCTGGTCAAGGGCACATACCTGGGCTGCAGGTTTGATCCCCAGCCCTGGCTGAGATACATAGATAATCAATGTGTCTCTCTCATATGGCTGTTTTTTCTCTCTCTCTCTTTCTCCTCCTCCCTTACACTCTCTCTAAAAAAACAAATCATTGAAAAAAATGTCCTTGGGTGAGGATTAACAACACCAAAAGAAGAATAATAACACTTTCCTGAAACCATTTGCATATTAGATAAAAAGGCAATGAAAAACTACTTATTTAATTTATACTAATTTGCCTGAGAATCCTAATTATAAACAGTTTTTAGTCTATCTACTGTTCAGGAATAAGTATAACCTTCTAATTTATAACAAAATGAAACTTATTTTTAATACGCATCATCACTGCCCTGGCCAGTAGCTCAGTGGTTAGTGTCAGAGCACAGACTTAAGGGTCTCGGGTTCAATTTCTGGTCCAAGGCATGTACCTGGGTTGCAGGCTGGATCCCCAGCCCAGCTGGGGTGCGTGCGGGAGGCAGTCAATCTGTGTGTCCCTCTCACGTTGATGTTTCTCTATCTCTCTCTCCCCCTTCCTCCCTCTCTCTCCACCTCTCCCCTCTCTCCCTCACTTCCACTCTCTCTAAAAATCAACAGGAAAAATATCCTTGGGTGAAGATTAACAACAACAAAAAATATACATACCATCATCATCTTTGCTTTCTAGTGGAACACTCCAAGCTATTAGATTTCTTGCTGTACGACCCTCCTCTGCAACTATTCTCCTTACTTTGTCATGGCTGTTGGAGCGCTGGAATGAAGCCTATGTACAGAAAAGAGAATACTGATTGAATTATTAGTCAAGATATAAAATATATTTGGTAGATAAATGCATTATTTCTTATGTTTCTCAGAAAGAAAACACACTCTATTCATTTTTCATAATCCCGTTCCTATGAAAACATAACTAGTAACTTAAGTAGAATCGTTTTGAACATTTCAATCTAAGTAAGCATCAGGGTTTGAAATGCAATAAATGAGTCTGAGATACTTCATAACATTGTGGATTTCTATTTCAAGCAGTATTTTAACCTCGATTCCTTTCTTCAAGAAGACTTAAACAAAACACATTACTTTCATCCAAAGTCACAGTGTGCCACCTAGTGCTACATGGAGACTTTTACAAAGGTTTGCTCAAATATTAAATGTTTCAAAAAAAAGCAAACACCAGTTTCACGTAAAAGTTTTTATATTCAACTCTTATAATATATAGTCTAACAAAGCAATTGTTCATAATGTTCACCAAAGTGTCTACAGATTTTTGAAACTTGCTCCTAGACTGGGGGAAAGTTATTTTCACTCATCTCTAAATAATTTCTACTTGTAGCAACTTCACTGATAATCTGGAACTGGTATCAAGCATTGCTTATTAAATTTTTGTGTTTGTACCGACATAAAAGTATCTCCTTTACACAGGAATTAAGAGAGAGGGATTCACAAACTGAACTGGGACTCCCCGAGGCCACACGTGAGGGAATGAGAAGGAAGGAGGTACAGCACAGTGATGTGCTGGGAACCAGAGTGAAAACATCTGATCTGTTTGATAATGGCCACCCCAAACCTCCCAAGGTGGTTTCCAGGAAGGCTGGGCTCCCCTAGAGACTCCATTCCCTCCTCCTCCTGGGCTGGAGTGGTATTGTTTAAGGAGAGACTTAGACCTGCCTGAAAATCTCGAGTTAGAAAAGGAAGTGTAGGGAAGGGAACCTGTCTGTCCAGGCTTTGGGGAGTTTCACCACGTTGACCCCATCCCAGACCCAGAGAGCGCCTGGCCCAACCTGCCAGCCTCAGGGAGAGGGTGGCTTCTTCAGAGCTGGCTGGGTCCGGGGCAGAAAAGCAGGGCAAGCTGTTGGCATGGATTGATTTATATCTTTTTAAAATTAAGACAAAAAGGAAGCTGGCTTCCACTTGTGTATCTGCCCTAGGTCCCACAAATGGTAAGAGTGGGGCTCTCAGGTTGAACACTACATTCACAGCTGTTCACTTTATTACTGTGCTTCACAGCAAATGTGTTCCCTAGAGTAACTTGTATGTAACAAACGTGACATCAGAAAAGATAATAAATAAAAAATAGGTTGGCCCATCTGGTGTGGGATGTTGCTCAATGGTTTGCACCTCGACCCAGGAACCAGGGGGTCACTGTTCGATTCCCGGTCAGGGCACATGCCTAGGTTGAGGGCTTGACCCCAAAATGGGACATGCAGGAGGCAGCCGGTCCATGATTCTCTCTCATCACTGATGTTTCTATCCTTTTTTCCTTCCTCTCGCTGAAATCAATAAAACATTTTTTTTAAAAAATGGGTGGAAGAAAGAAAGGAAAGAGGGAGCCCCCCAAAAAATTAAGGTTAGTGTTTGAGGTAGTTTGATCACTTACCATCATTCTTTAATTCCCTTCTACGCCAAGAAGCGCTCATTTATCAAATAAACCCATGGGGTATGACTCCTAGAATTAAAAAACAATTAATTATACACACACACACACACACACACTAGTAGTCATAACATTGTCAAGAAAACATATCTCTATATATAAAAGGCTAATATGCAAAGTGTCCCCTCGGGAGTTTGACCGGGAGCCCGGGAGTTCGATTGCTGGCTATGATGTGCGCTGACCACCGGGGGCCGGCCCTGATCTCCGGCCAGGCCTAGGGACCCTACCTGTGCATGAATTTCGTGCACCAGGCCTCCAGTTTATTCATAAAAAGATAAAAATCTCATCCCAAGTTTCTAATTAATCTAACAACAAAAAAATTGCTCCTTTATACTGCCTGTTTCAATATAATATAGCATGTTTTAAATACTCCATGTTCTCCAAAAAATAAAATAAAATGGGACAGTGTTAATTACAGGAGCAGCCCATGATAGCCCAACCCAGAGGCTTCCGTGTTTTTTACTCCCATCAATAAACACACACACACACACACACACACACACACACACTCTGTATCCTGACTGTTTACACATGTTTAACTAAAGCAAGTTTCATGAAGTAATACGTATCCCTGTTATGTGAGAGGCACTCTGAGATTTCCTTCTCTGCTCTATTTTTTAAATTATTGCTTTCACTTTGGTTTATGACCCACTAATAAACCCCAACCCCGGGTAAGGAGCACTGTACAACCTTCTTGGAGGCCTCTCCCTCCAGGGAGCATGCTGTGCCTTTTCCTTCCCTTCCCACCTTCCCTTCCCTCCCATACCCTCAAAAAAAATAAAGTAAAATACAATAAAATCTTCTTGGAAACTTTCAAAAAGTGAGATTTTATCATAATATGTTAATTACCAATTATATAAGACTCTCCATAGAACAGACCCTGCTTGACAGGAAACCTAGTTAATGTGGCCAGACCTTTACTCAAAGAAATCCAGAGCAGAGGAACCAGACAGAGCACAAAGGGAGAGGGAAACTGCTGGAAAGAATGGCCTAACCCGGTAAGAAGAGCTCGTGCACAAAGAAAAGCAAGCAGCAATTGGAACCAAAACTTTTGGAACGAGAGCCGAAATCTTTTATCCTTTGTCACGTGAATTTGCTCCTTTTAAATGCAGCATCTCCAATGAAAACATATGTGCAAACAAAAGTTTATATACAAGCATTCACAGCAGTATTATTCATAATAGCCCCAATGTGGAAATCACCCAAGTGTCCACAAATGATGGATTTTTAAAAAGTAGTATATTCTTCAATGGGATATTATTCAGCCATAGAAAGGAAGAAAGTGTTCCTACATGCTGCAACATGGGTGAACCCTGAAAACATCACGCTAAGTGAAAGAAGCCAGTCACAAAGACCACATGTTACATGTATATGGAATGTCCAGATGGGCAGTCCATAGTCAGAAAACAGATCACTGGGTGTCTAGGGTTTCTTCTGAATATACTAAAAAAACACATGTGTTAAAGGGGTGAATCGTACGACATCCAGCTCAGTACAGCTGTTGGATTTTTAAAGGACAGCCCCTCTGCTCACCACTCCCCAGGCCACTCCGTCTTACTCAGAGTAAAAGCCAAACTCCTCACAGTAACTGCCACGCCCTCCACTTCCTAGCTCCCACACCCTAAACTTCCTAGCTCCCCCTAAACTTCCTAGCTCCCACACCCTAAACTTCCTAGCTCCCACACCCTAAACTTCCTAGCTCCCCCTAAACTTCCTAGCTCCCACACCCTAAACTTCCTAGCTCCCACACCCTAAACTTCCTAGCTCCCCCTAAACTTCCTAGCTCCCACACCCTAAACTTCCTAGCTCCCACACCCTAAACTTCCTAGCTCCCACACCCTAAACTTCCTAGCTCCCACACCCTAAACTTCCTAGCTCCCCCTAAACTTCCTACCTCCCACACCTTAAACTTCCTAGCTCCCACACCCTAGACTTCCTAGCTCCCCCTAAACTTCCTAGCTCCCCACACCTCTCGCACCACCTCCTCTCCTCCCTGATGCTCATTCCACTCCAGCCACACTGGCCTCTTCGTGTTCCCCAACATAGCAGACACACTCCGGGCTCAGGGCAACCCCATCTGGAACAGCCCACCTTTGGCCTTCCCAAGCACTATCTTAAAAATTGCAACCCATTTCTCCTGATTCCCACCACCTGCAGGCCTTATTCCGCTTCTCCTCTAGAGCACTTATCACCGTATATTATTTACTTGGTTGATGTAGTGTCCCATCTTTCCCAACAAGAATGCAAGCTCTGTGATGTCTCTTGGGTTTCATTTTTGCTATAGACTCAGAACATGGAACAGATCATGGCACTGAGTAGGCATTAATATGTACTAACGAATGAAACTCATGCTAAAAAATCTGTGTTCCTTTCCTCTCACATTCGACATATTCAAAGCCTGCCAATTCTTCAAGGCCAGTTCAAAAGGGATCTTCATAAACCCTCCTCTGACATCCCAGCTGAGAGAGATCTTCATCTGAATTCCCAGACTTTATCCAAATTCTTTCCATCTAAAAAGCGGGGGAAGGCATGATATAGTGGAAAGGCTTTTTGGAGGCACCGAGTCCACCAAAGCACTGTGACTTTGAGAAGTCATTTAACCTCTTTGAGTTTCAGTATTCTCATCTCTAAAAATGAAGGCCAGGCATTTACCCAACAAACAAAAACATAGTTTCCACAACAAGATCTATATACAAATGTTCAAATCAGCTTCGTTCATAATATACCACAACTGAATCAACCCAAATATCCATTAAGAGAAGAGATAATCAATTTGTGATATATCCATAAATAGAATAGAATGAACTGATACAACGGAAAAGATAAACTTCAGACATTATGTGTGGAAAAAGAAAAAGAAACTGGACACAAAAGCGTACATACTGAATGATTCCATTTATATGAAGTTTAGAACATTCAAAACTAATCTTAGGTGAGAAATGTTGAGGAACGGCTGCCTTGGTCGAAGGGGAAGCTTGGACTAAGAAGGTACAAGGCGACTTTCTGGGAGATGGAACTGTGGTAGTGGTTCAATTGTATATAAAATTGATATTTATTGAACTGTCCACCTAAAAAGTGAATGCACTTTGTATGTAAATTATACCTGAATAAAACTGATTCAAAAAAAGGGCAGATAGCTGAGGGGTGGAATATGAAGGCTACCCCTGACTTATGAAGTTGATAGAAGGATTAGATAAGGAACATACATACTGAAATAAGAATGACACAGCGAGAGTGCATACTGATGTGCGATTGAATCCCAATGTAGCCAGTTTTTACAGTTACTGGTTATATAGCCTCGGACAAGTCACTTAATCTCTCGGAAATGACGTTTTCACTTCTGTTCAGACAATAACATCTGCTTTGCTTAAATGTTCGCATACTAGAGACCACCGAGTTAATGCAGCATCTGACATACAACAGGTGCCCAGATACTTTTTCATATAACATATAAAACCCGCACGTATAGATGCTCAGTAAGTGTTTTCCTCTCTTCCCCTTCTTCCTGCATGAGAGTTTTCTTAAGAGAAGGAGAGGATCGATGTCTGAATGATCTTCTGCTTAAAGTGCCTTACAAACGGCAGGCCCTCAACACAGATTCTGAAGGAAAGGGAGAAAGTTCAGTGGCTTGATGATTACGAGGGATTAATAAGTAGGCAAAGCAGAGGATTTTCAGGGCAGCGGACGTCCTCTATGCAGCACGACAACGGTGAAGCCCCAGGACAAACATTTTTAAAGTCTATGTTTAAAACACTCTATCATTCGGGCCATAGTCACCAAAGCGATGCATAAATGCATGTGCACAGGAACACTGATGAGGCTTCCGTGCATCACCCAGCGGCTGCCCTGAACTGCACCAGGACGGGCTTAACCATGGACAGTAAAACCTCGCAGCTCAAGGGAGTGGGAAGGAAGGAGGACTAAGCTAGCGGCTCTCAACCTTCTGGCCCTTTCAATACAGTTCCTCATGTTGTGACCCAACCATAACATTATTTTCGTTGCTACTTTATCACTGTCATGTTGCTACTGTTATGAATCGTCATGTAAATATCTGATATGCAGGACGGTCTTAGGCGACCCCTGCGAAAGGGTCGTTCGACCGCCAAAGGGGTCGCGACCCACAGGTTGAGAACCGCTGGTAAGCCTTTGCTGACTCCTCGGTTACTCGCTATCCACAAACGTAGGAGATGGAAAGCACGTTCCCCATTTCACAGATGAGGAAGCCGAGCCCCGGAGAAATTCACGATCTGCTGGGATTCAAACCACCGTCCGTCCACCCGTCCGTCCGTCGTCACAGCTCAACGGATCGCACTTCCTCCCACGCAGACAACCCGTCAAACCCTTAACAACGGGCTCTTCGATGGAGGAAAACACTCACTCCTCACGGGGTGTTTGCTATTTAGACCGGCTCACTCTGTGGCATCAGTGAACAAGCACCCAGCACGTTTGTACGGAAAGTCACAATTAACAGGGAAAAGAACAAGAGCAGAGCAGGAACATAAATAACCCAGAAAACACGCCGGGGCCGCGACCTGAGGCCGAAAGCTTCGCCCGGACCCACCACGTGCCAGCAGGTGCCCGGGACGGAGGCGCCGCTTCCGGCCTCAGTTTCCCTTTCTGCACCGAGCACAGCCCCCCATCCCTCCGCCGATGAGCATGAAACGGCGCTGAAACCAACACTGTGAACGGCACCGAGCAACACACCCAGCATTACAGCCCGTCAGCCGCCCTCCGAGCGGCTCTGTCCGCGGACAATAACCGGCACCCACGGGGGAGGCGGCCGCGGAGGCCGTGGCAGCAGGTGCGGCCCGACCCGGCGTCGCCCGCTGTCTCCCCTCCGCGCGCGGACACGCCCGCGAGGCGCCGGGCAGGGTCGCTGACACGGGGCGCAGCCCGGGGGTCTCTCGCCCTCGGGGCCTCCGTCCGGCCCGGCCGCCCCGCGGAGCGCAGGGAACGCGCCGAGGACCCGCCGACGAGGGGCCGGCGGCGGCCATCACCTGTCAGCGCAGGGCCGGCGGGGAGGCCGCTTCCGGAACCCCGGGCGGGGAGGACGCCCCGGGAGCGAGCCCCTCGGCCCTCCCGTCCGGCCGCCCCGCCCACCTCGCCCCAGGCCCCGCGGGGCACCCCCGGGCCCGCCCCGGCCGCCGGCTCCCCTCCCCCCGCCGCGCCCCCGGCCTCGCCGCCCGCACGCCCGGCTGAGGGGAGGGGTGGGAGGGCGTACCCCGCCGCCGCTGCGTCCCCGGGGGCCCCGCGAGGCGCTCCGCCGGCGGCGTCCCCGCCCAGGCCCGCCCGGTCCGAGAGGCGGGCGCCCCTCGCGGACACTCACCGCGGCCGCCCAGCGCGCGGGAGGCGCCGAGCGAGCGTCCCGCCGGGAAGGGGGCGGGGCCGCGGGGCGTCACGTGACCCGCGCTGGGCCGCCGGCGCGCGTGCGCAGTTCGCTCTCCTGGGGAGCGGGGCGGTGAAGGCGGGGGCCGCCGCGGAGAGGGGCTGCCTGTCCCTCGGGGCTGCGCTCGCACTGCCGCCTCTGACCACACAGCCCGCGCCCTGGTGATCGGTCCCTTCCCGCGCCCGGTCCCGTCCCCACAGCGAGCCCCGCGGAGGGAGGCCTCCCGGGAGGTCTGGTCGGCCCCTGGCCGGAGCCCAGCTCGCCCGGCTGAGTGGACACCCGACAGGACACCGAGTGGAGCTCAGCTGCCCTGGAGTCAGTTCTGAGTGAAGTGGGGCCGAGACTCATGCGGACATTGTTCCCTCCGTCCCGCTGGGAGCGGACTCTTCACCGCCGCCCCTCGTTTCCCACAACAGGTGGGAGCCACGGGATCGGATGGAGTAGACCTCACAGGTAGACGGTCAGCGAGTGAAGACTGTCCAACGAAGGCCCTGTCACCATCTCTATGGCAACGGGAGTCCCCACTGCAGGGTGAGGTGACCTGATGGCGGAGACGGCCCAGTCCAGCCCGGAACAGCTGCCGTCTATGTTGGGACGGAGAAGAGTGCCCGCCCCTGATGAGTCCATTTCTATAAAGTGGGTCTGGATGGGTCAGGAGTCACCTCATTGGTCCGTGGAGATGCAAGTGAGGATGTAGCTGCGATTGGATGGGGGACGTACTAGTCCTGTTAGTCCAATGTGACCCAAGCACCAAGACGGCACCGGTTCCATTCCCGGTCAGGGCACATCCCCAGGTTGCGGACTCGACCCCCCGTCAGGGGCGTGGAGGGGGCAGCCAATCCATGTTCCCCTCTATGATGTTTCTCTCTCTGCCTCTCCCTTCCTCTCTCTCTAAGGTCATATATATTTTAAAAGATTTTAGCCCCTTCTATGGACCAGACACCTTACAGAGAATATTTACTATACTCCTCACACAAAATCTACCAGGTTTTTATTATTCCATATTTTTACATCGTTTTAAGTAAATTAAGTCACCTATTCCAAGTTAGATAGCAGGTGAGCTCCTGAACCTGAAGAGCCAAACTGGATGTGCCTGGGTCCTTTCCCGGCATCGTTACTAACCGCCCCCCCCCCCCCCCCAGGGCAGAGGGCAGAGGACCAACAGCTGTAACCGCTGTGTGATGCCACCTACATAAAGGGCAAGAACAGGCAGGACCTAACGCGCTGGTCAAGGGTTTCCTTCGTTCTGCTGCCGGGCATTCCTTCCGTGCGAGCATCTTTTGCTTTTCAACCTGCAGGGATGTGAAGCTGACAGTTACCGAACACTTTACCATACCTGTCAGCTCCTTGTCCAAAGGCATTGTATTACTTACCTAGATCTTCACGCTCTCTAAGGCAGTCTTATTCCTACGCCCGTTTTTAAAAAACATATTTTATTGATTTTTTTTTACAGAGAAGACGGGAGAGGAATAGAGAGTTAGAAACATCCATGAGAGAGACACATCGATCAGCTGCCTCCTGCACACCCCCTTCTGGGGATGTGCCCTTGACCGGAATCGAACCCGGGACCCTCCAGTCCGCAGGCCGCGCTCTATCCACTGAGCCACACCGATCAGGGCCCTGCGCCCATTTTATAAGTAAGCAAACAGGTTTCCGAGGCGCAGTAACTTGGCCAAGATAAAGAAGTGCCAGCCACAAAAGTGAGCATCGGATGCACGTGTCTGTCTGGTTGAGCCCCTGCGTGTGTGCGTCCAGCGCCGGTGAGATAAGTCAGTGCAGATGCACGGAGACTGGAATGGACCCGTCGGTCGGCTCTCCAGCCAGCGCCCTTTCTCCACCAAAATGTCCCGCCTTTTCACTTCGGGAAACCGGGGCGGACGCTCGGCGAGGCCGGGAGTTTCTGGCCCGAATCCGCGGCTGTTCAGAAGGTTCTCCCCTCTAGCGGCCCCGCCCCCTCGCCCCGGCGCCGTGCGGACCAATCAGCGGCTCGGATTGGCGCCCCGCCCCTCCCCGGGTTATATAAGCGTGACCGGAGCGCCGCACTGCGCAGCCGCGGGCTCTGCTGAGCTCGCGCGACTGGCGGCCGGCGCCCCCGCCCTCCGCGCTGCGTGCCCACGTCCGCGCCGCCGCAGACGCCGCCCCCTCCCGCCTCCCGCCTCCCGCCTCCGCCTCATCGAGTCCGCGGCGGCCGGCGCGATGCGGCTGGGCCCGAGGCCCGCGGCGCTGGGGCTGCTGCTGCTGCTGCTGTGCGCTCCGGCGGCCGGCGCTGGGGACGCGCAGGGCGAGCACCGCTCCGACTACGACCGCGAGGCGCTGCTGGGCGGCCAGGTGAGTGGGCCGGGCCGGGCCGGGGCGAGGAGGGTCAGTCCCCCGCGGCCTGACCGGACGCTGGGCGGGACGCCGCTCACAAGGAACCCGGGGCCGATCCCTTCTGCCCCCCGAACGAGGCAGGATCCCCGGGGCGTGTGGGGCCGGGGCCTTGCAGAGCGGGTGTGAATGACCCCAAACCCCCGCCTGCGAGGCTCTGCTGGCCGTACTCTCTCCCCCATTTTGCTCCGCTGATAGTAACGCTTGACCCCCCCGTGTATCGCTTACCTTCCAAAGGAAGAAGTCGACGAATATGTTAAACTCGCTCCCGAAGAGCAACAAAAAAGACTGAAGTCGATCATAAAGAAAATTGACTTGGACTCGGATGGCCTTCTCACGGAAAGTAAGGACGCCCCCCACGGCGGGCTAACAATGGGCACAGAAACGCGCTTTTAAGACGGGGTGGCTGCGGAGGGCCCCTGGCTAATGCTCCCGCAAACTAGAGGTGCTTCGAGAGGGTGTAAGGGACTAGTGAGTAGGTCTGATACCGGGAGAGCTTTCCTTTTTGCTTATTTTTTATATTAAATTTATTGGGGTGACATTGGTTAATAAGATCACACAGGTTTCAGGGGTACAGTTCTATGATATTGCATTGTGTCCCCACCACCCAAAGTAAAATCTTCAGCTGCCATATGATTGGGCCCCTTTTGCTATCCCCCCCCACCCCCTTCCCTCTGGTATACCTGGAAGTCTTTAGACACAGGTTACTAAGCAAAACTCACGCTCTCTCCCATCCTATATAATAAAGAGCTAATATGCAAATGGCTTCACACCATCATGCCATCACGGCTCAGACACTCAACACTGGGGAGAGAGAAATAGGGACCTCTCCCGCCCTGCGGTCCTGGGCGCCAGTGCCTGCGGCCTGGGCAAAGCCACCCGCCATGGTCCGCTGCTTGCGGACAGCCAGAGGGAGGGAAGCCCAGGTCCCGGGTGCCTACCACCGTTCAGAGGAGGGAATCCTGGGTCCCAGGTGTGGGTGGAGGCAGAGGCAGGGGCAATCAGGCCAGTAGGGGAGCAGTTAGGGGTGATCAGGCAGGCAGAGGTGGGTTAGGGGCAATCAGGCAGGCAGACAGAGGTGGTTAGGGGCAATCAGGCAGGCAGAGGTGGGTTAGGGGCAATCAGGCAGGCAGACAGAGGTGGTTAGGGGCTGTCAGGCAGGCAGAGGTGGGTTAGGGGCGATCAGGCAGGCAGGTGAGCAGTTAGGAGTCGGCGGTCCCGGATTGCGAGAGGCACTCAGACATCCCCCGAGGGGTTCCAGATTGGAGAGGGTGCAGGCCAGGCTGAGGGCCCCCGCCCCCCGCACGAATTTCATGCACCAGGCCTCTAGTAATATATAAACACCATTGGCCCTACATGTATTCACAAATCACACCTTGAGCAAACACCTATTCTTCATCGGACTTTTATCGGTGTCAACAATGCAATTCACTTTAGAGAAATATGCCAAAACCCAATGTAATATTTTAAATATTTTTTTAGAATTATAAGAATTTGCTTCTTTTTACAAGCAACTAGAAAAAGACCTGTTGCATATGAATTATGTTTATGACAAATCATTACAGGTAATAGAGGCCCTAGAATCATCTTGTCCCCTTTCTTTGTAGAGATGAAGAAACTGCAGCTCAGAGGGATAAATTAAATGCCTTTTTCAAATGAGTGGCAAAGCCAGGACTAAAATCCAAATCTGATTTTCAGTTTTTAATATCTTGCACTTAAAACATATCTGAGAGCTCTTAGGTTGATTCTGTAGTCCGAAACAAAATGCATAGATGATTAAAAGAATACCTTAATAATATTAAATAAAAGCTAGTTTGCTATAACCTGTTTCAATGTGGCTCAGCATCTAAGGAATGAAATTGCTGGAGAGAATATTACAAACGGATCAAATTAAGATTTGTTGTCAATAAAGTATTGGTGCCTTCAGGAGTATTGAGGCTGTGGTTCTTTCTACTTAAAACAAAGAGCAAGAGAAGCTTACACTCTAATATCCAATAAGAATGGGTTCATCTTTGGTTAGAAAGCACACAGAACAAGTTGATTTGGAAGATTTTAATGCACCTGTTTGTAAGGGCCTACAAATATGTGGTCACATATTTAGTAGTAAACATTTCAAAAATTTAAAGTTAAAAGGAACTTATTCCAAATGTTCATTATACAGAGAAGAAAACAAAAGCTGGAGACGGTAAACATCTCCTTATGGAAAGCTGAAGTGAACCAACGTTTCTGGTCACTGTGCCATTCTGCATTCTGTTGTGTGTGATGAGCTCCAAATAAACTAAAAAAAACCCTCATTCGTGAGGACCCTTCAGGAAAGTTTGCTAATTTGCACTTTTATGTTTCAGGGGAGACAAAATAAAAAGTGTCTTTTATATTCACCTGACCGCCCCTGAATCTGTAGAAAAATACCACTCTTTAAACCAAATGGTATACTCCTGCTATCTTTGCAAATATTTGTTTTCTCCTCCGCTTTTTCTATAATGCGGTATGAATTTCTGTTTCTATTAATAGATTTTTAATAATTGATCTGAAAGTAGATATTCGAGATTTAGAAACTTTTCAGGTGTCTAGTTAAGACAGACAGCTGTTGCAAGAAGCGCCCAAATCATAATTGCTACCCATATTGTGTTAGCCTCCTCCAGATGTTCTATGTCGCGGTTAAAGGGAGTGTACTGTAACAGTGTTTCTCAACTTCAGTCACAATTGAGGCCATATCTACTTACCATCTATTATTTTGTTAGTACGTATAGTGTTGATTCAACTCAATGTTAAATTTATTCTAAAGGAAAATTTTTATTACTTTTGTAATGGGAACCATTTTTTCCCAAAATACTTATTAAAGTAAAGGGATGCAAAGATTTGTGCTTCATGATAGAATTGTGATAGCAAAAGTTACTTGCAGTTTTAGGGATAATTTTTTTTTAAGTCACGTGCCATTTTGTCCGATTGGTAACTCACTAAGTACTTATGGAGTCGGGCTTCCTAGGTATTTGGAGAACCTCAGTGAACAAATCATGCACAAACTCTACTGGAGGAGCTTACCTCTCTTTAGGTCACATTTTGTAATGTCTGAGCCTCCAAACGCTCTCCCTACCTCCCCCTCGTATTTCTATGAGCACTGCTAAGTCTGCTCTCATTCAGTATTTGCAACCACTGCGGTTTTGTGTGTGTTTTTCTTGTAGCGATGGTCTGGAAATCCTCTCAGTATGGGGATTACTGTTAACATCTCTTGTGTTCTGGGGAATTCTCATAGGTGAACTCAGTTCATGGATTCAGATGTCTTTTAAACATTATGCGATGCAAGAAGCGAAACAACAGTTTGTTGAATATGATAAAAACAGTGATGGCCGTGTGTCGTGGGACGAATACAACATTCAGATGTATGACCGCGTGATTGACTTCGACGAGAACACAGCTCTGGATGACGCAGAAGAGGAGTCCTTTAGGCAGGTGAGAGCATGTGCACAACCTGCCTTTTGAACGAGAGAGTGGAAGGGAGGGGGAGACACAGAGAGAGAGAGAGAAACATTGATGTGAGAGAGAGACATCGATCGGTTGCCTCCCGCAGCTGCTCCTTTTTAAGACTGGGTCGTACTCCAGTGCAGGTGTATACTGTATTTTGTTTATCCATTCATCTATAAATGGACACTTGGGTTTGCGTTAACTTTTTGGCTCTTATTAATAACTAGAGGCCCGGTGTACAAAATGCATGCATGGGTGGGGTCCCTAGGCCTGGCCTGCGATCGGGGCCTATGGGGGTCGTCTCATCCAGTCCTGGACGGGGCCTGCTGGGCAGGGGGAGGGACTGCGGGAGGTTTGCTGGCCGTGGGAGCGCACTGACCATCAGGGGGCAGCTCCTGCGTTGAGCGTCTGCCCCCTGGTGGTCAGTGCGCATCATAGTGACTGGCTGACCAGTCCTTCGGTCCTTAGGTTGTAATGGTCACTTAGGCCTTTATATAGGTAGATAGATGTGGCTATGAACATGGGTGTGCAAATATCTGTTTGAGACCCTACTTTACGTTTTTGGAGGGAATGTGTCCAGAAGTGTAGTTGGAATTGCTGGATCATATAGTGATGCTATTTTAATTTTTTGAGGAGCTCCAATACTGTCTTCCATAGTGGCTCCACCCTTTAAAATAACTCATTTTTGAAGATTCTGTATGACTGTAGTTCTGTTGCCTCTCATGGTTTAATTTGTTTAAATATATGCTGCTTGCCCTGACTGGTGTAGCTCAGAGGATAGAGCATTGGCCTGCAGACTGAAGGGTCCCGGGTTCAATTCCAGTCAAGGGCATGTACCTTGGTTGTGGGCACATCCCCAGTGGGGGCTGTGCAGGAGACAGCTAATTGATGTTTCTCTTTCATTGATGTTTCTAATTCTTTATCCCTCTCCCTTCCTCTCTGTAAAAAATCAATAAAATATATTAAAAAAATAAAAATAAATATATGCTGCTTAAGCAGAGCTGAGGAAGACAGTATTTAGGAACCATTTATTTAGTAAATAGAACTTTTCAAGGCAAATGACTGTTTTCTTCAGAAATTGCTATTTTAAATATTTTTGTATTTCAAATTAATTTTACAATCTTTTTCTTAAAATGATAGTTTTTCTTATGTGGAAAAATATAAAGCCAAGCACCTGGTTGCAAACCATTATGTCCCAAAATGTTATTAGTCAAGGGTATTTGGCAAACATTTGAGCCACTTCAAATTCTTTAACTTACCCATTATCAGTACCTACCTTTTAGTTATTGGCCATATGTCATCGTTGTCTATGTTTGTTTTAGAATTGTATGGGCCGCTTCAGCTCTAGAGGCCATCCAAGCTCAGAGTTGGTCATTGCTCTGCTAGTAACTGTGCATGTGCTGAGCATTTGCCCCCAGAGTAGAGGCAAAGGGCTGCCCATCTGCCTGGCTTTCCGTCCAGCTGCCCCATTAACAGTCCTGCAGCTTTGGGTCAGTTATGTGGCCACCTTACGCTTTAGTTTCTTTATATCTGATAATGGGATGATAATAGTAGGAGAAATAGTAGCAGTTCTGTATTAATTTAAAAGAATATTGTTGAAGAAAGCACATGTAATTCACACTCATATTTAAAATTTGTATATAACTAGAGGCCTGGTGCACGAATTCTTGCACCAGTGGTGTCCCTTGGTCCCTGTGGGATCAGGCCGAAACCGGCTCTCCGACATCCCCAGAAGGTTCCTGGATTGTGAGAGGGCACAAGCCAGGCCAAGGATCCCATCAGTGCAGGATCGGGTCCAGGGAGGGACCATGGGAGGGCTCCAGGGTTTGTCCGGCCCACCTCACTTAGTCCCGATCAGCCAGACCCCAGCAGCAAGGTAACCTACTGGTTGGAGCGTCTGCCCCCTGGTGGTCAGTGCACGTCATAGCAACTGGTCAACCGGTCTACTGTCTGCCCTTGTGGTCAGTGCAGGTCATAGCAAGTGGTTGAGTGGCCTTAGCATATCATTAGCATATTATGCTTTGATTGGTTGAACAGACAACTGGACACAGCATATTAGGCTTTTATTATATAGGATCAGCTTTTAAAAATATTTGAGGCAGCCCTAACCGGTTTGGCTCAGTGGATAGAGCGTCGGCCTGTGGACTGAAGGGTCCCGGGTTCGATTCCGGTCAAGGGCATGTACCTGGGTTGCAGGCACATATCCAGTGGGGAATGTGCAGGAGGCAGCTGATTGATGTTTCTCTCTTCCTCTCCCTTCCTCTCTGTAAAAAATCAATAAAATATATTTTTAAAAAAATATTTGAGGCATTTGTTAAGTATATCAGCATTAGGTTAGTTAGGATTTACTTAATTCACAGAGGAAAAATATATCTTTTGTTTTTCTTTTTTCCTCCTTATTTGGGTGTCCGTCTTACAGCAGACTGGAGAGTATGAATCAATCTTTTCACTTCTTAGTGCCTAAGACAGCCATGGGCAAACTATGGCCCGTTTGAAATGAATAAAACTAAAAAAAAAGACCGTACCCTTTTATGTAATGATGTTTACTTTGAATTTGTATTAGTTCACACAAACACTCCATCCATGCTTTTGTTCCGGCCCTCCGGTCCAGTTTAAGAACCCATTGTGGCCCTCGAGTCAAAAAGTTTGCCCACCCCTGGCCTAAGAGCAAACAAAGGATGATAAAGTGAGGTTGGAGATTTGTCTATCTACTAGGTATCCTCTTTTACCTCCTTTATATTAACTTATCTTAAAAAGCATCATTCAATGCCCCTAGCCCCATGGTCGGCAAACTGCGGCTCGCGAGCCACATGCGGCTCTTTGGCCCCTTGACTGTGGCTCTTCCTAAGCCTTAGGAGTACCCTAATTAAGTTAATAACAATGTACCTACCTATATAGTTTAAGTTTAAAAAATTTGGTTCTCAAAAGAAATTTCAATTGTTGTACTGTTGATATTTGGCTCTGTTGACTAATGAGTTTGCCGACCACTGCCCTAGCCAGTTTGGCCCAGTGGATAGAGTGTCGGCCTGTGGACTAAAAAGTCCCAGGTTCTATTCTGGTCAAGGGCACATGCCCAGGTTGTGGGCTCGATCCCCAGTGCGGGGTGTGCAGGAGGCAGCCAGTCAATGATTGTCTCTCATCATTGATGTTTCTCTCTTTCCCTTTCTCTCTGAAATCAATAAAAATATATATATTTTTTTAAAGCATCATTCAAGTTCTGACACTTTACTAAAACCAAACCATTGTGTGATATGACTTACTTGCCAGGGAACAACAGAGAAGGTAAATACAGTATTTTAAAATATTACTATAATTAGGTCCTAATTGTATTCTCTTTTTTTCCTTTGACACTCAAAAGATTTAATTACTATCTAATCACAATATAAGAGATGTGTTTGTTTGATTTTTAAAAAATTCTATATTCTTGAGAGGGGATGATGCAATAAATGATGGTGTTGAGAAGAAAACCTTCACCCATTAATATAAACTGCAGTGAGCAGTTTTTCATGGGAAAGATGTCTGGTTCTAATGCAGACTTCCTTACCCACGTACTCAGTAATGTTGATTATAAGTCTCTATCTTTTAAGAATGAATTAGCCTGGCTGGTGTGGCTCAGTGTTGAGTGTCGACCCATGAACCAAGGGGTCACCCCATTCAATCCCTGGTTAGGGCACCCGGCTTGTGGGCTCACTCCCCAATATTGGGCATGCAAGAGGCAGCAGATTGATGTTTCTCTCATCGATGTTCCTTTCTTACCTCTCTTTCAAAAAATCAATTACAAAGAAAACAGTTTTTTAAGGGTGAATTCAATGGAGCATAAATGAACACTTCTCAATGGGGTCCTATTTTGTAGGTATTCTTTGATAACCCAGGAATATGTGTCTATTCTACTTTATTAGAATTTGATATAATTTCCTAAAAGTAGAATAGACCTCTAAAAGTGAATGTGGTATATAAAGATGAAAGAGTTGCATTATTTTTCAAAATTTAAAAATCAGTGGTGAAGAATGAGTCAGTTCTAAAGTTACAGACTAAACATTATACCATAAATAAATCATAAAAAGTAATGGGCTCCCAGTGATCCCACTTCTGGGAATATATCCCAAGAAACCAGAAACACCAATCAGAGAGAATGCATGCGCTCCTCTGTTCATAGCAGCACAATGCGCAATAGCTAAGATCTGGAAACAGCCCAAGTGCCCATCAGCAGATGAGTGGGTGAAAAAGCTGTGGCACATTTATACCATGGAATACGATGCAGCAGTGAACAAAAGAATCTTTTACCCCTGAGAAAATGTGGAGGGACCTAGAGAGTATTACGCTAAGCGAAATAAAACTGAGAGAAAGACAAGTATCACATGATCTCACTCATGTAGAATCTAATGAACAAAATAAACTGATGAACAAAATAGATCCAGAGACATAGAAGCATGGAACAGACTGACAAGTTTCAGAGGCAAGGTGTGGGAGAGATTGACTGGGGAACTTGTATGCATATATGCGTGGCCCGTGGACACCGACAATGGTGTAGTGCAGGCCTGGGAGGGCCGGTGTGGGTGGAGGGGTTGGTTGGGGAAAAGGGGGGCATCTGGAATACTTTCAACAGTAAAGATTTTTTTTAAGTAATGGGTTGTCTAAAATAATGTCTTCTATACGGTAGAAATATGGAAAGTAGAGATAACCGTGAATAATGACCCTCTCGGGCTGTGAAATGCCTGAAAGGGCAGTTCTGTGTGGTATGATGAACAAGTGCGATCAGCATCTTGAAGCAAGATAACTAACGTTTGGGGACCTGCCTGGGGAAAGTTCAGCTCTGACTTTTCAAGCCAGCTGCTGAGTGTGCGCATAAGCAATACTTACGTTCGATACGCTCTTACACAGGGCAAATCAGACCTGGACTCTGGTATCACTAAGTATGTATGTCTTCGTGTAAAATCGTTCGCCGACCCACACATGGCAGTTCTGTTCTTCACAAGGTTCTGTTACCATAAAAATGACTATTGTTTTCACTACTGTATGTGCTGTTTTCTATCATCCATTAGAATCCAAGGTTTTTGTACGGAAGAAAAGAGTGTTGAGTTTGGGAAACTAAGAGTCCTTTGTATCATCTGTAGAAATTGGCCACTTAGGAAAAAGTCCTTCTGGGTTTTGGCTTCTTGAATGTGAGTTGCACTTACATTGTGTTCCTCAAATGGCCATGAATGACTTTTTGGTTGTTTTTTTAAGAAATCTCAGTCTGTTCAAAGAAATCCTTTCTTTATAAGCGAATTTGGCCAAATTCAGCTCCCTCTGGCGAAACGTGGACCTTTTTGTTCCAACTGGAAGGGTTCCTTCGTAAGGAAGGCTAAGCACTCAGTATTCAGAAATGTGGTTTATTCAAAAAGAACTTGACTCAGCAAAGTACATCAAGTTCTTGTTTGTCTACTTTTGCCTGTTAAACCTGAATATAAAATGTAAAATATTCGGTTTAGTTATTTAAAAGTATGAAAGATGCAGATAAAAGCAGCTATTTGGAAACTTTTTTTCTTTTCTGTCAGATTTGGTTGAATCTGAATGTTGAACGATGAATTCTTTGGGGGAGTAAGAAGCTCTTCTGTGAGTCAGTTATTGTAGGAGCAGCGTTGTTGCCGTGAACCAGTGCTACCTAACGTACCCGTGAAAGACATGAATGAAAAGCTTCTAAAATATTAGAAATTGTGATTTTTTTAAATGTGAAGTTTAATAATACAATCAGTTTATAAAAAGAAAAGTATTCGCCCTGGCCGGTTTGGCTCAGTGGATGGAGCGTCGGCCTGTAGTCTGAAGGATCCTGATTTCGATTCCGCTTAAGGGCACGGGCCTGGGTTGTGGACTCAGTCCTCAGTCTCCTGCCAGTGCAGGAGGCAGCCGATCGGTGATTCTCTCTCATCATTGATGTTTCTGTCTCTCTTTCCCTCTCCTTTCCTCTCTGAAATCAATAAAAATATTTTTTTCAAAAAAGGGAAAGTATTCTCATAAGAAGACTATTTCTGAAACCTGCGAATAAATTTTGGAAAAGTCATTTTGAAAACCAGAAACAGTTTTCAGTTGGTATAGTAATCCCGCTGGTGTGTCTCTGTGGCTGAGCATAGACCCAGGAGCCAGGAGGTCACGATTCAATTCCAGGTCAGGCACATGCCCGGTTGCCAGCTAGATCCCCAGTAGGGGGCATGCAGGTGGCAGCCAATCAATAATTCTCTCTCATTATTAATATTTCTCCCCTTATCCCTTCCTCTCTCTGAAATTAAAAAAAATATTTTTAAAAACACAGTCTAAATTTATTGGTTTTTGGGGATTCAAAAAAAATTGAGATCAATTGTTAAAGAAAAGAATGTGTACTACTGTAGAAAGACCAGAATGGATCCAAGTTCAAAATATTTTAGCTGTATTTCTGACATCCCTTTCAGCAAATCACGTAATCTCAAGCTTTTCAATCAATAGTAGTTCGTCACATGTAGTAGATGTTTATTACTTACGGTTTACTAATTGCTAATGGGATTCATATTCCAGTTGCTAATAGAACGACACCCAACCAACTGAGCCGCACTGGCCAGGCCCTCTTGTCGACTTTTGGTTTTGTTGCTTTTGCTGTTGGTGTTGGATTGTCCCCGTTTATAGCTGAGGAGACCCGGGGAGCGAAGCGTTTGCCGTAAGGAGCACGGCCAGTAAGTGGCATCGCTGGAGTTCGGCTCGAGTTTCTGACTCTAGAGCAGTGGTTCTCAACCTTCCTGACACCGAGACCCTTCAGTACAGCTCCTCACGCTGTGGTGACCCCCAACCATAACATTATTCTCGTTGCTACTTCATCACTGTAATGTTGCTACTGTTATGAATCTTCATGCAAATATCTGATATGCGGGATGCATTTAGGCGACCCCTGTGAAAGGGTCGGTTGACCCCCAAAGGGGTCGCGACCCACAGGTTGAGAACCGCTGCTAGAGCCTGTCACTGCCTGTAATGAGTGTCATTTGCCCTAACAACCTTCAGAGGGATGATGTGAAGATAAAATGACGTATGAAAATGTGCGTTAGACTTCGCATGGTTTGTACTTTTGGAATCTTGTTCATGGTTATATATTATGAGACCTTTAAACATGTTCAATATCTAATTTTCCAAGCTTCATCTAAAGGACAAGAAGCGATTTGAAAAAGCTAACCAGGACTCAGATCCCGGTTTGAATCTTGAAGAATTCATTGCTTTTGAGCATCCTGAAGAAGTGGATTATATGACGGTAAGGAAGAAAGGTTTTAATCGAGTTATTGGGTGACCAGAACTTAAGGCCTGTTCTAACTAAGTGATCACGATGAACTGTGCACAACCCGAGTTTTCAGAGACAGGAAGAGCCGGGTTCTCCCCGGTTCAGGTTTGGGCTGGGGAGGAGGGTTTCTGGGGTGGAGGTTGCTTATTGGGAGGGAGGAGGTAAAGGACTGAGTTTTAAAAAAATCTCTGTAATGTATGTGAGCAGCACTCTTTCCTGGCTTTCAGACTTTTCTCTGGTTTTTCTATATTAAAAACCAGAGTTAAAACTTGTGAAAAGCTTCAGTCTTGGGAGACGTACGGCATTAGGATCTGTTTTCATGGGGTGGGCACCAGCACAACGGCTAACGACCAACGATGTTTTTGCAAGTTGAGGCATAAAGAGTCCGGCCATCCCTGAGGCACTGGAAAGAAACACCCACTCTTCCAACACTGTTGCGCTCTGGGTGGAACCGGCACACGCTGATTGGGTCCAAGACGTGGCGAGCTTCTTGAGAGCAAAAGCCACCATATGGGAGAGCAGAGATGAGCATAAAATCACTTTAAAGTAGACTCACATTTACATGGAGGCCTGTTGCCTGGCCTCCCTCCAGCTGTGTGGTCTGTGCTCGAGAGGTCAGGGAGGGAGCTGTGGCTTTTGTTGAGTAGGTCACGGTCAGAGGCGGCTGCCTTGGTCACAAGCTGCAGACCGCTTTCTCTACAGCCCAGCGGCAGGACACACCGTTAGCACCACTTCTCTTGCCACTGGGAGGCTTTTGACTTCTCACTTGGCTCAAAATACATGACCTGGTGAAGAATAGTGCTGGGCACAATTCGATTAATTCAGTGAGACAAGTTCCTTCGCCCTGTCAGGGCAGACAGTGCTGGCTCTTGTTTCTCTGGGAAGGAAGGGACATTTGAGGATTGAGAAGGGGGTGACCAGGTAACAATGAAACAATTTAGGCATTCGGTGTTTTGGTCTGGAATTCAAGGTGGCAGTGAAATGAAAGAGACATGATCAAAGTTTAAAGCAGGTATAAACAGAATATTATGATTAAATAAGTGTGGGGAGAGAAGAGTCAGAGATGACTGCGGCTCTGAGCTTGTACAACAGTAAGAGATGGACGTGCCAGGGACAGGGGGGTGGGGATGGACTGAGCTGGACAGAAGGCAGCACGAGATGTGTGACCGACCAGCACGTGGGCCTCACTCAGAGCAGCAGTGATGTAGGAGAGAGACTCGGGGTTCTAATGGGTTGGATGGAAAGTGGAGTTAAAGAAGACGGGCCCTCAGAGACGACGATCTTGAGAAGCAGGAGAATGTGAGGTCAGTGCTGAGGTGGTTTCAGAGGGCGAGGGGGAGTCCAACAGCAGAGCTTAAGGGTGCTGGACTTAGTGTGTGGTGATATAGTCCTGCTTCTGATTCCAGTGTTTGCAAGCATAGACCATGCTAGTGATCGTTCCCAAAGCAGTTCTGTAGTAGGAGTGACCCGGATGGTGGTAGGATTGGAAACGTCGTTATTAATTTATTTCTACGATAGGAATTTGTCATTGAAGAGGCGTTAGAAGAACATGACAAAAATGGTGATGGATTTGTTAGTTTGGAAGAATTTCTTGGTGACTACAGGCGGGACCCAGGTAAGTAGCTGAGGTCTGTGGAAGGAGGGGACAAATGCACCTAAAAGGAAAGGAAATGGAACAGGAAGCACTTGCCTGATTTATACTCGTTCTGCCCAGTGAGACAAGCAAAACTACGGGACTGGGAGCTCATCTCCGCATGCTGTGTGGCTCACTGAGTACACGTCTAGATTCTAACATGCCTTCCTTTCGAGGCAAATGTAATGTGATTATCAAATCAAATGAGGGAGGAAGTAAAGGTGGATATTTGTAAACAAAATCCTGTATCTTTTAGATGTAGATCTTAAAAGAGAAATAAATATAAATACTGTGAATACTGGTGTAGACTGCGGAAGGTGACTTACGATTGTTTGAAATTTGAGGAGTTTGTATATGTCTTTTTTCTGAATTTTTTCCAGAATTGTTGCTTAAAAGCATCCCTTACTGTGAATGTCACTTTGAAATTACACATTCTTTAAGAACACGTAAGAAGCTTTATATAGCCACATGACGTACCAAAAATGTTACCCAGATCAAATTTGGGAAAACTAGTTATAACAAATAGCAGTTAATAAAATTACTAGTTTGTGAGAATATGCAACAATTTAAAAACTCGTAGTTGTTTAGACCTGTGTGTCACTGTTGAAAATTACTATATCGTTTAAATTATTTTAGCACTTTTTA
Source organism: Myotis yumanensis (assembly GCF_028538775.1). Classification (NCBI taxonomy): domain Eukaryota; kingdom Metazoa; phylum Chordata; class Mammalia; order Chiroptera; family Vespertilionidae; genus Myotis; species Myotis yumanensis. The sequence continues at coordinate 9,760,336 of NW_027223771.1, read as the reverse complement.
GTTAAGTATTTTTGTGTCTTTGGGCATTTTTTATGTAGTAGGCTTTAAATTCATTCCCTTTATTCTAGGATATATCAAACTTCTCATTATATGCATGTGATATTCTTATGTTTGTATTTGTTGTTGATTTCTTGTAATAAAAAGCAGCAAATGAAGATCCAGAGTGGATACTTGTTGAGAAAGATCGATTCCTAAATGATTATGACAAAGACGCGGATGGCAGGCTTGATCCTCAGGAGCTGTTATCCTGGGTGGTTCCCAACAACCAGGGCATTGCCCAGGAGGAGGTGAGCGTTCCAGTGCCGTCTCTCCCTGCAGATTTCTTACTGTTGGTAGGAAAGGAAGTTCAAATTTTTAAGCCTAAGAAAGAAGCAATTAAATTATTTAGGATCCATGCATTGCTGTTTCTTAATTTAAATCTCTGAACTGTTTTCGATCATCAAGGGGACATGGAAGTTAAAATTGCATCATGTAGTAATTTGATAGGACAGTTAGAATAATACATTTTGTATTTGCCTGTAGGGGCTCAAAATGGGTTATGTTCATTTTGCTTAACTTTGAGATATCCTGAATCAGATTTGAGTTAAAAGGAGGTAGAACCCAGCGGAAATTAACAAAGGAGATAATGAGAAGCCGGAGACAGATCCAGTTACATGTGTAATGTTTTCATTTACTTAGACAATGAGCACTTGAACAGAGCAATAATCATTTGATCAGTGATTCTGTTATTGCTCATAGGCCACTTTAAAAATATGGTGCAAACAATGAATGAATAAACGTATGAATGGTTCTGGAAAATCAAATCCCCTTTGAAATGTGAACATCTTGCTGAAAATATGTATTACACCTGACACATTGAATTATCTTGTGTTAAAGGCTCTTCATCTCATCGACGAAATGGATTTAAATAACGACAGGAAGCTCTCGGAGGCAGAGATTCTGGAGAACCAGGACTTGTTTCTGACCAGCGAAGCCACAGATTATGGCCGACAGCTCCACGATGAATATTTCTATCATGACGAGCTGTAATCATGGGTCCTGGCTCCTTTTATAATCTGTTACCAGTGTTACTTTTGGGATAAAATATTGAAGAGGTTATTTTCCACTCTGAAGTCTTACCACAATCAGATGTATGTTGATGTAGATGATAATTCTGGCCTTTTAGGAGAAAAACAAAACCCCGACGTTTATTTCAGAAATGTTTTGGAGAAAACAATATTGTGCCGTCTGACAACAAAGTCTTTCCTGTATGCTCCTCCTCTTCAGAACTGTGTTGTGGAATATGTTGAGTTCTAGGTCCATACTTGAAAAAATGGAACATTTCAGGATGCCTGAACGATACTAAAGGAGTATGTGGCCGAGCTATACATTTTTCTTTCTTTAAGTAGCATTAATTTGAGAACTGACAGGAGTACGTTGTTTTTAGATTTAGCATTTTGTTTAAAAACCTTTAAAGGAACATGTAGAAGAATTTTTACCTCACACATAAGTTGAGGAGTTCTGCCTAATTTTAAAATGGTTCCTATCAAGGGTTTTATTGTATGAAATAGAACTTTATATTTTTGCATACTTATAGATAGTAATTATATTTAATGTGTAACGATAGCTCTATGGTGTGTGGAACTTGATATTGTCTTGAACTCTTTTCTCTTTTGACTGATTAAAAATGAAGTGTCCTATCTTTTTCAATGTTTGTTAGTTTTCTTTAATCTTCCTGGTAATTCTTGAATTTCACGTAGATTTTGTTCTATTATACACTATCCCACCTTATCTATTCCTGTATTTTTATAGTGAGTGTTCCAGAATTCTGTTAAATTATTCTTGTTCCATACTTGTATCTTTTTTTTTTTTAATAAAAGAATACCATAATTAAATGTATACTGGATACATTTCAGTTGCTATTGTAGCAAATATGGCTGTGCTGTTTGATGCTAGAAATAACTGTAAGAATTGCACAGGTTGAAATCACCAGTAGAGCTCAATTTCAGTTATACTAAGTTGAAATCATATTTGATAAACATTTCTCTATTCCAAAACGGTCACTTTTGTGTGTGTGTGTGTGTGTGTGTGTGTGCGTGTGTGTGTGTTAATCCTCACCCGAGGATATTTTTCCATTATTTTTTACGGAGAGTGGAAGAGAGAAGGAAAGACAGAGTGAAACATGGATGTGAAAGAGACACCAACGAGGGCCGGCCAGGGAAAAGCTTGCAACTGAGGTACCTGCCCTTGACTGGAATCAAACCCGGGACCCTTCAGTCCGCAGTCCGACACTCTGTCTGCTGACCCAAACCGGCTAGAGCCGGGGCGGGCAAACTTTTTGACTCGAGGACCACAATGGGTTCTTAAACTGGACCAGAGGCCGGAACAAAAGCATGGATGGAGTGTTTGTGTGAACTAATATAAATTCAAAGTAAACATCATTACATAAAAGGGTACGGTCTTTTTTTTTTTTTTAGTTTTCTTCATTTCAAACAGGTCTTATTTAGCAATTCAACTTACTACGTTTGGGGGGAATAAGAAAAGTGAGAAGGCGAGAAATTCATGTTTCCATAGCTCTGACCCATAAATAGTTTTCTCTCAAAATTTTTTTATTTGTGGGTGAGCATTCTGTTAATATTTCTCCTTCAACTTATGAAAAGGTGTCACAAGTAATTTGCTTCATTTCAACATTGAGTTTTTGCTGAGTGTTTACATTTCCTGTCTGCTGTAAACTTTTTTGTAACGGATACAGGGTTTAACTTAGAGTGAGCCTGGTATCGGGTCTGGATTCTCATTTCACTGCCAAGTGAGCAGGAGCCTGGGAAAAGGTAATGCTCTCCTGCAGCCTCTAGTGTGCATCTTGGGTTAACACCTGAGTGACGTTGCAAGGAAAGCTATTCTCTGCTGCCATCTCGTGTGCATCTTGGGACTTGCATCTGAGGGAGATCAGCAAAAAAAGCTAATTTCTGCTGCCATCTAGTGTGCTGCTTTGGAATAACAGCTGAGTGGAGGTTACGCATTCAGAAATGACCATCCTATCTACTAAAGAGGGAATATGCTAATTGACTGTCACACCCTCAAAGATGGCAGTGCCCACAGCCACAGATGGCGGTGCCCAGTCCCCTCAGGCCCTCCAGGGCGGCAGGCACATGGCACGGCTGCTCCACGCACCTGTCTCCAGAGACCCCCAGTCCCCTCAGCCCCACAGCCGCCCAGGGCCCCCCGAGGCTCAGGTAACTAGGGCCGGCCAAGGCTTGTGCTGCTGGCAGTGGCAGCAGCAGAGGTGTGATGAGGGCATCGCTTTCCCCTGATCAGCAGGTCGCCTCCCGCCCCTGAGGGCTCCCCGACTGTGAGAGGGGGCAGGCCGGGCTGAGGGACCCCCCTCCAGTGCATGAATTTCCATGCACCAGGCCTCTAGTCATTTGAATAATTTACTTTCAATCTTTCTCCTGCAAAAATATATTTCTATACATCATGCCTTCTATTATTAAATTTATACAATTTATTTCCAGCTTGATTTGAGTTTTTAGTTCTTAGAAACCTTAATTTTCCAATGCTGACTAAAAAGCATTTCTTAGATTGATGTTTATGAACACACTTTAAACATACTTTTTATTTTCAAGAAACACACCTTCAACAAAGCACATGATATTAACAGTTGCTAATCCACTTTATAGACTTCCTGCAATAAAAGCTAAAAGCAGGTGAACTTAAAACTTGTGTAGCCCTAGCCAGTTAGGCTCAGTGGATAGAGTGTCAGCCTGTGGACTGAAGGGTCCCAGTTTGTAGGCTCGATCCCCAGGAGGGGGCGTGCAGGAGGTAGCCAATCAGTGATTCTCATCATTGATGTTTCTATCTCTCCCTCTCCCTTCCTCTCAGAAAGCAATAAAAAAAAATTTTTAAAAAGTGTAGAAATCAATGTTTCAGTATTTCATGCTATCTTAAAGTATTAGATGTTTAATAACTTTTATTATTTAATCCAGCAAAGCTTTTAACGTTTTAAGTTATTACAGACTTTGGAAAATTATGGATAGGCATATATACTTACTGCTGAAAAGCTTTATCAAAAACCCTTCAGTTATATTTATTTATGGTCTTACCAGCTCTATGAGATTTTAAAGCCACTTACTATCCAAGGCATTTTTCTGATAAATGTTGTAAAAGGCAACCTGACCTTGACAACCTTTAGGAGGTTGGAGAAAAGCGGGGGCGAGGGGGGGGGAGCTATCAGGCCCCCACAGCCGTTTCCAGGTGCCACCAGCTGCTTGGATTTGAAACTGCCACCCTCTTACCTTCACAAGGGGCCAGTGGCCCCTCTCCTCGCAGCTTCTGCAGCTTGACCAAGGACAGTGCCATAGCTTCCGCCCTCTTGGAGAATCTGGAGTGTTTAAAATGTTTACTTCCATGTACTTTTCTTTACATCTTACCCAGAGGCTCAGAAAAGCATGAGTTAGAGTGAGATTCCTGAGGCTCCAGTTGGGTTGGGTGAAATAGTGGAGGATGCCCATTTACTCCAGTGATCAGACAGGTTTCGGAAGAAAGAGGTTCTGGTGAGAGAGAGCAGAGCAAGCATCTCCCCTGCCCACCCCCCACCCCCGCCCCATGTCTGATGAAATGTAATGGCTCCCCAGCCATGACAAGGGTCACCTGTGGCTCCTTCCATTGATAGGTGACGTTCCCAGTGGGTGCCAGCTGGAGCGTGGGCCCCATCAGTTCAAGGCCACTGTGTAGTTAGGTTCTTGTCCCTGAGACAGCCCCTCTTCCTCCAGGGGCCAAACTGACAGAGGGGCACAGCCCTTGGAGCGATAGAGGACTCAAAGCTGAGCCGTTTGTTGGTATGGGATGGCTTTCTTGCTCTTTCTCTGCCCCATCTCAGTTGTTAAAAACCATGAAAGTTATTCCTGCCAGTTGCTCAGTGGGGGTCTGGGGTCCCAAGCCTAGTTTTTATCGTTTTCATTTGATGTTTGGGGCTAGCTGTTGGGTAAAACGCATCCCCGAAGTGCTCGGTCCTTAACAGACCAGAACCACTCATTTAACAGGCTCCCTGTTTATCACTTTCCTTACACATAACATGAAGCTTTGGGGGACAATGAGCTCCACTCCTGATGGTGGCAGGACTCATGTTTGCACTTCTGCCAACAGGGACCTGCAGTTTTGTAGCAAAGGAAAGGTTAAGGGGCAGCAGCTGCTCTTTGCGAAGGAGGCGGTGAGCCGAGAAAAAGGCAAAATCAGGGTTTTCTCATGGTTCCAGGGGCCTGGAGGTGGAGGCAGAAAGGATGAGCCGGGGGAGCAGAGTTCAGGGAGGTGGTGGAGCTCAGAGGCCTGAGCCTAGGGGGTCTCGGCTCATTTGCCGAGGTGGCCGCAGCGTCGATCCAATTGGAGAAGGAGCTGTAATGAAGGGGCAGCGATGACTCCCGAGGCTGGGATGGTTCTCAGGAGGAGGCTGAGATGAGCTTTTGTTCTTGTCCCACTGCCCGCCCGCTCTGGCCTCAGTGGCCCCTCTGGCTCCCTCTGTCCCCCTCTAGCCTCACTCGGAGCCGCTCCGGCCGCCCCTGGCCCCCTCTCTGGCCCCGGTTCCACACTCTGACCGGCAGGTGCTGCAGAAATGAAGAGAGTTGGGTGGTGGAACTACAGGTGTGACTCCGTCGCTGTGTGGGTGTTGCTCGGGACACAGGAACTGTCTCTTCTTACCAAGATGTATTTTCTGATTATTTGATCGCGAGCATGGCTTATCTTATCTGTGGGTGTAGAATCAGGCCCGTCCAAGGCAGGGATGGTGACCGTTGTAGCAAAGGTTGGGAGTAGACTGTTTCTAACTCTGTGGAGGTGGGTAGGAAATATCTATTTGAGATGTGAACACACATGACATTGGCAGGGCCCGTGTCTACAGGAGATAACCCCAAAGAGATGCTTACACCTTTTTGGCAAACACCTGTGGGTACAAGAGACTGGTAACAAGCAGAATGCCCCCACTGTGCACAGACAAGGAGCTCTGTGACCCCAGCACGCTCCGCTGCCTCTGAGAAGAATTAGGCCCATTTCTAAGATGTGCTCTCCACAAACATCACAGTGGGAAAAAAGGCATCTATAGCTTCAAGCTGTAAATTTATTTTCTTTGTCTTTTTTTTACTGATAACCAATCACTTCAATTAATTTTAGGAAATAACATACCTTTTAGACCCAAGGATAATACTAACTTATATAGCCACATGGTATTTTAGCAAAAACAGGTTCTAAAAATCATACAACCATATAGAGTAATGATATACATATCAAGATTAGGTTTCGAAATGCCTAAAATAAAATAAAATGTCGGTCATGGTTCTCATTCACTGTCTTGTTGAACAATAAAGAAAAAAAACACCACCAAATATCCCAATATTTACAGACATAGGTGTTTTCAAAAGGTCTTTTTCTGACTTTAACAAAGAGAACCCGTCCAAATTTTATTCTTTATTTGATTTAACTCTAATGCATGTTAATACTATTTCTCCTACTGCAGCAAGTTCTCACTTTCTCAAGGCCTTTTCTTCAATTTTTCTAGAAATAAAATATGTCATTTCCAACCATCAAATTAAGATGTCATCCTCAGAGACATTATGTACCAGGTTGGTATATCCACGTAGCTGCTTTCCATATTTCAGGCTAAGCAAAGACATGCATTTAGAGCTGTGCTAATGTTATGAAAGCAAAAGACAGTCCAACCGAATATCAAGAGAAATTATGACTTTTCCATGCAGTGCTTGATGCTGAAAACAGTGATTTGGACATATTGATTTTTTTTTTTGCTAAAAGTATTACAAAGGGTATTACATATGTGTCCTTCCCCCCGCCCCCCCCCCCCCGCCCTTGACAATTCCCTGGCCTCCCTTACCCCCCAGTGTCTTATGTCCATTGGTTATGCTTATATGCATGCATACAAGTCCTTCGGTTAATCTCTTACCCCCCTCCCTCCTGCCCCCCAACCCTCCCCGGCCTTCCCGCTGCAGTTTGACACTCAGTTTGAGGCAGCTCTGCCTCTGTATCTATTATTGTTCAAAAGTTTATAATGGTCTTTATTATTCATGAATGAGTGAGATCATGTGGTATTTTTCCTTCATTGACTGGCTTATTTCACTTAGCATAATGCTCTCCAGTTCCATCCATGCTGTTGCAAATGGTAAGAGTTCCTTCTTTTTTACAGCAGCATAGTATTCCATCGTGTAGATGTATCATAGTTTTCTAATCCATTCATCTACTGATGGGCACTTAGGCTGTTTCCAGATCTTAGCTATGGTGAATTGTGCTGCTATGAACATAGGGGTGCACATATCCTTTCTGATTGGTGTTTCTGGTTTCTTGGGATATATTCCTAGCAGTGGGATCACAGGGTCAAATGGGATTTCCATTTTTAGTTTTTTGAGGAAACTCCATACTGTCTTCCATAGTGGCTGCAGCAGTCTGCATTCCCACCAGCAGTGCACGAGTGTTCCATTTTCTCCACATCCTCTCCAGCACTTGTCGTTTGTTGATTTGTTGATGATAGCCAGTCTGACTGGTGTGAGATGGTACCTCATTGTTGTTTTGATTTGCATCTCTCGGATGATTAGTGACTTTGAGCATGTTTTCATATGTCTCTTGGCTTTCTGAAGGACATATTGATTTTTATTCAAATACCATTCTGTTCACTTGTGGTCCAAGAACATTCAAATCATAAACCAAATGCCCTGTCTGGTTTGGCTCAGTGGATAGAGCGTCGGCCTTTGGACTCAAGGGTATCATGTTCGATTCCAGTCAAGGGCACATGCCTGGGTTACGGGTTTGAGCCCCCATTGTGGGGGGGGGGGCGTGCTGGAGGCAGCTGATTGATGACTCTGTCATCATTGATGTTTCTACCTGTCTCTCCCTCTCCCTTCCTCTCTGAAATCAATAAAAATATATTGAATAAAAAGGAACATGTTAAAAATTGGTCTTCAAACATTATAGCCAATGATGCCAATGTTTGCTGATGATCTCAGCGACACAAAACCACATCCACACCTCAGTGGCCACCAAATCATTCAGCAGAGCTTCCTGAACGGTGACCTGTTTGAAGCTGTCAGTGTGAGCAACACGTACTGTGTTTCAAACCCTGAATAGCTGTGGGGATCTCAGCAGGGGTTGGAGGAATCAGATCAACCTTGGCACATGCCAAATGGTGGCCAATGGAGGCTTCCCATGAGTCACAGCAGCGTTCACCAGCGCTGGGGCCGTCTTGGCGAGGTTTCGGGCAAACTGGGCCATTTGCCATCGTGGGTATTGCGGCCCGAACCGCCAGCTGAATTAAGCTGTAAACTCAGTGCACAGCTTCCACTATGTTACAAGGACCAGCTCACTCATGCTCACAGCACCTCCTCATGCTGGAAGCGTTGTCAGCACCTTACAGAGAAGGAAACAGGCACAGGGAGATCAGCCCTCAGAAAACTGCCTCATCTGATGCACAAAAGATGGACACAGTGACCCCCTCTGGGACAACAGCTGTGCTTGGGGTTTACTTACTGTTGCTCTTTCACCGTCCTTTGTACTCTTAAAAAATGTAAGCCTTAAATGTCATAAGTGAGCCAACAAACACACAAACTTTTTGGAGTGCCCTGCGACTCCCCTTTCCAGAAATCTGGGGCTCTCTGCCCCCGGGGAGAACCTAGTGGCTGGAAGAGCAGGCAGTTCTCACCGTTCCTTCCGGGCTTCTCCACAGCCCACTCCCCAGCCTGATCCACCCGGAGTGAGAGGAGCACAGAGGCTTTGGGCGCCACTCTTTCCCTGGAGTCTGAAACCGTCAGCCTATGCGTGGCCCCTCTAAGGACCAGGATCCCCCCTGGGGCATAGTCTGCTCTGGAAACGTCCCTGATGGGAAGATGACCAGCGCTGAAGCCCAGACCCCTTTTAGCCAAGTTACAAGAAAGTGCCTCATCTTCAAGATGCTTATGGACTAGAGAATTGTCATAATAAATATTAAAACGGCCTAAAAAACTTCAATAAAATATGAAAACATTTCACATTATCAGAACATTTGCAGTGTGAGGTTTGAGACGTGAAGTCATGGACCCTGTTCAGTGCACAACCTCACCTCGCAGGCCTTCCCCACCATGAGTCCAGCCTGGGCCTGCGCTTCCCGGAGCCCCTGGGTTGACAGGAGCCAGCAACTGGGTGGTCGTGCCCGTATTCTAGACGCCCAAACAAAGGCTCAGAGAGGGTGAGCAGAGGTCCCTACCCCCAACCCACTTCCCTTCCACTCAGCCCAGCTCACTGGTCCTCCCCCAGCTCCCGCCTGGTTGCCACAGTGTCGAAGGAGATTTCTGAGAAGCAATTGAAGAATACACACCAGTTGGCCCCTCCTTCCTCACTCTCTCTCTAGCTTCAAAGCCTCCTTTTGGGCAGGTAGGCGGGGCTTCTTCCTGGCCAGGCCGAGGGGAGCAAAGGAGATCAAGGAGACATAGAGTCCAGGTAGTGGGTTCTGGGACCCCAACCTCACCCAGCAGATTTTCTGGACCTGGGCTCCATCGCCCTGGGCTCCATCGTCCTTCCACAGTTCCAAGTCCAGGCGGGCTGTTTTCTGCCTCCCCGCCTTCGCACATGCAGTTCCCTCCACCTGGAATGCCCTTCCTCATCCTTCAAATCCCAGCTCGTCTGTAACTCCACTGGAGAACCTTCCCTGAGTGCCTTGGGGCTCCCCCTGCATCCTTCACCCTCCCCAGTCACAGTCTTTTTCCAGAGGATGCTCTCATGGGGTGGTGAGGTCTTGGGGATGCGAGCTTTGCCTTTGTGCCCCAGCCCCTGGCACAGACAGGTGCTCAGTAAATCTGGAAGGAAGGGAAGGAGGGAGAGAGGGGAGCAAAGAAACTCCTCTTATAGGATTGGAGAGGATCTGGATTGTGAGCACCCGGCACGGGCTGGGCACAGAGCAAAGCCCAGGAATTAGCCCCTAAGGGACCTGAAAACAAGATTGGGTGATTTTCATGATTTCATCGAATGACTATGCTAATTGAGAAAGGAGTCTTGGCCGAGGCCTGTGCACCAAGGGGTTCTGGGTTTGATTCCGGTCAAGGGCACTGTACCTAGGTTCCCTGGCCCTGGCCCTGGCCCTGATCGTAGTGTGTGCATGAGGCAACCAATCGATGTGTTTCTCTCACATCGCTTTTTCTTTCTGTCTTTCTTTCTTTCTGAAAGATCAACGGAAGCCCTGGCTGATTTTGCTCAGTGGCTAGAGCGTCAGCCTGCGGACTGAAGGATCCCAGGTTCGATTCCGGTCAAGGGCATGTACCTTGGTTGCGGGCATGTCCCCAGTAGGAGGTGTGCTGGAGGCAGCTGATGGATGTTTCTCATTGATGTTTCTAACTCTCTATCCCTCTCCCTTCCTCTCTGTAAAAAATCAATAAAATATATTTTTAAGAAAAGATCAATGGAAAAATATCCTCTGGTAAGGATTAACAACACAAACAAGCCAATAAGAAGAAGTCTCAGCGAGACTTTGTGGGGGTGAGTTGGAGTGGAGGATGGCATTGTAACCGGTCAATCAGTGCATCCAGGCAGCCTGTTGCTACTTGAGCCAAGCAAGCAGAGACAGGGTTGAGTCACTTAGGCGCACTTCTTCCTACCCTGCGGGCAGTCTGGGAGAGCAGCAAGTCATCCACCAAAATCTGGTCTGCACCCCACAAGCCAGCTGTTGATGTAAGATAGGGCAAGGATTAGTACAGGAATGGGGAAGTAGGCTATGAAGGCTGGGGTGGGACTCCATTGTTTGGCTACCAACGTTGTTAATCTTTCCATGATAATACAGGAGGTAGCGGCTGGGAACATGGGTAATGTCTCAGAGGCCTACACCATGGCAGACATCTCAATGATAAGGTCCGTGGTGGCTGCCTGATCGTATTTCCGCAGCATCATAACGAGTCGCCCCTTCCAGGATCTTAGTGAATTCCAATATTGCTTCATATGTTTTCAGGTTACTTCTGTGTCATTCAGTTCTTGTTACTGAGTACCTTTTTTTGCTAGTAAATTAGTTGTGAACACATTTGTTTTCCTGAATAAAAGATTCTAGTCAATACTTTGGCATATAAACACAGTGGTTTTGAAACGTGTCTTTGTAAGTCAAAGGGTTCTGCTTGATTCCTGTGTCTGTCCCTTTCAGAATGAAAGATAAAATAATCCTGTAGAAATGTGCTAAGACCAATCATCTCTTACTTTGCGATTTATTAGAATGTAAGCAAAGAGCAGACTTATACAGTGGTTTTATAGGATAAATGCTTATATTTTCCTCCCAGTAAGGTACTGATTATACTGTGCACATGTATGGATCTGTATATTTATTACGCTAGCCCTCAAAGGACGCTGTCAGCCAATTCCTGCGCAAAAATGATCCTCTGCTGCCCTCCGGTGGCCATGCAAGGAATAACACCATGTGCCTCTGTCCATGGTGCTGCAATTCCAGGTAAAGCCCTGTGAACAGGAGCAGAAATTATACCCAGAAAAAATACCCCCATAAAATCATCATCGAAGCTGTCCAGGGCGCCAATCATTCTGTATTGACGGCTCTGTGTTCTTCACCTCTTCCCGCCCCAGCTCTGCAAAGGGCGACCCCTCCCCGTAGACTGCTGCACTGAGGTTCCCCTTATGGTGACCCACCACCCTGCCTAATATGTTCGTTGGTGCCGGTTTTTTTTCATCAAAAATATATTTTAGCCCTAACCGGTTTGGCTCAGTGGGTAGAGCGTCGGCCTGCGGACTCAAGGGTCCCAGGTTCTATTCAGGTCAAAGGCATGCACCTTGGTTGTAGGCACAAACCCAGTAGGGGGTGTGCAGGAGGCAGCTGATGGATGTTTCTCTCTCATCGATGTTTCTAACTCTCTCTTCCTCTCCCTTCCTCTCTGTAAAAAAATCAATAAAATATATATTAAAAAATAGATATATATATTATTGATTTTTTACAGAGAGGAAGGGAGAGGGAGAGAGAGTTAGGAACATCCATTAACCACTTCCTGCACACCCCCCACTGGGGATGTGTCCGCAACTAAGGTACATGCCCTTGACCAGGATTGAACCTGGGACCCTCCATTCCACAGGCCAACGCTGTATCCAGTGAGCCAAACCGGTTAGGGCTCGTTGGTGCCGTTTTTAACCAGAGTGGTGAGTGTATGTCTGGCAAGCAAATGCTCTAATCAGTTAGCCACACCAGCTACGGATTGTATGCCCTTTTGTTGTTATTATGTGAATTTATTTTTAACTCTAATTGACATGACTTTCAGGTGTACAACATAGCGATTCAACATGTACATATCAGCCTAGTAGATTCTAGGGCTGATGTAACTATAATTTTTACTTTACACTGGCCTCAATCTTGGCCGGTGCACAAGGTGAATGCAACTTTTACAGGTTATTAACCTCACTGAAATTTTACAAAGCTCTAATGTACTTGAATGTCAGGGGCCTGAAGGACAAAAAGGCAAAATGCAGCCATATGTTGCCTCCATTGAACTATCTTTGTGGGGAAGAGATCTTTTACAACAATGGAGGGCTACAATAACTATACTTTTTTACAGAAAGGCCATAGACAAATGATTTTTCAAGCTGGTACTGACACCAGTGTTCTGGATCAAAATTTATAGAGGGGGCCACTCCAAAACGCTTTGCCCTACCTTTAAAATGGAAAACAACTAAACCAGTATGGGTAGAGCAGTGGCCCCTAACAAGAGAGAAGTTGGAAGTGCTCCAAATTATTATGAAAGAACAGGTACGAGTAGGGCATATAGAAGCCAGCTCTAGTCCATGGAATTCCCCTGTCTTTGTTATAAAGAAAAAATCAGGTAAATGGAAAATGTTAACTAATTTAAAACAAAGTAATAAAATTATTAATCCTATAGGATCTTTACAACCTGGAATTCCAAATCCAGCATTAAAGCCTTTACTGTAATGAGCAAACCCGAGCCATTAAAACTAACAATGGCTCAGCATATTTATCAGGTAAGTGTCAACCTTTTTTTCAACAGTTTAATATTAAACATATTACAGGAATTCCTAAAAACAATACAAATCAAACAATTATTAAATGGCAAAACCGCACTCTTAAGGAAATGCTGCAAAAACAAAAAGGGGGAGAGGAGCTGGTATCAGGCCTGACTCCTTGGCGAAGATTATTAAGAGCTCTATTTACTTTAAATTTTTAAAATTTGAACACAGATGCAGTGTCAGCTGCTGAAATGCATTGGGGACATACAAAGGAGATCCCAGTAGAACAACCTATCATGTATCAAGATGTCACTGCTAATCAATGGTGCCCGACTACTGTTTTAAGGTGGGGTCAAGGTTATGCTTATGTTTCCACAGGAACTAAGAAGTTCTGGATTCCTGATAAAAGAATCAAATTAAGGCATGGTGAGCAAGAGGAAGTGTGACGAGGCGGGACTGGAAGACCGGTTTGCGCAGCTAACCATCCAGAAGGACAAACAATTTGCGTGCCGTTGCCTCGCACCCGAAACACCCCTCCACGTACATGGGGACAGGTGAGGCGCGTATGCCAGGAAGGGGAACGTCTTATGACTGCCCATGGAAGGCTCTGTAACTAATGACTCTCAGCCTGGACCTTTTGATGATCGTGGACCTATGAAACCAGAAGAAGAAGGAACAAAAATGAAAAACTATTCGATAGGAGATGCCAGAATGCCTGTGTGCCTGGGACTGGGTGATCATTGTTTACAATTGTGTTTTAAAGCCTGGTTGAGTGTGGCTAAAAACATGACTAATCCTTGAAAGGATTAGTTCAATAGATTCAAACTACTAGGGAAATATCTGTCTACTGTGATAGCATTTGTGTTTTATTTCTTTTATTTTTATTTTAGAGAGAAAGGGAGAGGAAGAGAGATATAGGAAAATCAATGAAGAAAGGGAATCACTGAATTGCTGCCTCCTGCAAGCCCCACACTGGGGATTGAGCCTGCTAGGTGGCCCTATATCCTGACCTGGACACTCAAGCACTGAGCCACACCAGCAAAACAGGATTTATATTTTAGATGCATCTTTCAGATAGTTGTTTTCAGAAGCAAAGCCTGGATGTTGTAGAGAGCATGAAGCCAATGTAGAAGGATAAGTACCAGCAGCTGTCGGTCCTACTCTGAGAGATTTCCTGTTCGACAAGACAACTTGATTGGTCGGAAGCCGGTCCATTCTTGCTGCCTGACAGAGTCGCTGCATGGATGAAACATCTGCACAGCATATGTTTCAAGGGACCTGGCCTATATGGCCTAGTGTGCTCCTCTTCTTAGTGCTATGTGTTTTAACCAGGGTCACCTCTCTGAGAAAGGTTGTTTCCCCAGGTGGGAATTTTTCCCCGGCGTTAGGGATTCACAGGAGTAAGGGAGGGAATAAATCAGTCAAACTCCTTAAATAAGTGCCAGGCGGGTAGTTAATCACCTCAACTAGGAACAATGACGCTTAAACGACATAATCTTTATTTAGGATAATCTCCTTCAGTTACTTCCTTGTAGCTGAACAGAAGAGTAGAGTGGTGAGCTTTGAATGGAGATAACAAACGCCCTAACCTTTGGAATAGAATGGATAGGATTAAAATCAAATGGTATAAACACAGGAGAATAAAGAGAGAACCTAGCTAGTTTGGCTTTAGAAGTGTGCTGGCTTGAGAAAGTTGCTGAATGAATCAGCACGGGTTTCTGCTTGTAAAAGTTTCCTTTAGTATTGATGTTCTTGGTGAACGGAGAGGCAGAGATGAGTCGGGCAGCAGGATAAGGAGAAGCAGAGGGCTATTGCTCGCTCAGGTGAATATCAATGACCCCCTGATGCCTTCTGGCTTTTATTGAAGTGAGCACAGCAAACAGCAATGGAGTATAGCAAGTGAGAATGATTAACAAGCATGCTTATGAGATCATCTGAGCTAAGTTATACATGCCACTATTAATTTCCTATGTTATACAGAGATTATTTTCCCCTGCAGCAGTGCACCCTCCCTTGAGCTTTCCATGCCCTCATGGACTATTTATCACGCCAAGGAAAGTCCTGCCTCTGAACAATAAGTCTTGCTTGCAAGACTTTGTTCTGACGTGGCCCGCTTGTAGGCCCCCGGCTTTTCCTGGCAGAGCGTCGTCTTCTAGTTGACTTCTTTCCACTTGTCCAGCTCCATTGTCCCCCATGTGTTCCTAAGATATGTGCCTGGCGATCCGTGGTTTTAGGAGGGGCATGGGATCCTGAAGGAAGGTGTCAGGTGGAGTGTGAAGGCTGCCCAGAGGAGCCTGTGGAGCCCCCCTGAAGCATTGATCTTATCTAGAAAGTGGTGTTTGCCATGTGAAGCCTGGTATGCGTGGCTTGTGTCCATGCTTGCTGGGTTCAATCCTAAGGAAAATAAGACTACTCCCTTTTGAGAGGTCATTCAATGTTCTCCAGATGAAGTTATCAGTGCTGGTGTGAGGCCAAGTCTTGGGTCGAGGTCTCAAAGTGCGAGCACCTAGGGCCCTTGAAGACCTTGCCAAGGGCCTCGGAAAAAGCCCGTATTGGGGAGAGAAAGAGGGTCAGATAGTGTCAATATGGGAAAGTTTGTGTGCGATGTGAGGCCGAATTTGAGGGACATTTTCCTGTGGGCCTGTGCCTAATGAATGTAAGTCCATTTGTGTAATTGTTGCTTGGTTCTTTTCTGGTTGTTTTTTTTCGTCACAAAACAGCCTAGAAGTTTTATTGAATGATGCGAAAGCATGTATGGTTTGTGTCTGATGAGGAAGCTGTGTCCTTAGGTGATTTGCGTGGACATTCCTGGTCAAGAATTGGCTTTGGGTGGGACCCGGACAAAGAGTAGCTGGCTGAAAGGTGGCAAGCAGTGTGAATGTTTTGCAGTGGTAAAGGTGAGGTGGCCATTGGTGAGCCTTTGGTGTGGGCAGACTTTTGAGGAGCCAGCACGTGGTGCAGACTGAAGAGCAGCCTTGTGGAGCTGAGCAGTTGCCTGTGAGTGTCCTGAAGTGCGTGCGTGGTCCCCTTGCAGCGTGTGTGGAGGCAGAGCCTAGGCATTGCGGGTTGTTGTTGCAGCCATGAATGTGGTGAGGTAGGAAGCAGGCATGTTTTGGTGTGGGCATGGTGATGGGTTCAAGAGTGTGGCTGTGTGTGTGAGGTTCCTTGTGTGATTGTCAGTGAAGGGTATGTGTGTGGGCTTGGGGTTTGGTCCCCTGTGAGTGCAGGAGTGAAGTCATGTTGGAGGTGACTCCCTGCGGTGGATGTTTGTATGTGTGTTTTGTGTTGTTTATGCCTGTGTTGCATGATTTCTGAAAGATGCAAGAAGAAACGATCGTTGTTTGAGGATTACCCCAAGAAAATTGGGTCATTGGTTGAATGTTGTATTTTGTCAAAAGAAGGCCCCGAGAGGTGTTGTTGAAAAGCAAAAAGGCTGTCCATGTTTTCGCTTGTGCCCTTTGCATTCCAGGAAGGGAGCCAAAGGTTAGGATTTGTGTTTGTGGTTCGTTGTGGCCTGGCGCGTGAGAAGGCGGCGATTTGGAAAGGAGCCATTTTGTGTTGAGCCCTTTTGAAGCATTTTTCCTTTCTTTGGAGTGCCAGGAGAGCAGGTCGGAGGAGCCAAGAGGAAAGGACGGTGCGTGTGAGAGCCTTGGTGCGGCCAAGCGCTCGTGTGCCGCCCTCTTGTGGGCATGTCAGGGAAGCACACTGTGCTTCTGTCCTTGGTGCTGAAATGTGAGGTCCCAGCCCATGTCTGTCGAAAAAAGGCCCCAAAGAAATGTCAGAAAGTGTTGTAGGCTGTCCAGGGGGCTACGATTTTGTGGTTGAATGGAGTGACGTGTCGGGTGTCGATGTGTGAGGTGTTTGTGGCCAGGCAGGCAGGCAGGCAGGCCTGCAGAGGGAGGCCTTGGAGAGCGTTGCCCTGGCTTGGTGAACAGGTGCGTTGAGGATGTGAGTTGTTCCCCTGTGGGCAGGCATGGCTGAGGCAATGAGTCCTTGGCCATGAGGCCGTGATGGTGGAGCGTGCAGTTGGTTGTTGGGGTGTTTGGTGCATTTGGAGAAGCTCTTCTTCCTGCCATGGTCCTAGAGAGGCAAGCATTGTTGAGGCCCTCTGTGACCTGGAGGCCGCTGTGACCATGTGGAAGCTGCAGATTTTGTGTCCTTTTGCAAGAAATTTGAGAGTGTTGGTTGTAGCAGGTGTATGTGTGAAGCTGATGCAGCGAGCAGCATGGGCTCGTGGTGGTCTTCTCTGTGAAAGATGTGAACTTGCAACTGTTCCCAGGCACCGTAAGTGTAAATAAAGATGCCTTGGTGTGCCTGTTTTGAGCCCGTGGCATGCCTAGGCATTGCCGTTGAAGTGTCCATGCGCTCAAGTAGGGTTGTTGTGTTGTTTTCCCTATGCTAAGTGTGACTGTGATGAGCACGCATCCGTGTGTCCTGGTTTGTGAATGTTGTGAATCCTTTGAAGTTGCTATGCCTAGTTCAGTGTGTTTGAAATGAGCTGGGGCAAGAGAAGCCATGTTTGTTGCAAGGTCCGTGTGAGTACGGTGTTTTTTTCTTGCCCTCCTTGTGCGAGTAGGACGCTCCAGAAAGAAGAATTTTTTTTCCAAGCACAGGCATTGAGAATGAGTCTGTTCCTTGGAATGGAAGTGTGGAGGGAGGAGAGCATGGTCGTGTTGTCAAGTTCCTCCCAGGAAGCTGTGTGGGAAGCCATATGTCTGTGTGCATGTTGGTGAGAGGATTGCCGTTGTCAAGGTGTGTCCCTGCGTGGCCAGTAGGTGGAGCCAAGAGTTAGGCGAGGAGGAATGTGTGTGTGTGTGTGTGTGTGTGTGTGTGTGTTGGTGTTGGAGAGATTTGCTTGTGATCATCCCTGCAGGATGTGAGGGTCCTGAGTGGGCCCTGAGGGCAGAGGTGGCCCTTTGTAGCGTGTGTGTGAAAGCGGGGATGCTGTGGCTCCATCGTTTTTGTCGTGGAAGCTGTGTGTTTTGTCCGCCGGAATGGCATAATGAATTCCCCGGCAGGCAGAAAGTGTTGTAGCCAGTGTGGAGGTGTCTTTAAGAAGAAGTGCAGAGTGGCAGGTAGGGAGAGTGGCAAGGGTCCCAGTGGGTTCCTTTTCTGTGTGTCCTGTGAAGGGTGCCGATCGTGGTGGGTGCTCTTCCCTGTGCTGGTCCCGTATTGCCCTTGGAGTTTTTTCCCCTAGTCCAGTGATGGCGAAGCTCTGACATACGTGTGAGAGGTGACACGCTTAGTCCCCTTTTCTGTTCGATTTTTGTTTGTGAAATGGCATTTAAATCCATAAAGTCAATATGAAAAGTAGAAGTGTTTGTTTTCCTATGGTTGCCACTATCCCAAAATGTCTGCATGTGACATGGCCCCAGAGTTCAGTTGGGGTTTTTCCAAATGCCGACACGACACGGGAAGGTGCCAAGGTTGGCCATCCGTGCGCCTAGTAAGTCCTGGGCTGCAAGGCTGACCTTGCCCTGGCCCCGGTGCCCCCCCCCCCCCCCCCAGCTTCTGTGTGGGCTTTGTTGGTTTGCATCTGAATGCAGGGCTTCGTTGTCTTTTTATTTGTAAATGTTGACCTTTGCGGGGTATTTGCATTTGGTTTGTGTTTGCAAATGCGAGCGTTGGCGTTCCCTTGTGTGATGGAGATGTGAGCGCCCCCGGCGTGGTTGTGTTGTGGCCATGTCCATTGTCCAGCGTGTGCCCCTGTGTTTTCTGCATGGAGCCCAATGTTTCCAAATGCCTAAGCCTGCCTGCATCCCCCGCCCCGCCCCCCCCCCCCCCGTCCCCCAAAATGGTTGCTTGAGTGTGAGCACGTCGCAGCTCAGCTGGTGCTAAGGAAAACGGTGTGTTCCCATTTGTCATTTGCCCTGAGGCCCGCGGTCCCCCTGTTCATTGTGCCGTGCCTTTTTTTTTTTTTGACCCTCCCCAGCCCAGCATGTTTTAAGTGAGCCCAGCAGTCCCCCGTGTTGCGAGGAGTCAGTTTTGTGGAGGGTTGGTTTGTCGCTGGGCCATGGAATTGTGTGATGGGTGAGGTCGCCAAGGCTTTGTGTGGACGAAAGGGACCACATGCTGACCTGACAAGCTCAGGAGAGGCCTGCATGGCAGTTTTGCAGACTTGGAGACCTAAATTCACCACAAAGGATGGTCTGAAATGAAAGTTTAAGTAAAAGCAGTTATGGTGGGCAGTTACGTCCTAGGCCAGTATCTTCACTGACAAGGTCAAGCTTTACTGTAACTGAGCCCATCTGTCTTTTTGCATCTATGATAACACACCCTTGAAATGTCTGGGTCACTTGTGACTTCCCTGTATCTGGAGCCCCTGGGGCACAGCCAGGTGTGCTGGGCCCAGGACAGATGCCGCAGATGCTTTCATTTATCATGTTCATTGTTCCTGCACCCACCTAAGTAGGTGTCCATCATTTTACTTTTTATTCTATCACAGAGGTTTCCCCGCTTCGCTTCATCCCACCTCCTTAATCTATCACCAGTGAATTTCATGTCTAAATATGGATGTCACCGTGCCATTCTCCGGAGCACTATCTGCAGTCGTTGAGGTTCTGCTTCCCGGCCTATGTCGACAGTTTGGCTCCAATAAACTCACAAAAATTCTTTACAGGTTTCCATGGTTTTTTTACGTTGACAGTTTCTAAGTAGGTGAGTCTTGTGTGGGATGGTCCCTATGGCAGGCAGTGTCAAGTGTGTCCCTGTTTGCTGACGCTGTTAGTGAGAGAGACAGGTGTTGTGTGCAGATGTGATTTTTTTGAGTGCATTTTGGATGGTCAGCGTTTTGTATTGTTGGGGAAGGAAGTGAGTCGCATCCGTGTGTGGCATGT
Organism: Myotis yumanensis; assembly: GCF_028538775.1. Taxonomy (NCBI): domain Eukaryota; kingdom Metazoa; phylum Chordata; class Mammalia; order Chiroptera; family Vespertilionidae; genus Myotis; species Myotis yumanensis. Next base: position 9,740,561 of record NW_027223771.1, on the reverse strand, counting down.
GATTTTGTTGTGCAGCCCCTGTCGTGTCGAGTTGAGCAGAAGGCATCCCGTTCCGAAGCCGAACAGGAGAAGCCATTGGAGATTTTTCCCAGGAATGTGTTTGCAAGGCGTTGTTGTTTGCAAGCGCTGGGGTTCCCTGGGGCCAAAGGTCGATGGATCTGTGGATGGGCCATTGTGGAGGGGATGAGGGTGGAGGCTTGTGGCTCCGTGCAGGCCAGGCCATGTGGGCGTGGCTGTGGAAAGGGCAGGCGATGGTGGTGTGCGGCTGGAAGTTGTGTCTGTTTGCATGCTATGAGGTTTGCCAAGGGAAGGAAGGGTGAGGTTTTGTGTTTGCGGAGGGAGCCGGCTGTTATTTCTTCCTTTGTTTCCGTGGAGGTGTGTGTGCAGAGGGTGCAGCGCTGGCGCCGGTTGTTGTGTGGGACGGAGCCTGTCCGGTGGGTCGAGGTGCCTGTGGGCTGGGAGAGTGGGCCGAGTGTGGTGCGTGCCTGTGAGGCCCGATGGCAGGGACGTTTGTGAGGAGCCAAGTCAGGTCAGATGATTGGTTGTCGAGTGATGTCAGGAAGCTGAAGGCTGTGTGGTGTGTCGCCAGGACAGGCGGTGTGTGTGTGTCCCAGGGTCGGTGAACGGTATCCTGCGGTCCAATCGGGGTAGGGTGTGCTCAGCGGCGTCCGTTTTCGTGGGAGCCTAGATGAAGAGGGACAGGTGTGGTGGGGCAAGGGAGATGCGACCGTGTAGGAGTGAGGAGGCGTGTGTCCCAGCCGCTGAAGCTGATTGTCAGCAGCAGGCGATGCATTGTGTTGTGTGAGGCTGAGAGGCCGGGTCCGCAGAAAGTGCAGGTTGTGTGTAGGGATCCCCGTGGGTGAGTGTCCTGCTGAGGAAAGGGAGGCCCTGAGAGGCACTTTTTGTCCCCAAGGTTGAGGGATAGGTGCCGTTTTGCTGGATGGAGCCCTGGCGTCGGTCCCTGTTTGTCCAGAAGTGGCTTTTGAGGTGATTTGCGTGTGGGCAGTCATTTTGCTGAAGGGCACTGTTGAGTTTCGGTGAGCTCTTTGGAATGTGTCCCCTCCGGGTATGCGCGCAGAAGTCTCCGCCCCGAAAAGTTCTCGCCGTTGCCAATCCCGCCCAAAGTGCTTTAAAAGCCGGCGACCCCCCTGCCTGGTTTTTGTAGGCATTCCGGCTGAGCCACGCTTTGTGCGGCTGATGGGATGGAAGTTTAATGCCTGAGCAGTGTGTCATCGTGCGTTGTTCGTGGGGCAAGCGACCCATCCGTTGTCCGCTGAGGTAAGTGGCTGAGTTGTGTGGTGATTTTGTTGTGCCTTTGGTGTGGGAGTGGGTGCATGTGTTGTTTTTGGGTGCTTCCTTGTGCAGGCGGTGGCATTTTTGGAGTGTGGTTTTTGAGTGGGTGGTGAGGGAGAGGTGTGTTTGGACATGTGTCTGTGGTGGGTGTGTGGCGGAGCAAGTAGGTGGGCGGTGCGTGCCGTGTTGGTGTCCAAGTGTGTTTGTGATCCGACCAGGATGTTGTCCGGCATGGGAGACTGTCCATTCGTCCTCCGTTGCGTGTGTGCCAGTGTCTGTCCTTCACATAGTCGAATTGTAAGAGCGTGTGAGGATGGTTTTCTAAAAGGTCTTTTAGACTGTTTTTTTCTTTCCCCAGCTTTTCGTCCCTGTTTCCCTTCATCTCTGCCTGTGGCTCCAAGATGTTCCGTGTGAGAAGGTTGCGGGAAGTCCGATGTCCCCGTTGGCTGTTGGGTGTGATGGCTGAGGCCAGGTGGGTGTCCTCGGTGAAGTAGGTTTTGATGGGGGAAGGAGTGAGGGAGGGCGGGAGGGAGAGAGAAAGGAAGGGGAGCAGAGAAAGCAAGATGGATGTGAGAGATTGTTGAATCATGATTGTGAATTTTCTAGAGTTGTATTGAGTGTTGCATGTGTTTGTTTTTCATGGTTGTAGGTGGGAGCCCTCAGCCGTTGCGATGCAGGTGGGGTGTTTGTGTGAGTGTGTGTGGGGCCCTCCCGGCACGGTGGGTGTGGGGAAGATGGGTGTTGGTGCGTGTGTGCCGTGATGGTTGGTGATGCTGGATTTTGACGGTCGTGGTCTGGTGGCATTGTTTGTACAGGACTCTGGGTAGCTGTGGTGGACCAGTGGAGGTGGTGGTGAGTTGTGAGAGTCGTGTGCTGGGTGCTGTGCCTGCGTGTGAGGGCCCCCCCCTCCCCGCCCCGCTCTCCGCCCCGCCGCCCCGTCCCCCGCCTCCCCGGGGGCGGGGGGTCCCACCAACAGTGTGTGTGGTGTGGTTTGGGTTCCTTCCCACTGTGTGTAGTGAAGGCTGCCGTATACATGTTTGTTGCTGCTTTTTTTCAGGGCAAGTCATGTAAGGAAGGTGGACGTTCCTGTTTGGCCATCCACGGGAGGACATTGTCCTTTGGAGCTTCCCTGTGCGGTGACCCAGCGTGTCTTCGGGTGGATGCCTTTGTGTTGTGAAGAGGTAAGAAGGTGTGCTTGAGAAGGGTGTGCGTTGGTTGAGGGGACAGGAGGCTCCGAGAGCAGGAGCGTTTGCTGAGGTGGCCATGTCGTGTTGTCGAGGAGTTAAGCGTCACGGTATTGTTGTGGAGCCACGTTTGCGAGCCTAAGACCCCCGAGTGTGATGAGGTGTTGAAGAGCAAGCGAGGATTTCTTGAGGCGGCCAGCGAGTCTAGTGAGAGCATCCTGCGGAAGCAGAGGCTGAAGGGCAGTGCCGACCCCAGGAGCCGTATTTTATCAGCCACTTGTGTGGAGGCCCAGAGCAAAATGTGTGTTTGAAGTGGTGGGCCTCCAGTCTGGAGGAAAGTGTGTATCCTTTTTTCCGTCCTTTGTCTTCCTGATGTGGAATGAGACTTTTGGGCCTTTGGAGAAAGAAGGCCCGTGTGTCGGGAAGGGGTCCGGGAGAGCATATGTGAAGGCCTGGCCTGATGGGAGTCTCTTCCTATGTTTGTGTTTTAGGCAGCTCCAGCACAGCATGAGCCGTCTGCCAAAGCGCCAGATAGGCAGCCCAACGCAGCCCAGTCCGCAGCCCAGTCCGTTTGGAAGGATTTTTGCGAGCGGGCATTGGAAAGACTGACAGGTGAGCCCCCGAGGATGTGTGTTGTGTTTTTGTCAGAGAGGCTGTGTCCTGCAGTGTCGTTGAGAGATTGTCATTCCTTGTATGTTTGTGGATGTGCAGGTGTCCCGTGTGGAGCCGCTGCAGTCTTGCCGTCCCTTTTTGTCGTTGAAAAGGAAGCAGGGACGTGTTTGTGTTGGATGTGCCAGAGCAGGAGGTTTTGATGGCGGTTTGTTTGGAGCGTGTGCCGCTCGTGCCTTGCGTGGGGTACCGCTTGGGATCCCGTGTGTGGTGTGTTGTGGGGGATGGAGAGGGTGGGTGACGGAGGACTATGCCGTGAAAGTCAGGAATCTTGGAAGTTGGCTGTGTGTGTGTTTAGTTTGGACAGATAGATAGGATTAGTGTGTGTGTGTGATGTTTCATGTAGTATTTGTGAAGAAGAGTGTCATGGTGTGCTTGCATCCGTTCGGTTCCTGTGTGTTGAGCTGCTTGATGGGGACGATGGTGTGTGTTTTGCTCTTTGCTGAGTGTGGTCCAGCCTAAGAGCGTGTCATCCACCTCCTGGGTTAGCGTGGGCTCCTTGATCACCGGAAGGTCATGTGGTCCCGTGTGTTAGGCCTCGGTGTTGTTTTGTGTCCTCTGTTCCCTGGGTCCTGACAGGTGTAGGAAGTGGATGTTGTTTGGAAGTGAAAGGAAACATAAACGTTGTGTGGCACGCCCATGGTTAAGAAAGCGGTGTCTGGATATGTTGTGTTTTTCGTGGAGCCTCCGTGTGCCCGTGTTGCCTGTGAGGTGTCGGTGCAGCGCAGCAGATGCAGGGTGCCATGGAACAGGAGCGGTAGGCCTGTTCCCTTTGTCAGTATTTTGGAAGCACAGGCCAGTGTCTGACATGTGGTGTTAATGTGGGTCTTCTCAAGCGAGTTTTTCACGTCTGCAGTGGCTAAAGGAGAAGTATCCCCACGGTCTGTTGTGAATTTGTTGTGGGACTAGGGGTTGTGAAAGGCTGTCTGTGTTGCAGGGGTTCCTGTTAGGTGGGGCAGGAGGGCAAGGGAGTTTCGGATGGGAAAGGAAGGTGGAAGGACCGTGCTGGATGTGAAAGGCCCTTGGGGGAAGCAGGCTCGGGGAGGGCCCTTGACAGGAAGGGTCTGGGATTGGTTTTTCCACAGCATCCTTGTTTCTTGTGGAGTGTTGGGTGATGTTGGAGGGCAGGAGTTCCCTGTTGGCGTGAGAGCCAGTGTGCGACGAAGGGAGGGTCAGGCCATGTGAAGAGTGTTTGTGCTTGGAGCTAGGGTAGCCACGTGAGACCGTTTCTGTTGCTTGTGTTAGACACGTGTATTTTTTCCTTGTTGTCATGCCATGTATTTCTTAAGTTTTGTGGCGGAGTGGGGTATCCACATGGGTTTCCTGTCTGTTCATCGTTCTTTAGCATCTTCTTTTCTATGGAAGAAGAGAAAGTGCCTTTTTGAGTGTCCTACAAGCTGCCCACGCAGGTTTATTTGCAGAGCATGCCGTTTTTTTTGCGGTTCCTTTGGAAGGGTGCCTGTCTGTCTTCTGTGGAGTGTGAAGGTTTTGACGTCCGTGAGCGGTCCCTCGTGAAAGCTGCAGCAGTGGTGGAGCTCCCATGTTTTTGGGGGTGTGTGATGGATAGTGATGCCTGGCTTTTTGAAGTGTCTGGGGATGTGTGTTGCCTGCATGTCCCCGAATGAAAGCCTGTGGAACGATGTGGATGTCCTTGTTCCGTTGGCTTTCTTTTGCCATGGTTTTTTTTGCCACTGATCCATGTACATCATTTTTGAAAATGCATCGTGCGTGTCCTAAGGCAGCGGTATCCACGGGAACTCTAGGGACCTTGTGTGTAATGACTGTTAAAGAGGGGCATGTCCATGGAAAAGCAGGGAGGGCGAGAGGCTGAATGGAACGGTGTGATGTTGGTGATCTCTATGATGCCGGTTTTTTCCATGACAGTGTATTTTTTGGATCGTGTTCCAGAGAGGTAAGGAGAGGGAGAGGCATGGGATGCAGAGGTGAGACACGGATCCTCTCCCTTCCTCACAGCTCGACCTGGCGACGGCCGTGCCCACCTGAAAGGTACCCATGTTTGGCTGTCATGGGATCTGGGAGATTGGATGGTGCATGCTGACGGTCTGTACAGTGATCCAAAGCGGTGTGTGTCCATGGCAGCGTTCCAAGTGGCACGGGCATGTTGTTGAACTTGAGTGATGTAGAGATGCAGTCAGTCCATGTGGGTTGGTTTTGGGGATTCCTAGTTAGCCAAGGATGTGTGTGAATGTTTGCAGGATGGATGAGTGTTGCCGTTGCAGAGTTGTGCAGCTGAGAGGAACAGAGAGAATGACTAGGTGCATGAGGGATGAGTGTGTCGCGGAGGGAGGCTTTCACGGGCCATGGCCCGAAGATGTTTTTTCCGTGTCCAGTGTGCCTCGTTGTGGATCGTGGTGGTGTGTGGCGTCAAGAACCTTGTGGTGTAAATGGGTGCGGTGCCCGTCCCCATGCTGCAGGTGTGATCTGTGTTCCCGTGTGTGTCCCATGCAGGAGAGGAGGCAAGATCTTCCCTAGGTGTGGTTTTTGTTCCATGGACCCGGTTTTCTTTTCCTGTTGCCCTTGTCTTGTGCTGTCCAGGTGCATGTGACGCCAGTGTCATGACCTTTGAAAGGAATGATTGATGCTTGTCTAATATGAGCATGGCTGTATTTATTTCAGAGCTGTTATTTTTTCCCAAGATAAAAATCAGTCTTTATGTGAGTGCCCTGCACGTGTGGTTTTGGAGTGTGAGTAGGTCTTATTGTGCAGGAACTCATCTGAGCATTGGATTCCACCTATGGTTTTTGTCAGATTCATGTTATTCTCATCCTGGTACGTCTTTTTTTTAGGCTTGTGTGGTGTTTCCATGTGTGTGCTTCATGGTTGCCATGTGTGTCAGGGCCATCCATGGGAGTTTTGTGTGTGTGTGTGTGCCCCAGCATGTGTGGATTCTATGTTCCCCGTCACCCGAGAGAAGTGGTGCGTTTCCGTCTTGTTCTTGGGTGTGCATGTCATCCTTGGAAAGTGTGTTGTGGGAGCCATGGGTTGCCTCCCACAGAAGGTCCATCTGTGCAGTTGTGTGTGGTGATAGCCCCCTGCAGGGAAGCCTGTGTGTTCTGTCAGGATCGTCAGGCAAGGGCAGAGTGTTTCTGTCACGTTGCCTAAAAGATGGAAGTAGAAGACAGCATGTCTGTGTGTCCTGGGTTCCTTTCCCGCTGTTTTGGTGTGCATGTTTTGGATGTAGAGCTTCCGTGAGAGGTGGATCCAGAGGAGGTACGGTCAGCATGAACGTTGACTAGAACAGTCATGGTTGGGAAGGTCAAGGCTTGGGGATGCAGTGTTGTTGTTGAGTTTCTGAGTGGAGAAGGACATGCTTCGGTTGGGCCCAGAGTCCCTGAGGAGATGTAGGAAGCAAGATGTGTAGGAGATGGCACCTTACTAGGTAACTATGACAGGCAGATGGGTGGTGGGGACGGGGGGCTGTTTTCCCCTGTCAGGGAAACCTTTCTGAGACTGACATTTGGGTTTATAGGTTTGTGTTTTCCTAAAGAGGGTTGTCCCTGCCACCCGTGAAGTGTAGGTAGCTGTGAAGTGTGCCCCATCATTGTCGTAAGGGAAGTCCTTACCAAAGGGTTCCCCTTTCTGCAGAAGAGGTCTTTCCTTGCCGCACGGAGGATCTTATCTGAGGTTGAAGTGTTGTCGTTTATGTTGAAGTCCATGGTAGTGACATTTGATCACCTGTAGGCGTATAGAGTAAGGTCTCCTCCAGGCCTGTATTTGTTTGGAGTATTATGAAGCCTATGTGTCGGGTGGGTGGTTGGGTGGGTGATTGGGTGGGTGGTTGGGTGGGTGGTTGGGTGGGTGGGTGGCTGGGTGGCTGGGTGGCTGGTTTGGGCAGGGTCAAGGAATGGGTTTTCTGTGGCTCAAGTTCTGTTCACATGCTGTGTATGGATTCTAGTAATAGACATTTCTGTTTTTTAGGTCTGTGTGTCTTTCCTGGTGGCCATGTTGTCAAGACTGAGGGAGGTTGCTTTTTTTCCGGAGGCACCTGTGACTCCTTTTGGCGGGCCCTGCTCAGTTGCAGTCACCTGGCCATCGTGGAGCAACCTGTGCTGTGCTTGTGATTCACCAAGAGTCCCCTCATGGTGTGGCTTCCTTAGAGAAGGGAAGCTGTGACTGTGTGCGCTCACTTCCATGTATCTGTGTTACTTATGCCTGTGTGGAGCTGACATGTCTCCCATAGGACCTGTGAGCACTGTGTCGTTTGTAGGAGGATTTTTTGGTTTCCTATGTTATTGTCTATGAGCGTGTATACACACACCCACACACACACCCACCCACACACACACACACCGAGACATTGAGACGCACATACACACAGTGTATTGTTTGTGTGGGCTCTGAGGACCGTTGTTTTATTTCCAGGGTAGAGGAGGGAGATAGAATAGGCAGACTGGAAGAGCATTGTCTGGGGCCCATGGAGTTGTGTGCTTATAACATTTTTTTCCAGGTGTGGGTCCTGAGTCCACATGGAGGGGTTGGTTGTCTCCTATGGTGTGTTGATGTTTCTGAGCCCTCGAATTGTAAGCAGCACAGTTTCTCATGCCCCCAATCTCCCCTGAAGTCCTTCATCTCATCTCCCCATCAGCCTTTTTTCAGTTGTCGTTCATGCACCACATTGCATGTTGTGTGTCAGCTGCATTAGGTTGAATGTGTTTGGTGTGTGAAGTGCCCATACACCCGTCACCCTGTGTGAAGGGGGGCCCCTTCCTTTCAAGTGCTCATCTGTTCTGTTGCCTTCCTCGCATGTTTCTTGGAAGTGAAGAACCGGAGGGGAATCCTCTGTGGAGTCACCGATGGATCATGTGAAGGTGGTTGGCATGGTTTGTTGGAAGCCGTGGACACATATAGCACACAGAACCTCCTTTCTTGCGTCCCAGCAGCCTCCCCCCGTCCCGCATGTAGTTTGGCCTATAGAGTGTTCTCCCTTGCCCCTGTCTCCATAGAAGTAGCAAGTAGGCATCTATGCACACCTGTCTCATGTGGAGGTTGGGTTGCTATTTTTAGGGGTTGCAGGATCCTCACCTGTGCTTAGTGGTTGCATGGAGGCCTTTGAAAGTGGGCCCCTGTCTTCACTGTTCACTCAACTTGCTTGCAAGCATAGTAGAGCACCCACCTGGGTAGGCTTTTAATTGTGGAGGAATGAATGCATTGTACAGTCTGGTGCCCCAATGCCAGTTGACCCAGTTCCTCATTGCCATGTGTTTGTTGCTCACCTGGGCCACATGTGATCATGTGTTTACCTGTGCTATATTTGTGCCCCTGTGTTCACTGTAGCCTGTTTGGGGTCAGTGTATGTTTGATCCCGTTCTTGTGTAGTGGCAATGTGTAGGTGTGAGTCCAAGTGGAGGCCAATTTTCCTAGTGTCCCATTCCCCCCCGCCCCCCCCCGCCAAAAAAACAGTTAGTTCCCCCTCTTTACATGTTAAGTGCCTGTGCACGTGCCATGCTGACTGATGAGTGTCAGTCCTTTTCTCCATACCGGTGGAACGGGTGGGTGGGCAGTCGTCAATCAGGCAGCTGCAGTTGAGGAAAGTATGTGAGTTAAGACCCCCTAGCCCCCCGCAGCCCCGCCCTTTTGAGGAAGGCTTTGAAGTGCAGTGTCAGGTGGCTGCCTCACCGGTTTTTGCGAAACCCCGATGTCCGACAGATGTCCATGTGATAGGCTTATGACACTGGACATCCTGTAACTTTGGAGGGACGGGTGGTTTTGGTCTCGAGTGTGCATCGATGGTTTTGTTCCTTGCCCCCCCCCCCCACCCCCCCCGTGGAGGTCCTGTGACTGGGCAGGTTGAAGTGGTAAGTTGAGGGCCATCTGGGGTGGAGGTAGCATGTGTTCTTAAGCGAAAAAGAAAGAAGGTGCGACTCTGACCTGCCATCCATGCCTCGCAAAGGTTGGCAATAGCGGCACCTGCCTCCAAAGCACCGGTGCCCACCCCCCCCACCCCCCCCACCCCCCCCCCCACCTTCTGGGTGCACCGTTTCCTGAGCCCCACCGGGCAGCTCTTTGGTGCCGCCCACTGCTCACTGTCCAGCCACTTGAAACAGGAAAATGCGTGCCGACCCCCAGCCCCATGTACGCAACCATAGGTTGAAAGGGCGCCAGTCAGACGCGCATCTGTGGGAAATAAAAAGTCACGCAAAAAGTGCACTTTAGGGTCTTTTATGCTTATGTTCAGCTGAGTCCTGCTGCTCGGATTCGCCAGTCACCCGAGAAGGTAGTTGTTGCCGCCGTATGCTGCTTGTCGCCCGCTGATATTGTTCCTGGGGTGCCAATTCACTTTTGAGGCTGTTGCCAGCTTATTGGCGTTTTTGTGGAGGTGAAATAAAATGTGATGCACCTGACTGAGTCTCCTCTTGTAAATTTTTTCCATCCGCATGCGGCCCTCACCCAGCAGCATCTGCATGGATCATGTGGAGCCTACTGCGAAAAAGGAGCCCATGTCCCCACCCTGTGGTTTAAGCTGCATTCGTTCCTCCGGATGTTGGAGGGTACTCCTGGGTCCCTGTGTATGTGCAAGCATGTCCTCCTTGTGTCTATTCTCTGCGCTACCACCTGCCATCCCCGCGGGATCGATAAATGCAAGTGAAAGCCTCCCGACGCTGGCATTGTTCTATGCTGTTGTGCAGCACAGGGAGTACCTCTTGGTGAAGCCCCTCGCCCCCCCAAAATCATCCCGGTTCTTCCCCCGCCCTCCTTTTTTGCCGATCATGTACCTGCGCCTACTCAGTGTATCCCCTGATGTAGTGCCCATCCTCGTAGAGATGATAGTGTCCCATTGTACCTCTGGGTTTGCTTGGAGCCTGTACACTCCTGAAATAAATGAAGTGTATGTTTTGAAGCTCACTGAGTCCAGTTGTGAGTGCCCTCACCCCTTTTAGCCTTCAGGGGATGCAGAGCATGGCCCATGTCCCAGAGCAGCCTATGTGAAAGCAATCATCAGCACGGACTGGTGACCCCTACTACGAGTGTTGTCTGTCATTGCCCCCACCCCACCTTCTGTGTCTTATTAGTCTTTGTGAGTGGCCAGACTGATCTTGGCATACTGTGTGGACAAGCATGCCCCTCCCCTTCTTGGTTTATTGCACCACTGCAGTGTGCTGCAATTCATGACACCATTGCTGTGTTCGCGTCCCTCTCCCCCAAGGCTCTTCTCCAATGTTTTCCCTCAGCCCAGTGCTGCTCTGTGATTCCCACCGCCACCACTGTGATGTCCCCAGTGTTTTCTGAGGGAGTCATGTGCTGGTGTCTTCCCCAACCCAGAGCTTGGGGTTCAGTTGCTTGGAGGTCTTTCCTCATGATCCTACCTGCACCTCATCCACAGCTCCTGTGTCTTCTGCCTTGTGTTCGCTGCCGTTGGACCATTTTCCACAGTGTCCACCTTACACAGTGCCTTGTCCCCAATGTACAATGGAGTCCCGGAGCCACAGTTCATAGGCTTGTGGGGACAGGGACAAAGACAGGGGCAGGGAAGCAAGTGAGCGTGGTACAAGCTGGGGCAAGGGGTTCCTGGGAGGTACATGCAGAGCAAGGCATTGGTGTCAGGATAGGCTGCGAGTAGCAGGTTACAGTCTTGGGGTGTTTGCAGTCCAGGGTGCCGTTTGGAGTGTCTTGGGAATGGAAGGTGCTGCTCAGGCTACTGCTTCCAGGGCTTGCTCTTGGAGTGCCATGTGTCCCTGTCCCGTTCGGCATCCATGGTTGTGGGTGATGGTGGGCAGTTGTGCCTCCCTCCTGCCTGTTTTCCATTTGCTTGGCTTAAGCTGCGTCTTCACGCTTTCTTGAGGGTTTTTTCCTGTCAGGGGGAAAGGGATGGGCCTTGCTCACCAGCTTTGCCCCCAGGATTTCCACCCAACCTTCAACCTTTGTGCCCTGCACCTTTCTCATAGACAGCCACTCCTGGGTTCCCCACAGCAGTCTGTGACAAGGCTCTGCATGTCCCCTTTTCCAACCTCAGCTGGTGTTTGCCCAAAAAAGTCACTGAGTGGCCTTCCTGTCCCCCTTGAGCCTTGGAGCTCAGTCAGCCCCCCATGTTTCTGTGGCCAGCTCCCATGACTCACCTCTTTTTGTGTTTTCCTGAATGCTCTGCCTCTGTTCCCAGGAGATGGCATGTCCTTTCTCACCACCCTCCACAAGCCTGTTTGACTGAGCATGGCCATGGTGAGCTCCCCCAAACGCCTCCCACTGTCCTGGTCTTCTCCTGCAAATCCCATGGCCTTTTCTGGGGAGGGGAGCAGTCATTCTTCTGCTGTGACCCCAGGGATGCTGGGTGCTCTTCCTCTGGAATACAACCTACTGTGCTCGCCTCCTCTCTGTGCCTTCCCTCTGTATTCTGCAATGGAGACTTGCAGCGTCCCTCCCATTTCCCACAACAGGCACAACATGTTCACCTGCCTCCTTCCCTCCATGGTGGCTCCAGCTCTAATGCTGCATTGTGACCGCCATGTACTTAGCTGCAATGGCTGCCCATTTGCCCCCTCTGTGCTCATGCACAGACACTCACCCCCTTGCTCAGCAGGGCATGGATCTCAAGTCAGCAATCGCATGGCACCCCCCTTGTGAGATGGCATTTCCAAGGAAGTCATCGCATGGTCCCCCCTCAGCCTGGTCTGCTTTCATCCCTAGGACTTGGCCCACCTGTGAGTTCAAAGGAGTCAGCGTTATCCCTGCAGGTTGCTTGTTCAGAGTTCTCGTTGTCATCAAGGTCATCTTGGATCATGGCTTACTTCCTGTTGGGTGCAGCACATGTTCTGGTCTTACCGGCCATCTGGTGTCGACATTCTCATAGGTCTCCAATGTAGCGAGCACGGTTTCTGCCTCCTGTGTCTTCACATTTCTGCGAGCCCAACAGCTTTCAGCAGCAAGTCAGGGATGTGTGCACTTGCCTTGCCGAGCTCTGTCTGCTGCTGCTGCTGCTGGTTCCAGGACGTCTTCCATGGTTGGGCCCCTCCATCTCACAGTGGCTGTTCCCCCAACGGAGCTGCTGGGATGCTGGAGGGACATGTGTCTCAGCGCTGTTAGCCCATGTCACCATTGCATCCCCTGGGAGTGTTCTGGCAGCAGGTGCACAGCCTGTAGAGAGCTGGGTGGCTGCTGGAAAATTTTGGTAGGGTAGGGGGCATCGAAGGCAGCATGCACAGGGAACGGTTGTGGAGTGCGTGGGGGAGCATTTGGGGCTGCTGACTTACTTGTTTGGTAGGCCTGACTCCTGCGCCTCTGGTACTAGGGAAGGTTTCCCTGGTCCTCCACACGGGTCTCTCAAGTCCCAACCCACACGGGCTCCCCATTTACAGGGTGTACGGTGTAAGTGCTGGGAGTATTTGTCTCCAGGGGCCTCATGGGTGCCATTTGGAAGAGCGCGGTTGCTGCTGGTGTTTTCTGAGGCCTTGTGTGGTTCCAGTCCCTCTGATGCACTGCCTGTGGCATTCCCCCAGCCGTTGCTCTCTTTGCTAATGAGTTCGGCACCCCCCTGTCATCTCCAAAGCAGGTTCTCTGCAGCCAGGAGGATGGGGCCGTGGACCTTCATGGGGCAGGTCCTTCGCCTCTCATTGTGTGGCCCAGGGTCTGTGCTCACACTCCCACACATTGGTTTCCGAAATTACGTGCAGCCAGCTGTCCTTCCCCTCCAGTTCTCCATTGCTATTCCTGCTCTTATTCCCTTGGGTTACCGGAGCCTGCCACCCCAGCCCCCCCTGCCTCCCCCCCACCTCCGCCCCGGTTACGCGGTGCAGGTCGAGATGAGTGAGATTCTCCGCAAGACCAACGGAGGGGCCCCCTTGCATGCAAGGAAAAACTTGCCCAGGGTTTGCCGGACGCGGCGGCCGGAGGGCGGCGTTCACGGGGCTCCTCGGTGCGTCCCAGCATCGATTGACTGAGTGCGGTGCTTCTTTGGCCTTCCTTGGAATCTCACCGCGACCACATCAAGTCCTGTGTGATGAGGGTGATTGCAGTCGTTGGCTGTTTGGGCGGCTGAGCGGCCGATGCTCAGAGAGGAAGGCAGCCATGGTGTGGAGAGGGGAGGAGGAGGGCGCACCTTGCTTTTATCAGGTCCCCTCCGAGGGAAGCCGCGTCACTGGTTCTCATTGTGGCTCATTGGCCGTCTGCTTAGGGGCGTGGGCCAAAGCTCCGCTTTTCCCGCCAGGATGGGGGGCTTCCTGCTTGCGCGCGCTCTCGCCTGCCTGCAGGTGAGGTTCATCTCCATGAGAAAGGCCGAGCACCTCAGCGTGCCTTTTCTGGCTCTCTGGGCACCGGAAGTAGGGACGCCCCTACCGACCCACACTTTACGGCCTTGTCGTCTCTGCCGCCCAGAGACGCCAGGTCCTGTCAGGGACGAGGTCGGTGTCTGAGGCGGGGCATTCGTTCCCCGCCCTGAGGAGAGGGAGCTGTTCTCGCTGCAGCGGACAGTGGCTTGCTTCAGGGCGAGGTGTGACCATTGTCCTGTCAGCCGCTTGGAGCCTCCTTTCCTTTCTGGGTTCCTCAGTTCCGGGAGAGGGCCCCTGGGCGTGTGTGGGAAGCTGAGGGGAGCGCGCCGCGGGCCTCCCTGGAGCGGCTGCGGACGTGAGGCTGCAGGTGAGGTGGGCAGATTGTGGGAGGGAGGAGGCGCGGTGGGTGCGTGTGCTGGGGTGCTACGGGGCAGCAGTCTCGGTGCTTTGCTCCGTTGTCTGGGGCATGTCGGCTTGCTCGTGTGCTGCCTGTTTTCCTTGAACTCGTGGAAGATTGAAGGTGGAGAAGTCTGTGGTGGCTTCTTCCTTCCTTGTGGTTCACCAGGCACAGTCCCCTGGTGTGCGGGTGCATAGCTTCCATGTGCTCTTCCACGGGGACTGATGAAGGGTGTGTCGCTGTTGCCGCTTCAGTGAGAATTTCTTCTGAGTGCTTGCGTCCCCTGAGGGTCTGCAGTTCCCTCGCATGTCCCCCGGCCCCTTTGCCTAGGGAGCATTCTCTGGATGGCTCTGGCTTCCCATGTCCAGGCTGTCCTTGGGGGCCGTGCAGTGTTCTGTGTGCTGTCCTCTGCCTTGTGCCACTTTCCCGTTTGTCTGTTCTTTCCTGCTTGTCCTGTCCGGCTCCCTTGCATGTCTGTCTTTCTCGGCAACATGTCCTGTGTGCGTGCTCATTCTTGACTCGCTTTCTGCTATGGAGCGGCCCCCTTCTCTTGCTGTGTGGGTGCTTTCCGGATGGCGTCCTGGTTCTGGAAAGTGGTCTGGCTGTTTTCCCGTGTAGGCACTTCTTGGCAGGGCTGCCCCGCGACTCAGGATGTCCTTGGTGGTTCCTGATTTCCCCTGCAGGTTCTCATGCTGTCTTGCGGTGTTCGCCTATGACTTGTCTCCAAGTAGCCATCTAAGTACGCTTTCAGCTTGAAGCTCACCGCGTCTGCTGTGGGCTGTTGCCGGGTTGTCCTGACTGTCTTGCTTCTGCTGCTCTTGTCCGTTTCCGAGGGTGCTTCTGTTCCTTTGCTGCCGTCTGGTGTCTGCCAGTGAGATGGGGACGTTGTGCGGCGGTGGGGAGCTGGTTTTGTTCCCTTACCTTTTCTTGGTGTATTGCTCTTTCGAGGACATTTTCAAGGTTGCCTAGGGCATGGTTTCCTCCCATGCTTCCATTTTTCCTCCTTCCCTCCCTCTCAATCCCCCCTCCTCTCTCTCCCTCTCTTTATCTGTTCCTTCCTTCCTTCCTTCCTTCCTTCCTTCCTTCCTTCCTTCCTGTTTGTCTGCATGCCTGCTTGCAAAGTGGTTTAGCTGGTGTGAGCGTCAGGTTTGTCATTGCTTCCTGATAGGGCAGGTGTGTCTTGGATGTTCGAGTGTTGCTGTTTCGAGGGTGTCTGCTAACTTGCCACACGAACTCCTTCCCTGAGTTGTTTTCTTCTCCTTGGCCCCTACTGATTCCTTCTGCAGTTCCCGTTGGACCTCAGAATTGTCTTTCTTTTCTGGGGCCTACAATGCCTTGCATGCAGCCTAGGGTGCACATTCTCTGAGGTGCCCAATGATAGCCGTTCTGGGATTGTGCTGGTAAGAGGTGTGCGCTGTGATGTCGCGGGGCACCTGTGACGGTGAAGTTGGTGCACTGTACTTCCCCTCTGTGCATGAGGCGGTGGACTTTCATGCCGTGGTGGGGGAACGCTGTTTTCAGGGCTGCCTCTGGCTCGTCCTCCTTCGGTTTTTCCCACTCACTTTGCTTGATTATTGCCCTGATTCATGTCTGCTTTTACTTACGGCACCTACCCTCCTTCTAGCCTGAGCCCTGGCCCCGACTCTGCATGAAAGGAGGCCAATGAGTGTTGGGCATCTGTGCCGCTGAAATTGCGTGCGGCAGTGTTGCTTTCCGCTGGCTGCAGGGAACATCTCCTTGTCTCGGTGCTTTTGGGGAGGTGCTTTCCCTAGTTGAGGGTGCCAGTGCCTCATTTCCCACAGCTTGTGCCGCCTCTGTGTGTGCGTGGCCGTATCTGGGTGTTGTTCCACATCATTAGTCTCTGGTACTGATGTTGTGCTGAGTCCTTTCTGTCATTTTCCCTTGTGCAGCCATTGTCCATTGCCTGCTTTGTGGCTTCCGCATCGGTTGTTTGCCTGGTCGCCGAAGCCTTGTCAGCCCTGGCCTGCCGGCACAGTGCTTTGCATGTTCTCCTGCGCTGCATCTTGCTGTGGTAGGAGAGCCTGCACATGGCAGTTGGCTTTACTCCCTTCTGATATCCCCTGCAGATTTCCATGGCGCTTCACCGCCCGGGCATGTCAGCGGTGTCCATTCAGCCTTTCTTCCCTGCAGGCGGTTTCACATTGGCGGTGTTTGCCTTTCCAAGGCTGAGGGTGGATCCGCAATGCCTTCTCCGTGCGCTGTGAAGTGCGCGCCATTTCATTTGTTATCCTTTGCTGCCATCCTGTGCCTATTTCCGGAACAGCAGCGCATTTCAGGAAAGGCTTGTTAGAGTGCTGCTTCCTGCTTCATTTCATGCCTTCCTCGACATGTCTTTTGCCGTCTTCTCTGGGTTTAAGGTTCTGCTTCTCCTGAGATCACATCCTGCCTTGTATTGTCTCTGCAGGAACCTTTTCCAGTGTGGGAAGCTATCATGGAGAGCTCGTTCGCATTTGACAGCGCGTGCTTCCCCTAGGCGCGCCCCCCCCCCCCCCCCCCCCACTGTGTTTCCCCGAGGTTCGAACTTCGCTTTCTTCCCTCCCAGTAAGGCTGGCTGGGTGCGGCCTGCCCTCACCGTGTGCTGGCAGAGTGACTGCGTATGCCCTGCAGCCTTCCTTGCAGCTGTCGGCTGTTTCTTTAAATGTGTTCCTTGAGGTGCAGTTGTGCTTCTGTGCTGCTTGCTGCTGCGAAGGATTGCTTCCTGTTCGCCGCTTTGTTCCTCGCCAGGTCTTCATGCAGTTTTTCATTGCCCACTGCCGGCTCTGGCAATGTTGGCAGCTGTTCCCTCCTGGCGCTTCTGTGGTTGCATGCCCACATCTAATGTATGTGATTGCGTGGTGCTTCATCACGGTTGCTATCTGTCCTTCCCCGTGTGTTCTGTTCTCACTTCTGCTGTGCCCTTAGGTTGCTTTCTGTTATGGTTACGGTCACGGTTACGGTTAGGGAATGCAGGCTTGGATGCTTGTAGGTTTTGTGGGCAGTTTGGGAGTAGGTGTGGAGGGAGGGAGGGAGGGAGGAAGGAGCAGGGAGTGTGTGCGCTGAGGTGTTAGGTGGGCCCGGACAGCAGAGATGCCTTGCTCCCCTTTCAGGGCCATGTTGGCTTGTTTCCGTGCTCCGTGTTTTCCTTGAAGTTATGGAAGATTGAAGGGTGAGAAGAGTGTGTTGGCTCCTTCCTTCCTTCCTTCCTTCCTTCCTTCCTTCCTTCCTTCCTTCCTTCCTTCCTTCCTTGTGGTTTACCAGGCACAGCCACCTGGTGTGCAGGTGCACCGCTTCCATGTGCTGTTCCCCAGGGAGTCATGGCGGGTGGCTGTTTGATGCTGCTTCGGTGCAAATTTCCGACCACTGTTTCACTCCCGTGAGGGCCTGCAGTTCTCTCCCACTTCCACCGGCACCTTTGCATGGGGAGCATTCCCTACATGGCTCTGCCTTCACTTTCCCAGGCTGTCCTTGGGGGCCGTGCAGTGTTCTTTGTGCTGTGCTCTGCCTTGTGCCATTTTTCTGTTTGTCTGTTCTTTCCTGCTTGTCTTGTGCTGCTCCCATGCTTGCATGTGTTCCCCGGCCACTTGTCCTGTGTTCGTGCTCGTCCTGGAGTCATGCTCTGCTGTGAAGCGGCCTCCTTCTCTGCTTGCTGAGAGTGTGCTTTTTGGTTGGCGTCTGGGCTCTGAAACGTGGTTGGTTTGGCTGTTTTCCTCCTTAGGCACTTCTCGGCTGGGCTGGCCTGCGACTCTTGATGTCATTGCTGGTTCCTGGTTTCCCCTGCACGTTTTCATGCTGTCTCGCGACGTCTGCCTGTGGCTTTTCCTCAAGTCGCCATCTCAGAACACTTTCAACTTGACACTCACAGCGTCTGCTCGGTACTATGTGACAGCGTGTGCTTCCCCTTGCCCCCACACTCACCCTTGTGTGTTTTCCCGAGGTTCGAGCTTCGCTTTACTGTCTTCCAGTAAGGCTGGCCGGGTGCGGCCTGCCATCACAGTGTGCTGGCAGGATGACTGCGTGAGCTGTGGGGCTTTCCTTGCAGCTGTCGACTATTCCTTTCCCTGTGTTCCCTGAGGTGTTCCTGTGGTTCTTTGCTGGTTGCTGCTGCCAAAGATGGCTTCCTCTTCACTGCTTTGTTCCTGGCTGTGTCTTGGGGCAACTGTTCACTGTCTGTTGCTGCCTCTGGCAACGTTGGCAGCTGTTGTGTGGTTGTGCTTCTGTCCTCGGGTGCCCACATCTGATGTCTGCATTGACAGGGCGCTTTAGTGCGGGTGCTATCTGTCCTTCCATGTGTCTTCTGTGCTCACTTTCAGAGTGTGCTCATGGTGCTTCCCGTGTGACAGAGGGTGGGTTGGGGGGGGGTGGAGGTTTTCAGGTTTGGAGGTTTTTGGGGGGGGGGGGAGGGAGGGAGGGAGGGAGGGAGGGAGGGAGGGAGGGAGGGAAGGGTGGGGAGGGAGGGAGAGAGAGAGAGAAAGAGAGAGAGAGAGAGAGAGAGAGGAGTAGACAGAGAGGTGGAGAGAGGCAGAGAGTCAGAAAGAGAAACAGGGAGATACAGGGAGATATGGAGAACGGCTCAGGTCCAGGATTTGTGTTTGTGAGTTATTCTCCTTTCAGTCTTACACATCGTGTGCCAAGTGCCCATGGAAGCGTGCCCCCTCACTGTGGGTCTGCCTGTCATTTTCTGTGTCAGTTACTGATATGTGCTGTTAAGGGTGTTGCTGCTTCTTGGTAGCCTCGCTGTGACTGCCTGCAGGCCTTGCCAGTCTTCTACATGGTCTTTTGACCGAGTGGAGTTTGCTTTTGGGATCTGGGCTTTCTGTTTGCATGCTGTAGGTGCTGTGCTGTTTCTGTGTGGGGATTGACTGCTGTCTGTGTGTTTGCGCTGCTTGGCTGTGGCCTGCTGGTGTGTCCTTTACTTTTGCTGTCTTCTCTGTTGTGGGAGTCCCATCATTACTTTTCTGCCGCTGTGTTTTTGCCTTGGGCTGCTGTGAGGTTTCACGTAGTTTGTGCCTTCCATCCATGGTGTCTGTGAGGTGTGTTCTGGGGGATCCCTTCAGGGCACAGTTCCATCGCTCACTGAATTTCCTATTCTATGCAGGGATGTGTGACGGCAGCTCTGTGGCACGGTTCCCTGTAAGTGATGACGTGTGTCACCCACTGCAGCGAATGAGTTCCGGGTGCCTGCCAGCAAAGGTAAGTGTTTTTGCCCTGTCCAACCCTGTGCTGGGCAGTGTGCTGTGGCATGGTCAGGGTGGCCTGCTGCCTTGCTGTTTGCGGTGTGTGCTGTTATATTACGAGCTGTTTGCTGGTTGGTTTGGTGCTGGCCCTTGCATGTGTTCCTATTGGGGTTGTGTGTGAACGGAGATGCAGAGATGACTTGGGTGGTAGGGTGTGGAGACGGAGAGGGCTATGAATTTCTTAGGCTATTAGGAAGGCTCCTAAAAGCTCTCCTGGCTTTCGTTTGTGGAGTATGGCAATCAACGATGGAGTACAGCAAGTGGCAACGATCAGCAGGCATGCTTAAGAGATCATCAGAGATATGTTGCCCATGACATGATTGCTGTCCTATGTCATGTAAAGACCCTTTCCATGTACAGCAGTGCGTTCTCCGTTACCCTTTCCATGCCCTCAGGGGTACTTATCACGTTACAGACAGTTATGCCTCTGAACAATAAGTCCTGCTTGCAAGGCTTTGATTTGGCGTGGTCTGTATGCAGGGTCCCGCCTTTTCCTGGCACAATGTCCTCTGTCTACTTAATGTTCCATTCCACTTTTCCGGGCAAATGCTCCTCCTACTTGGCAGCATTGTGCTGTGCGTGTGTTACGGCTGCGAGTGTCCACTGGTTGTTGGGTGTCCGCCTGCCATAATCCTGTGTGTGCTGTGCCATCATGTTCCCAGTATGATGAGTCCAGCCACACTGATGATGCAGCAGGGCCCATGCCTGTGGTGACAAGGACAGCACGTACGGCGAGCTTCTTCTCAGGTTACTGCAGTGCTTAGGAGGACAATGTGTGCGCACGTTCCATGCCCTGTGCTCCTGGGATGCCAGTCACCATTTCGGTGATGTTGCCATTCGCATGCGTAGGAGAAGACAAAATGCCTTGTTGCCTCATGCCTCTTTATGCTCTTTGATAGATGTGTGTTTCCTGTGTCATGAGGTTCACTTCTGTTTGATGACATGTGCTGTATGACTGTGTGTGTTGCAGCTTCCGGTGACAATTTCCCCTTATGCTTTGCCTGCGGGGGCTCCCCCCCCTTACGCTATGCTCAGCTGTCCTGTCTGCTCGATTGCTGGCCATGTGTGTGGCATTGGTGAGCATGAAGATGCAATTCCTTGCTTGAGATGTGTGCGTGTGCCACTGCTTGCCCTTTCCATGGCTAGAGAATGGCAGATGCAATGTGATTGCTTCTGTGTGAATGGAAGGAACATGTCACACTGCTGACAAGACGCACCCTGGCCAAAGACTGCTGCAAGAGAAGAAGCATGGCATTACAGCCGTGGAGACATGACAGAAGCCCTGCAAATGCCGTGCTGTGTTCCCGCAGCAGTGCTGCTGTCCGTGGTTGATACAGTGCTTGCTCTGCTGATGCTGTCCCTCTCCATTTCATAGGAGTGACTGCGCTTGTACGGTGCTTGCTTCCTTTCCCTTGGGATGCCGTACTTATGCTTTGGAGTTTGGTTTAACATGTTGTTGAGTCTCGAGATGAGCAAGCTGGCAGGTCACCCTGTGTAAGTGAGCTGGGTTTCCTTAGCAGCATCCATGCTCTTTTACAGTTTGGTGCCGGGGATTCCTTCATGGCCATCACAAGCCATGGCGTTGCTGCAGACTGTGCCTGCACCCACTTGAATGGGAGGCTAGTGTTGCATGGCGACAAGCTATGTTCTGGAATCATTGCAGTCTTCACTTCTTCAGGCACTGTGCATGCGTCTCGTTTGGTGGCAGTGCCTCCTAATCCGTTGAAAGGTACTCCCATGCTCTCCCAGGCAACCTATGTGCTATTCACAGTTCCCAAGGGCATGATGGCAGCCCACACTGCGAATTATTTCACGTCGTGCCATTCCTGAGGGAGTGCCACAGTGGATCCATTCCTTGGGAACTTTGCCCTTTGCGGCACTGTGTGCTGAAAGAGAGTCATCTTCATCGCTGAGTACATCAAGAAACTTCCAGCTTCCTTATTCAGTGTGCCTACCTGGATGGGCAAACACTTGGGCTTTGCCACATGCATGCCATCACTCAAGTTCTTGTGAGAGTCTCCAGGGAGTATGTTGAAGGTTTGCTAGCTTATTCCTTGGTTGTGCTCTGCCTCATCACAGGATATTTGGGCTTCTGATTGCCTTTTTGGCGCTGCCTGTGACAGCGGTGCCTCCGAAGGCCGCGTGGCTGGCAGGTCCATTAGAACGCTTCCCGTAGGGTGCAGTCATGGCATCCATCCCCAGATGGTAGCTGTCATCAGCTACGCCATCTCCCACTCTCAGCAGCCATCGAATGCCAGCAGAATTCGTTCAGCCCCAAATTGGCTGCCAGATGCAACTTCCTTGGACGTCCCCAAACACTGCACTGACTTCACCTCAGTAGTGCCATGCTTTCTTTCTTGCCATGTGGTGCGGTTCAGACACACTGTCTACGGTGCTCTCCAAGAGCAAGCAGTGTCCCATCGAGTCCAGCATTCAATGCTACCGTTTCTCTGGGCAAGGTATGCATGCTGTGCATGGCATGGCTGCATTCCAGGGTGTGTTCCTGTTCGCTGAGCGGTTGGTCCTTTCTAAGGATTCCACCAACGTCCCATTTCCTGGGTGGTCCGCCAAATGGGGGTTCCCAAAATGACTTTTGCCAGTTTCTGTGGGGGCGGAGATGTGTTCATGCCCACAGGCATGCCCCACCTCTACCACTCTGCTCCAGGTGTTCGCAAGCATGAGGCCCAACAGAGACCGCAGTTGGCAGGCTCTTGACAGCAAGGTGGTCATCTGTGCATTCTGTGAGGGATGTTCCTGCCTACTCCCCCCTGTGAATCTGTGCGTGGAAGGCCGGCCATGCACCCCTTCCCCCTTGGTCGTGGCCCACATTTCCAAGATGTGGTTCTGTTAGTCTCGGCATCCCGGAAGAGACTACTTTGGGGTGGGTGGGTGGTTCTGCTGTCCTGAGGGTGGGTTTTCCTCTCGTGCCGTGGGGGAAAGAAGGACTGCAGAAGGGTGGATCCCTTGGCATTCGTGCTTGTCGCTCGGTACTTCTGCGTCGTGAGGGCAGTTCTCTGCTCGAATCCTCACCCTCCGAACACAGCTGGTTGCGGTGCAGCCCTTTCCATGCCTGCTTCTGCGGGGCTGCCTTCCGTCGGGTGCTTCTAGGTACGTGGGTCACGTGGTCCCCAGGGTTTCTAGGTGAATTGCTGGGTGTGGTGTGCTGCGTTGCCCAGCAGACTCCCGAGGTTGCTTGTGGGCTCTCTCACGTGTGCCTTTCCCAGGGCAGGCAGTGAGACCGTGACCCATGGCATGCCCTGGGAGGTGTGCAGGTTTGACTCCAAATGGGTTGCCGCTGTCTTCAGTGTGTCAGAGACGTTGGGTCACCCTGCGCTCTCCCTGTCCTGGGCCATCTTGCCTGATGCGCATCCCCACTGTGTCGCCATGCCTTGGCTCCTGTGTTGACTCCGGTGTTGCTCCCCCCATGGTCGTTCCCGTGTTGGTTCCTCTCATTTCCTGCCCTGTGTGCGCTGAGCTATGCCGTGTGCTGCCCTTGCCATGGCAATGCGCTATGGCATGTAGGTTGCCGGTTGGGTCTGGAGTCAGCATTCACGGTTGTCTCTGTTGTTTTCCTGTGGCAGTGCAATTGCTTTCTTACAGTGAGACACTGTCTTCTGCTGTTTGCGTGCCAGTTGTGGTTGAGGGAACCCCAAGCTCACTGTGCCCTTCGTCACTGGGGAGCCTTGTGCGGTGCTCCTCCTGTCATGTGTGTTTGTCTGTGTCGCAGGGTTCTGTTTGGCTTCTGTGCTCTCTGTTGCAGGATCCCATTTCCATGCGCATTGCCAAGATATTCCTTCCAGCACTCCCAATTGCACAGTTCATTTCCGCTGGCGTTGCTTGCAGAGAACCGTGGCAGTTTCCTCAGACGGATTTGTCTGCGGTGTCAGAGGCTCCTTGTGCCCAGTGTCTTGTGATCTGCGTGCACTGTGCTGAACCTCTCGAGAGTGGCCATGCGGTTGTTGCCGGCTGTATGTGCGGCAGTGAGATGTGACAGTGTGTCTTCTGATGGACAGTGCTGATCCTGCGGTTGCCTGCTGTCGTTCCTGGATGGCAAGAAGTCAGGATGGCTGCTGAGAGGCGTCATTCTTTCCCAAGTGATCTTTCCATGGAGTCCTTCTGAACAGTGCCTGCTGTGCCGTGCTACAGGGCCTTGCCACACTGGCTCGTGTGCCTCTCTGGCTTTGTGCCAGTATGGCATCATTCCTCCCCCACCGTGCCTGCTTCCCCTGTTGGTTGTGTGCGGTTCCCTGTCCATTGGCGACGTCCTGGCCATGCAGTGCTGAGTGCATGGTTGCGCTGCTGATGCCTACGTTTCTGTGGTTTGTGTGCCTGCTCCGTGTCCTGGGAGCTCCCTTCGTCTGGTCTTGCACCTAGGCAATTCCATTTCCTGGTTTCTTTCCTGGGTGATCCCGGGCGGCTTGCTGTGCTTGGATTGTCGGGGAAGCCATTCAAGGGCGTCTGCTTTTGCCCACTCAGTGCGAGGAGTGTGAGTCGGTGCTCCCTTCTGCTTGGCCTTGCTTCTTTGGCTGCCACATTGTGGATCTCTGTGCTCCTTTGCTTTCTGTGACAACTGCTGGGTTCCCGTGGTTGCTCCTGGCAGGCTTTGCCCTGTCCGTTTCCTGGGGCAAGGGCTTTTGTCAATGCAGTTCCTGTGTGCCAGGAGCAGGTGTACCCATCATGTTCCCTTCGCTGGCTGGGGCACATCTGATTCCTGCACTTTCGGTATTGAGGCAAATGTCTGTCTTGAGAGGAGCCTTTCCCTGCACTTCCCTGCAATGAATGCTGTCATGCCTTCCTGCACAATGGTGTCTGTGTCCGGTGTTATGTTGCCAGTGTCCTCTGTGTGGTTGCATGGCTGTCTGATACTATCTATGCTGTGTGGACGGTACGTGGCATGCGCGCCTGCATGTGATCCGATTCCGTTGCACGCCGTGGTTGCAGTGTGCTGGCCTTGTGCTCCTCCTGTGTTGGGGGCAGGGGCTTGGCAGAGAGGAATGACGGATCGCGCTGACGGTTAGGGACCATGGGTGAGAGACATTGCTAATTATCTGCTTAGAAAAGCAATGTGTTCTGATTCAGCCCAGCCATGCGTCACATTGTTTTCCCTCTGAGTATCAGCAACACTGATTGAGCCGCTGCACACTCTGTTTTCTTCTTTCCTTTGGAAATGCTTCCTAGTGCTGCACATGAAACGCTTTGCTTTACTCTCGGTCAGCACTGCAAGCTGTGATGCTCCTCTGTGAGGTGTGCGGCTACAGTCGGCCGGCCAGCTTCATAAGGGTTCCTAGATTCGCAGTGTGGGGTCAGTGGTCTCTGTTGCTGATTGAGTCCATACCATTCTCATTCGGAACCTGTGTGTGTGCGCAGTGGTGTGAGGTCCGGTGCCTGTCATGTGCTGCTGGTCAAGGGCCCCTTGTGGGCCCTGGTGGTGCTTCTGTCAAGCTGCCCACCTTGTTTTCAACGATTGGTCTGCAGTGCTAGGTTCCTCGGGGTTCCCAGTGTTTGCTTTCGTGTTTTATCCGCTCAAGCCCTTTCTGGGATTGCTGTGCTATGTTGCGTTGCCTTGCGAGCATTGCGCTTCTGCTGCTGTAACTGAGCTGTTCCTGTGCTTTGCTGCATTGCTGGTGTGTTTTCCTTTCCTGGTAGGCCTTGCCAGGTTGATGTGGTCATTGTGGGGACCATTGATGGTGTATGCTGCTGTTGGCTTGGTATGCTTTGCTTTCCTTGCCTGGGTTTTCCGCAGTTTCTGGCTCTAGGACAAGGGGTCCTGCGTGGAAATGTTCGTTGCTTTCATTTGCTTGTCATTACTGCGTGCTTCCTGCTAACAATTTCAATCCGTATTCAGGTTACATGAGTGCTGCATAGGCATAGCATAGCACAGGGAGGGAGACAGGGGCGGGTGACAGGCAAAGAGGGAAACAGGGAAACAGGGAAAGAGGGAGAGAGGGAGGGTTAGGGTTAGGGTTAGGGTTAGGGTTAGGGTTAGGGTTAGGGTTAGGGTTAGGGTTAGGGTTAGGGTTAGGGTTAGGGTTAGGGTTAGGGTTAGGGTTAGGGTTAGGGTTAGGGTTAGGGTTAGGGTTAGGGTTAGGGTTAGGGTTAGGGTTAGGGTTAGGGTTAGGGTTAGGGTTAGGGTTAGGGTTAGGGTTAGGGTTAGGGTTAGGGTTAGGGTTAGGGTTAGGGTTAGGGTTAGGGTTAGGGTTAGGGTTAGGGTTAGGGTTAGGGTTAGGGTTAGGGTTAGGGTTAGGGTTAGGGTTAGGGTTAGGGTTAGGGTTAGGGTTAGGGTTAGGGTTAGGGTTAGGGTTAGGGTTAGGGTTAGGGTTAGGGTTAGGGTTAGGGTTAGGGTTAGGGTTAGGGTTAGGGTTAGGGTTAGGGTTAGGGTTAGGGTTAGGGTTAGGGTTAGGGTTAGGGTTAGGGTTAGGGTTAGGGTTAGGGTTAGGGTTAGGGTTAGGGTTAGGGTTAGGGTTAGGGTTAGGGTTAGGGTTAGGGTTAGGGTTAGGGTTAGGGTTAGGGTTAGGGTTAGGGTTAGGGTTAGGGTTAGGGTTAGGGTTAGGGTTAGGGTTAGGGTTAGGGTTAGGGTTAGGGTTAGGGTTAGGGTTAGGGTTAGGGTTAGGGTTAGGGTTAGGGTTAGGGTTAGGGTTAGGGTTAGGGTTAGGGTTAGGGTTAGGGTTAGGGTTAGGGTTAGGGTTAGGGTTAGGGTTAGGGTTAGGGTTAGGGTTAGGGTTAGGGTTAGGGTTAGGGTTAGGGTTAGGGTTAGGGTTAGGGTTAGGGTTAGGGTTAGGGTTAGGGTTAGGGTTAGGGTTAGGGTTAGGGTTAGGGTTAGGGTTAGGGTTAGGGTTAGGGTTAGGGTTAGGGTTAGGGTTAGGGTTAGGGTTAGGGTTAGGGTTAGGGTTAGGGTTAGGGTTAGGGTTAGGGTTAGGGTTAGGGTTAGGGTTAGGGTTAGGGTTAGGGTTAGGGTTAGGGTTAGGGTTAGGGTTAGGGTTAGGGTTAGGGTTAGGGTTAGGGTTAGGGTTAGGGTTAGGGTTAGGGTTAGGGTTAGGGTTAGGGTTAGGGTTAGGGTTAGGGTTAGGGTTAGGGTTAGGGTTAGGGTTAGGGTTAGGGTTAGGGTTAGGGTTAGGGTTAGGGTTAGGGTTAGGGTTAGGGTTAGGGTTAGGGTTAGGGTTAGGGTTAGGGTTAGGGTTAGGGTTAGGGTTAGGGTTAGGGTTAGGGTTAGGGTTAGGGTTAGGGTTAGGGTTAGGGTTAGGGTTAGGGTTAGGGTTAGGGTTAGGGTTAGGGTTAGGGTTAGGGTTAGGGTTAGGGTTAGGGTTAGGGTTAGGGTTAGGGTTAGGGTTAGGGTTAGGGTTAGGGTTAGGGTTAGGGTTAGGGTTAGGGTTAGGGTTAGGGTTAGGGTTAGGGTTAGGGTTAGGGTTAGGGTTAGGGTTAGGGTTAGGGTTAGGGTTAGGGTTAGGGTTAGGGTTAGGGTTAGGGTTAGGGTTAGGGTTAGGGTTAGGGTTAGGGTTAGGGTTAGGGTTAGGGTTAGGGTTAGGGTTAGGGTTAGGGTTAGGGTTAGGGTTAGGGTTAGGGTTAGGGTTAGGGTTAGGGTTAGGGTTAGGGTTAGGGTTAGGGTTAGGGTTAGGGTTAGGGTTAGGGTTAGGGTTAGGGTTAGGGTTAGGGTTAGGGTTAGGGTTAGGGTTAGGGTTAGGGTTAGGGTTAGGGTTAGGGTTAGGGTTAGGGTTAGGGTTAGGGTTAGGGTTAGGGTTAGGGTTAGGGTTAGGGTTAGGGTTAGGGTTAGGGTTAGGGTTAGGGTTAGGGTTAGGGTTAGGGTTAGGGTTAGGGTTAGGGTTAGGGTTAGGGTTAGGGTTAGGGTTAGGGTTAGGGTTAGGGTTAGGGTTAGGGTTAGGGTTAGGGTTAGGGTTAGGGTTAGGGTTAGGGTTAGGGTTAGGGTTAGGGTTAGGGTTAGGGTTAGGGTTAGGGTTAGGGTTAGGGTTAGGGTTAGGGTTAGGGTTAGGGTTAGGGTTAGGGTTAGGGTTAGGGTTAGGGTTAGGGTTAGGGTTAGGGTTAGGGTTAGGGTTAGGGTTAGGGTTAGGGTTAGGGTTAGGGTTAGGGTTAGGGTTAGGGTTAGGGTTAGGGTTAGGGTTAGGGTTAGGGTTAGGGTTAGGGTTAGGGTTAGGGTTAGGGTTAGGGTTAGGGTTAGGGTTAGGGTTAGGGTTAGGGTTAGGGTTAGGGTTAGGGTTAGGGTTAGGGTTAGGGTTAGGGTTAGGGTTAGGGTTAGGGTTAGGGTTAGGGTTAGGGTTAGGGTTAGGGTTAGGGTTAGGGTTAGGGTTAGGGTTAGGGTTAGGGTTAGGGTTAGGGTTAGGGTTAGGGTTAGGGTTAGGGTTAGGGTTAGGGTTAGGGTTAGGGTTAGGGTTAGGGTTAGGGTTAGGGTTAGGGTTAGGGTTAGGGTTAGGGTTAGGGTTAGGGTTAGGGTTAGGGTTAGGGTTAGGGTTAGGGTTAGGGTTAGGGTTAGGGTTAGGGTTAGGGTTAGGGTTAGGGTTAGGGTTAGGGTTAGGGTTAGGGTTAGGGTTAGGGTTAGGGTTAGGGTTAGGGTTAGGGTTAGGGTTAGGGTTAGGGTTAGGGTTAGGGTTAGGGTTAGGGTTAGGGTTAGGGTTAGGGTTAGGGTTAGGGTTAGGGTTAGGGTTAGGGTTAGGGTTAGGGTTAGGGTTAGGGTTAGGGTTAGGGTTAGGGTTAGGGTTAGGGTTAGGGTTAGGGTTAGGGTTAGGGTTAGGGTTAGGGTTAGGGTTAGGGTTAGGGTTAGGGTTAGGGTTAGGGTTAGGGTTAGGGTTAGGGTTAGGGTTAGGGTTAGGGTTAGGGTTAGGGTTAGGGTTAGGGTTAGGGTTAGGGTTAGGGTTAGGGTTAGGGTTAGGGTTAGGGTTAGGGTTAGGGTTAGGGTTAGGGTTAGGGTTAGGGTTAGGGTTAGGGTTAGGGTTAGGGTTAGGGTTAGGGTTAGGGTTAGGGTTAGGGTTAGGGTTAGGGTTAGGGTTAGGGTTAGGGTTAGGGTTAGGGTTAGGGTTAGGGTTAGGGTTAGGGTTAGGGTTAGGGTTAGGGTTAGGGTTAGGGTTAGGGTTAGGGTTAGGGTTAGGGTTAGGGTTAGGGTTAGGGTTAGGGTTAGGGTTAGGGTTAGGGTTAGGGTTAGGGTTAGGGTTAGGGTTAGGGTTAGGGTTAGGGTTAGGGTTAGGGTTAGGGTTAGGGTTAGGGTTAGGGTTAGGGTTAGGGTTAGGGTTAGGGTTAGGGTTAGGGTTAGGGTTAGGGTTAGGGTTAGGGTTAGGGTTAGGGTTAGGGTTAGGGTTAGGGTTAGGGTTAGGGTTAGGGTTAGGGTTAGGGTTAGGGTTAGGGTTAGGGTTAGGGTTAGGGTTAGGGTTAGGGTTAGGGTTAGGGTTAGGGTTAGGGTTAGGGTTAGGGTTAGGGTTAGGGTTAGGGTTAGGGTTAGGGTTAGGGTTAGGGTTAGGGTTAGGGTTAGGGTTAGGGTTAGGGTTAGGGTTAGGGTTAGGGTTAGGGTTAGGGTTAGGGTTAGGGTTAGGGTTAGGGTTAGGGTTAGGGTTAGGGTTAGGGTTAGGGTTAGGGTTAGGGTTAGGGTTAGGGTTAGGGTTAGGGTTAGGGTTAGGGTTAGGGTTAGGGTTAGGGTTAGGGTTAGGGTTAGGGTTAGGGTTAGGGTTAGGGTTAGGGTTAGGGTTAGGGTTAGGGTTAGGGTTAGGGTTAGGGTTAGGGTTAGGGTTAGGGTTAGGGTTAGGGTTAGGGTTAGGGTTAGGGTTAGGGTTAGGGTTAGGGTTAGGGTTAGGGTTAGGGTTAGGGTTAGGGTTAGGGTTAGGGTTAGGGTTAGGGTTAGGGTTAGGGTTAGGGTTAGGGTTAGGGTTAGGGTTAGGGTTAGGGTTAGGGTTAGGGTTAGGGTTAGGGTTAGGGTTAGGGTTAGGGTTAGGGTTAGGGTTAGGGTTAGGGTTAGGGTTAGGGTTAGGGTTAGGGTTAGGGTTAGGGTTAGGGTTAGGGTTAGGGTTAGGGTTAGGGTTAGGGTTAGGGTTAGGGTTAGGGTTAGGGTTAGGGTTAGGGTTAGGGTTAGGGTTAGGGTTAGGGTTAGGGTTAGGGTTAGGGTTAGGGTTAGGGTTAGGGTTAGGGTTAGGGTTAGGGTTAGGGTTAGGGTTAGGGTTAGGGTTAGGGTTAGGGTTAGGGTTAGGGTTAGGGTTAGGGTTAGGGTTAGGGTTAGGGTTAGGGTTAGGGTTAGGGTTAGGGTTAGGGTTAGGGTTAGGGTTAGGGTTAGGGTTAGGGTTAGGGTTAGGGTTAGGGTTAGGGTTAGGGTTAGGGTTAGGGTTAGGGTTAGGGTTAGGGTTAGGGTTAGGGTTAGGGTTAGGGTTAGGGTTAGGGTTAGGGTTAGGGTTAGGGTTAGGGTTAGGGTTAGGGTTAGGGTTAGGGTTAGGGTTAGGGTTAGGGTTAGGGTTAGGGTTAGGGTTAGGGTTAGGGTTAGGGTTAGGGTTAGGGTTAGGGTTAGGGTTAGGGTTAGGGTTAGGGTTAGGGTTAGGGTTAGGGTTAGGGTTAGGGTTAGGGTTAGGGTTAGGGTTAGGGTTAGGGTTAGGGTTAGGGTTAGGGTTAGGGTTAGGGTTAGGGTTAGGGTTAGGGTTAGGGTTAGGGTTAGGGTTAGGGTTAGGGTTAGGGTTAGGGTTAGGGTTAGGGTTAGGGTTAGGGTTAGGGTTAGGGTTAGGGTTAGGGTTAGGGTTAGGGTTAGGGTTAGGGTTAGGGTTAGGGTTAGGGTTAGGGTTAGGGTTAGGGTTAGGGTTAGGGTTAGGGTTAGGGTTAGGGTTAGGGTTAGGGTTAGGGTTAGGGTTAGGGTTAGGGTTAGGGTTAGGGTTAGGGTTAGGGTTAGGGTTAGGGTTAGGGTTAGGGTTAGGGTTAGGGTTAGGGTTAGGGTTAGGGTTAGGGTTAGGGTTAGGGTTAGGGTTAGGGTTAGGGTTAGGGTTAGGGTTAGGGTTAGGGTTAGGGTTAGGGTTAGGGTTAGGGTTAGGGTTAGGGTTAGGGTTAGGGTTAGGGTTAGGGTTAGGGTTAGGGTTAGGGTTAGGGTTAGGGTTAGGGTTAGGGTTAGGGTTAGGGTTAGGGTTAGGGTTAGGGTTAGGGTTAGGGTTAGGGTTAGGGTTAGGGTTAGGGTTAGGGTTAGGGTTAGGGTTAGGGTTAGGGTTAGGGTTAGGGTTAGGGTTAGGGTTAGGGTTAGGGTTAGGGTTAGGGTTAGGGTTAGGGTTAGGGTTAGGGTTAGGGTTAGGGTTAGGGTTAGGGTTAGGGTTAGGGTTAGGGTTAGGGTTAGGGTTAGGGTTAGGGTTAGGGTTAGGGTTAGGGTTAGGGTTAGGGTTAGGGTTAGGGTTAGGGTTAGGGTTAGGGTTAGGGTTAGGGTTAGGGTTAGGGTTAGGGTTAGGGTTAGGGTTAGGGTTAGGGTTAGGGTTAGGGTTAGGGTTAGGGTTAGGGTTAGGGTTAGGGTTAGGGTTAGGGTTAGGGTTAGGGTTAGGGTTAGGGTTAGGGTTAGGGTTAGGGTTAGGGTTAGGGTTAGGGTTAGGGTTAGGGTTAGGGTTAGGGTTAGGGTTAGGGTTAGGGTTAGGGTTAGGGTTAGGGTTAGGGTTAGGGTTAGGGTTAGGGTTAGGGTTAGGGTTAGGGTTAGGGTTAGGGTTAGGGTTAGGGTTAGGGTTAGGGTTAGGGTTAGGGTTAGGGTTAGGGTTAGGGTTAGGGTTAGGGTTAGGGTTAGGGTTAGGGTTAGGGTTAGGGTTAGGGTTAGGGTTAGGGTTAGGGTTAGGGTTAGGGTTAGGGTTAGGGTTAGGGTTAGGGTTAGGGTTAGGGTTAGGGTTAGGGTTAGGGTTAGGGTTAGGGTTAGGGTTAGGGTTAGGGTTAGGGTTAGGGTTAGGGTTAGGGTTAGGGTTAGGGTTAGGGTTAGGGTTAGGGTTAGGGTTAGGGTTAGGGTTAGGGTTAGGGTTAGGGTTAGGGTTAGGGTTAGGGTTAGGGTTAGGGTTAGGGTTAGGGTTAGGGTTAGGGTTAGGGTTAGGGTTAGGGTTAGGGTTAGGGTTAGGGTTAGGGTTAGGGTTAGGGTTAGGGTTAGGGTTAGGGTTAGGGTTAGGGTTAGGGTTAGGGTTAGGGTTAGGGTTAGGGTTAGGGTTAGGGTTAGGGTTAGGGTTAGGGTTAGGGTTAGGGTTAGGGTTAGGGTTAGGGTTAGGGTTAGGGTTAGGGTTAGGGTTAGGGTTAGGGTTAGGGTTAGGGTTAGGGTTAGGGTTAGGGTTAGGGTTAGGGTTAGGGTTAGGGTTAGGGTTAGGGTTAGGGTTAGGGTTAGGGTTAGGGTTAGGGTTAGGGTTAGGGTTAGGGTTAGGGTTAGGGTTAGGGTTAGGGTTAGGGTTAGGGTTAGGGTTAGGGTTAGGGTTAGGGTTAGGGTTAGGGTTAGGGTTAGGGTTAGGGTTAGGGTTAGGGTTAGGGTTAGGGTTAGGGTTAGGGTTAGGGTTAGGGTTAGGGTTAGGGTTAGGGTTAGGGTTAGGGTTAGGGTTAGGGTTAGGGTTAGGGTTAGGGTTAGGGTTAGGGTTAGGGTTAGGGTTAGGGTTAGGGTTAGGGTTAGGGTTAGGGTTAGGGTTAGGGTTAGGGTTAGGGTTAGGGTTAGGGTTAGGGTTAGGGTTAGGGTTAGGGTTAGGGTTAGGGTTAGGGTTAGGGTTAGGGTTAGGGTTAGGGTTAGGGTTAGGGTTAGGGTTAGGGTTAGGGTTAGGGTTAGGGTTAGGGTTAGGGTTAGGGTTAGGGTTAGGGTTAGGGTTAGGGTTAGGGTTAGGGTTAGGGTTAGGGTTAGGGTTAGGGTTAGGGTTAGGGTTAGGGTTAGGGTTAGGGTTAGGGTTAGGGTTAGGGTTAGGGTTAGGGTTAGGGTTAGGGTTAGGGTTAGGGTTAGGGTTAGGGTTAGGGTTAGGGTTAGGGTTAGGGTTAGGGTTAGGGTTAGGGTTAGGGTTAGGGTTAGGGTTAGGGTTAGGGTTAGGGTTAGGGTTAGGGTTAGGGTTAGGGTTAGGGTTAGGGTTAGGGTTAGGGTTAGGGTTAGGGTTAGGGTTAGGGTTAGGGTTAGGGTTAGGGTTAGGGTTAGGGTTAGGGTTAGGGTTAGGGTTAGGGTTAGGGTTAGGGTTAGGGTTAGGGTTAGGGTTAGGGTTAGGGTTAGGGTTAGGGTTAGGGTTAGGGTTAGGGTTAGGGTTAGGGTTAGGGTTAGGGTTAGGGTTAGGGTTAGGGTTAGGGTTAGGGTTAGGGTTAGGGTTAGGGTTAGGGTTAGGGTTAGGGTTAGGGTTAGGGTTAGGGTTAGGGTTAGGGTTAGGGTTAGGGTTAGGGTTAGGGTTAGGGTTAGGGTTAGGGTTAGGGTTAGGGTTAGGGTTAGGGTTAGGGTTAGGGTTAGGGTTAGGGTTAGGGTTAGGGTTAGGGTTAGGGTTAGGGTTAGGGTTAGGGTTAGGGTTAGGGTTAGGGTTAGGGTTAGGGTTAGGGTTAGGGTTAGGGTTAGGGTTAGGGTTAGGGTTAGGGTTAGGGTTAGGGTTAGGGTTAGGGTTAGGGTTAGGGTTAGGGTTAGGGTTAGGGTTAGGGTTAGGGTTAGGGTTAGGGTTAGGGTTAGGGTTAGGGTTAGGGTTAGGGTTAGGGTTAGGGTTAGGGTTAGGGTTAGGGTTAGGGTTAGGGTTAGGGTTAGGGTTAGGGTTAGGGTTAGGGTTAGGGTTAGGGTTAGGGTTAGGGTTAGGGTTAGGGTTAGGGTTAGGGTTAGGGTTAGGGTTAGGGTTAGGGTTAGGGTTAGGGTTAGGGTTAGGGTTAGGGTTAGGGTTAGGGTTAGGGTTAGGGTTAGGGTTAGGGTTAGGGTTAGGGTTAGGGTTAGGGTTAGGGTTAGGGTTAGGGTTAGGGTTAGGGTTAGGGTTAGGGTTAGGGTTAGGGTTAGGGTTAGGGTTAGGGTTAGGGTTAGGGTTAGGGTTAGGGTTAGGGTTAGGGTTAGGGTTAGGGTTAGGGTTAGGGTTAGGGTTAGGGTTAGGGTTAGGGTTAGGGTTAGGGTTAGGGTTAGGGTTAGGGTTAGGGTTAGGGTTAGGGTTAGGGTTAGGGTTAGGGTTAGGGTTAGGGTTAGGGTTAGGGTTAGGGTTAGGGTTAGGGTTAGGGTTAGGGTTAGGGTTAGGGTTAGGGTTAGGGTTAGGGTTAGGGTTAGGGTTAGGGTTAGGGTTAGGGTTAGGGTTAGGGTTAGGGTTAGGGTTAGGGTTAGGGTTAGGGTTAGGGTTAGGGTTAGGGTTAGGGTTAGGGTTAGGGTTAGGGTTAGGGTTAGGGTTAGGGTTAGGGTTAGGGTTAGGGTTAGGGTTAGGGTTAGGGTTAGGGTTAGGGTTAGGGTTAGGGTTAGGGTTAGGGTTAGGGTTAGGGTTAGGGTTAGGGTTAGGGTTAGGGTTAGGGTTAGGGTTAGGGTTAGGGTTAGGGTTAGGGTTAGGGTTAGGGTTAGGGTTAGGGTTAGGGTTAGGGTTAGGGTTAGGGTTAGGGTTAGGGTTAGGGTTAGGGTTAGGGTTAGGGTTAGGGTTAGGGTTAGGGTTAGGGTTAGGGTTAGGGTTAGGGTTAGGGTTAGGGTTAGGGTTAGGGTTAGGGTTAGGGTTAGGGTTAGGGTTAGGGTTAGGGTTAGGGTTAGGGTTAGGGTTAGGGTTAGGGTTAGGGTTAGGGTTAGGGTTAGGGTTAGGGTTAGGGTTAGGGTTAGGGTTAGGGTTAGGGTTAGGGTTAGGGTTAGGGTTAGGGTTAGGGTTAGGGTTAGGGTTAGGGTTAGGGTTAGGGTTAGGGTTAGGGTTAGGGTTAGGGTTAGGGTTAGGGTTAGGGTTAGGGTTAGGGTTAGGGTTAGGGTTAGGGTTAGGGTTAGGGTTAGGGTTAGGGTTAGGGTTAGGGTTAGGGTTAGGGTTAGGGTTAGGGTTAGGGTTAGGGTTAGGGTTAGGGTTAGGGTTAGGGTTAGGGTTAGGGTTAGGGTTAGGGTTAGGGTTAGGGTTAGGGTTAGGGTTAGGGTTAGGGTTAGGGTTAGGGTTAGGGTTAGGGTTAGGGTTAGGGTTAGGGTTAGGGTTAGGGTTAGGGTTAGGGTTAGGGTTAGGGTTAGGGTTAGGGTTAGGGTTAGGGTTAGGGTTAGGGTTAGGGTTAGGGTTAGGGTTAGGGTTAGGGTTAGGGTTAGGGTTAGGGTTAGGGTTAGGGTTAGGGTTAGGGTTAGGGTTAGGGTTAGGGTTAGGGTTAGGGTTAGGGTTAGGGTTAGGGTTAGGGTTAGGGTTAGGGTTAGGGTTAGGGTTAGGGTTAGGGTTAGGGTTAGGGTTAGGGTTAGGGTTAGGGTTAGGGTTAGGGTTAGGGTTAGGGTTAGGGTTAGGGTTAGGGTTAGGGTTAGGGTTAGGGTTAGGGTTAGGGTTAGGGTTAGGGTTAGGGTTAGGGTTAGGGTTAGGGTTAGGGTTAGGGTTAGGGTTAGGGTTAGGGTTAGGGTTAGGGTTAGGGTTAGGGTTAGGGTTAGGGTTAGGGTTAGGGTTAGGGTTAGGGTTAGGGTTAGGGTTAGGGTTAGGGTTAGGGTTAGGGTTAGGGTTAGGGTTAGGGTTAGGGTTAGGGTTAGGGTTAGGGTTAGGGTTAGGGTTAGGGTTAGGGTTAGGGTTAGGGTTAGGGTTAGGGTTAGGGTTAGGGTTAGGGTTAGGGTTAGGGTTAGGGTTAGGGTTAGGGTTAGGGTTAGGGTTAGGGTTAGGGTTAGGGTTAGGGTTAGGGTTAGGGTTAGGGTTAGGGTTAGGGTTAGGGTTAGGGTTAGGGTTAGGGTTAGGGTTAGGGTTAGGGTTAGGGTTAGGGTTAGGGTTAGGGTTAGGGTTAGGGTTAGGGTTAGGGTTAGGGTTAGGGTTAGGGTTAGGGTTAGGGTTAGGGTTAGGGTTAGGGTTAGGGTTAGGGTTAGGGTTAGGGTTAGGGTTAGGGTTAGGGTTAGGGTTAGGGTTAGGGTTAGGGTTAGGGTTAGGGTTAGGGTTAGGGTTAGGGTTAGGGTTAGGGTTAGGGTTAGGGTTAGGGTTAGGGTTAGGGTTAGGGTTAGGGTTAGGGTTAGGGTTAGGGTTAGGGTTAGGGTTAGGGTTAGGGTTAGGGTTAGGGTTAGGGTTAGGGTTAGGGTTAGGGTTAGGGTTAGGGTTAGGGTTAGGGTTAGGGTTAGGGTTAGGGTTAGGGTTAGGGTTAGGGTTAGGGTTAGGGTTAGGGTTAGGGTTAGGGTTAGGGTTAGGGTTAGGGTTAGGGTTAGGGTTAGGGTTAGGGTTAGGGTTAGGGTTAGGGTTAGGGTTAGGGTTAGGGTTAGGGTTAGGGTTAGGGTTAGGGTTAGGGTTAGGGTTAGGGTTAGGGTTAGGGTTAGGGTTAGGGTTAGGGTTAGGGTTAGGGTTAGGGTTAGGGTTAGGGTTAGGGTTAGGGTTAGGGTTAGGGTTAGGGTTAGGGTTAGGGTTAGGGTTAGGGTTAGGGTTAGGGTTAGGGTTAGGGTTAGGGTTAGGGTTAGGGTTAGGGTTAGGGTTAGGGTTAGGGTTAGGGTTAGGGTTAGGGTTAGGGTTAGGGTTAGGGTTAGGGTTAGGGTTAGGGTTAGGGTTAGGGTTAGGGTTAGGGTTAGGGTTAGGGTTAGGGTTAGGGTTAGGGTTAGGGTTAGGGTTAGGGTTAGGGTTAGGGTTAGGGTTAGGGTTAGGGTTAGGGTTAGGGTTAGGGTTAGGGTTAGGGTTAGGGTTAGGGTTAGGGTTAGGGTTAGGGTTAGGGTTAGGGTTAGGGTTAGGGTTAGGGTTAGGGTTAGGGTTAGGGTTAGGGTTAGGGTTAGGGTTAGGGTTAGGGTTAGGGTTAGGGTTAGGGTTAGGGTTAGGGTTAGGGTTAGGGTTAGGG
This sequence comes from Myotis yumanensis, assembly GCF_028538775.1. Lineage (NCBI taxonomy): Eukaryota > Metazoa > Chordata > Mammalia > Chiroptera > Vespertilionidae > Myotis > Myotis yumanensis. Next base: position 9,704,731 of record NW_027223771.1, on the reverse strand, counting down.
TTAGGGTTAGGGTTAGGGTTAGGGTTAGGGTTAGGGTTAGGGTTAGGGTTAGGGTTAGGGTTAGGGTTAGGGTTAGGGTTAGGGTTAGGGTTAGGGTTAGGGTTAGGGTTAGGGTTAGGGTTAGGGTTAGGGTTAGGGTTAGGGTTAGGGTTAGGGTTAGGGTTAGGGTTAGGGTTAGGGTTAGGGTTAGGGTTAGGGTTAGGGTTAGGGTTAGGGTTAGGGTTAGGGTTAGGGTTAGGGTTAGGGTTAGGGTTAGGGTTAGGGTTAGGGTTAGGGTTAGGGTTAGGGTTAGGGTTAGGGTTAGGGTTAGGGTTAGGGTTAGGGTTAGGGTTAGGGTTAGGGTTAGGGTTAGGGTTAGGGTTAGGGTTAGGGTTAGGGTTAGGGTTAGGGTTAGGGTTAGGGTTAGGGTTAGGGTTAGGGTTAGGGTTAGGGTTAGGGTTAGGGTTAGGGTTAGGGTTAGGGTTAGGGTTAGGGTTAGGGTTAGGGTTAGGGTTAGGGTTAGGGTTAGGGTTAGGGTTAGGGTTAGGGTTAGGGTTAGGGTTAGGGTTAGGGTTAGGGTTAGGGTTAGGGTTAGGGTTAGGGTTAGGGTTAGGGTTAGGGTTAGGGTTAGGGTTAGGGTTAGGGTTAGGGTTAGGGTTAGGGTTAGGGTTAGGGTTAGGGTTAGGGTTAGGGTTAGGGTTAGGGTTAGGGTTAGGGTTAGGGTT